>NC_086444.1:992775389-993378389 GCF_028390025.1 Pseudophryne corroboree | reverse complement strand
GTACTGTGTCTGCTGCTAATATAGACTGGTTGATAAAGAGATGTCTATGTAACTATGTATGTATAAAGAAGAAAGAAAAAAAAACCACGGTTAGGTGGTATACAATTATGGACGGACTGCCTGCCGAGTGCAGACACAGAGGTAGCCACAGCCGTGAACTACCGTACTGTACTGTGTCTGCTGCTAATATAGACTGGTTGATAAAGAGATGTCTATGTAACTATGTATGTATAAAGAAGAAAGAAAAAAAAACCACGGTTAGGTGGTATACAATTATGGACGGACTGCCTGCCGAGTGCAGACACAGAGGTAGCCACAGCCGTGAACTACCGTACTGTACTGTGTCTGCTGCTAATATAGACTGGTTGATAAAGAGATGTCTATGTAACTATGTATGTATAAAGAAGAAAGAAAAAAAAACCACGGTTAGGTGGTATACAATTATGGACGGACTGCCTGCCGAGTGCAGACACAGAGGTAGCCACAGCCGTGAACTACCATACTGTACTGTGTCTGCTGCTAATATAGACTGGTTGATAAAGAGATGTCTATGTAACTATGTATGTATAAAGAAGAAAGAAAAAAAAACCACGGTTAGGTGGTATACAATTATGGACGGACTGCCTGCCGAGTGCAGACACAGAGGTAGCCACAGCCGTGAACTACCGTACTGTACTGTGTCTGCTGCTAATATAGACTGGTTGATAAAGAGATGTCTATGTAACTATGTATGTATAAAGAAGAAAGAAAAAAAAACCACGGTTAGGTGGTATACAATTATGGACGGACTGCCTGCCGAGTGCAGACACAGAGGTAGCCACAGCCGTGAACTACCATACTGTACTGTGTCTGCTGCTAATATAGACTGGTTGATAAAGAGATGTCTATGTAACTATGTATGTATAAAGAAGAAAGAAAAAAAAAACCACGGTTAGGTGGTATACAATTATGGACGGACTGCCTGCCGAGTGCAGACACAGAGGTAGCCACAGCCGTGAACTACCGTACTGTACTGTGTCTGCTGCTAATATAGACTGGTTGATAAAGAGATGTCTATGTAACTATGTATGTATAAAGAAGAAAGAAAAAAAAACCACGGTTAGGTGGTATACAATTATGGACGGACTGCCTGCCGAGTGCAGACACAGAGGTAGCCACAGCCGTGAACTACCGTACTGTACTGTGTCTGCTGCTAATATAGACTGGTTGATAAAGAGATGTCGTAGTAGTATGTATGTATAAAGAAGAAAAAAAAACCACGGTTAGGTGGTATACAATTATGGACGGACTGCCTGCCGAGTGCAGACACAGAGGTAGCCACAGCCGTGAACTACCGTACTGTACTGTGTCTGCTGCTAATATAGACTGGTTGATAAAGAGATGTCGTAGTAGTATGTATGTATAAAGAAGAAAAAAAAACCACGGTTAGGTGGTATACAATTATGGACGGACTGCCTGCCGAGTGCAGACACAGAGGTAGCCACAGCCGTGAACTACCGTACTGTGTCTGCTGCGACTGGATGATAAATGATATAAAAAATATATATATATCACTACTGCAGCCGGACAGGTATATATTATATATTATATAATGACGGACCTGCTGGACACTGTCTGTCAGCAGAATGAGTTTTATTTTTATAGAATAAAAAAAAAAAAAACACACAAGTGAAGTCACACGACGAGTGTTTAACTTTTTCAGGCAATCACAATATAAGTATACTACTAACTATACTGGTGGTCAGTGTGGTCAGGTCACTGGTCAGTCACACTGGCAGTGGCACTCCTGCAGCAAAAGTGTGCACTGTTTAATTTTAATATAATATTATGTACTCCTGGCTCCTGCTATAACCTATAACTGGCACTGCAGTGCTCCCCAGTCTCCCCCACAATTATAAGCTGTGTGAGCTGAGCAGTCAGACAGATATATAATATATATAGATGATGCAGCACACTGGGCTGAGCCTGAGCAGTGCACACAGATATGGTATGTGACTGAGTCACTGTGTGTATCGCTTTTTTCAGGCAGAGAACGGATATATTAAATAAACTGCACTGTCTGGTGGTCACTCACTATATAATATTATGTACTCCTGGCTCCTGCTATAACCTATAACTGGCACTGCAGTGCTCCCCAGTCTCCCCCACAATTATAAGCTGTGTGAGCTGAGCAGTCAGACAGATATATAATATATATAGATGATGCAGCACACTGGGCTGAGCCTGAGCAGTGCACACAGATATGGTATGTGACTGAGTCACTGTGTGTATCGCTTTTTTCAGGCAGAGAACGGATATATTAAATAAACTGCACTGTCTGGTGGTCACTCACTAGTAAACTCTCTGCACTCTCTACACTTATACAGTACTCCTCCTAGTCCTAAACTCCAGTAAATCTCTCTCTCTTATAATCTAAATGGAGAGGACGCCAGCCACGTCCTCTCCCTATCAATCTCAATGCACGTGTGAAAATGGCGGCGACGCGCGGCTCCTTATATAGAATCCGAGTCTCGCGATAGAATCCGAGCCTCGCGAGAATCCGACAGCGTCATGATGACGTTCGGGCGCGCTCGGGTTAACCGAGCAAGGCGGGAAGATCCGAGTCGCTCGGATCCGTGTAAAAAAAGCTGAAGTTCGGGCGGGTTCGGATTCCGAGGAACCGAACCCGCTCATCTCTAGTTTATACACATAAATCTGCATATCTTAATGCACAATATTTATTTGCTGAATTCAACAAATGAAAGAAAACATATATATAGTGAGTACTGTGGTACATGCAAATGACATCCAAGAGGAAATCGCAGAAAGGATTCAGTGACATGGACCAATACAGATGGTGACAAATCAGGGGAGGATAGGTAGATTTGAGTATCATCCGCGTACAGATGATACTGAAATCCAAAAGATCTGATTAGTTTGCCAAGAGATGTGGTATGGATTGTGAAAAGCAAAAGACCTAAGCCTGAGCGTTGTGGTACTCTAACTGATAGAAGTAGCACAGGGGAAGTGGGGCGAACACTGAAAGAGTAATTAGATAGGTAGAATGAGAACCAAGAAAGAGCTGTGTCCTGAAGACCTAGGGACTGTAGTGTTTGTATGAGAACACAGTGGTCAACAGTGTCAAAAACAGCAGCGAGATCTAGAAGAAATGAGTAATGGCCATTACTTTAGTCAGGGCTGTCTCTGTGGAGTGTTGGGAATGAAAGCCTGATTGAAGCGGGTCCAATAAATTCTGTGAGTTAAGAAAGTGCGCGAGGTGAGTGTAAGTATTTGAAGAAAAGAACACGTTAAACAACCGCTAAGTATAGTGGTAGATATACTAGGCCTGATTTAGGTCCCGACGGATGAGCAGTCATGCCACTATGTACCAATGTACGGAACTTTGCGCATGCGCTGGACCTGTGCCGCGGATACAGATTGGCAGTAAGCTATCAGTGACTGACAGTCTGCTGTCATTTGGGCGCGAGGATGGGGCAGCGACGGCCTCGGTCTCCCAAAACGGAGGCGTGTGACTGCTGTTGTAAGGGAGCGACAAGGCCAGGATCTCAGTCTGATAGCAATTCCCACCACATATGAATCAGGCCCATGTGCTCTGGGTTGTGTTGCAGCCAGTGACACACAAATAATTTCTAGGTCTTAGGAAGACAAATCCGAGAGCCTAATGTCCCAAAGTCAGTAAAGAAAATTGAAGCTGGGAAGAGGATGGATATTTCAGTAAACGACAATCCAAAACAAAGACCAATATCAACTATAAAGCACTTACAGGAACAAAAGATTTAGGCTTTGGAATAACCTTCAAAAGCCCCTGAATATTATTACAATTCTGTAGGGAGACCTGATACATGCAGTGCATACACGAAGATATGATAAAACTCCTCTACTAGTCCATCTGCAAGGAAGAGTGGAGAAAATACTTTAAGTAAGAACAGAAAGACTCTTGCTGGCTACAAGAAACATTTGGAAGCTGTGATTTCTGCTGAGTGAGGAGACAGTAACTACTGGTGGAATGAGCGTCCACAGATTTGTACAGCACAATAACTGGTTTATTTTTTTCATTCTATTACGATAACTTCTGCAAATAACAAATAAATGTGCAATGTAATGTGTGTATCTGTCATCTTTAAGCTTCTGATGGGGGGGGGGTACACACGGCCCGATCCGGGATCAGCGCGATGTGTGCTAGCCCAATCCTAACTAGACCACAAGGCTCAATGAGAGCCTAGCATGCAGTCAAGATCTGAGCTAGCGATAGCGATGTGTGGCCCCGCGCGGCCCTATCGCTGTGGGGCATACACACAAGTGATCCTTGCTTAGTGTCTAAGCAATCTAGTCAGATTGCTTAGAAATTAAGCAAAAATCTCTCCGTGTGTACCCACTTTATTTTTCACTGATAGATTAAATGAAACATGCAATTTACTCATTGCATTCTACAGTGTCTGCATGCCTTAGCACCCAATGTCAATAATAGGGGGGGGTGTACTATGGGGGTCATTCTGACCCATTCACACGCAGCGGTTCTTCACTGCGCTGCGAACGGGTCGGAACAGTGTATGCGTGGCGGCCGCAATGTGCACGCGCGTCGTTGCCGCAACGACCAGAAGAAAGTGATCGCTAGCGCAATATAGAAGAAGATTGACAGCGGGGAGGCGTTCCGGGGCGTCTACTCACCGTTTTCCGGGCATGGAGATCCGAACGCAGGCGTGTCCAGGTGTTTGGAGGGCGGATGTCTGACATCAATCCTGGGACTTTCGTCGCTGGATCCGTCGCACAGGGTAAGTAGGTCTGACCCTTGTTTTGTTTTGCAGGAAACTTTTTTTTAGCATAGCAGGGCTGCACAGGCGATCGCAGCCCTGCTATGCTAAAATACACTCCCCCATAGGCAGCGTCACGTCGCCTATGGGGGACGCATGAGCAGCAAAAAGTTGCTACGTGCGATCAACTTGGAATGACCACCTAAGTCTTGGAGAGAGAGAAAGTGGAGAGTGAAGAAACTACCAGCCAAATAGCTCCTATCTGCCAGGTTACAAGCTGTGTTTGAAAATGACAATAATGAGATGATTGGTTGGTAATTTATCTCTCTCCACTTTATCACTCTCCAAGAATTAGTACACTTGCCCTTAGTTCCCTCAAGACTACAATGGCTCAGTAATACTCTTCTCTCTGCCTGAGGTGGGTTTGTGTCAAACATATAGCACTGTACTTAACGCTCCTCCATTCGTACGACAGGGAAGTTCATAAAGTAACTTCATTAAAACTGCTGTAAGTGTGAAACAAGCAAGCAGACAGTAGCAGAGAGAAAAGTATTGCAGGATTTTATTTGCTTATTATATACTGATTTGTGCCTTTTCTATTGCACATCAAGGGTAGATTCAATTAAGCACAAGGCGTGATAAGTAACTGTGCATATAATGGGCTAATATGGTAGTAAATTTCATAGCAACTGAATCCACACCTATTTGTCAGCGTGCGGGAAACAGATATCACTTAGCAGAAAGTGCTGACATCCTGCTATTGCATGGCTATCTACCAGAATGCAAGACGTTCTAACAGAACTGACGGTAGTGATAAATAGGGATCCAAAAATGAATAAGCCCTGGTTTAAAAAAAAAGGTTTCTGAAAATATGAAGTCTAATATGATTTTACACTGAACGGGTGTGTATCGGGATGCTGGCGTTCAGGATCCCGGACGCAGAATGCCGGCGGAGGTGGGGCGAGCGTAGGTTCTATTCTCACTCTCACCTTACATAGATGATACTTTTACATGGCCAAATCCTACCAAAGGGTTTTCCTGCAGAAAATGTCAAATGATTAAGGACAGTATCTAATCATAGTTCATCATCTAGACAGTTACCTCCTTTTCTTTGATTTTTATTTTGTGTATTTTATTTTTCCGCCCTCTTTTTAAAATGTGATCTTTATAACCACTGAATCCTTTCTCCCGTCTGCATTCAAAGGTCAAACGCTCCACGCTCTCTAAGGAGCAAAGACCAAGGGACATGAGAACACAAAGATCTTCCAGTAACACAGTGTAAAGAATTAAAAAATATACAGAGAACAATATGCTGTAATATTTTCAAGTACAAGTCATTTGGCTATGACATTTAGTAAAATGCAGCTTGCATTTTCCAATAGACAATTACCATCCTTATAGGAACACTGTCAATCTCAAGAGGTTTTAATGGTATTTGCAGTCATCAAAGGGAAAAAAATACCAAATTAATTTTGTTTTAAAACTGTAAATGTAGCTTCATTACTACTCTGCTGCATTGCAGACTTAACACTGGCAACTTATAATTTTAGTAATTTGCTAGAATGCAGTTTGTCAAAGGGTAAATGTAAGAGAGATAGGGGGATATTATATAGCTGCACAATCACTTAGCTTAGAGCAGAGAAAGACTATTATCCACAGTATGGTAGCTTTCATAATTGCATATCAGTAACTTAACAAAGTTTTAGTGAACCGTTCCTAGCTAGCTAGCCTGTCTCCCAACAATCATATGATTAAAGTAGCAGAACGGTTATTACATTTTATGACGACTAATTTGGGGTATAACCTCTTTACAAGCTTTAACATTTTATATTTATACATTATTCTTTATCTAAGCACTGCAACAAAAAGTACATGCTCTTCCAGGTTATTAGGAACACCATCAACCAGAGACACAGGTCACTATTCCAGTTCAAAAGAAATCCTGAATGATATGAAAAACAATGCTACACACACACCACACACACACACGCACATTCAAGGGTGGCACAATAATACCCCCTTCACACAAAACTATGCAGTTTTACACAAGGTCTAGCGACTCTTTTCCGTCGCTCTGTTGATCGTTGAGTGATTGACAGGAAGTGGGTGGTTCTGGGTGGTAACTGACCGGTTTCCGGGAGTGTGCTAAAAAACGCAGGCTTGGGTGCTAGCCAATGATTTCTTCGGTATGCCGTTAAATTACCTGCTGTCAGGATCCCAGCTGTTAGGATACCGATGCCAGAATTCCGACAGCCGGGGAGATGCCGGCGGCCGGAATCCCGCCCCAGGCCAAGTATTCCCACTCGGGTGGTGGTCCATGCCACCACCTGTGGGGGAATATAATAGTGTGGCTCACAAGAAAAAAAACACACAAAGATACCAAGTATCACCTGGCGCCAATTGATTGCTCAGTCTTTAAACTGTCTGCTGCTATTCTATATCGAAGGGGCTACTCCCCCCTTCAAAAAACAAACAACTCCAAAAAGATTCAGAAAGCGCTGACAGAATTATTTTAAAATATATATATATATTTTTTATTTAGCTATTTTTACTTACTATAGTAAAATATATACTCATAAAATAGCTCACTGTGGACCAATTCCACTGACAATTTATCAATAGAAAAAAAGAACAATAAAAAACAGTAGTAAACAGTATGCAATTATTTACTGACTCAGTGCATCCTTTACCTTTACAAATCACAAAAACACTATTGTTCATATAAAACCAGCCTGCTGTTAATACACTTTTAATAAAGCACAATATCTCCTAACTATGCTGATTGCGGCATGAATGTTTCCAGCCTAATTATAACTAGTCCCTCAATAGAGATAGTCCGTGCTTGGAAGATCTTTTAATAAAGATCCTTTCCTACCAAGTTAGTACTTAGTCAGTTGGTTTCTTTTGTAGTTTGCCAAGCAGAGAGAGAGTTAATGGTTAGTTTGCCAAGCATAGAAGGTTGAATATGCGGTTTAGCTTAAAACAGTTCCTGTGTTGGCTTCTATGATAAGCAAATAATATTTATGCATGCAGATGAAGATAATTTAGTGCAAAGTTTAAAATGTGCAATTGCAGTTAAGCATTGCCATGCTAATTTAAAACAGATGATTTACCACATCCTCACTGTGGGTGGTGGGTTTCCATTCTCTCCCGGCTCTGGTGCTGTAAACCTGTATTGTGAGCCTTGTCCGGAGGTATGTCCAATCCCAATCGTGTGAGGTTGTGCGGCAGATCTTATCAGTGTGGTCCCACCGAGCGGTCAAATTGAGACGCGTTTCCCCACCTTACGGTAGCTCCGTAATTCAGCGGCTTCTTCATTGACTGAATCTTTTTGGAGTTAATAGTGTGGCTTTCTGTCTGCAGCAGACTGGGTGACTATATTACTATATAGGCTATGGACCTTGGCATCATATATTTTCATCCAAGGTTATGTGTGCTGCAAGATAAACCTGTTTCTGTATTATACACTGTCCGTAAGGAAATGGGCTCTGCACCGTACACGGACCATCAACCACATCCTAAAACAAACTAAAAGATTCATGTATCAAGCAACCAATCAGTATCTACCAATCATTTTATTGAATGCACTTCATAAATGCAACCTCAAAGATAATTGGATGCTATGGGCAACTTCTCCACTGGTACACTTCTCCACTCTTCTCATTGCTTGATACATCAACCTGCAAGTCACACCCTTTTTTACAGTGGTGCACCAGATTACTTCACCCACTAAGACATTTCTCTCTCACAACAAGCTTGGAACGCTGGCATGTCTGCTGTAATCATTGTGGTAAGCCTTCCCTGCTGGCTTGTATCTGAAATACTTCTATTGATCGCAAAAGCCCCAATAAATGTTTAACATTCTGTTGCCGCACGTTCTGAATTAAAAATAGATTAAAGTAGGATTTGTTGGCACTGAGCTACACACAGGTCAACAATCTTCAAACCACAAAAAAATGGCTTTAATGGGAGGGTTCAAGGAAGAAGTCCATATTGAAAATAATCCCATACTCTTACAAGCAAAGCGTTTACAAAGCAATCCCTGGAGAACATTGCAGCAATGTGGCAGACAAGCTACTGGTCTGAAGAGCCTAAAGTAGAACATGATATACTGATGGGAATGTATGGCACCAGCCAAGCCAGGTGACTCCTTTCCCATACCTCCCAACATGACCCTCTCCAGGAGGGACAGAACGTTCTGCTCCTAGACTTTTCTCCTAATTTATGATTGCTATCAACTGTGCTGAAAGACATTTCTTATCCATTAACCTGTTCATCACAGGTGCAGACAATCATACATTAAGAGAGAAGTCCAGGAGCAGAGCATTGGGTCCCTCCTGGAGAGGGTCATGGTGGGAGGTATGCCTTTCCCCATATGGCAGCGACGGCACTAATATTATGGGGAAAGATCTGATTATCCTTGATAAATTATGATACTTTAACATTGTTATTATTTTAAGGAGTATATGTGGGGCAGGGGTTCTATGAAAATTAATGTTTGATTAACAAAATTAAAAGGGGCATATTTATCTAAAATAATGTGAAAATGAGTAGATATGTACTGCAATCAGGCTTTGTCAGACTGAGCCAGTTCAAGCAGCTATTGACCAGCAGTATCATTTCCATCCCAATGTTATTTGCTGACCTGCATTTCCTCCTGTGGCAGTGTAAAATGAAAGTCCACTGATGAGAATATTAATATCTGCACCAGCATTAAATTCATTCACCTGGGAACATGCATAAGCGACCTGTGAGGCAACTAGGAGGAGTGTCTGAGCACCCAGTAGTGGATCTTGCTACGGGCAAGCAGGATTTTTGCCCAGGGCGTCGCTTTCCGGAGGGTGCCGCCGCCGTGGCAAGATTCGCTATTGGTGCCGCCAGGTGCTGTGTAGATGCGGTGCTGTGTGTGATTAAGTCATCGTGCACCGCACTGCATTGTGGGAGTGGAACATAGACGCTAGAGGTCATAATTGACCTCTAGTGTCTATGCGGTACTATGGGAGAGACGTCATGATGTCTCTCTCCCATAGATCCGAGGAGCGCCGCCGGCGGACAGAGACGGAGGGCAGCAGCGGTCGGGAAACAGGAGCGGGAATTGTATTACTTTTTTTTTTGTTTTGTAAGCGGCGCAACTAGGGGCACAACTTTACAGGGGGCACAGTACTGGGGGCAATACTACTGTGGGCACAGCTACAGGGGGGCACAACTACTGAGGGCACAGCTACAGGGGGCATAACTGACCACGCCCCTTCTCCATGAAGCCATGCCCCTATTTTTTCGCCCTGGGCGCCACAAGGTCTAGATCCGGCCCGGTGAGCACCCATAGCTCACACAGCTATTGTAAACCAATTACCAATCCCACTGCCTGGCTATGGGCTTCCCTTTGGCATGTCAAACACAAGGCACTTTCTTAGGTGACCTTAGGCATAACAAATTCATAGTGCAACACACAGCTCTCTTATACAGGTTGAGTATCCCTTATCCAAAATGCTTGGGACCAGAAGTATTTTGGATATCGGATTTTTCCGTATTTTGGAATAATTGCATACCATAATGAGATATCATGGTGATGGGACCCAAGTCTAAGCACAGAATGCATTTATGTTTCATATACACCTTAAACACACAGCCTGAAGGTCATTTTAGCCAATATTTTTAATAACTTTGTGCATTAAACAAAGTGTGTCTACATTCACACAATCAATTTATGTTTCATATACACCTTATACCAGGCATTCCCAACCACGGTCCTCAAGGCACACTAACAGTGCAGGTTTTAGTGATATCCAGGCTTCAGCACAGATTACTTAATTGGCAGCTCAGTTATTTTGATTTAATCATCTGTGCTGCAGCCTGGATATCACTAAAACCTGCACTGTTGATGTGCCTTGAGGACCGTGGTTGGGAATGCCTGCCTTATACACACAGCCTGAAGGTCATTTAATACAATATTTTTAATATCTTTCTGTATAAAACAAAGTTTGTGTACATTGAGCTATTAGAAAACAAAGGTTTCACTATCTCACTCTCACTCAAAAAATTCCGTGTTTTGGAATATTTGAATAAGGGATACTCAACCTGTAATAATATTATTTGCAAAAATGCAATTGCTGGCGAACATGTTTCCTTCATTCTTAAAAGTTGTAAAAATCAGTCTTGTGACACCATGTATTGTAACTACAGGGGGTACACACAGAGAGATGTTTGCTTCATTTCTAAGCAATCTGACTAGATTGCTTAGAAATGAAGCACACATCGATCCGTCTGCATGCATGCCAGATCTAGTCAGATCGCTCACTTAACTGTTGGGTGAAGTGAGCGGGTTTTTTTTTTTCTTCCTCTCGCTCAGCACACATCGCACTGTGTGCTGGAGCGTCCAGAGATATGTGCTGAGCGGTCTGTGCTAGATCGCTCAGCACACATCTGTGGGAGAAATCTCTACGTGTGTAAACCCTTTAACTCCAATACTTTGCTTCATGGCCACTAACCGCTTTCCACACTGTCCTGCTATCTTCTTAGCCACTGTTTTGGGGATCAGATTGATGGGGGTCATTCCGAGTTGATCGCTAGCTGCCGTTGTTCGCAGCGCAGCGATCAGGCTAAAAATCGGAATTTCTGTGCATGCGTATGCACCGCAATGCGCAGACGCGTCGTACGGGTACAATGAGCATTGTGGGTTTGCACAGAGTCTAACGAAGATTTCAGTCGCACGGCCGAACGCAGGAAGATTGACAAGAATGGGGGCGTTTCTGGGTGTTAACTGACCGTTTTCAGGGAGTGCTTAGAAAAACGCAGGCGTGCCTGGAAAAACGCAGGCGTTGCTGGGCGTTCGCTGGGTGGGTGTGTGACGTCAAAAGCCGTCCCTCCGTTGTTAGAATCAACGCGCACGAAGAGTAACTACAGGGCTGGTCTTGTTTTGCACAAAAAGATTTTGCAGCCACTCTGCTGCACAAGCATTCGCACTTCTGCAAAGCGAAAATACACTCCCCAGTGGGTGACGACAATGCGTTGGAACGGCTGCTAAAAGTAGCTTGCGAGCGATCAACTCAGAATGACCCCCGATGTCCCCACTCCTTCATGCACTTTGCCTAGCTCGCACACCGCAGAGTTAAGGTGATATCCATGATTTGACTTTCTAACTGAATTGTACAAGCTGTTACTATTGTTTCTGCAAAGATACCCTGTGATGTGCCCATACTATTAATGCGGGACTTCACAGAATGGAACTCGCAGCTAATTCAATTCGGTCCTTAGATCTATACACTGGAGCTTTCAATACATTTTTGTATGCATGT
Organism: Pseudophryne corroboree; assembly: GCF_028390025.1. Lineage (NCBI taxonomy): Eukaryota > Metazoa > Chordata > Amphibia > Anura > Myobatrachidae > Pseudophryne > Pseudophryne corroboree. The sequence continues at coordinate 993,366,343 of NC_086444.1, read as the reverse complement.
TAAAATGTAAGTAAAAACATATACAACCTTCATCATTTTGATGTATGCTACTGAAAAGCATTTGTTATCTTGTTCAAGGCAAATACAGGGAAATGTATATGAATATTCTTTTTACATTTTAAACTGTTAGAATGCATCAGATGCACTGAAATAGGCAAGAAACATACAAATCTAGCGCCATATAATATAAAAGTAGATATGTACACTGGCCCCTATTCAACATGCATCGTTGTTCTGGGGAGGCATTCGCACGGTGGCAACGCAGCATTGCAGTGGCGTCAACTTGGCATTGGGCAGGTGTGACGTTGAAAACAGGGGCACGTTCGGAGCGGCCGCGTGACCCAAAAAAAGGTGGCACAGCACCTGCCTTTGCAGCCTGGCTCCGGAGGAAGGGGGGCTTCCATGCTGGACAGCCTTGCCCTGTGCTGGGTGGCCCCCAGCATGTGATCGCGGTCAGCTGCAGTTTTGCATCACCTAGGGCCTAATTCATGTTTTGTATGCAATGCCGATTATCTTGGAGTGGTCATCACCAGAATGTGCATGTACTGTGATCACAATGCGCATACGCGAAGGTGCCGCTGCGATCACGCTCGCAATGAGGGTTTCATTGCAAAGTGATTGGAAGTAAGTGACCGTCTGGAGGTAGTGCAGATGTGTCATGGCTGTTATCATGGTATGTATTCACCGTCAGCTGCGATCTCATACGTGCTGAAACATGGTGCCTGTGTCGCTATTGCGGTGTTTAGTTTGCATAGCCAGAGACCGACCCTTAGTTCCGATGTTCCTAATTTTTATGTATAGACTGCAAATGTGCACGCAACTGCAAATGAGTTTGCGATGGCTCCAGTGGGTGCCTCTTATCACTGCTGGGCGGCAGCTTCACTTGCTAACATTAGCAGTTCCATAGTCTAGAAAATCGTAATTGCATTTGTGTAAAACATGAATTGGCCCATACTGTCAAATACATAGGCATACACATACAGATGTAGCCACACTCATCCAGGCTGCAGCTATTCGCACCCTCCACTGGATTTGTGCACGTGCAAACATGTGGTCCATTCACTTAATATTCTGTGATCGCACTGAGTCGCAGCTGCAATGCATGCACACACGTGTATGCATCGTACACAGGCTGAACAGTGCTACCTCTGTACATATATAGTCATACACATACATACATACATACATACTGTACACACAAACATACAGTCTCATGCATTCATACATACTGTCACACACTGATACACACACTTACAGTAAATACATACTATTACACACAGTCATACATTTACATAAATACTCTCACATACATAGTCATACACACATTCGTATATATAATCACAAACCTACAGTATATACATACTTGCCACACATATGCACAGTCATACAAATATATACATACATAAATATATACCATCACACAGTGGTCGAAGTGGGGCGGTATACGGAAATGAGCCCATGAAAGTGCAGCAGGAGGCGAGGGCCATCCTGCTGCACATGGTGCTCCCCGTCCCTGTGCGGCGGCCGGCGACTGTGTAGAGCGCTGTATTAACTCACAGCCACTCACCGCCGCCCGCGCCGCTCACCAGCCGCCCGCCACCGCTCCCGCTCACCAGTCGCCCGCCGCCAGCCACGAGCCACCAGCCATCGCCAGCAGCCCACCGCTCACTGCTGCCAGCAACAAATTAGGTAACGTTCCCCTGCTGTCACCTCTCTCCCTGTCATCATTGTCGTCACTCTCCCTGTCGTTACTCTCTCTGTCATCACTGTCATCACTCTCCCTGTTGTCACTCTCCCTGTCGTCACTCTCCCTGTCGTCACTGTCGTCACTCTCCGTCGTCACTCTCCCTGTCATCACTGTCGTCACTCTCTCTCCCTGTCGTCACTCTCTGTCTCCCTGTCGTCACTCTCTCTCTCCCTGTCTCTCTCCCTGTCGTCACTCTCTCTCTCTCCCTGTCTCTCTCCCTGTCATCACTCTCTCTCTCTCTCCCTGTTGTCCCTGTCTCTCTCCCTGTCGTCCCTGTCTCTCTCTCTGTCGTCCCTGTCTCTCTCTCCCTGTCGTCACTGTCTCTCCCTGTCTCTCTCGCTGCCGTCACTGTCTCTCTCGCTGTCATCACTGTCTCTCTTGCTGTCGTCACTGTCTCTCTCGCTGTCGTCACGCTGGCTGTCCCTGCTGTCACAATTTCAGCTCATTAACTGTGCTACAATGTGAGTTTCGGCTCATACCGTGTGCTACAATGTGAATTTCGGCTCATTCAGTGTGCTACAAGGTGAATTTCGGCTCATTCAGTGTGCTATAATGTGAATTTCGGCTTATTCAGTGTGCTACAAGGTGAATTTCGGCTCATTCAGTGTGCTACAATGTGAATTTCGGCTCATTCAGTGTGCTATAATGTGAATTTCGGCTCATTCAGTGTGCTATAATGTGAATTTCGGCTCATTCAGTGTGCTACAATGTGAATTTCGGCTCATTCAGTGTGCTACAAGGTGAATTTCGGCTCATTCAGTGTGCTACAAGGTGAATTTCTTCTCATTCAGTGTGGTATAATGTGAATTTCGGCTCATTCAGTGTGCTATAAGGTGAATTTCGGCTCATTCAGTGTGCTACAAGGTGAATTTCGGCTCATTCAGTGTGCTACAATGTGAATTTCGGCTCATTCAGTGTGCTACAATGTGAATTTTGGCTCATTCAGTGTGCTACAATGTGAATTTCGGCTCATTCAGTGTGCTACAATGTGAATTTTGGCTCATTCAGTGTGCTACAATGTGAATTTCGGCTCATTCAGTGTGCTACAATGTGAATTTCGGCTCATTCAGTGTGCTACAAGGTGAATTTCGGCTCATTCAGTGTGCTATAATGTGAATTTTGGCTCATTCAGTATGCTACAATGTGAATTTCGGCTCATTCAGTGTGCTACAATGTGAATTTCGGCTCATTCAGTGTGCTACAAGGTTAATTTCGGCTCATTCAGTGTGCTATAATGTGAATTTTGGCTCGTACCGTGTGCTATAATGTGAATTTCAGCTCGTACCGTGTGCTATAAAGTGAAAGGGGCACCAGTACTAGATAGTATAAGGGGTTCTACTACACGAGGCACGCCCCCTTTTGGGTGACCACGCCCCCTTTTCTGGAGCGCGAGCGCATAATTACATCCTTGACTTTTGCATACCCCCACTTCAAAATTTCCACTTCGACCACTGCCATCACACATATATACACATACAGTCACAGACAAACACACATTGTCACACACTTATACACATACATACATACCTACATACAGTACAGAAAGACAAACGATGCTGCTGGTTAGTAATAATAACTCTGGGGCTTCAACTGCTCCTCCTTCTCCTCTCTCTCCTGCTGATGCTGGCACAGTGCCATGTAGCTCCGCTGTCTGCATGGAATCCACTTCCCTCTGCTCATCTCTAGTCTAGATAGCAGTGTGCAATTCCTGCCCTGCACTGTAGCTGTGGTTAAAATATGGGTGGCATACTGAGACAAGGGGGCCTGGGAGTACTTGCCCCCTCTGTCCCTTCTTATTCTGTCTGCATGGATATTCTTAAAACCTGGACTGTTAGGGTGCACTAAGGATTGAGTTTGAAAAAACCTGCTAGAGGCCCTGCCCACAGGTTATGTAATACCTGACATTCTTGCCTGTTATTTAAACAATATGGAGGGGTGATTCAATTGTTTTGGGCATCTATTTTTTTCCGTTTAAATGGGACTGTTTAGACGCCCAATTAATTGTCACAATTCAATTGTGTTTGGACTCCCATGCATAACGCACTCAAATAGACAGCAACATAAAATGGCTAAACCTGTCTAAAGCCCTGCTTTGGTTGTCCAAACTCCTATTTGGACACTAAAAGTGCCGACTTAGCCCACATGTCTTCTCGCTCATGAGGCTGCAAGAATAAATGTCACCCCTGCACCTACCAGGCATCTAATACCGCTTTTAGATCAATATAGCGGGTCGCAGCCGGGAGCCTTCACACAGGTGCTACCCGGCAGCGACCCGCGTCAGCCCCCTTTTAAACCGGTGTCACCAGCCCGACATATTGCCGGTTGGTGACGTGACGGGGCCGGCGCTTGGAGATCACATGAAAAACAGGAATCCGGGTTGCACGATCCGGCTCCCGTTTACACTGAACAGTTTGCCCGGTTGAACACGTGTTCAACCCCGCAAACTACCCGAGTCACTCGACCCGGATTATTCCAACTCTGCCCTTTTACACCGAGCAGCAACACGGGTTATGCACGTTCATGTGCAATAACCCGTGTTATATGCTGCCGGTGTAAAAGTGGTATAAATGGAGCAACAATTGAATTGCTGTTTTGCACCCCCTAGTGGTAGCCCTGTACAAAAACATTTGAATTGGCCCTTAATATCAACCTTTAAGACTTATACTGATGCAGAGTTTAACATATCTATGCCTGTTTGCAGAGTTGGATGGAAACGTAAATGTTTCCAGGTGTGTTACAGACACAACATTTGCTGGTGCAAATGTGCCCTGAAGACTAGTGGGGACTGAAAAACTAAGCATATAGATTGGGTGAAGGGTGCACAGGAAAGATGCATAGAACTCCACATTAGAGTGAACATACATATATAGTCCTGTGCACGCAGTGTGGGAGCAATTACAGCTGCATACTACTCAGGTCCATTAAGAGTAACGCGCACAATAGTATACACCTAATCAGGGAATATCAGAATTAGAAATGATACAATGTAGTGTTGATTAATCCCTCAGGTTTTCAGACCCCCAATAGCAAAACAGCAGTCAATCATTTCCAGTCTAGAACTAGCCTCAGTAATGGAAACATTCATAAACACTCCCTATACAAATAGAAAAGAAATGACGAAGCATACCTGATAATTTCATCAGAAAATCGGAAGCCATCTTGACGGAGATATCCTGACTGAAAAGAGATGACGGGCATGTAACAAAGTCCAAGGCGTCTTTTAGCTTCATGCTGCTGTTGCTGCTAGGTCTGTCGGCAAAGTGCGTCATGGAGGGGCAGTCATTGTCTTTGGGCTCCTCTTTGATAGCAACCGAACTGATCTGGCTTAGAGTTTCTGGAAACAGGGAGCTGTGTGCAGGTGAAGCACTCCCCTCGTCCTGGCTTCCCAAGGAATTATTAAAAGGGGATTCTTTCATATCAGTATCACTGGGTTCTTCTTTCACCTTGGCTTCGGCCCGAAGGAAGTGCTGATGGCAGCGCATGTGCAGTTTCAGGCTGAAATGGCGAGAAGAGGTGAAAGGGCAGAGCTGGCACTGGAAAGTCTCCCCTCTGTCCTGGTGCTGATGGACCTGATGGTGGAGGCAACAATTAGTTACATGGACTTTGAAGTCACCATATAGAAGAAATTCACAGTCACAATGATTCAAAGGGACTAATTCCTACAATGCAGTTTAGACTGAAAGCAGAGAACATTGCTACACATTCTGGCCCACTTCTTCCAAGTTACTTACAGATGTCAGCTACTTGTTAATGTATGCATTTTACAGCATACCTGCTGCCATTAATTACAATGTCCTGATTCAGTGCTACATACTGCGCGTTTCTTATATTTTCATTTTCTTTAATGGTCTTCCTTTCCTAATAGACTTTTGTGCCTAATACAGGATCATGGCTCAAAATGTAAAACCTAAAAGTGGACAAATGCTGAAATATTTTAGTAGTACACTAATACCCCTTTCACACCGCACAAATAATAAGATTTTACTTACCGATAAATCTATTTCTCATAGTCCGTAGTGGATGCTGGGGACTCCGTAAGGACCATGGGGGGGGGATAGCGGCTCCGCAGGAGACAGGGCACAAAAGCAAGCTTTTAGGATCACATGGTGTGTACTGGCTCCTCCCCCTATGACCCTCCTCCAAGCCTCAGTTAGGTTACTGTGCCCGGACGAGCGTACACAATAAGGAAGGATCTTGAATCCCGGGTAAGACTCATACCAGCCACACCAATCACACCGTACAACTTGTGATTTGAACCCAGTTAACAGTATGATAACAATGAAGTAGCCTCTAAAAAAGATGGCTCACAACAATAATAACCCGATTTTTTGTAACAATAACTATGTACAAGTAATGCAGACAATCCGCACTTGGGATGGGCGCCCAGCATCCACTACGGACTATGAGAAATAGATTTATCGGTAAGTAAAATCTTATTTTCTCTAACGTCCTAGTGGATGCTGGGGACTCCGTCAGGACCATGGGGATTATACCAAAGCTCCCAAACGGGCGGGAGAGTGCGGATGACTCTGCAGCACCGAATGAGAGAACTCCAGGTCCTCCTCAGTCAGGGTATCAAATTTGTAGAATTTTGCAAACGTGTTTGCCCCTGACCAAGTAGCTGCTCGGCAAAGTTGTGAAGCCGAGACCCCTCGGGCAGCCGCCCAAGATGAGCCCACCTTCCTTGTGGAATGGGCATTTACAGATTTTGGCTGTGGCAGGCCTGCCACAGAATGTGCAAGCTGAATTGTACTACAAATCCAACGAGCAATAGTCTGCTTAGAAGCAGGAGCACCCAGCTTTTTGGGTGCCTACAATATAAACAGCAAGTCAGACTTTCTGACTCCAGCCGTCCTGGAATTATATATATATATATATATATATATTTTCAGGGCCCTGACAACGTCTAGCAACTTGGAGTCCTCCAAGTCCCTAGTAGCCGCAGGCACCACAATAGGTTGTTTCAGGTGAAACGCTGACACCACCTTAGGAAGAAACTGGGGACGAGTCCGCAGTTCTGCCCTGTCCGAATGGAAAATCAAATATGGGCTTTTGTAAGACAAAGCCGCCAATTTTGACAATCGCCTGGCCGAGGCCAGGGCCAACAGCATGGTCACTTTCCATGTGAGATATTTCAAATCCACAGATTTGAGTGGTTCAAACCAATATGATTTGAGGAATCCCAACACTACGTTGAGATCCCACGGTGCCACTGGAGGCACACAAGGGCTGTATATGCAATACTCCCTTGACAAACGTCTGGACTTCAGGAACTGAAGCCAATTCTTTCTGGAAGAAAATCTATAGGGCCGAAACTTGAACCTTAATGGACCCCAATTTGAGGCTCATAGACACTCCTGTTTGCAGGAAGTGCAGAAATCGACCTAGTTGAAATTTTTTCGTGGGGCCTTCCTGGCCTCACCCACGCAACATATTTTTACCACATGTGGTGATAACGTTGTGCGGTCACCTCCTTCCCGGCTTTGACCAGGGTAGGTATGACCTCTTCCGGAATGCCTTTTCCCTTAGGATCCGGCGTTCAAACCGCCATGCCGTCAAACGCAGTCGCGGTAAGTCTTGGAACAGACAAGGTCCCTGCTGGAGCAGGTCCTTTCTTTTTCCAAATATGTTTATTAAATACCTCCAAAACATGGTACAGAAGTAAGGAAAAAACCGCATACATATCAAACATATCTACATCAAAGTAGGCAAATAAGAAAGGTAAAAGTACACAGCATATATGAGTAGGTGGAGGAAATTTTCCAATTTTCCAAAACAATCAACAAGAACAAACTGTAAACCACCAGAAGAGCGGCGGTCAGGCTATAATATATTGAGAATGGGACTGAATATGACTGACTAAAAACTGACACTCAATTCCGGCAGTTCAAATAACAAAAAAAAAAAAAAAAAAGGGGAGGTAAAAAAGAACATCACAAAAACGTTAGAACAAAAATAGGCAAAAACACCTACCAAGAGCCACAGGCCACCGATCCGTCCATAGAAGTGTCCAACCAATCCGCCAGGGAAGAAACAGGAGAAATAAGAAGAAAGGGGAAAGAAAAGAAGAAGTGTGTGGAGAGGGAAGTACGGATGAAGAAGAAGAGGGGGAGGGGAAGATAGGAGGCTCAGTCAGTTAGAGAAAGTTGGCTATCAAGTTGTCGGAGAGAGTACCAAAAGTTAGATTGGAAACATTTATGTATTGCTAGTTTAGTGTGGGCAGGGAGGGTACAGATGTATTTATCCCAGCACTTAAAGAGTGCAGGAGTCAGGGTTTCCTTGTGGATAGAGGCCTCCAGCCAGTCCATATTAAATAGGAAGAGTAACCTAGAAGTAGCCATAGGGAGAGTAGGAGAGGTAGGATGGATCCACTGTTGCAATATAGCTTTTTTCCCCACTGCTGAAAGTAGCACTATCAATTTTTTATCAGTGCGTGGAATTCCAGGTTGGTCCGACAGATGACCAAAGAGGGCCCAGGGAGCAGTGCATTGAAAGGGGATGCCTAGCGTTGAGGTGCCATAGTGGTGTAAGGTATGCCAGAATTTTTGGATGACAGGGCAGGCCCAGAGACAATGGAAAAGGTCAGCTTCTACCGTTGAGCATTTATTACATCCGGCCCTATCTGATATACCCATTAGAAAACCTTGTTTGGGCGAAATATATGCCCTGTGTAGCAGTTTATAGGCCATTTCCTGATATATACTAGCCGGTATTAGTTTAAGGGTCATAAAAAAAGTATCTAGTAGGGTGTCTACTGTGAGTGTAGGAACTTGGGAGATCCATTTAGCCAGATCAGGAAAATCAGTGTGGGGGTCCAGTTCAGTGCGGATGCGCGCATAGATAGAAGATATGGAGTATGTGTTGGAGCGTAAAAGGGAGTCTAAGGGGTTAACAAAGTCTTTTCCCGTGAGGTGAGGGAGAACGGATGTAAGATAATGTATAGCCTGGGAGTAGTAAAATCCATGCAGGGGTGAAATTGCATATTTCTCAATAGCCTCCTGGAATGGCAAAGGAGTGTGAGTAGGTGTCATCAGATTACGTAGAGTCTTTAAACCAGAGGAGCACCAAGCACCAAAAGGCAAAGAGGCAGTACCATTTTGGAACTCCAGGTTTCCAAGCAAAGGTAGAGATACTGAGTAATAATATTTGAGACCAAGGGCTTTCCTAGCCATTTTCCACGCCTTAATAGTGGAAGACAATAGCGGGTTATCAAATTGGGAAGATTTTATTTGAGAGGGCCGGGCATGTAGGAGGTAAGCAAGAGAGAGAGGAGCACAAAGCTGAGATTCTAACTTGGTATCTGTGAATACATCGTTGCCACTGAGCCAATCCATAGCGAAACGTAGTAAGCACGCTAGATTGTATTGTTTAATGTTTGGTAGGTTTACACCCCCTTGGCGCACCGATTGCGTCATTTTTTTTAGGCTTATCCTGGGGCGCTTACGGTTCCATATAAACTTGGAAAGCAAGGTATTAAGTAAAGAAAAGTCGGAGTTAGTGAGAAGAATGGGAGTCATTTGGAGAATATACAGGAGTTTCGGGAAGCTTGCCATTTTAAACAGGTTGCATCTCCCTAACATATTAAGGGGAAGGTTTTGCCATAGGCTAAGTTCAGTCTGTATTTTATGTATGATCGGGGTAATATTACGTGCATAGAGGGTGGAGAGATGTTGTGGTAGAGCCACTCCTAAAAAGGTGATATGCGAGGGGGCCCATCTAAACGGGAAGGGTCTAATCCAACCCAGTCTCGCCTGGCCAAATATGGCCAGGGCTTCAGACTTGGCAAAGTTAATGGAGAAGCCAGCAAAAGACGAAAATCTGTCAATTGCCTCTACCAATACAGGAAGGGAGCGTTTAGGGTCAGAGGTACATATAAGTAGGTCATCTGCGAAGGCTATAACTTTGAGTTCGCGATCCCCAATAACAATGCCTCTAAACCCAGGTAGTAGTTGGATATAACGAATAAAAGGTTCCAAGGCCAAATTAAAAAGCAGAGGGGAGAGAGGGCATCCTTGTCTGGTGCCTCTCTCAAGAAAAAAGGAAGAGGAGGCCACATTATTAACTACCACCTGGGCCATCGGAGCAGTGCAGAGGGTCCGCATTAGACTACAGAAATTAGTGCCAAATTGCTGATGGGAGAGCACTCTAAAAAGGTGTGGCCAAGCGATTTTATCGAAGGCCTTTTCGGCGTCTAGATTGATAAGAATATTGTCTTCCAAATTATGAAGGCGGGTATGGGAAATAGCAGCTATCGCCGATCTAATACCTTGTACAGATTGTCTGCCTTTAATAAAGCCTAATTGGGCCGGGGAAATGAGATGAGGCAGACAAGACTGTAGACGGTTGGCCATTAGTTTGGTAAGCAATTTGAAGTCTTGGTTAAGAAGTGAGATAGGGCGATAAGAACCCACAAGGGAGGGATCTTTACCCGGCTTGGGTATTACGATTATCCGTGCCTCATTGAAGTATAAGGGTATAGTTCCGGAGGTAAAGATATGATTATATAATTTGGCTAGAGTGGGTGTGAGTTCAGCATTAAGTAATTTATAATATTCAGCCCCAAAGCCATCAGGGCCTGGGCTCTTGCCGTTTGGTAAAGATTTGATAGTTGTGAGTATCTCTTCCTCAGTTATAGACATCTCGAGAAGGTCCCTGTCATCTCGAGAGAGGACAGGAAGCTGAGCATCATACAGAAAGGATTTACCTGTCTCCACGTTATCTGGCTCTGCTGTATATAGGGATTTGTAAAACTGCATAAATTCGGCGCAAATGGCTGTCGGATCTGATATAATAGTGTCTGAAGATTTAACCACCTCAACCCATGTGCGCGTCCGGGGTCCCCGAGCGAGGTTTGCCAAGAGTCTGCCCGATTTATTACCCCATCTAAAAAATTTGTTCCGCTGGTAATCATATCGTGTCTGGGCCTGCTCTGTTAGGAAGGTATCATATACTTGTTTAGCAGTCAGGTAAGCCTCTTTATGTGCGGGAGTGTCGGAACGCTTATACGTTCTATAAGTTGAGGTGAGAAGGGAGCTCAGTTCATGGAGGCGGGAGTTAAATGCTTTGCGTTTGGAATTTACGTATGAGATAATGTGGCCCCGGATAACAGCTTTAGAGGCGCTCCAGAACAGTGAGACATCCTCCGCCTGGGTCAAATTATCAGAAACGTAGGTGTGCCAAGTGTGTCTAAGGTGTAGGAGAAAATCCTCAGAGTGAGTAAGATAGGCAGGGAATCGCCAGCATTTGGAAAAGCATTGGGGCAACGCAAGCTTAAGAGAGATCATAATAGGGGCATGGTCTGAGATAATAATATTTTGAATCGATGTGTGAGTGACTTTAGGAAAGAGGTGTCGGGATAAGAAAATATAATCAATACGGGAGTGTGTGGAGTGGGGGTGAGAGTAGAAAGAGTAATCACGAAGAAGAGGGTGATGGATACGCCAAGGGTCAGAGAGAGCAAGTTGTGAACAGAGGGAAGAAAGAAGATCATAGCCGGATTTGGAGGATGAAGTACTCACCCCAGACCTGTCCATGGACGGATCGATGACCGTGTTGAAATCTCCTCCTAGGATTAGATTAGAGCTCCCCCAAGAGGAAAGTTTCTGTAGGACAACTGCAAAAAAATCCTGTTGAGAGACATTTGGGGCATATAGATTAAGGAGAGTATACAAGACATTATCAATAATCACATCTAGCAAAATAAATCTCCCATTAGGATCGAGAAATTTTCTGCGTATCGAATATTGTAGGGACTTGTGAAAAAGGATGGCAACTCCCCTGGTCTTATTAGAGTAAGGGGCCGAGATACAATCCCCGATCCAGGGGGCACGTAGAGTGTTACGGGGATCGTCCAGCCAATGTGTTTCCTGTAAGAAGGTGATGTGAGGGGTCAAACGGTGGAGGTGGGAGAGCACTTTCTTACGCTTCACTGGAGCGTTAAGGCCCTCCACATTCCATGATACTATATTGAAGGCAAGGAGTGGGGTATCTTCCGCGGCGGCGGGGGGAGTAGGAGCAGGGTCAGCTATATCAGCCTATACCGATGGTTGGGAATGCAAGAAAAAATATACTAGAGGTAAAGTAGGGCCCCTGCCCGTCCCAGCGAGCGGGAAGGGGTTGACCCATGGAGGATCGGGGTCGGCAGGTCTGGCAGGTGCAACCAACAATATTAAACAGTAACATAGAAAACAAACAAGAAAAACAAGAAAATTTACAGCTCATTGTATACACAGAGCTGCGCAATTATTCCTCTCCACGTGACCTGCAGATGGAGAAAAAAAAGAGAGAAAAACATGCATGCAAGCAATAATAACAGTGCAACAGTCAAGTGGGTAAACTCGAGAAGTGGGCCTTGGCGAGTGTTATGTCATCGAAGAACAACGGCTTGCCGTCCTCGAAGACCCGCAGCCGGGCCGGGTACAGGAGAGAGAATTTGATTTTGGCATTAAACAGTTGCTTGCACAACGGGGCAAACTCCTTGCGTTTAGCAGCGACAATGGTGGAAAAATCCTGAAATATCAAGAGCCGATCTCCGTTGTAGGTTAAGCTATCCGTCTTCCGGTAGTGGTCTAAGAGTCGAGCTTTGTCGGCATAATTAAGGATTTTCATGATCACCGGGCGAGGGCGACCAGAGTTCGTTTTACGTTCAGGGCCTATTCTATGTGCCCGCTCAATAGCCAGAGGGGCACCTTTGAGATCCATGGCCAGTTGTTGCGGTATCCAGTTAGAGAGAAGATCAAGTAACTCATAGCCTTTGACCGATTCGGGGATACCCACCACCCGGAGATTACTTCTGCGTCCGCGATTCTCCAAATCATCTAGCTTCTGGGTCAGATCCGAAATGTCGCTTTGCTGTGAATTAATGGTGAGTTGTGCTGCATGCAAATCATCCTCCAGGGTAGACACCCTCTGTTCGACGTCATCTAAGCGGCCAGAGTGTTGAGTTAATTTGGATAGAGTAGAGTCAATAGCTTCTCTAAGGCCCGCCAGTTTTTCATCTAGTAGAGGGCCCAGCACCGCCGCAATATCCGCAGGTTTCATTTTGGGAGGCTTATTGGCCGGAGCAGACTTGCGTTTTTGTAAGGACCTGGAACGGGTGACAGAGCAATCTGAATCAGACGAGTGTCTCCGCACAGTATCGCCTCGGGTTGTAGAGGCGGGGTCAGCAATTGACATCGGGGTGGGTATGAGAAATTTTTCCATAAAAATAAGCGGGCAACGGAGAACCGATTTATACAGTAGGAGTCGCCTCACGCAAGGAGCAGGCTATAATGAGGTCACATGGAGAGGAAAAAAGAAGCGGAAGTATAACAGGTTACATCTCAACGAGTAATAGCTCAGGACCGGTAGGCATCAGTCCGTGAACAGCGCACATGGGCGAGGAGAAATGTCACACAGGTGTAGAGGCCGGCATGGGTTTATGGGTGGAGCAGGTGGAGCTTCCGAGATATAGGTGATCGCAGCAGCGCCTATTCCAGCAGGGGTGCAGGGTCAGCTCTCTGCAGGGTGAAAGCCTCCGGGCAGATGGCGGCAGGGCTGTTAAAGTTTGCACCTGTTGTTTCAAGGTGTAATATGATAACTCCCCTCCAGCCGCTAAACAGGAGACATGAGAATAGGCAGGAGTATAGAAATATATTTATAGTGGCTGTGAGTTGTCTAATCTAAAAGTCGCCACAAGAGGGAGCTAGAGCTACAGCCATTTCTAGCTATGGAGTGAGGAGAGAGTTGTGCCAGTCACAAGATGGCCGCCGCCTGTAAATGAAACACGGATCCTCCGGAGGTCCCCGGGTCGTTGATCCCCACCAGTGGGGGGGGGGGGGGAGATCTGTTCTTGCGAGGATGTATGAGGTGGGGGTCGGAGGGCAGGCGCCCGGAGAGGCCAGGGATCGGCAAAGCAGAGCTTAAAGTCCGGGCGGCGCCAACCACAAGATGGCCGCCGGCCGCCAGTCACACTCGTCCCGGCTCTCACCTCCCGCAGATTGTCCGGTCGCCGGTCTCCTGTGAGGGTCAGTGGCTGATGGGTGAGCTCTTGGGTGCCAGGGAGCGCCGCTCAGGTGGGGGAGGGGTCCGCAGAATCGCCGCACCAGGTCCGACGGACCGACGGCTCCACACCAAAATCGAGGCCCCGGCTTCTGGGGCGGAGGTAGGCCGCAATCCGCAGGGGGCAACACAGGGCCTCCCCGATTCCGCAGCCTCGACCTCCGGGTGCAGGGTGATGTAGCAGGGCTCAGGGGATTGTTTCCTTGCAGGTGGGCCCCCAAAGTTAGCTCAGAGGTTTATTTTATTGTGTTGCTGGCCGGAGCTCTGCAGGAACCCGACTTCTCCTGATGCCAGCCAGGCCACGCCCCCCAGCAGGTCCTTTCTTAAAGGCCGATGCCACGGTTCCTCTTGGAACAGACATGGTACTTGCTGAAAGCAAATCCCTTCTTAGCTCCCGAGGCCATTAGTCCTCTGTGAGCATCTCTTGAAGTTCCGGTTACCAAGTCCCTCTTGGCCAATCCGGAGCCACGAGTATAGTTCTTACTCCTCTATGTCTTATAATTCTCAATACCTTGGTTATGAGAAGCAGAGGAGGGAACACATACACCGACTGTTACACCCACGGTGTTACCAGGACGTCCACAGCTATCGCCTGAAGGTCTCGTGACCTGGCGCAATACCTGTCCCATTTTTTGTTCGGGCGGGACGCCATCATGTCCACCTTTGGTCTTTCCCAACGGTTCACAATCATGCGGAAAAATTCCCGATGAAGTTCCCACTCTCCCGGGTGGAGGTCGTGCCTGCTGAGGAAGTCTGCTTCCCAGTCGTCCACTCCCGGAATGAACACTGCTGACAGTGCTATCACATGATTTTCCGCCTAGCGAAAAATCCTTGCAGTTTTGCCACTGCCCTCCTGCTTCTTGTGCCGCCCTTTCTGTTTACGTGGGCGACTGCCGTGATGTTATCCCACTGGATCAATACCGGCTGACCTTGAAGCAGAGGTCTTGCTAAGCTTAGAGCATTATAAATTTGCTCTTAGCTCCAGTATATTTATGTGGAGAGAATTCTCCAGACTTGATCACACTCCTTGTGTGACTGCTCCCCAGCCTCTCAGGCTGGCCTCCGTGGTCACCAGCATCCAATCCTGAATGCCGAATCTGCGGCCCTCTAGAAGATGAGCACTCTGTAATCACCACAGGAGAGACACCCTTGTCCTTGGATATAGGGTTATCCGCTGATGCATCTGAAGATGCGATCCGGACCATTTGTCCAGCAGATCCCACTGAAGAGTTCTTGCGTGAAATCTGCCGAATGGAAGCGCTTCGTAATAAGCCACCATTTTTACCAGGACTCTTGTGCAATGATGCACTGACACTTTTCCTGGTTTTAGGAGGATCCCGATTAGCTCGGATAACTCCCTGGCTTTCTCCTCTGGGAGAAACACCTTTTCCTGGACTGTGTCCAGAATCATCCCTAGGACCAGCAGACGTGTCGTCGGAACAACTGCGGTTTTGGAATATTTAGAATCCACCCGTGCTGTCGTAGAACTACTTGAGATAGTGCTACTCCGACCTCCAACTGTTCTCTGGACCTTGTTCTTATCAGGAGGTCGTCCATTTTCTTTGAAGACGAATCCTCCTTTCGGTCATTACCTTGGTAAGGACCCGGGGTGCCTTGGACAATCCAACGGCATCGTCTTGAAACTGATAGTGACAGTTCTGTACCACGAACCTGAGGTACCCTTGGTGAGAAAAGGCAAATTTTGGGACATGGAGGTAAGCATCCCTGATGTCCCGGGACACCATATAGTCCCCTTGTTCTTTGCTATCACTGCTCTGAGTGACTCCATCTGGATTTGAACCCTTGCAAGTGTTCAAATTTTTCAGATTTAGAATAGGTCTCACCTAGCCTTCAGTACCACCATATAGTGTGGAGTAATACCCCTTTCCTTGTTGTCGGAGGGGTAATTTTATTATCACCTGCTGGGAATACAGCTTGTGAATTGTTTTCAATACTGCCTCCCTGTCGGAGGGAGACATTGGTACAGCAGACTACAGGAACCTGCGAGGGGGGAAACCTCTCGACATTCCAATCTGTACCCCTTGGATACTACTTGTAGGATCCTGGGGTCCTGTACGGTCCCAGCGTCATGCTGAGAACTTGGTAGAAGCGGTGGAGGGCTTCTGTTCCTGGGAATGGGCTGCCTGCTGCAGTCTTCTTCCCTTTCCTCTATCCCTGGGCAGATATGACTCTTATAGGGACGAAAGGACTGAGGCTGAAAAGACGGTGTCTTTTTCTGCAGAGATGTGACTTAGGGTAAAAAACGGTGGATTTTCCAGCAGTTGCCCTGGCCACCAGGTCCCATGGACCGACCCCAAATAACTCCTCCCCTTTATACGGCAATACATCTTTGTGCCGTTTGGAATCTGCATCACCTGACCACTGTCGTGTCCATAAACATCTTCTTGCAGATATGGACATCGCATTTACTCTTGATGCCAGAGTGCAAATATCCCTCTGCGCATCTCGCATATATAGAAATGCATCCTTTAAATGCTCTATAGTCAATAAAATACTGTCCCTGTCAAAGGTATCAATATTTTTAGTCAGGGAATCCGACCAAGCCACCTCAGCTCTGCACATCCAGGCTGAGGCGATCGCTGGTCGCAGTATAACACCAGCATGTGTGTGTATACTTTTTAGGATATTTTTCAGCCTCCTATCAGCTGGCTCCTTAAGTACGGCCCTATCCGTAGATGGTACCGCCACTTGTTCTGATAAGCGTGTGAGCGCCTTATCCACCCTGAGGGGTGTTTCCCACCGCGCCTTAACTTCTGGCGGGAAAGGGTATACCGCCAATAATTTTCTATCGGGGGAAACCCACGCATCATCACACACTTCATTTAATTTATCTGATTCAGGAAAAACTACAGGTAGTTTTTTCACCTCACACATAATACCCTTTTTTGTGGTACTTGGAGTATCAGAAATATGTAACACCTCCTTCATTGCCCTTAACGTGTGGCCCTAAAAGAAAATACGTTTGTTTCTTCACCGTCGACACTGAAATCAGTGTCCGTGTCTGGGTCTGTGTCGACCGACTGAGGTAAATGGGCATTTTACAGCCCCTGACGGTGTTTGAGACGCCTGGACAGATACTAATTTGTTCGCCGGCCCTCTCATGTCGTCAACCGGCTTGCAGCGTGTTGACATTGTCACGTAATTTCCATAAATAAGCCATCCATTCCGGTGTCGACTCCCTAGAGAGTGACATCACCATTACAGGCAATTTGCTCCGCCTCCTCACCAATATTTTCCTCATACATGTCGACACACACGTACCGACATACAGCACACACATAGGGAATGCTCTGATAGAGGACAGGACCCACTAGCCCTTTGGGGAGACAGAGGGAGAGTTTGCCAGCACACACCAAAACGCTATAATTATCCAGGGACAACCTTTATATAAGTGTTCCTTTTATAGCATTTTAATATATATACATATCGCCAAATCAGTGCCCCCCCTCTCTGTTTTAACCCTGTTTCTGTAGTGCAGTGCAGGGGAGATCATGGGAGCCTTCCCACCAGCCTTTCTGTGAGGGAAAATGGCGCTGTGTGCTGAGGAGAATAGGCCCCGCCCCCTTTTCGGCGGGCTTCTTCTCCGGAGTTTTAGATATCTGGCAGGGGTTAAATACATCCATATAGCCTCAAGGGCTATATGTGATGTATTTTTCGCCATACAGGTATTATACATTGCTGCCCAGGGCGCCCCCCCCCAGCGCCCTGCACCCTCCGTGACCGCTGTGTGAAGTGTGCTGACATCAATGGCGCACAGCTGCAGTGCTGTGCGCTACCTGATGAAGACTGAGAGTCTTCTGCCGCCTGGTTCCGGACCTCTTCATCTTCAGCATCTGCAAGGGGGGTCGGCGGCGCGGCTCCGGGACGAACCCCAGGGCGAGCCCTGTGTTCCGACTCCCTCTGGAGCTATGTCCAGTAGCCTAAGAATCCAATCCATCCTGCACGCAGGTGAGTTGAAAATCTCTCCCCTAAGTCCCTCGATGCAGTGAGCCTGTTGCCAGCAGGACTCACTGAAAATAAAGAACCTAAAAACTTTTTCTAAGCAACTCTTTAAGAGAGCCACCTAGATTGCACCCTTCTCGGCCGGGCACAAAAACCTAACTGAGGCTTGGAGGAGGGTCATAGGGGGAGGAGCCAGTACACACCATGTGATCCTAAAAGCTTGCTTTTGTGCCCTGTCTCCTGCGGAGCCGCTATCCCCCCCCCATGGTCCTGACGGAGTCTCCAGCATCCACTAGGACGTTAGAGAAAACCCGGTATCGACCCGGCATATAGCCGGGTCGATACGGGTCGGCGTGCGGTGTGAAAGGGGCACAGCCGAAATCCCGGGTCGCCTGACCCGGCAATTCAACCCAGGAATAAAGCAGTGTTATACCCGGGTTGAATACCAGGTCAGCGGCTGCGTAAACGGGCTCCCGGGTCAATGCGAACCGGGACCCGTTTACTAGATAGGGAGAGGTAGCGCGGAGATGATCTCATCTCCCAGCGCCTCCTCCACACCCCAGCTGCTATGGCAACCCGCCCGGCATATTGCCGGGTTGGGAAAGCCTGCAGCAGCTGCCAATGCCGGATCCCAACCAGGAAGGACCCGTTTCCAATTCCCGGGTGGGATCCGGCATTGGCAGTGTGAAAGGGGTATAGCTGGAGTACACTAGCTGGAGTACCCGGCGTTGCCCACGATTTTAAGATTGTTTACAAAAATAAATGTAAATATTAAACACACAGTATAAATAACATTGTAGATAGCTGAATACTCGTGCTTCGCTACGGGGTGAGGATGGTAAATTAGAATGTTAGTTGTTCGTTAATTTAAGTTGGTTGGAGATCTAGTATATAGGCATATCTTGCTTCCCTGACACACTTTGTGTAGTGGCCGGACCCCTTTGTGGTCCCCCAAGCGACCCTGCTCTTCCCACTACACAACTCTCAGTCTGTGGCTTCCTGCTGCCTCCATTCCCCTCCTCACATCATGTCAGTGCCCCTGTGAAATTATCGATTTTTTTACAGTTTCTTACATAGTGCAGCACATTATGTATCTCCTGATATACTCTGTGCTGCTGGGGGACCGTGCTACTTCCACTATATAACTCTCTGTGTGTGGGTTTGTGCTACCTGCATTCCCCTCCTCACATCATGTCACTGGCCCTGTCACATGCAGCCCTGTCATCACTGACATACAGATAGAGCCACGATCATCTTGGCTTCTATGCTGCGACTAGTCACACCATGGTTTATTAGCATAAGCCTTTCATCTATTGTTCTCAGCTGCAATACAATAAGAGAGAACAATACAGCAGGGGATTAAGTCATTACAGCAGGGGATTAAGTCCGACTGCCCTGGCTCAATTAATCCTATTAGAGGCCAAGATAAAGATATCTGTATCATGCATTCCTGATATAGTCAGGGCTGCTGGCCCACCCCTAGGGTGTGTTAGCCCCACAGTGCTTGTTCCCAGAGTGTAAGTCATACAGTATGTGTGGCAAGTTTGGTGTAAATTGCTCCAGCCATTCCAGAGTTATGCTGTCTGCTGAAAAACTCTGTGCTGCTGCCTCACCCCTAGGGGTGCTAGGTGTGTCTTACCCCCACAGTGTTTGTTCCCAGCTTGTAAGTCATTTGTGTACCAAGTTTGTTGCAAATTGGTCCAGGCATTCGGGAGTTATGCTGTCTCCTGGAATACTCTGTAATGCTGTCCCACCCCTAGGGGTGCTATAGGTGTATAACCCCCACAGAGTTTGTTCCCAGATTGTAAGTCAGATGTATACCAAGCGTGGTGTAAAGTGCTCCAGGCCTTCCACAGTTATGCTGTCTGCTGACATACTCTGTGCTGCTGTTCCACCCCTAGGGGTTCTAGGGGTGTCTGACATCCACAGTGTTTGTTTTCACAGTCATATGTGTACCAAGTTTGTTGTAAATTGCTGCAGGCATTCCAGTGTTATGCTGTCTGCTGAAATACTCAGTGCTGCTGCCTCACCCCTAGGGGTGCTTACCCCACAGTGTTTGTTTCCAGATTGTAAGGAATATGTGTACCAATTTTTTAGTACATTGCTCAGGCAATTCCGGAGTTATGCTGTCTCCTGATATACTCTGTGCTGCTGTCTCTCCCCCTCGGGGTGCTAGGGATTTCTGATTGTTTTAGTTGCCTCTGCTGTGTTTTAATATGCTCGTATGTAGAATTTCACGATCTACTCTTGTAAACTGTGGATTTGTATAGAAAGACAGTAGGACGGATTATATATATATATATATATATATATATATATATATATATATATATATATATATATATGTAAATATATATATATATATATATATATAGCATTTATATAGTAGATGGCCCCTTGTAAGACCGGCCAAGGAAATGACTCTCGGGAGGGGGACATGACAGGGTAAGGGCTGCAGCAGGGAGAGATTAGGGGAGATTACTGTAAACAGATGGAATGAGACATATACTGTAGGTGGGAGGACTTGTGAGTGATCTACATTAGGTAGATGTAGGGTGGTGGTGGTTGGGGGCAGTTGTGCAAAACTGACATCTTCTGCCCATCTGCTCTATCTCCTTCAAGGGCATACACTGGATCTGGTTTTGGTCCATCATGTCAAAAAGGTTGTGGCAGACTCCTTGGGGAATGAGCCAGTAGAATATTAAAACCAAGTAAGCCACAACCTCCCAACAGGCACCCACTCGAGAGCTAAACAAATGTATTCACCATAACGGCAAATACCCATAATATACTCCAACCAACTATAAATACTGAACTCTGCTTTTTTACGACCCCCCCCCCCCCCCCCACACACACACACACACACGCAAATCTGCACCAAACAGTATCATACTTAAAAAAGATCCAATAAAGTAGTTATTAGAACAATGAAGAATAAAGAGGCTGATTGAACATCACAAAAACAAAAAGCTAACAACATATCAGTGTACCAGTCACCAAACTAAAGATACCGAAAACCACTGAAGCACCCAAACACTCCCAACATAGGTGGTCATTCCGAGTTGTTCGCTCAGTAATTTTCTTTGCATCGCAGCGATTTTCCGCTAACTGCGCATGCGCAATGTTCGCACTGCGACTGCGCCAAGTAAATTTGCTATGCAGTTAGGTATTTTACTCACGGCATTACAAGGTTTTTTCTTCGTTCTGGTGATCGGAGTGTGATTGACAGGAAGTGGGTGTTTCTGGGTGGAAACAGGCCGTTTTATGGGAGTGTTTCTGGGAAAAACGCGGGAGTGGCTGGAGAAATGGAGGAGTGTCTGGGCGAACGCTGGGTGTGTTTGTGACGTCAAACCAGGAACGACAAGCACTGAACTGATCGCACTGGAAGAGTAAGTCTCGAGCTACTCAGAAACTGCACAGAGAAGTCTTTTCGCAATATTGCGAATCTTTCGTTCGCAATTTTGCTAAGCTAAGATTCACTCCCAGTAGGTGGCGGCTTAGCGTGTGCAAAGCTGCTAAAAGCAGCTTGCGAGCGAACAACTCTGAATGAGGGCCATAGGCCCTCATTCTGAGTTGATCGCTCGCTAGCTGCTTTTAGCAGCAGTGCAAACGCTAAGCCGCCGCCCTCTGGGAGTGTACATAAGCTTAGCAGAAGTGCAACCGAAAGGTTAGCAGAAGAGTGCTGACATTTTTTCATGCAGTTTCAGTGTAGCTGCAGACCTACTCCTTCCTTGCGATCACTTCAGTCTGTTGAGTTCCTGCTTTGACGTCACAAACATGCCCTGCGTTCGGCCAGCCACTCCCCCGTTTCCCCAGGCACGCCTGCGTTTTATCTTGACACGCCTGCGTTTTTTAGCACACTCCCGGAAAACAGTCAGTAAACACCAGGAAACACCCACTTCCTGTCAATCACTCACCGATCAACAGAGCGACGGAAAAGAGTCGCTGGACCTTGTGCAAAACTACATACTTTTGTGTGAAAGTACGTCGCGCGTGCGCACTGCGGCCCGTGCGCAGTTTTGCCATTTTTATACCTGATCGCTGCGCTGTGAAAAACAGCAGCGAGCGATCAACTCGGAATGAGGGTCATAGATCTCTACAAAGACACACATCACACAAGCTAGACACGACAAGATGCAAAAACAATGCAACAAACCTGTTGCAGAATTACTCCCAAATGAATATGTCTACCACATTACCATACTAAAGACTTTAAACTAAAGAAGTGGTTCCCAAAGTGGGCAGCACCACACAATTGGGGAAGTGGGTTTACCTAAAGGAGACATGCTGGATGTTGAATAATGCCTAGAACACATTACAGGTTTGTGTTATTATGATCCCTTAATGGGTTGGGAACCTGGAGATGAGTTTATGCAACCAAGATGGAATTGTCCTAAAAATGTTTGAAAACCACTGATCTAAAGTCAAACCAACAAGTGCCTAAATCCATTCTACCAGAACAAATCCGAACAGAAAAAAAAAATGGAGAGGATTGCCCCTTTTCCCCGTTGCAGAATAAATTAAACAACTATTCATTTGAGATCAATCAGTGAAACTGTACTATTATTGCTGAGTAAATGTGGGGTAGCACAATGAGCTACCTTAAGGCTCATAGGCTGGCCAGCTTGACAAACTGTTGATCATAGCTGAAAGTTGGTTATTGCACCCCAGGAAAAAAAATCTTCACTGTCATCCAAATCACCCAAATACTGCAACCTAATCCTAAACCTAACGCTAAAAATAAGCAAAAACTGTACGTCAACATTCTGGTGTCAACATGCTAGATGTCAACGTTATGAACATATCAACATTTTACCCATGTTGTTGTATTGAGTGTTGACCTAAATCCTTGTTGACATTCAGAATCTGTCAACATTATGAATGTCGACCTTCTGATTGTCAACGTTCTGACCGGCTGCCGTACCATCACTGTACAAATATCAATGCCTTAGTGACAAATTTATCAGCAATGTTTGGCAGATTGTTTATACCCCTTTTCACCAAAACCCTGATTTCAACCTGAATAATTGAACACGGTTCAAAAAGGGTTGAGATTGCCTAAAGGATAAAAAAAAGGGGCAGACTAGATGGGCCACGTGATTCTTATCTGCTGTCAAATTCTATGTAACCCACGTCACAGCGCCTTGAAAACCCGTACACTTCACAGGCTGGACACAGGTTTTCCCTCTGCCCATGCCTGTAGATGTCATCATCTCTATTTGCCAGTAACCCAGTTCTTTGCATGCTTTTAGGGTGACCCAGGTCATTCTGTTTACACAGCATGCTACCCAGGTCGGTTCCGGGTTCGATCCTGATTTTGATCTGATCGTTTAACATCAAACCTCGACATGGGTTGCCCCGGTAATAACCCGGGTTATGAGTTTGGTGGAAAAGGGGTATTCGTAATCAGATGCTTACAGGTTGCAAACGTGAATTTTGTGGTTAAATGTGCTTATAGCAATAAAAATAAACATGAATTCCCAGGCTTGGAAAGTTTCTTAAAAGAGGATACATTGATATCACAAAATGAAAACGTATTTAATATGCCCAAAAGCGACTTACAGTACTAACATCACAGCACAAGTAAGAGACAAATATTATTAGCCCAGTCAATATAAATTGGCCAGCTCTCTGACACAAAGAGTCACATGGGCTCTAGGGCTAATCTCATAAAGAGTACCCTGGTCCAAAGACCTTTAAGCATAATTTAAAAGGTTAATAATAATAATAATGGTTAATAATAATAATAATAATATGGTAATTAATAAGTTTACTTTATGCTAAACATGTCCAAATTGTCTAACTTTAGACTCATTTAAATCCATATTCTGGCATTCATTTTTCGTTACGTACTTACATCCACTACAACACATGCAAAGTTTGTCATCATATGTAACTGTGGTCTTCATCATTACATAGGAAAAAAAAAACACACTCAACAATTTAAGGAATGGAAGGCCCCCTGCCGCTACGGGAATGGGTCAGCAATTGAGGGAAAGTCAATGAACAAACCAGCGGCACAGCACTTTAAAGAGAATGATAACATCTTGTTAACCTATAAAATTATCAACGACTGTATGTTCCATTTTCCTTATCTAGTTATTATAGCTTTACAATCTTCCTGTATGACTTTGTACTTTATTGTGTTCATTCTTTTTTTAATGTATATATTGTATATTTCTGTTCCTTTCTTGGTGATGGTAATGCATTTTTCCAGTGTGGTAATAGCCGCAATTCCTGATGCATGACACGGCTGGTATGGGCAGCATAGGCCAGTAGGTATAATGCATGCATGCGATTTTCTGGTCAGGAGGTGCACTTATGTGTCGCTAGCTATTTAAGGTATGTGTGTGCAAGATTCTATAGCTTCCCATATAGATTAACATGGCTTTTAGTGTTCTAGCAATTAGATTTTGTACTCTTATAAGTTACATTTATAACAGAACATTATAAGAGATTCTTGGAAAATACATATAACATATTTAGAAATACATTTGGTTGGTAAAATGATTGAGGCCATCACTGCCCACACATGCAACACTAATTAATCATAATTAAATGACTTATACAGTACGATCTAGCAAAGACTGATCGCTAAAGAGACCATGGTGGACATTCCGAGTTGTTCGCTCGCTAGCAGTTTTTAGCAGCCGTGCAAACGCTATGCCGCCGCCCACTGGGAGTGTATTTTAGCTTAGCCCAAGTGCGAACGAAAGGATCACAGAGCGGCAGCAAAGTTTTCTTGTGCAGTTTTAGAGTAGCTCAAAACCTACTCAGCGCTTGCGATCACTTCAGACTGTTCAGTTCCTGTTTTGACATCACAAACACGCCCTGCATTCGCCCAGCCACACTTGCATTTCTCCTGGCACGCCTGCGTTTTTCCGAACACTCCCTGAAAACGGTCAGTTGACACCCAGAAATGCCCAGTTCATGTCAATCACTCTGCGGCCAGCAGTGCGACTGAAAAGCTTCGCTAGACCTTGTGTGAAAATACATTGGTCGTTGTAATAATACGTTGCGTGTGCGCATTGCGCCGCATACGCATGCGCAGAAGTGCCGTTTTTTTGCCTCATCGCTGCACAGCGAACAAAAGCAGCTAACGATCAACTCGGAATGACCACCCATATACTCATGACTGTTTACGCTCCTCATACTCATCGTGATAAAACTGTATTCAAGTACTTGGCTATCACAATAATCATGACATACTGGACTAAATAGCATCAGTTTACAGCTTTTATTTACAAATGATTGTAACATTTCAAACAGCAAAGACACGTTTTCCTTTTTCTCAACAGTGGCAATTCCAATACAAACTGAGGTTTCGCAATATACTCTGATAGATTGGGTAAGAAAAGTAAACAATGGACAAGCATTTGGAATTTAAGTACAATGAGAAAGAACATAAAATAGACTGGGGGGAAAAAAGCCCTGGTTGCTGTAACCAGGTTAATGCGCAACCTGATGTCAGTGCAGTCAAGCCGGGAGTAAACAATTCTAACAATGTGAAGCATCTAGCAATAATAACAAGGTATGATACACAGAAGAGAAAACCTTTCACAATCGCAAGGCAATCATTGAGCACTTGTAACTTTATAGCAAAGTTATTTTGTATTTTGAGCACAAAGCAATTTTTAGCTTTCCATGTACGTGCACCAGAATGGAACAGTACCTTCATGTGTGATTTCAGATTGTCCTTGCGGGCACAACGAAATGGACATAGTGGACACTGATGGCTTTTTAAACCTGTGTGAATCACCATGTGCCTTTTCCAATAGCTCTTCCGTTTAATGACTAATCCACAGATGGGGCACTGGAAAGGCTTCCCTCCTTCTTCTTCCGGAGCTTTTACAGACAAATAAAATATAAAGCATTGTGTTAATTAAGTCACAATTCCAACAACATAACACTACAAATTAGAATTTTACCATTTATAAAAAATATATTTCATAATTCTGCCCATTTACAGTGTGTTGTCCCTGTAAGTTATTATAACCACTAAAAGTATAGCTTTTACTGAGACAATGAATGCAGAAATTTGTTACAGGCAATTACATTATGTACAACAACACAGATACAAAGTAGGAATATACTGAGGATATTAGGAAGAAAGTATGCAAAAATATAATTGTATATTGTGTAGTTACACTAGTTTATGCTATACATTGTTAGGCATACAGTACAAATAAAATACCTGCAAACACCTTCTGAAAGACTTTGAGGCAATAAGATCATCAAAGTCATATATAAACACAAGATAATGCACGTGGCAAGTATGTATAATAAGAACACAAGTGTAAGTAAGTAGCAAAAGAAAACAACTCTTCTGTGAGAGCCTACAATCTAGGAGGCGGTTGGTATGGATATCCCAGCGCACAGAATCCCCTCAGAATGACGACAGTGACATCCCAATGTTCAAAATCCCAACACATTGTAGTATCCTAGACCTAACCTGCCCCTCCCACAGCCTATCCCTCCTCTTGTGCCTAACTCTAACCCCAGTACTTACGGTCGAGATCTGTCGGCATTCTGGTCATCGGGAAACTGAGCACCGGAATATTAACTACATCCCTCTAGAGACAGAGAGAAGTGAGACACAATAGGGGCAAACACAGAGGGAGATAGATAGGAAGGGAGTGAATGGCAATGGGTCTCGGACAAAAATCTGCAAACCACAATACCGTAAGTGTAACATATAGCCGCACTTACTCGTGGGGGCGAGAACATTGCTTCTCATTTAATTTTCCACAGTGACTACGAACAGGCTGTGGGTGTTAATTAGCTGCAATTGCAACTATTCGTGGCAAGCTGCAACCCATATGCAATCCTATGGATCGTGGGTGCGTGCGCAGGGCCCGTGCACATCTGAAGCAATTTTCACCCATTTGCTGAGCCCCTGTAAACCCAATATCATACAGAAGCAGGAAGATGCATTAGTAATCTGAGTGGCTAATCAGCATTAAGATGACCATACACTTGCTCCACACGATGCTCCCAGATGAATGACAGTTCTGAAAGATTGCCGTTCAAGGTATGACCATGAACAACAATCGCTCACTGTCTAAAACAGCTGGAAAGCTGTCGGGATCATTTGATTTCATTTTTAGACATGTCCAATCGTCCCAACCATCGTTGTGCTG
The DNA here is from genome assembly GCF_028390025.1 of Pseudophryne corroboree. Lineage (NCBI taxonomy): Eukaryota > Metazoa > Chordata > Amphibia > Anura > Myobatrachidae > Pseudophryne > Pseudophryne corroboree. Next base: position 993,339,454 of record NC_086444.1, on the reverse strand, counting down.
ATTCCATGCAGTGAATGGTAGGCCGTGCTCATACATCATGCAGTGTATGGAGGAATGACCAATATCATTCAGTTGTTTGGCCCCTTATCAGTTTTTTTTGTACTGCATTGTGCATTGTGCTGTCTATGGCTAGCATTAGGCTGGTGTGACTTGGGTGGAGAAGTACGATTGGTATGTGTGTGTGGCTATACAGATAGAAAAACACAAAGATTAATTTGTTAGATGATAGACAGACAGACATAGACAGCTATAGACATTTAGCTTTGTGTCTATGTTTAGGTATGCATTATCTCGACAGCTCAGCAGGGATACTCAAATATACATTTTTGTGACAAAAGATAATAATACCTGTCACCTTGGAAATGTTTACTGATTGCATATTCTCTCTGACAGGTCAATATGTCCTCAGTTAACCTCACAACAGTAAAGATTCTGAGGTTTTCAAATGTTCTGCTGAATAATTCATGTACCAGGGCATTTATTTACAACATTTAAATACATTTTATACACTGGATTGTAGGAGCTTGAGAGACCAAAATAAAACAATGGTGGCAGAGAAATCTGTAGTAATATAAATATATGAAGTCATAGCTCACTTCTGTGATTTTTATAACATTGCTTCCCACAGAAGACCACTAGAGAACAAGAGGCAGGGACCAGTGCAGCTGCCATAGAGATGAAAGCATTTCACTACAAGCCAATGTGTGCTTATAAACACGCACAATAAAGAATGCTTACTGAATTATTTGCTTGTAACCTAAACCTCTGCTGGGTACTAGGAATCTGTATTTACATTGCCAAGGCACTGTATTTTTATGTACATCAAAAAATACTTTTATATCAAAATAGATTTAGGACTTCAATTTTGAAGGAAAAAAGCTTTTCCCTAAGTTAACCAAGTTTCAGCACAATCTGTTATGCATAGGATGGTTACAGCTCCGAAAATTCTACATCCTGATTCTATATAATAGTAGTAGCGCATGGAGGTGGGTCAGATCACCAGGAGAGGACAGAAGAACAGGTAAGTACAGAGGGTGAGGGCCAGGCTGAGGTGAAGCAGCATAAGGCGGGTCCATTTTACTAGTATATAAATAGATCTATATGCTCTAATAAGATAACAGACTCACTGAATCACTACTGTGGTGTTGCACTGAGATCCTCAGACCCAAGTGCTCCAATTTATAACTGCTGCCTTATCAGTTTCAGAGGCGAAACATCTTAGTATCCAGGACAAGTTTATGAGTTCCAGTGCCCTGATCTCTATATCGAGTCCTAAACAAAAGGAAATGAACAGAAAGACCATCTCCACCTGCCCTGCCTGAGGAGTATTACATCCCTGCTAGTGCTCACAATACCCTTTGGTACAATGGTCAACTGGAAAAAACTACTGTCGCCCATAAGCCACAATGATAAAAAGACTCCTAATACTGGCCTAGTGTTCATTCTAGCACCCTGCACCTTTCAAAATCCGTGTAGTTCCTCTTTCTTGCCTGGGGTGTCGCTCTCTGCTGTGGTGCTTCTCAGCACACTCTGATCTTTTAGTGCTGTGATACAGACTTGTGTGTGCCGAGAAGCACCAGAGCAGAGAGCGACACCCCAGGCAGGAAAGAGGAACTGCACAGGATTTGAAAGGTGCAGGGTGCTAGAATGAACACTACTGGCCCCTTTGGTAAATCAGCAAGGAGTGTCAGTACAATGTTTTACTGGATTTAAAACCCAGCCTGTCTGTCTCTGTGCTGCAGCTGATGCTGCTTTTAGGCACACCTAGCATTGTTGCAACCAAAACTCATATATTTACATATGCCGCCCCCTCCCCACCCCGAACTAACAGCAATGATGCAGGCAAATGCAAAATGTCATTGCAATCATAAAATAGTAAATATTGATTTTTATGCAAATTGACATCAGCATCACACAGCAAACTAATCTACATGGCCTGGAGATATCTTTAAACAGAAACATAATTAGGTACATAAATTCCCTTTAAATCTCTGAGGCACATACAGTACCTCTCATATGAGCACAATTCATCACAGCGTCCTGTTATGCATTATGCCAGTCAGCTGGCCAAAATCTGCCTAGTATTCAAATGACTTTTTATTCTGATTATTATTGGTCATTGTTTGTAAAATGCTGCTAACACTTAGAACTGGGAACCATCAAGAATGAATAACCTTCTCATCAGACTCACCAATACACATGGCATGAGGGTCATTTATCTTGCAATGTGTCTAGTGTGCATATTTAGCAAGGCACCCTTGTTACAGACACATCTAATCTCAACAAACACTTCACAGGGAACACGAACATGCCGTACGCTATGTAACTAAAATAAAAAGACACAGGGGCACATGTAAGGGAAGGGGTTATTTGACTTGGCATAGGAATTGGAAAGGTTACTTCCACAAGAGGTGTTCTGTTCTGCATACAAAGGTTAGTGTGTACAAAAAAGGGATCTGCTCGCTTTAAAATAACGCTATCATTTCAGCTGATCAACTAAATTAAAGACTCTTATTAATTTAGTATAATTCATAAATGCCACACCCACCCCATCCTACCTACAAAACTTAGGTCCCCATTTTACTATGAGACAAAACCCCTTAGCACACGCTAAAGGGGTTATATCATCCCTTCAGTATTTACCATATTTAGCTAACCTATGTCACTGTACCACTTGCTCCATCTATAGATGGCAGAAGCAGTATGGTCCCCATTGCTAGCAATGGGCACCCAGCAACAGCCTTTCCAGCTTCAACAAAACCTTCTAGGCTTTGCTGGGTTCCTTCCGGGTGACAGTGTCATGCACATGTGCAGACTGGCTGTTTACATGCACAGTAGCCCTGTTGGCTGCAGGCAACAGAGTAGAGCAGAGGTTCTTAAACTTGGTCCTCAGGACCCCACACAGTTCATGTTTTCCATGTCACCCAGCAGGTGCACTGTGCATCACCAACTGTCACATTTTAAAAATCTACAGGTGACCTGCAAAACATGAACCGTGTGGGGTAATGAGGACCGAGTTTGAGAACCTGTGGAGTAGAGGAATCCACCGAGGAGGGGAGACATCGCCTGAGCTTGACAGAGCTGAAAGTAATGTTAAATATCAACAGTATTTTACCTCACTGAGTATCACCGACCCTGGTGCTGCCTCTACATATAATACAAATATAAGCCACAAAGGACAATAAAGTTTTCAGTAGTACTTTATGAGAAGATATTTTTCTCATGAAACAAGTGGTTCTAGAGTAGTTGAAGATTGGCCTTGATGTGATGTTTACACTTTTGCACAGTACATTTCTTCTCTTCCTGTACATCAAGGTGAATGTCCGGTCTGCAGAGGCATTTTCTAGCGTAGGTGTAGACGGTGTTAATAGGGTAGTATGTTATAAATAGTGCTGGGAAGACCATATAAGCGCATTGGTGCAAAATAAAATTGATTTATGGCATATAATATCAACAGTGTGACCAGCTAGCCAGCACACCTTACACAGTTCACATTTGATATTTCATATTTACTAAAAGTCAATTTTGGGTCTATTTAAATAAGATTTTACTTACCGATAAATCTATTTCTCGGAGTCCGTAGTGGATGCTGGGGTTCCTGAAAGGACCATGGGGAATAGCGGCTCCGCAGGAGACAGGGCACAAAAAGTAAAGCTTTTCCAGATCAGGTGGTGTGCACTGGCTCCTCCCCCTATGACCCTCCTCCAGACTCCAGTTAGGTACTGTGCCCGGACGAGCGTACACAATAAGGGAGGATTTTGAATCCCGGGTAAGACTCATACCAGCCACACCAATCACACCGTACAACTTGTGATCTAAACCCAGTTAACAGTATGATAACAGCGGAGCCTCTGAAAGATGGCTTCCTTCAACAATAACCCGAATTAGTTAACAATAACTATGTACAATTATTGCAGATAATCCGCACTTGGGATGGGCGCCCAGCATCCACTACGGACTCCGAGAAATAGATTTATCGGTAAGTAAAATCTTATTTTCTCTATCGTCCTAGTGGATGCTGGGGTTCCTGAAAGGACCATGGGGATTATACCAAAGCTCCCAAACGGGCGGGAGAGTGCGGATGACTCTGCAGCACCGAATGAGAGAACTCCAGGTCCTCCTTAGCCAGAGTATCAAATTTGTAAAATTTTACAAACGTGTTCTCCCCTGACCACGTAGCTGCTCGGCAAAGTTGTAATGCCGAGACCCCTCGGGCAGCCGCCCAAGATGAGCCCACCTTCCTTGTGGAGTGGGCCTTTACAGATTTAGGCTGTGGCAGGCCTGCCACAGAATGTGCAAGTTGGATTGTGCTACAGATCCAACGAGCAATCGTCTGCTTAGACGCAGGAGCACCCATCTTGTTGGGTGCATACAATATAAACAACGAGTCAGACTTTCTGACTCCAGCTGTCCTTGCAATATATATTTTTAATGCTCTGACAACGTCCAGTAACTTGGAGTCCTCCAAGTCACTTGTAGCCGCAGGCACTACAATAGGCTGGTTCAGATGAAATGCTGACACCACCTTAGGGAGAAAATGCGGACGAGTCCGCAGTTCTGCCCTGTCCGAATGGAAAATCAGATATGGGCTTTTGTAAGATAAAGCTGCCAGTTCTGACACTCTCCTGGCAGAAGCCAGGGCTAGAAGCATGGTCACTTTCCATGTGAGATATTTCAAATCCACCTTCTTTAGTGGTTCAAACCAATGAGATTTTAGAAAGTCCAAAACCACATTGAGATCCCACGGTGCCACTGGAGGCACCACAGGAGGCTGTATATGTAGCACTCCCTTAACAAAGGTCTGGACTTCAGGGACTGAAGCCAATTCTTTTTGAAAGAAAATCGACAGGGCCGAAATTTGAACCTTAATAGATCCCAATTTGAGACCCATAGACAATCCTGATTGCAGGAAATGTAGGAATCGACCCAGTTGAAATTCCTCCGTCGGAGCACTCCGATCTTCGCACCACGCAACATATTTTCGCCAAATTCGGTGATAATGTTGCACGGTTACTTCCTTCCTTGCTTTAATCAAAGTAGGAATGACTTCTTCCGGCATGCCTTTTTCCTTTAGGATCCGGCGTTCAACCGCCATGCCGTCAAACGCAGCCGCGGTAAGTCTTGAAACAGACAGGGACCCTGCTGAAGCAAGTCCCTCCTTAGAGGTAGAGGCCACGGATCTTCCGTGATCATCTCTTGAAGTTCCGGGTACCAAGTCCTTCTTGGCCAATCCGGAACCACTAGTATCGTCCTTACGCCTCTACGCCGTATAATTCTCAATACTTTTGGTATGAGAGGCAGAGGAGGAAACACATACACCGACTGGTACACCCAAGGCGTTACCAGCGCGTCCACAGCTATTGCCTGCGGATCTCTTGACCTGGCGCAATACCTGTCCAGTTTTTTGTTGAGGCGAGACGCCATCATGTCCACCATTGGTCTTTCCCAACGGGTTACCAGCAAGTGGAAGACTTCTGGATGAAGTCCCCACTCTCCCGGGTGAAGATCGTGTCTGCTGAGGAAGTCTGCTTCCCAGTTGTCCACTCCCGGGATGAACACTGCTGACAGTGCTATCACATGATTCTCTGCCCAGCGAAGAATCCTTGCAGCTTCTGCCATTGCACTCCTGCTTCTTGTGCCGCCCTGTCTGTTCACATGGGCGACTGCCGTGATGTTGTCCGACTGGATCAACACCGGTTTTCCCTGAAGCAGAGGTTCTGCCTGGCTTAGAGCATTGTATATTGCTCTTAGTTCCAGAATGTTTATGTGAAGAGACGTTTCCAGGCTCGTCCATACTCCCTGGAAGTTTCTTCCTTGTGTGACTGCTCCCCAGCCTCTCAGGCTGGCGTCCGTGGTCACCAGGATCCAATCCTGTATGCCGAATCTGCGGCCCTCCAATAGATGAGCACTCTGCAACCACCACAGAAGAGACACCCTTGTCCTTGGAGACAGGGTTATCCGCAGGTGCATCTGAAGATGCGACCCTGACCATTTGTCCAACAGATCCCTTTGGAAAATTCTTGCGTGGAATCTGCCGAATGGAATTGCTTCGTAAGAAGCCACCATTTTTCCCAGGACTCTTGTGCATTGATGTACAGACACCTTTCCTGGTTTTAGGAGGTTCCTGACAAGCTCGGATAACTCCTTGGCTTTTTCCTCCGGGAGAAAAACCTTTTTCTGAACCGTGTCCAGAATCACCCCTAGGAACAGCAGACGAGTTGTCGGCATTAACTGGGATTTTGGAATATTCAGAATCCACCCGTGCTGTTTTAGCACTTCTTGCGACAGTGCTAATCCCATCTCTAGCTGTTCTCTGGACCTCGCCCTTATTAGGAGATCGTCCAAGTATGGGATAATTAATATGCCTTTTCTTCGAAGAAGAATCATCATCTCGGCCATTACCTTTGTAAAGACCCGAGGTGCCGTGGACAATCCGAACGGCAGCGTCTGAAACTGATAGTGACAGTTTTGTACAACGAACCTGAGGTACCCCTGGTGTGAGGGGTAAATTGGAACGTGGAGATACGCATCCTTGATGTCCAAGGATACCATAAAGTCCCCCTCTTCCAGGTTCGCTATCACTGCTCTGAGTGACTCCATCTTGAACTTGAACTTCTTTATGTACAGGTTCAAGGACTTCAGATTTAGAATAGGCCTTACCGAGCCATCCGGCTTCGGTACCACAAAAAGAGTGGAATAATACCCCTTCCCTTGTTGTAGAAGAGGTACCTTGACTATCACCTGCTGAGAGTACAGCTTGTGAATGGCTTCCAAAACCGTCTCCCTTTCGGAGGGGGACGTTGGTAAAGCAGACTTCAGGAAACGGCGAGGTGGATCTGTCTCTAATTCCAACCTGTACCCCTGAGATATTATCTGCAGGATCCAGGGATCTACCTGCGAGTGAGCCCACTGCGCGCTGTAATTTTTGAGACGACCACCCACCGTCCCCGAGTCCGCTTGAGAAGCCCCAGCGTCATGCTGAGGCTTTTGTAGAAGCCGGGGAAGGCTTCTGTTCCTGGGAAGGAGCTGCCTGTTGCTGTCTCTTCCCTCGACCTCTGCCTCGTGGCAGATATGAATAGCCCTTTGCTCTCTTATTTTTAAAGGAACGAAAGGGCTGCGGTTGAAAAGTCGGTGCCTTTTTCTGTTGGGGAGTGACTTGAGGTAGAAAGGTGGATTTCCCGGCTGTAGCCGTGGCCACCAAATCTGATAGACCGACTCCAAATAACTCCTCCCCTTTATACGGCAAAACTTCCATATGTCGTTTTGAATCCGCATCGCCTGTCCACTGTCGCGTCCATAAAGCTCTTCTGGCCGAAATGGACATAGCACTTACCCGTGATGCCAGTGTGCAGATATCCCTCTGTGCATCACGCATATAAAGAAATGCATCCTTTATTTGTTCTAACGACAGTAAAATATTGTCCCTGTCCAGGGTATCAATATTTTCAATCAGGGACTCTGACCAAACTACCCCAGCACTGCACATCCAGGCAGTCGCTATAGCTGGTCGTAGTATAACACCTGCATGTGTGTATATACTTTTTTGGATATTTTCCATCCTCCTATCTGATGGATCTTTAAGTGCGGCCGTCTCAGGAGAGGGTAACGCCACTTGTTTAGATAAGCGTGTTAGCGCCTTGTCCACCCTAGGAGGTGTTTCCCAGCGCTCCCTAACCTCTGGCGGGAAAGGGTATAATGCCAATAATTTCTTTGAAATTATCAGCTTTTTATCAGGGGCAACCCACGCTTCATTACACACGTCATTTAATTCTTCTGATTCAGGAAAAACTATAGGTAGTTTTTTCACACCCCACATAATACCCTGTTTAGTGGTACCTGTAGTATCAGCTAAATGTAACGCCTCCTTCATTGCCAAAATCATATAACGTGTGGCCCTACTGGAAAATACGGTTGATTCGTTACCGTCACCACTGGAGTCAGTGCCTGTGTCTGGGTCTGTGTCGACCGACTGAGGCAAAGGGCGTTTCACAGCCCCTGACGGTGTTTGAGTCGCCTGGACAGGCACGAATTGATTGTCCGGCCGTCTCATGTCGTCAAACGACTGCTTTAGCGTGTTGACACTATCCCGTAGTTCCATAAATAAAGGCATCCATTCTGGTGTCGACTCCCTAGGGGGTGACATCCTCATATTTGGCAATTGCTCCGCCTCCACACCAATATCGTCCTCATACATGTCGACACACACGTACCGACACACAGCAGACACACAGGGAATGCTCCTAACGAAGACAGGACCCACTAGCCCTTTGGGGAGACAGAGGGAGAGTTTGCCAGCACACACCAAAAGCGCTATATATAACAGGGATAGCCTTATAAGAAGTGCTCCCTTATAGCTGCTTTATATATATCAAAATATCGCCATAAATTTGCCCCCCCTCTCTGTTTTACCCTGTTTCTGTAGTGCAGTGCAGGGGAGAGACCTGGGAGCCGTCCTGACCAGCGGAGCTGTGAGAGGAAATGGCGCCGTGTGCTGAGGAGATAGGCCCCGCCCCTTTTCCGGCGGGCTCGTCTCCCGCTATTTAGTGAATCCAGGCAGGGGTTAAATATCTCCATATAGCCTCTGGGGGCTATATGTGAGGTATTTTTAGCCTTTATATAGGTTACATTTGCCTCCCAGGGCGCCCCCCCCCAGCGCCCTGCACCCTCAGTGACTGCGTGTGAAGTGTGCTGAGAGGAAAATGGCGCACAGCTGCAGTGCTGTGCGCTACCTTTAGAAGACTGCAGGAGTCTTCAGCCGCCGATTCTGGACCTCTTCTGACTTCAGCATCTGCAAGGGGGCCGGCGGCGCGGCTCCGGTGACCATCCAGGCTGTACCTGTGATCGTCCCTCTGGAGCTGATGTCCAGTAGCCAAGAAGCCAATCCATCCTGCACGCAGGTGAGTTCACTTCTTCTCCCCTCAGTCCCTCGTTGCAGTGATCCTGTTGCCAGCAGGACTCACTGTAAAATAAAAAACCTAAGCTAAACTTTCTCTAAGCAGCTCTTTAGGAGAGCCACCTAGATTGCACCCTTCTCGGCCGGGCACAAAAATCTAACTGGAGTCTGGAGGAGGGTCATAGGGGGAGGAGCCAGTGCACACCACCTGATCTGGAAAAGCTTTACTTTTTGTGCCCTGTCTCCTGCGGAGCCGCTATTCCCCATGGTCCTTTCAGGAACCCCAGCATCCACTAGGACGATAGAGAAAAAATCAACCAGAATACAACCAACATCCCCACAAAATCGACTAGTGTTTTTATTCCAAATAGCTCATTTAGGAAAAGTCGGTTTTGAGTTCCATTTTAAAATCACTGATGTGAGTTCTAAGGGGTATATTCAATTGCAGTCGAAAATTGCCATCTGTCGAAAAGACGTCAGTTTTTGACTTTTTTATGGTCGAATCCTGATTCGACCTATTCAGAGCTTTTCGACAAGTCGAGGCATTCGACTTGTCGAAAAGCACGTGGATCGGCGGAATAGCTACCGATCCACGTGTTGATGTCGAAAACGGGGCCAAATCCGACAGGTTTTGGCCCCCTTTTCGACTATCTCAATCCGACATCAAAATTATGTCGAAATGAGATGGACACGGAGGAGGCGAGGGGGGGGGGGGGGAGCTGCAGGGAGACGGGGGGACAGCCGGCGGGCATACAGGAGATCAGCGCTACGATCAGCGATGCAGCTGGATGTCACTCACCCGCCCGACCTCATGGCAGCTTCCACCCGGCTCCAGCAGCGTGCTGCCGTGAGGTCGGGCGGGTGAGTGACATCCTGCTGCAGCACTGATCTCCTCTGGCTGCCGCCGGCTGTCTACCCCACGACTCGCCCCCCCTCTCCTCCTCTGGGTCCCATCTAAAATTCGACTTGAAAAAGTTGAATTTTAGATGGGATTGAATAGGGGTTGTCGGATCCATTCCGACAAATACATGTCGGAATGGATCCGACATTAACTGAATATACCCCTAAATGTGCTCTATTCACCTTAAATATGTAAAGTTCTATTTCAGTTGATTTTGACTTTAGTAAACACCTGTCACACAAAATCGACTGAAAACCAAAATCTAGTAAATTTTGTAAATATACCCCTTGGGGTTGGTTAAACTTCGAAGCAAATATAATTACCTGAACACAAGGCTGTCACTTTTGTAATGCTGTGCAAAGGAGACTTTCACAGCCAACCTACCTATGGCTGCCGGAATGCTGGCGGTTACATGACTGACTGCGGCATCCTGACAATGAGGATCCCAACACCAGACAGGGGTAAGTAATTCACCTCTCTCCTTCATCCTACTCTAACCCTAACCCTTAGGTGGTGGAGACTAGGCCTAATCCGTGGAGGGTGGCAGCTAGGTCTAACCCCCCGGGGGGGGGGGGGGGGGGGTTGAGTGGCTACGGCCAACTACACCCTCTAGTGCCTAACTATAGCCCTCTCACCCCTGGGCCCTAACCCAGATACTCACCTTTGGCATTCTGGCGGTTTGAGTTCCGGCACTGGTGCCCCGAGTGGTGTCAGGATTCCACTGTCGGTCACATGACCACCAGCATACAGACTGCTGGGATGCTGAACGCATCCCGCTATAAGGGCATCATCAAATGTCCTGAAAACTTTGCTTTCAGCACCTTACCCAAGCCCAAACTTGCTGTAAAGGGGCTGAGTATGCATTTTAACCAATGCTAGCCCTTTCTTTGAGTTCCCTTTGTACAAGTGAACATAACCAAGGCAGTGCACTGACCTCCCTGACATTGATGGTCATCCTGCAGTTTTAGGACATTGTGTACACCAAAAAGATGTTTATATGAAGATAAACTATTCACAATCTACAAGTAGACATCTTAAAATCTAACAATAAATAAGGAAGCTAAACAAGCAAAATACAAAAAGATAAAATACAAAAAAATTCCATATATATTAAAATACGCTATAAATCAGTCAGTGAACAGTTATTAAAGTTTCAAGAAATGTGAAAAAGTTGTATTTTGCAGGCAATATGAAAAATACAGTGTATTTAAAAAGTATCCAGCCACTGGAATTTTTTTCCACATTTACTTTTCTTACATCTTGAAATGAAAAGGGATTTACTTGGAATTTGTACCACTGATGAAAGCAAAATACTCTGTAATATCAAACAGGAAAAAATACTCTAAGATGCAGCGCCTACAGTATTTAATGTTAGCAAAAAAAAAGTGAAAACACACGGCAAAGGCAATTTATTACTGTACTAGTATTTTGATGGAATTGGAGGTCGCCATAGGATTCCTCAATGGTTTTACCTACATGAACTAACTTCTATGGATAGAGTAAGATACATTCAGAAAAATGCAGCAGGAACGCAATGCACTCAATTGTTAGAAAAAAAATGAGAGTGGTTGTTGTGACATTCGCATTTATGCTGTTATTTCATTAATTTGGAGTACGGATCATTAGGTCGACAGCCAATAGGTTGACCCCATATGGTCGACATGGGAAAAGTCAACATGGTCAAAAGACTGACAGGGTCATTAGGTTGACACGTAAAAGGTAGACAATGGAAAAGGGCGACAGGTATAAAAGGTCGGCACATGAAAAGGTCGACATGGAAAATGGTCGATACAAAAAAAAGTCAACAGATTTTTTCGGAGTGTCTTTTTCACCGTCAAACCCCAAGTAGTGTACCGCATCCCCTTGCATGGTGCCTTGCTTGGCACGTGTTACCTTTCCCTATCGTAGTCCATGTGGATGATAAAGTATGAAAAAGCGAAAAAAAACTGTCGACCATATGTGTGTTGACCACTCTCATGTTGACCATTTGAACTTGTCAACCTTTGTATCTGTTGACCAAATGATCATGTTGACCATTAGTGGTTGACCTTTTTACTGTCGACCTATAGACTGGATCACATTAATCTGGACAAATGCTACGAGGGGATAATTAACGTATTTAAAATCCTATATATCCGTTTCTTTAGTGGAGATTTTCAACATATTTTTCTTAACTTTGCGTTAAATGTTCTCAGATTTTAATGATGAAACTTCACTAACCAACAGACAGATAGACAGACAGAGGTATGCATTTTAAAATCATGGAATGCCTTTAATTCCACACAAGTTAACTCCAATCAATGAATTATGTGACCTCTTAAGGCAGCTAATTACTCCAGGGTATAAATAACAGTGTTTAGTTTTTGTTTTATTTTTAATTTTCCATTAAAGAGTATTTTCTTGATTGGTGGTAAAGACCCCCAAATAAATACATTTTCACTTGAATAAGAAAATAAGATGCGAAAAAAGCCAAAGGGGGTGAAAACACAGAAGATGCTCTCTTGCAATGTCTAGGTTGGTAGCAAACATGGCTGTAATTATAGGTCTCCGAAGGGCTGACACAGAAAGCATAGCTCTGTACACATTACGGGATAATTCAGTAGACTCTGAAGTAGCCATTTGTGTCCAAAGACAAACAGTATGTCCTCTTCAGATGTTTTTGAAATCCCCTATGTTTGCTGCTTTGGAAATGGAAATAAAATGAAAAATCCACTTACATGTCCATGCTTTGAAGGGGCTCATTACACATATATTTAAGTTACTGTGTTTGAGGCAAATCAAGACAGACACATAACAAGCACCTAAGGGAGAATGCTGTTTGAGGCACCATGCAGTACTAAGAAGAGTCACAGTACTATAAACAAGCATGCTTATGGCAAGCCGAAAATACATATACATAAAGGTACTTCTATACTTGAGAGCACGTACTATTGAAAGATAATTGGCAGACAGCAATACAATGTGCAAACAAGTGATTTGTGATAACAATACCTTCACGGGCAGGGGCAGATGAATGACAGGGGCGTACCATGATAAGGGAAAGGTGTGTGGTTAGCATTATGCCACGGAGTAGTAGTTGTGCCCCTTGCACATTATGCTACACAGTATAAGTAGTTTGTGTCCCTTACACATAATGCCACAGAGTAGTAGCAGTGTCCCTTACACATAATGCCCACAGTACTAGTGCCCTTTGCACATTAAGCCACACAGTAGTTGTAGTGTCCCTTACACATAATGCCACACAGTAGAAATAGTGTCCTGCCACTGCCTCCCTCTTCCTCCCTATCACCCTATATGCTGCACTCACTAATGGTAATACACACAACCAGGCCTTTGAATGTCCAAAGTTGCCATAGGATTTTCATTAGCTTTGCATTCCCTTTATTAAAATAGTTACCTGATATAATGAAATAATCATTCCTAAGTAAACAGTATTCCATAAAATGCATTGCACATTCTTTATTGCTTTGTCAGGAGAACATTCAAAATATGACTTTTATTCATAAGTATCTATTTATGTTATTAGTAAAATGAGAATGTACAGAAAAAGGTGCCAATACAAATACAGATTTAGCTTGCCAAGAAGGTTGTCAGCCCTACCTGGCTATAAACCACAGCTTGTGTAGGCCCAAAAAGATATTGTTCAAATGAAATTTCAGGCTTGAACATTGAGTTTTACCATGACAGTGTGTAACTGCAGGAGATATTTATCAAATCCTGGAGAGAGATAAAGTACTAATCATTCAGCATCTAATTGTCATTTTACAGGCCGTGTTAGAAAAAAGACAGAATCTGATTGGTTAGTACCTTCTCTCCAAGCTTTGATAAATCTCCCCCTATGCGTCACTTGAGCATACAGATGTATCCTTGCTGCAGTTACGTTAAACAGCCCTTTCTAGTCGTATCAACATTGGGCGTTCTTTTTTGCTGACAGTGCGTCTTATTTGCATCACTATATGAATAGGACACACAAGCAGACTCTGCTGATTAAAATAGTATGCGGCATGCCGCTGTTCTGTGTGCGACTGAGGCTTTATCTGCGTTAGCAGAGCTGCCCGGGAACTGCCGGCTCATTCATGCAGGCATGGCGTACTGGGGCTAGATGTATAAGGACACATCTGTACTAACTGTGCACATTATCATATCGATGCCAACAATCTTTAAAATTTGGCCACACTCAAGAAAAGAGGTCAGATTCACCTGTGTATGGGCATCTCTAATTTAAGAATAAAACAAAAAAATCACTCGACAGGTATACTAACCTCAAGTTGATCGAATTAGAAAATTATATAAAATGTATCCTTTCAATAGTATCCATTCTAATAGTTTTTTTTAAATTCTGCATATATATTAGTGAATGTTACTAGCAGCTTTGCCATGTAATGCAAATTGCTTTTGAGTTTAGGTCACTTAATGTCATTTAGCCCCTGTCATTTGCAATTACACAAAAAAATGTAATGAAGTCTGAGTTTGGTGGTGGTGCGGGATGCCGGCCGAACTTGGACGTTTTTTTAAAGGGGCAATAATGTACAAGGCATGGTTTAGCCTTGTACATGATTGCCCCTTTTAAAAAAAACACCCGAGTTCGGCTGGCATTCTGCACGCCCGCCAAACTGGGGACATTACATCCCGGCCAATATGTAGTGATCGGAACATCATAAACGGACTTTATTAATGATTGCGATTTAGGCAAAACAGCTGCAATCTGCAGTTTTCTTTTTAATTACATGAAAGTAGATGAAGGAGAAAAGTCATATTTTACCTTGGCTTCCAGATTTAGAAGATCTTCCTTTTGGTGAAGGGAGTAATAGCAGTTCCAAGGATTGCACTGAGGTTCCCTTTTCTCGTTTGTCTTCAGGCAATGGCAGTGGGTCTTCCGAAATGTGGGGCTTTTTTTTCTCCGCTAGCATACTACCAGCAGCACGTGCAGCAACTTCCTTAAGTAATGCTGCAGAAGAAGTCATAGACGCCAGGGAAAGGAATGGGCCAGCTGGAGAATGACGCTCTTGCCCTGATGTCATGCCTCGCTCACTGACTTTCTTGGACAAAGCCGCTAAAGTGGAACTAGCTGATTGGGAACTGAATGGTGAAGTAAAGGACTCAAACCTCAGGGTTTCTTCAGTCCTCAATTGGGATTGGTCTTGAAGGACAGCGTTAGCAGCAGCTTTTAGTTTAAGGATTGCAGAATCTGGGGACAGGCCACATGTGTTATTTGCGTTTTCTAGCCATTTATCCTGGCTCCAAATAAACCGGTTAATTGGTATGCTCCCATAAGGATCACTGTGTTCCTGCTTTTCAGCTAGTTTCCTGGCAAGAACACTTAGTTGCTTCGCATGGTGAGACGAAGGAGAAAACTGAACACCTTGTGATTCTTCCTTGCCATTTGTAGAGACTTCTGATCCGATTTGGACAGAGCCAGCCTCAAGCAGCCGTCGCAGATTACTGCTTAATGGCTTGTTTGCACCACCTTGTTCATCCTCATCCATTGAGGAAGCCGACGTTGACAATTGTGTCTTACAAAGAGCAGCATCTTTAAAAAGTTCATTTTCCAAATTTCCTAGATCAGTGTTCAAACTTGGAGTAGCACTACCTAAAGACGTATCAGGAGATGTGGGTGACTCTCGACCCTGGTCGGCAGGAGACAGTTTAAAGTGATCTTGTATGTCACCATAAGAGTCTTCAGATGGTGTTTCTGAATTTGTTCCAAACCAATTTTCTTCTTCACTGACTGCTCCTTCCACTTCTTCCCGTCTGGTCCCATCTGTAAGGAAAACAACGGCTGTGTTACAAATTCTTAGGGTTCTCTTAAACTGCCTAAAGTTATGATGATATACTGTATAAACAGGATAATGCGTTTGTGATGTAAATTCTAATCTAGATTTATGTGCTAGTGAAATCCTTTATAATTTTTCTCTAACAGGCATGTTCACTTTTTCAAATGGTCTCTGAATTATTGACACATACAGATATTCTTATATAGCATTTCTGATTATTCCCCTGAACACATTCAAAGACTGTCAGGTATTTCCTCAGAGAGTTTTCTAGCCATGCACAAAATCCACTGTAGTGTAGATTATATGGATATAAGATCTTACTGGTCAGTATTTCTGTGTAACATATGATGTACAGCATTGTGGAATATGTTACAATTGTTTAAAAAATAAATAATAAAAAGTTTTCCTCCAACACAATCCTGTATATATTGTGTACAAATTATGAGATTAAACCACAAACACTAGCCATCTCAATATACCACCTTCCACTCCTCATTCACAGTGCATGAGAAATTGGGTCTATTTCTGTAAACTGAAGGAGATAGGGGGGTATTCAATTTGCCCCGAAAAGACATTGGGAGTAAAAACCCCCGATGCTTCTTCGGGTGCTGCGGTCAGGCTATTCGATTAGCTCGGCCGGTAAAACGTGCCTTTACACCCGTAAACACACCAGTTCAGTGAAACCTGTGTGTTTTCGGATGAAATAGCACCATTTCGAATGAAATCAGGGCTGTTATCTGGGAATTTACTTTGCCTGCTGGAGGCAGGTGAAACAAAATCCCTAATAAGCCACAGCAGGCACTGGCTTATCGGGGCTAATTAGATAGCTCCCCTCCGGCGAGACTTATCACCCGCCAGTGACAGGGCTAATTGAATATCCCGGATACTGTACAATGTCTGCAAGTAACAGCTGACAAGTAGAGAACAAAGAAACTTTCTTCTGCATGTAAAAACCTTTGAGGATGCCTTGTTGTACCTTCCTCATATAGGAGCATATTATATTGAATGGACTTAGAACATCAAATGTATAGAAGGTAAACATGTTGATGCTATTAAGGCTACGCAAATCCAATGAGTTAAACACGTTAAAATGGAAGAAAAAAAACAACTACATTTGTTTATGAAAGTGTTTTATGTGCAATAAATTGCATTGACAACTGCGTTCAATCCATATTTTTTAACATGTGACAAGCGTCTTAACCGAATCTCCATCAGTTTACAATGCACTCACATTGAGATGAATGCACATTTTCAACTGCATTGATGCATAGTTGCCTACCCTCCCTCAGGATTGCCATGCACATTTTCAACTGCATTGATGCATAGTTGCCTACCCTCCCTCAGGATTGCCATGCACATTTTCAACTGCATTGATGCATAGTTGCCTACCCTCTCTCAGGATTGCGGGAGGCTCCCGTCATAGCCATAAATCTCCTACTGCCCAGCTTTGTAGGTTGATACGCCTGAATCCTTCAGATTCTGCCAGGGGTGACACTACGGAGATTCTTTGCAAGAACAGTTATTTGCTCTAGCTGCTCAGGAGTCACTGCTGACGACTCTCACTATCCCCCCTTGTGGAAACATCTGACACCGACAATAAAGAGAGACAGCAGCATATGATCAGACACAGGGTCTTTGCTGGTGTGTGCACTGACCCATAGCCTCTGCTTCTGCTGTTAGGTTAAGAATCTTTCTTTAGTTAAACAAATTTGTTTAATTAAGAGTATCTGGTGTCTGTAATGATTTGGTTAATGCTGTAATGGTATGGAAACTAGCACATCCAATAAATATAGGTAGTGACTACAAGATGCAGACGACCAGTGTTCGCAATAAAATAACACACCAAAATCATAATTTACTTATGTTTGGGGATGAATTCCCACAAGGCCTACTTGCATTTGGTATTTATTGCACAGGCATCACATTTATCATGTATATTGTGTTTACTGAGAAAAAAAGAAATATCACAGCAAATAGTTGCAAACAAGAAACTCGGTATTGCAGACAGCAATGTTAGACTATCAAAACTTCCCAAAATATATAGCTACTAATGTTATATAGAAATATCTTGCAACAAGCATTTAAGCATAGACACGTTCATTTGTGGATCTAGACATGCCATTTGACCATAGTATGACAAGCCCCCTCGCAGGCGCTCGGCACATCCTACTGTAATCTCCGTGATTCTAGTGTTCAAAAGTAGGCAAGTATGCATTGATGCGAGTTACAGGAATTGACAATATAACATAATCATTGCCACAGCATAGTCCGAAGAGCAGGGCACTCACCACGCTTGTGGATAAACAGCAAAAAGAGTTTATTCTTCTGACAATGTATGTACTACATAGAACCAGTTGATGTTTCAAACCCTTCAAGGACCTTCAACAGAGCAAATCCCTCAGATACCACTGCTGTATCTCTGGGATTTGATAATTTGTGATAGACAGGATAGACAGGATAGATAGATAGATAGATAGATAGATAGATAGATAGATAGATAGATAGATAGATAGATAGATAGATAGATAGATAGATAGAAATTTCAAAGTCTGGCACTCCAAGAAAGTAAAAGCAACTTGCGCTGGTGCCCTGACATAACAAGTCAATAGTTTCCCCAAAGGTGCTGCACTCAGCTTCCATAAATAAACTCGACAAACATGTCTAGGTAATCAACGTTTCAATGCTTTACTTGCACTATCATCAGGATACGTATCCTGATGATAGTGCAAGTAAAGCACTGAAACATTGATTACCAAGACATGTTTGTAGAGTTTAGATATGGAAGCTGAGTGCCGCACCTTTGGAGAAGGGAAACCTATATACTATTTTTATTTTCACTGCTGTTTTGACGCATTTAGAACACTGCAAACACAGAATATTAATGTCAGTGTGTCCACAACCTTAAGGTGCTCATACACTAGACGATATTATGAGCGATTTGGTCGTTTTCGATGGATCTGAACTACAAATCATTCATAATAGTACAGATTGTTCAGTGTCAGTGAACGATAACGATCACGATGCGCGGTCCCACTGGTCGTTGGTCGGAGCTTCTGATCTTCTCTGCTGCAGGAAAGATCTGAAGCTTTTGTCAATGACAGCATGCTCCTGGATGTAGCCACTCCCAGATCTTAAGATATATCTTTAAGATATATCATGTGTATTGTACTATATCGTTTGCCCAGGACTGCCGGGAGAGTTCAAGGGAAATTGTTAACAAGAATGCATTGTTTACATGTTGTTTAGTGTATAAGCACCTTTACATGTACAGTATAGTACTCCCATGCAAAAAGTGCGAACATGGGTTTGATACACAAACTTAATTTAATGAATTTAAATGTCACGTGTGTGTGGCACCACTCTGTATAGAACAGATATTATACTGTACATCAACCTTGTTTTTAAATACAAAAAGAAATATGCAAACTCTCATTTAAAATAAAGCTGTATGATTTTGATGACACTTTGCTCTAAAAGTCTAGTCTCTATCAGTTTCCATAAAATGTATATCTAAGTCTCATCATTGTGTCTCCCACAACGTCTCATGTAACAACGATGAAGCCAGCAAAAGCGAACCACAATTATGTTCACAATACAGAGATCAAAAATATTTTCTTACTATACTGTATGTCATTCAGTTTTCTATTTTTTACTTTATTTAATGTAATGTAATATGTCTATATAATAAACTGTCTGTGCACAGAAACAATAGAGTGTGGTTGCCATTTTGTTTATACCTGTACGTCGTATCAGCTGAGATAAATATGCCTCCAGCACGTTTCTTAATATCAGCAGCAGTATTGCTTTTCCCCTCTATGTGCTAACAGGAACACCTGGAGGAATCCCATACAAACATGGACACACACACACACACACACACACACACACACACACACACACACACACACACACACTGTCAAAAGAGGTTCACAATTGTACATAAAGGGTCAAAAAATTCTTAGCACTGGAAACTCTGACACTGTCATATTGAAGCTCTTATACGCATGGTTTAATAAGAATAAAAATAAAAAAATAACAGATTGGGCCTACTCTTAACTCGTTGAACTAGTATTCCTGATTGCAATCCGTCTCACTACAATACTTTGACGAGCAAATTTTTATGGTGTTGCATAATTTTTTATTAATGGGGACACCTAAGACCGCAGACACGTGCTACTATAAGTCAGACACAAAGCTAATATCAAATTAATAAAACAATTGAAGAAATAAAAGCAGAGACACAACTATATGACTGTGACCTATGAGCCTATTCCAGAATTTCTCATCCTTTTGGTAACATGGACCACCATTTGATGCTAAGAGCTTTATTTAGGAAGCGGCAGAATTTGTAAGCCGCCACTTCCCGTCGTGTTGGTTGTGAAAATTTAAAACACTACTCGCAGTCAGTGTAAGCCCGAACTGCTTTACACTGACTGCAAGTGTCGTTTAAATATTCACCTCCAAAGGTCCATACACACTGTGAGATTTTGTCTATCTTCGATTTTGACTATGCGATATTGACTATTGACTATGTGTGCTTTCAATATTGGCTGTGTGCGATTTTGACTAAGTGCCAATTTTGACTATACTTTAGTACTAGATAGTTAAAATTGACTTGCCTGTACAGTCTATCTAACCTTGACATTTGCGTATCGAATCGGTATCGCAAGGTTGCTAACACCTAAGATCATTATTCACTCACTGATTATTTCCAGACAGGACTACTGTAATCTCCTCGTAACTGGCCTCCCTGACAATCACCTCTCTCCACTCCAATCTATCCTCAATGCTGCTGCCCGGCTCATCTTCCTCACCAAACGCACTACGTCTACCTCCCCTCTCCTACAGGCCCTCCACTGGCTTCCCTTCCCTTTCAGAATCCAATTCAAACTTCTCACACTCACTTACAAAGCCCTCACCCACTCCTCTCCCATCTACATCTCTGACCTTATCTCCCTTTACTCTCCCACCCGTCCTCTTCGCTCTGCTAATGCACGCCGTCTCTCCTGTCTTCTGATTACTTCCTCCCACTCCTATCTCCAAGATTTTTCACGTGCTGCTCCCTTTCTCTGGAATTCTTTACCTCTCCCCCTCAGACTCTCCACCTCTCTACAAAACTTCAAACGGGCTCTTAAGACCCATTTCTTTTGCCAAACCTAGCCAAATCTCAACATAACCCTCTGTTCCACGCTCTCTATGTACCCCATCTGTGTCATCCCTGTCTGTCTACCCCTCCCCTTAGAATGTAAGCTCTCACGAGTAGGGCCCTCTTCCCTCATGTGCTTATACTTTTCTTACTTTAATAATCCTCAACTGCCCAGATCCCACAGTTTTTTGACCACCTGGAACTTATCTCTATCTTTACTGGTGTAGTTATGCTTAGTTGCCGTGTACTTGTCCTATATTGTATTCAACTGTAAGTCACTGTTTTCCTATTTTTTATGTGCAATTGTACTCTGTAATTGGGCGCTGCGGAACCCTTGTGGCGCCATATAAATAAAGGATAATAATAATAATAATAAATTTGCACTAACTTTCTTTGCGATAAGGCAATATCTCACTGTGTGTACACACCTCAACTCGCCGGGAATGGCTGCTTACAAAAGCTGCCGTTTCCTAAATAAAGCCCTTAATGTTTACCAAATACCCCTATTGTATAAATTTTGTTCCTGCAGTATACACAGACCATCTATAAATGACCTACCAATCATATGTCAACGCTTGTGAAATTAAAACAGGATTAGCACACATCCCAGCATTCCAACACATCCAGAGCATGTAGATTAGCGCACATCCCAGCATTCCAACACATCCAGAACATGTAGATTAGCGCACATCCCAGCATTCCAACACATACAGAACATGTAGATTAGTGCACATCCCAGCATTCCAACACATACAGAACATGTAGATTAGTGCACATCGCGCATCCTAGCATTCCAACCCATCCAGGGCATATAGATTAGTACACATCCCAGCATTCCAACACATCTAGAGCATATAGAGTAGCGCACATCCCATCATTCCAACACATCCAGAGCATGTAGATTAGCTCACCTCCCAGCATTCCAACTAGTGATGTGCACCAGAAATTTTTCGGGTTTTGTGTTTTGGTTTTGGATTCAGTTGTTATGCACACCAGTGCCTGCAGGAAAGTACTGGTGTCAGGACTGTTATGCACTCCAGTGCCTGCAGGAATGTACTGGTGTTTGAACTGTTATGCAAAACAAATGGACTTACAGACAGACTGGGGAATATGACATAACGTACACAGAAGGTGATAGGGTAACAAAATACACACAAAGTGAACAGAGAAGCCCAGAGGCTAAGGAACTGGGTATCTCCCTTGTATTAGAACTGCTCAGATGAGAAAAGCAAGATGTTGTGTTTTAATACGTAGAGAACCCGAAATGCTGTTGCTAAGGGCAACAGCAAAACCCTAAAGGGTTACCAACGGGTGTGGCAGTAAACTCCTTGGTCAGAGATGGAATGATAGACACAAGGAGAGTCTCCACAATCCTAATTCTCACTTGCAGTGCACAGGTTCAGCTTACTGCCACTAAACTGACCCCTGACACCTAGCAAAGTGAGACAGGATTAGACAGGCAAGTCTTAGAATACAGCCGCAAACTTGCTAAGTTCACAGAGTAGTAACAGAACCCCAGCAAGCTAAACGACTGACTCCAGTCTTACTGCTAGGTCTGGATTGGCAGAGTGTAATACCAAATCCCCAGGCCTATTTGCAGTAAGCAACAAACAAATACAAAGCTACACAGTACTGGCTAACTTTCAGAAACTGACTAACCAACAAAGATTCAGCAGCATCTGCTTACCCTGAGAAGAGGCCTTATAAAGCAGGTGCTGTCCACGCCCCACTCAGACCTCACAGGCTGTGAGCACAAAAACCAGCACCGGATCCCCTGCCATGCACAGAGCCTATAACCACTGCACAGCAAAAGACCCGAACCGGAGTATCAGCTGCGCTCAGGTCACTCCGCTAGCACTTGTCTCCCGGTTGCCATGACGACATGGCAGCACAGGGCAGGAGACCCTAACAGTACCCCCCCTCTGACGAGGGGTCAAAGAACCCCTACCACCGGGTTTATCGGGGAACTGCGAGAAGAAAGAGCGTATCAGTCTGGGGGCATGAAGATCACAACTGCGCACCCACGACCGCTCCTCCGGGCCATACCCCTTCCAGTGCACCAAAAATGACAGCCGACCCCGAACCACCTTGGAGTCAAGAATCCTTTCAACAACAAACTCCCTCTGGCCACGTATCAGAAGAGGGGAAGGTCTTCCACTGGAAGAAGGATTACTAATCGCCTGTTTTAAAAGGGAACAATGAAATGTTTTATTGATACCCAAAGAACGGGGCAGATCTAACTGAAATGCCACCGGATTGATAACCCTGGTGATCTTATAAGGGCCGATGAACCGGGGGCCTAACTTATGAGATGGCTGTCTCAACTTCAAATTCTTGGTAGACAACCAGACGAAGTCTCCTAATTTGAAGCTGCAGGGTCTTTTCCGCTTATCAAAAACCCTTTTGGTCACTAATGACACAGACACAAGGGCTTTCTTCACTTTCCGCCAAATACCTCTAAGGACCGAAACCACAGAGGAACCACCAGGCGTGGAGTCCAGGGGGTCAAAAGAATTGGCCTTAGGATGATGCCCATACACACAAAGGAAGGGAGAGATCCCTGTAGCAGACTGAGCTGCGTTGTTATAGGCAAACTCCGCCATGGACAGATGAGCAACCCAGTCAGTCTGACACTTGGAGACATAACACCTGAGGAACTGCTCCAAGGACTGGTTCACCCTTTCAGTCTGCCCATTAGACTGCGGATGGTAGCCCGACGACAAGCTGACAGAAATCTGGAGATCGGAACAAAATGCCCTCCAGAATTTGGCCACAAACTGGGATCCGCGGTCAGAGACCACATCAAGTGGCAACCCGTGGAGACGCACAACATGCAGCATAAATAATTCAGACAGGCGTCTGGCCGATGGCAGCCCAACCAGTGGAACGAAGTGCGCCATCTTCGAAAACCTGTCAACGACAACCCAGATGGCTGTCAGCCCCGAGGATTTGGGCAAGTCCACCACAAAATCCATTGAAATGTGGGTCCATGGCTTAGATGGGATAGAGAGTGGATGTAATGGGCCAACAGGAACCCCTCTAGGAGTCTTATTTCGGGCACAGATGTCACATGCCCGAACCCACTGATCCACATCCTTAGCCACCGAGGGCCACCACACCGCCCTAGATAGCAACTCCCGAGTTCTGGCAATACCCGGGTGACCTGCAGACTTCTTGGCATGGAATTCCAGGAACACTCGCTGTCTTAACCTAGGAGGCACAAACAAAAGACCTACCGGAAGGTCTGGAGGAGCATGCTCCTGTGCTCTAAGGACTAATGATAAGAGGTCCTGGGTAATGGCCACTTTAATACATGATGGGGAAACAATGGGCAACGGCTCCTCGGTGGTCTCCTGGATTGGAGCAAAACTCCGCAAGAGCGCATCAGCCTTGATGTTTTTTGACCCAGGGCGATATGTTATCAAAAAATTAAAGCGAGCAAAAAACAAAGCCCATCGTGCCTGCCTGGCATTGAGACGCTTCGCTGACTCTAAATATGCCAGATTCTTATGGTCAGTGAGAATTGAGACCACAAACTTAGCCCCCTCAAGCCAGTGTCTCCACTCCTCGAGTGCATCCTTAATAGCCAACAATTCCCGGTTACCCACGTCATAATTCATCTCGGCAGGCGAAAATTTACGGGAAAAGTAAGCACAGGGATGAAGGCGATTATCAGACACTCCCATCTGAGAAAGCACTGCCCCAATACCCATCTCAGAGGCATCCACCTCCACCACAAAAGGACGCTCTGGATCTGGGTGTCGCAGCACCTTGGCCGAAACAAATGCCCTTTTGAGACGGGCAAAAGCCGCTTTAGCTTCACAAGACCAGTGAGCAACATCCGCCCCTTTCTTAGTGAGTGCCACCAAGGGCGCCACTATAGACGAAAATCCAGCGATAAATCGTCTATAAAAATTCGCAAAGCCCAGGAAACGCTGAAGCGCCTTCAAACTAGTGGGCTGCACCCAATCCAGGACTGCCTGTACCTTGGAACCCTCCATTTGGAAACCTTCTGGGGAGATAATATATCCTAGAAATGCGATTTGCTGAACTTCAAATTCGCACTTCTCCAGCTTCGCCCCAAGCCGGTGGTCTCTGAGTTTCTGGAGGACTAAGCGTACATGCTTCCGATGTTCCTCCAGGGAATGGGAGAAGATTAGGATGTCATCTAAGTATACAACTAAGAATCTATCCAAATATTCCCTGAGCACATCATTCATGAAATCCTGGAAGACTGCCGGGGCATTACAGAGCCCAAAAGGCATCACCAAATATTCATAATGCCCTGAGTGGGTATTAAAGGCAGTCTTCCATTCATCCCCCTCTCTTATTCGGATTAGATTGTACGCACCGCGTAGGTCAATCTTAGAAAAAATGGTGGCAGTACGAAGCTGGTCAAACAAGACCGAAATGAGAGGCAGTGGGTATGAGTTTTTAATCGTGATACGGTTCAATTCCCTGAAGTCGATGCAGGGTCGCAACGAACCGTCCTTTTTACCCACGAAGAAGAACCCCGACCCAACTGGAGACTGTGAAGGTCTGATAAATCCCTTAGCCAAGTTCTCCTGAATGTACTCTGCCATAGCCTGAGTCTCAGGACGTGACAGGGAGTACAACCTGCTCTTGGGAAGCTTAGCATTTGGCAACAAATCAATGGCACAGTCATAGGGGCGATGGGGAGGTAGTACCTCTGCAACTTTTTTGGAGAACACGTCCGCAAAATCTGCATAACACCCTGGCAATCCTGGCAAACTTAGCTGCGAGAGCCTGACTGGAAGGCTCAAGCAACTCCTGAAACAATCAGTACCCCAACTAAGAATCTCCCCAGAGACCCAGTCAAATTGAGGATTGTGGGCCCTTAACCAGGGTAACCCCAACACTAATGGGGCAAAAGTACAGACAGTCACATAAAAGGACAATTTTTCAGAGTGTGTGGCTCCAATAAACAAAGAAATCTGGCTAGTGCAAGAGGTAATTTTACCTTAGGATAATGGTTCCCCGTTTAACCCACAAATCTCAATTTCCGATGCCAAGGGTACTAAGGGAACAGAGTGTTTCAGGGCGAATTGGCGGTCCATAAAAACCCCGTCGGCCCCACTGTCCACAAAGGCCTCAGTCTTGACAGTTTGACCGAGGATCTTCAAGGTCACCGGAATGATAAAAGTCTTCTTGGGAAATTCTGACTTCTGGCCTGACAGGATATTTCCCATCACCCTCAGGCCCTGAAGTTTTCCGGCTTTTCTGGGCATGATACTACCACATGACCTTTATTCCCACAGTACAAACACAACCCCTGCTGTCTCCTCCGCGTCTTCTCACGCGAGGAGAGGCGGGTAGCCCCAATCTGCATAGGCTCCTCGGAAAATTCCTCAGAGTCTGAGTCTCCCTTTCAAGCCTACGCTCTCTCAGCCGTCTATCCACCCGGATGGATAACTGCATGAGCTGATCCAAGCTATCAGGCAAGGGATATTGTACCAGTTGGTCCTTTATCTGGTTAGAAAGACCTCTTCGGTACTGGTGTCTCAGGGCTGGGTCATTCCACTGGGTATCATGGGCCAACCTCCGAAACTCCGTACAGTAAACCTCAACTGGCCTTCGCCCTTGCTTAAGGATCGAAATCTGAGCCTCGGCTGAGGCCGTCTTGTCAGGGTCATCATACAACATGCCCAGTGCCGTAAAAAAAGCATCAACACTTTTAAGCGACGGACAGTCAGGCTGCAACCCATATGCCCAGACCTGTGGGTCTCCTTGTAGCAAGGAAATCACTATGCCCACCCGCTGAATCTCCGACCCAGAAGACTGAGGCCTAAGCCGGAAGTATAGCTTGCAGCTCTCCTTGAAACAAAAGAACTGCGAGCGATCTCCAGAAAAACGATCCGGGAGATTTACTTTCGGCTCCTTAACCCCTGCAGGTGCTGCTGCTGCGGGAGCTCCGCCAGCAGCCTGGGAGGTGTGCATTTTAATGGACAAATCATTAAATTGTCGAGTCAGGACCTGCACCTGATCGACCACCTGTTGCAACGTATTTTGAGCTTATGCTCCATATTCCCACAAAATTTCAACAGGAGTATTAGGCTGCTGAATATGTTATGCACACCAGTGCCTGCAGGAAAGTACTGGTGTCAGGACTGTTATGCACTCCAGTGCCTGCAGGAATGTACTGGTGTTTGAACTGTTATGCAAAACAAATGGACTTACAGACAGACTGGGGAATATGACATAACGTACACAGAAGGTGATAGGGTAACAAAATACACACAAAGTGAACAGAGAAGCCCAGAGGCTAAGGAACTGGGTATCTTCCTTGTATTAGAACTGCTCAGATGAGAAAAGCAAGATGTTGTGTTTTAATACGTAGAGAACCCGAAATGCTGTTGCTAAGGGCAACAGCAAAACCCTAAAGGGTTACCAACGGGTGTGGCAGTAAACTCCTTGGTCAGAGATGGAATGATAGACACAAGGAGAGTCTCCACAATCCTAATTCTCACTTGCAGTGCACAGGTTCAGCTTACTGCCACTAAAGTGACCCCTGACACCTAGCAAAGTGAGACAGGATTAGACAGGCAAGTCTTAGAATACAGCCGCAAACTTGCTAAGTTCACAGAGTAGTAACAGAACCCCAGCAAGCTAAACGACTGACTCCAGTCTTACTGCTAGGTCTGGATTGGCAGAGTGTAATACCAAATCCCCAGGCCTATTTGCAGTAAGCAACAAACAAATACAAAGCTACACAGTACTGGCTAACTTTCAGAAACTGACTAACCAACAAAGATTCAGCAGCATCTGCTTACCCTGAGAAGAGGCCTTATAAAGCAGGTGCTGTCCACGCCCCACTCAGACCTCACAGGCTGTGAGCACAAAAACCAGCACAGGATCCCCTGCCTATAACCACTGCACAGCAAAAGACCCGAACCGGAGTATCAGCTGCGCTCAGGTCACTCCGCTAGCACTTGTCTCCCGGTTGCCATGACGACGTGGCAGCACAGGGCAGGAGACCCTAACATCAGTTCTGAGGCTGTGTTTTGGATTCGGACGCGTTTTGGCAAAACCTCCCTGAAATTTTTTTGTCGGATTTGGGTGTGTTTTGGATTCGGGTGTTTTTTTACAAATAACCCTCAAAAACATCTTAAATCATAAAATTTGGGGGTCATTTTGATCCCATAGTATTATTAACCTCAATAACCATAATTTCTACTCATTTTCAGTCTATTCTGAACACCTCACACTTCACAATATTATTTTTAGTCCTAAAATTTGCACCGAGGTCGCTGGATGACTAAGCTAAGCGACCCAAGTGGCCGACACAAACACCTGGCCCATCTAGGAGTGGAACTGCAGTGTCAGACAGGATGGCACTTCCAAAAAATAGTCCCCAAACAGCACATGATGCAAAGAAAAAAAGAGGTGCACCAAGGTCGCTGTATGGCTAAGCTAAGCGACACAAGTGGCCGACACAAACACCTGGCCCATCTAGGAGTGGCACTGCAGTGTCAGATTGGGGACTATTTTTTAAATCTGCCATCCTAACAGCACATGATGCAAAGAAAAAAAGTGGCGCAATGAGGTAGCTGTGTGACTTAGCTAAGCGACCCAAGTGGCCGACACAAACACCTGGCCCATCTAGGAGTGGCACTGCAGTGTCAGTCAGGATGTCAGATTTAAAAAACAGTCCTCAAACAGCACATGATGCAAAGAAAAAAAGACGTGCACCAAGGTCGCTGGATGGCTAAGCTAAGCGACACAAGTGGCCGACACAAACACCTGGCCCATCTAGGAGTGGCACTGCAGTGTCAGACAGGATGGCACTTCAAAAAAATAGTCCCCAAACAGCACATGATGCAAAGAAAAAAAGCGGCGCAATGAGGTAGCTGTGTGACTTAGCTAAACGACCCAAGTGGCCGACACAAACACCTGGCCCATCTAGGAGTGGCACTGCAGTGTCAATCAGGATGTCAGATTTAAAAAATAGTCCTCAAACAGCACATGATGCAAAGAAAAAAAGACGTGCACCAAGGTCGCTGGATGGCTAAGCTAAGCGACACAAGTGGCCGACACAAACACCTGGCCCATCTAGGAGTGGCACTGCAGTGTCAGGCAGGATGGCACTTCAAAAAAATAGTCCCCAAACAGCACATGATGCAAAGAAAAAAAGAGGTGCACCAAGGTCGCTGGATGGCTAAGCTAAGCGACACAAGTGGCCGACACAAACACCTGGCCCATCTTGGAGTGGCACTGCAGCGTCAGACAGGATGGCACTTCAAAAAAATAGTCCCCAAACAGCACATGATGCAAAGAAAAAAAGAGGCGCAATGAGGTAGCTGTGTGACTAAGCTAAGCGACCCAAGTGGCCGACACAAACACCTGGCCCATCTAGGAGTGGCACTGCAGTGTCAGACAGGATGGCAGATTTAAAAAATAGTCCCCAAACAGCACATGATGCAAAGAAAAAAAGAGGTGCACCAAGGTCGCTGGATGGCTAAGCTAAGCTAAGCGACACAAGTGGCCGACACAAACACCTGGCCCATCTAGGAGTGGCACTGCAGTGTCAGGCAGGATGGCACTTCAAAAAAATAGTCCCCAAACAGCACATGATGCAAAGA
Organism: Pseudophryne corroboree; assembly: GCF_028390025.1. NCBI lineage: Eukaryota > Metazoa > Chordata > Amphibia > Anura > Myobatrachidae > Pseudophryne > Pseudophryne corroboree. The sequence goes on along the minus strand of NC_086444.1, from coordinate 993,310,140 downwards.
AAAATGAAAGAAAAAAGAGGTGCAAGATGGAATTGTCCTTGGGCCCTCCCACCCACCCTTATGTTGTATAAACAGGGCATGCACACTTTAACGAACCCATCACGTCAGCGACAGGGTCTGCCACACAACTGTGACTGAAATGACTGGTTGGTTTGGGCCCCCACCAAAAAAGAAGCAATCAATCTCTCCTTGCACAAACTGGCTCTACAGAGGCAAGATGTCCACCTCCTCCTCATCGTCCGATTCCTCACCCCTTTCACTGTGTACATCCCCCTCCTCACAGATTATTAATTCGTCCCCACTGGAATCCACCATCTCAGGTCCCTGTGTACTTTCTGGAGGCAATTGCTGGTGAATGTCTCCACGGAGGAATTGATTATAATTCATTTTGATTAACATCATCTTCTCCACATTTTCTGGAAGTAACCTTGTACGCCGATTGCTGACAAGGTGAGCGGCTGCACTAAACACTCTTTCGGAGTACACACTGGAGGGGAGGCAACTTAGGTAAAATAAAGCCAGTTTGTGCAAGGGCCTCCAAATTGCCTCTTTTTCCTGCCAGTATACGTACGGACTGTCTGACGTGCCTACTTGGATGCGGTCACTCATATAATCCTCCACCATTCTTTCAATGGTGACAGAATCATATGCAGTGACAGTAGACGACATGTCAGTAATCGTTGGCAGGTCCTTCAGTCCGGACCAGATGTCAGCACTCGCTCCAGACTGCCCTGCATCACCGCCAGCGGGTGGGCTCGGAATTCTTAGCCTTTTCCTCGCACCCCCAGTTGCGGGAGAATGTGAAGGAGGAGCTGTTGACGGGTCACGTTCCGCTTGACTTGACAATTTTCTCACCAGCAGGTCTTTGAACCTCTGCAGACTTGTGTCTGCCAGAAAGAGAGATACAACGTAGGTTTTAAATCTAGGATCGAGCACGGTGGACAAAATGTAGTGCTCTGATTTCAACAGATTGACCACCCGTGAATCCTGGTTAAGCTAATTAAGGGCTCCATCCACAAGTCCCACATGCCTAGCGGAATCGCTCTGTTTTAGCTCCTCCTTCAATGTCTCCAGCTTCTTCTGCAAAAGCTTGATGAGGGGAATGACCTGCCTCAGGCTGGCAGTGTCTGAACTGACTTTACGTGTGGCAAGTTCAAAGGGTTGCAGAACCTTGCACAACGTTGAAATCATTCTCCACTGCTCTTGAGTGAGGTGCATTCCCCCTCCTTTGCCTATATCGTAGGCAGATGTATAGGCATGAATGGCCTTTTGCTGCTCCTCCATCCTCTGAAGCATATAGAGGGTTGAATTCCACCTCGTTACCACCTCTTGCTTCAGATGATGGCAGGGCAGGTTCAGGACTGTTTGCTGGTGCTCCACTCTGCGGCACGCGGTGACTGAATGCCAAAAGTGTCCCGCAATTCTTCGGGCCACCGACAGCATCTCTTGCACGCCCCTGTCGTTTTTTAAATAATTCTGCACCACCAAATTCAATGTATGTGCAAAACTTGGGACGTGCTGGAATTTGCCCACATGTAATGCACGCACAATATTGGTGGCGTTGTCCGATGTCACAAATCCCCAGGAGAGTCCAATTGGGGTAAGCCATTCTGCGATGATGTTCCTCAGTTTCCGTAAGAGGTTGTCAGCTGTGTGCCTCTTATGGAAAGCGGTGATACAAAGCGTAGCCTACCAAGGAACGAGTTGGCGTTTGCGAGATGCTGCTACTGGTGCCGCCGCTGCTGTTCTTGCTGCGGGAGGCAATACATCTACCCAGTGGGCTGTCACAGTCATATAGTCCTGAGTCTGCCCTGCTCCACTTGTCCACATGTCCGTGGTTAAGTGGACATTGGGTACAACTGCATTTTTTAGGACACTGGTGACTCTTTTTCTGACGTCTGTGTACATTTTCGGTATCGCCTGCCTAGAGAAATGGAACCTAGATGGTATTTGGTACCAGGGACACAGTACCTCAATCAAGTCTCTAGTTCCCTGTGAATTAACGGTGGATACCGGAAACACGTTTCTCACCACCCAGGCTGCCAAGGCCTGAGTAATCCGCTTTGCAGCAGGATGACTGTGATATTTCATCTTCCTCGCAAAGGACTGTTGGACAGTCAATTGCTTACTGGAAGTAGTACAAGTGGTCTTTCGACTTCCCCTCTGGGATGACGATCGACTCCCAGCAGCAACAACAGCAGCGCCAGCAGCAGTAAGCGTTACACTCAAGGATGCATCGGAGGAATCCCAGGCAGGAGAGGACTCGTCATACTTGACAGTGACATGGCCTGCAGGACTATTGGCTTTCCTGTCTAAGGAGGAAATTGACACTGAGGGAGTTGGTGGTGTGGTTTGCAGGAGCTTGGTTACAAGAGGAAGGGATTTAGTGGTCAGTGGACTGCTTCCGCTGTCATCCAAAGTTTTTGAACTTGTCACTGACTTCTAATGAATGCGGTCCAGGTGACGTATAAGGGAGGATGTTCCTAGGTGGTTAATGTCCTTACCCCTACTTATTACAGCTTGACAAAGGCAACACACGGCTTGACACCAGTTGTCCGCATTTCTGTTGAAATAATTCCACACCGAAGAGGTGATTTTTTTTTTGTATTTTGACCAGGCATGTCAATGGCCATATTCGTCCCACGGACAACAGGTGTCTCCCCGGGTGCCTGACTTAAACAAACCACCTCACCATCAGAATCCGCCTTGTCAATTTCCTCCCCAGCACCAGCAATACCCATATCCTCATTCTGGTGTACTTCAACAGTGACATCTTCAATTTGACTATCAGGAACTAGACTGCGGGTGCTCCTTCCAGCACTTGCAGGGGGCGTGCAAATGGTGGAAGGCGCAACCTCTTCCCGTCCAGTGTTGGGAAGGTCAGGCATCGCAACCGACACAATTGGACTCTCCTTGGGGATTTGGATTTAGAAGAAAGCACAGTTCTTTGCTGTGCTTTTGCCATCTTAACTCTTTTAAGTTTTCTAGCAGGAGGATGAGTGCTTCCATCCTCAGGTGAAGCTGAACCACTAGCCTTGAACATAGGCCAGGGCCTCAGCCGTTCCTTGCCACTCCGTGTCGTAAATGGCACATTGGCAAGTTTACGCTTCTCCTCAGACGATTTTGATTTAGATTTTTGGGTCATTTTACTGAGCTTTATTTTTTTGGATTTTACATGCTCTCTACTATGACATTGTGCATCTGCCTTGGCAGACGACGTTGATGGCATTTCATCGTCTCGGCCATGACTAGTGGCAGCAGCTTCAGCACGAGGTGGAAGTGGATCTTGATCTTTCCCTATTTTACCCTCCACATTTTTGTTCTCCATTTTTTAATGTGTGGAATTATATGCCAGTAATATATCAGTAGCAATGGCCTACTACTATATATACTGCGCACAACTGAAATGCACCACAGGTATGGATGGATAGTATACTTGACGACACAGAGGTAGGTAGAGCAGTGGCCTACTGTACCGTACTGCTATATAGTATATACTGGTGGTCAGCAAACTGTGCAAAACTGAAATGCACCACAGGTATGGATGGATAGTATACTTGACGACACAGAGGTAGGTAGAGCAGTGGCCTACTGTACCGTACTGCTATATAGTATATACTGGTGGTCAGCAAACTGTGCAAAACTGAAATGCAGCACAGGTATGGATGGATATTATACTTGATGACACAGAGGTAGGTAGAGCAGTGGCCTACTGTACCGTACTGCTATATAGTATATATTGGTGGTCAGCAAACTGTGCAAAACTGAAATGCACCACAGGTATGGATGGATAGTATACTTGACGACACAGAGGTAGGTAGAGCAGTGGCCTACTATACCGTACTGCAATCTATTATATACTGGTGGACAGCAAACTGTGCAAAACTGAAATGCACCACAGGTATGGATGGATAGTATACTTGACGACACAGAGGTAGGTAGAGCAGTGGCCTACTGTACCGTACTGCTATATAGTATATACTGGTGGTCAGCAAACTGTGCAAAACTGAAATGCACCACAGGTATGGATGGATAGTATACTTGACGACACAGAGGTAGGTAGAGCAGTGGCCTTCTGTACCGTACTGCTATATAGTATATATTGGTGGTCAGCAAACTGTGCAAAACTGAAATGCACCACAGGTATGGCTGGATAGTATACTTGACGACACATAGGTAGGTAGAGCAGTGGCCTACTGTACCGTACTGCTATATATATAGTTATACTGGTGGTCAGCAAAATTCTGCACTGTCCTCCTACTATATACTACAATGAAGCACAGATATGAAGCGTTTTTCAGGCAGAGAACGTATAATACTGGTGGTCACTGGTCACTGGTCAGCAAAACTCTGCACTGTCCTCCTACTATATAATACTGCTGGTCCCCAGTCCCCACAATAAAGCAATTAGCACACTGAGCACAGATATTTGCAGCACACTGAGCACAGTCAGGTATGGAGCGTTTTTCAGGCAGAGAACGTAGATATTTGCACTTGCAGCACACTGAGCACAGATATTTGCAGCACAATTTGCAGCACACTGAACATAGAAACTGAGAGGACGCCAGCCACGTCCTCTCACGATCATCTCCAATGCACGAGTGAAAAATGGCGGCGACGCGCGGCTCATTATATAGAATACGAATCTCGCGAGAATCCGACTGCGGGATGATGACGTTCGGGCGCGCTCGGGTTAACCGAGCAAGGCGGGAGGATCCGAGTTGCTCGGACCCGTGAAAAACAAGGTGAAGTTCGGGCGGGTTCGGATCCCGAGGATCCAAACCCTCTCATCACTAATTCCAACACATCCAGGGCATACAGATTAGCTCACCTCCCAGCATTCCAGCACATCTAGAGCACAGTCACTAAGAAAATGAAGACAATGCAACATCATTTTTGGGGAATACTGGACCAAATTGGAGAGGACTACAGGACTACAGAAAAAGGGAAATCTTTCACAGTTATAAAATCTCTCTCTGAGAAACATACCATGAGCCGCAAAATGCCTTGCAACTTCTGTGAGATTCTTTTATTTATTTGTAAGTGTTATATTTGGTTTTAAATACTTCTTAAACTGTCTATTCTCATTATATATTTTGCTTGGCACTGTGAATATTTTTGTGTAATTTTTCGCAAAGTGAATGCCCATTTCAGAATACTGAATATGGATAATTTGTATTGCCTACACGTCAGTGACTTCTATATCTCTGGATATCGAACATGTAAACCTCGAAATAAAATACAAATATATTGGTTGAAACTTCGTATTTCTTCATATCTCTGGCACACTGAACTAAAGTGAGTAACAGATTTTCCTCCAGCTCCATCAAGCACTATGGGGTATATTCAATTAGGGTTGAAAGTTGCCGTCTGTCGAAAAGACGGCTGTTTTTGACTTTTTAATGTCGAATCGTGATTCGACCTATTCATTCCCAGCAGTTTTTATGCGACAAGTCTGGGAATGCGACATGTCGGAATAGTACGTGAATCAGCGGTATAGCTGCCGATTCACGTACTTTTGAGGGAAACCATGCCAAATTCGTCAGGATTTGGCCCCGTTTCCAATCATCTCAGTCCGACATAAAAAAATATGTCGGACTGAGACTAGGGACCTTAGTGGAGAAGAGGGGGGAGAGTCTCGGGGAGACGGGGGAGAGTCGCGGGCAGCCAGCCCCCATGGTGGGTAGTGCTGGAGATGGGGAGAGAGCAGCGCCGGAGACGGGGGAGCCGCGGGCAGCCAGGCCCCCTCGGCAGGCAATGCTGGAGACGGGGGGAGAGCAGCGCCGGAGACGGGGAGCCGCGGGGAACATGGGGTGAGCAGCGCTGGAGGATCTCACAGCCGCCGCTCACAGCAGCGTCCACCCGGCTCCAGCAAGCGAGACCTCGCTTGCTGGAGCCGGGTGGACACTGCCGTGAGCGGCGGCTGTGATGCGGGGACGGGGAGCGGAGGGACGTGAGGCAGAGAGATGGGGGGGGAGAGCCGCGAGCAGACTGGGGAGAGCAGTGCTACAGCAGCGGCTATATAGCCGCTGCTGTAGCACTGCTCTCTCCAGTCTGCCCGCGGCTCTCCCCCGTCTAGCTCCTGCATCTCAATTCGACTTTTTTAAAAGTCGAATTGAGATGACACTGAATAGCCCAAGTCGGATCCATTCCGAAATATGAATGTCGGAATGGATCCGACTTCAATTGAATATATCCCTATATCGTTTGTTCTTCAGTACAAGGGAAATGGGAAAACCATCGCATCGTTTGCACATCGTCTAATGTGTACCCAGTTTAAAGCCAAGTACACACTAAACAATTATTGGCCCAATTTGGCAATAATTGGGACATTGGCCTGCTTTATCATATATAGTGTGTATGAACGATCATTTCGGTGTTTCAACGATAATTCTGAAAAATCTTGCCCACACACATGAGCGATCGATTTTGAGATCTGTCGTCCTAAACCAAAAATATCGTCCACAATCTCCCGATGTCGAACAGAGTGTTCACTCTCAATAATCTGCACATATGTCCTATGTTTTCCTGTCACTATGTCATCCTCCTTGTGGGCGGACATATGCAAATGCAGTGTGATGTGGCAGAAAACTGGTAAATAAATCTTTTAGTGTGTAGCTCAGATATTAATGCCTACAATTTCTGTGGTCAGTATTCAATTAGAGTCGGATCCTCTCCGACAGCGAGGATCCAACACTTCAGTATTCAATGCTGGCTGTTTCCTCCTCTGATTCCAGGTATCCGGACTCCAGGTCGACACCAAAAAGGTAAACACACCTTAGGTCGACACCAAATGGTCGACACACCTTAGGTCGACATGGACAAAAGGTCAACATAAACAAGGTCAACATAGAAAAAGGTCGACATGAGTTTTTCCAAAAAAAATTCAGTTTTTGAACTTTTTCATACTTTACGATCCACGTGGACTACGATTGGGAACGGTAATCTGTGCCGAGTGCAGCGGTAGCGGAGCAAGGCACCATGCCCGAAGCATGGCGAGCCATGCAAGGAGACGCGGTACACTAATTGAGGTTCCCGGTCACTTTACGAAGAAAACACCAAAAAAAAACATAAAAAAACCTTGTTCATGTTGACCTTTTGTTCATGTCGGCCTAAGGTGTGTCGACCTAAGGTGTGCTAACCTTTTTGGTGTCGACCTGGAGTCCCAGACCTCTGATTCCGACCATTCATTTCTTCCTTCTCTTATGGGCGAAAATGGACAAAAACTGGCCGTTTTCGACCACGGCGGGTCGAAAACACATGGATGAGCAGAGATTCTGCTCATCCGTGTGTTTTTCAACTTTTTGGAATTTTCTATGGCAGAAAATCGGCACTTCAATTGAATACTGAAGTGTAGAAAAGTGCCGATTATCGGCGGAAAGTGCCGTCTTTCCGCCCTGTCGGAAATTCTGTCACTATTGAATATATACCCTAAGTGTGCATGTGTTATATTTTATATTCTTATGTGGACATACTGTCATTTCTTATTTTTACTTCCCACTATCATTGCTAATTGTGCTCTGTACATCGGTGATATGATCAATAAAAACATGTTTAAAAAAAAAAAAAAAACAACATTCTTCTTTCAGTGTCAGAGTAAGGGGCATATTCAATTAGTAAAGAGTTTTCCGACAGTCGGAAAATTGGCACTAATTTAACGTCAGTGTATTCAATAGTGAGTTTTTAGAATCCATTTTCACCCATGCCTGTCGAAAAAATGCCCGCAAATTCGACAAAACACGTTGATCGGAGGAGAATTTGTCGATCCATGTGGTTTTCGTCCGTGCGGATTTTTCGGCCAGGCAAAAAAACTGGCACGGTTATTGAATAGGTCGACCTACAAACGGCCAAAAAGTCAATATCGAGAAGTTGATATCGAGTAAGTTGGCTACTGTTAGCCTAAAGCTCATAAGTAGCTGCCAAATACTCTATCTATTTTAAAGTCCAAAAAACAACACCAACAGCCAAAGTGGCGACCCAAAGCAAGCACTTCAGTCATAAAAGTGACATTCCCTGTTGCTGAAGCACGTACTTTTTTAAACTATGCATGTCCTTTTTAATATCCAACATATGTGTGGCTGGGAGGGCCCAAGGACAATTCCATCTTACATTATTTTACATCATGGGCTTGTTGGGATAGCTTCTTTTTAAAATGAACACTGTGATTGTTCTATCCCTCTGCCTCTCACAAATGTGGCTGTATAACCTAACTAAAACTAAACATATCAATTGTGTTTTTCAAAGCATTTAAATTCCAGCCTATAGATAGTTTGTTAGTGTATCTTCTTCTTTAAAATGAGAAGTCTGCCGCTGCTATGCATCTGCCTGTATGTTGCCAGGCATGTTGATAGATGTAGAACATAATCAAAAAGACAAATTGTCTTTTGAAACCATTTAATTTCTGTATTTTGCCAAGTTAGCTTGTTGGTGTAACTTTTTTTTTTTTCTTCACTAAGTAGTCTGCCCCTGCTATACCCCTGCATGTCGGTATCCGATCTCTAAGTAGACCACACTTAGGTCAACAGTCATTAGGTCAACCACTATTAGTCAACATGCATTAGGTCGAAATGGTTTATAGGTCGACATGGGTTTTCAATTTTTTTAAATTTTTTTGGAACTTTTTCATACTTTACGATCCACGTGGACTACGATTGGGCACGGTAACTTGCGGAGCGAGGCACCTTGCCCGAGGCATGGCGAGCGAAGTAAGTAAATTAGTGGTCAGGAAAAGTTACACATTCCATAATAAATACACAAATATAATAGAACCAGTACTACACTTTCTAAGCACACATTCTCCCACCTCATGGTAAGGCTCCTGCCTCTTCTTCCTGGCAGCTGCTCTCTGGTCCAGTGCACTGATGGAGGACTCAGAAGCACACACAGAACAAGCTTGGTAGAAGAAGCTGCTACCACTGGGCATGTGCAGCAGCTCTGCTCTGTCCCTTACACTGCATGATGTAATGGCAGCTCTAGTAATCGTATTATATACAATTGCTATTGCTGTCATAATTTGAGCCATTGGCCAAGAGAAGAGGGGTTTATGGGCAACCGGAAACCCCCCCCTGCGTTTGCCTATGCTAATATGGACGAGATTGACCATATTGGCCTACATGCATAATCGACGGGGCACCAACAATGAACGAGCGCGGGGCCGTGCGTCGTTCATCGTTGGTGTCTCCACACTGAACGATATGAACAAGAACGTTCATATTGTTCAGTGTTATCTGCCGGTGTGTAGGGCCCATTAGTGTTTGAAGTGTGCACCTGCAGTTTTCTTTTTTCTGCATGTTAATACAAACTTTGCTGTAGTAAAATAAAAAAGGTTAAGGGGGAAATTAAATTAACCCCAGTAAATAACCGTGGGTAATTGATCCCCGGGGGGTAATCCAATTACCCCCAGTAGCCAGCACTATTGGCTAGAAGCAGGAGAAACAAAATTCCAGATATCTACATTTTTTTCTTGCCACGATTGCGATAAACACATAGGTCCAACAAAGGGAAACTGCATTATCCACCCAAAAATTGCTGTAAATCGGGTATTTGCGGTGATGTTTTACCAAGAATCGCAGGTAACCGAATAACTCTGTGTGAAAGGTGTTGTTGTGTAATGAGTATGATCAGTTACTAGCAAGCAGCAAACATTCCGGGTGCTGTTGAGCAACACACCCACCCCAAACAGAACTCTCTTTCTTGATATAAATGTGTGAAGGGTACTAATGTGTGAGGGGCAGTATCAGAGTAATGCTAATTATTAAATAGCAAGCGGAAACAAATCAGACTGTTATGTCATTAATTTTAGCCAGCCACCTTGCAGCAGCCTTTGGCCAATATTAGAGAAAATATTGAATTTTAAGGTGCTCATTAGAAAATTGGCTGTAAATTAATACTATCTATATAAACACTAGTGTGGGAACACAGTTTCACATTATGGGGTATATTCAATTACAGTCGGAACTGCCGTCTTGTCGGAAAGATGGCAGTTTCCGACTTTTTTAGGTCGAAACGTGATTCGATCTATTCATTATGGCTGCCGTTTTTCCGACAGGTCGGCAATTCCGACTGTAATTGAATATACCCCATAATGTGAAACTGTGTTCCTACACTAGTGTTTAAACACATGGATCGGTTGATTAGCCACGGATAGGCGTGTTTTGTCGATTTGCAGCCAAATCCGACAGCTTTTAGTCCCGTTTTCGACAATGTCAACTCGACTTTAAAAAGTCAGATCCTTTCCGTCGGAAAGGATCCGACATGCATTGAATAGACCCCTATATGACTTTACCAGTTTGACATTTTAATTAAATCCAAAAGTCAACATCAAAACAATTTAGGGCGGCTTTGCCAAGAACAAAACACAGAGAGCACAAGGTTTTATCATGTTATAGCTTCTTACACTATTCGCTATCATTCCTTCTGATTCAAATCAGATAGACTGCTTCCAGACTGCATTCTGCAAGGGTACAAACAGTATTCGCCACACACTGCAGTTCCTTTGGAATGAACCAGTAGACTGAGGGTGGTTATAGTCATATTAGCTAACAGCCCGTCACAATGACAGACAACATAACAGTTATATCAGCGACACCGACTGTGCGCGCCTGAACGGAGCAACACTTGAATTCCTCCCTTAGAGGTATGGAGCAGCGTTAGCCTTTTATTATTTAGGATAACATAATAACTTTATTGCAGATGCTTCATGTAATAGGTTTGTTGTTTGTTACTCTATTTAGCTCTACTTTATTTTCATTCTAAATTTAAATATATTTCTCATACGTCCTAGAGGATGCCGGGGACGACATCAAGACCATGGGGTATAGACGCGATCCGCAAGACCGCAGGAAACATGGGCACTCTAAAGACTTTTCATTGGGTGTGAACTGGCTCCTCCCTCTATGCCCCTCCTCCAGACCTCAGTTTTAGAAATGTGCCCAGGTCGACAGGATGCACTCTGAGGAGCTCTACTGAGTTTCTCTGAAAAGACTTACCGTATTTTTCGGACCATAAGACGCACTTTTTCTCCAAAAAAATATGGGGGGAAAAGTACATGCGTCTTATGGTCCGAATATGCGTCTTATGGTCCGAATAACATGGTCCGAGTAACATAAAAACATATAGGTAACAGTAAAAACCTTATGGAGAGCTCTCAATGCGCTCTCAATGTGCTGGGTGGGAGCGCACTGCGTGGGAGAGGCAGCAATTACGAGTGCGGGAAGCGGCGGGTCTGCTGCTGCTGCTGCTTAGCAGTCATCTGAGGCGGCATCACGTGGTTCCCCCGCTCCCTCCCCTCGCCTCCTCCAAAGTACGGTACTGCTGCTGCTGCCGCCTAGCCGTCATCTGAGGCGGCATCACGTGGCTCCTTCGCTCCCTCCCCTCGCCTCCTCCAAAGTACGGTACTGCTGCTGCTGCCGCCTAGCCGTCATCTGAGGCGGCATCACGTGGCTCCTCCGCTCCCTCCCCTCGCCTCCTCCAAAGTACTGCTGCCTCGCCGTCATCTGAGAGGCGGCATCACGTGGCTCCCCCGCTCCCTCCCCTCACCTCCTCCGAGTCCTCAGAGTAGTGTGCTTCGGGCTGGATGCTGGGAACCATCTGTACACATTTGCCACAATAAAGTGACCCCCCCCCCCCCCCCCCCTCACCTCTTTCTTAAGGTACCCATATACTACCATACAGTACTGGTATAGTAGTGGTAGTAAGTGAAGAGCCATGATGCTGCTTCAATTTATAATGAATGGGGATTTTTTTTTTAAAGTTCCTAATACTGTGAGGTAAAAAGGTTCTCGTCTGCTCTGTACTGTGTACTATGGCTGTGCTTGTGTGGCTGCCTCTGTCACACACTGTCCCAGAAAAATCTGTGTACCGTATTCTCTGTAAATGGCCTGTAAAGCTGATGTCTGTGTCTACAGTATAGATTGTAAGCTTGCAGCAGGGCCCTCTTACCTCCAAGTCTGTCTGTTGTTACCCAATTTGTTTTATCTCTATTTACAATTGTATAAGACACTGTAACGGAATCTGCTGCGCTATATAAGACACTGTAACGGAATCTGCTGCGCTATATGAGACACTGTAACGGAATCTGCTGCGCTATATAAGACACTGTAACGGAACCTGCTGCGCTATATAAGACACTGTAACGGAATCTGCTGCGCTATATACGATGAGGGATGAAGGAGGGTGGCAGAGATGCAGCGGTTGCTGTGATAGATACCGTAGATTCTGTTTGTGCTATCATATTCTAGTTGAGCTGAACCCAGCCACATTAGACACTGAGGCAGGCTTATCTTCTGTATTGTAGGAGTCGGTGAAAACTAGGGAGGCCAATCCGCGACCATTGCAAGGATGATAAAGCAGAAAAGGCTAGCATATAAAAATCCTTTTAAACTAGAGGTAGTAAAATATGCTAAGGAGCATGGAAACAGAGCAGCGGAGAGACATTTTGGACCTCCTCCAACTGAAAAAATGATTAGAGAGTGGAGGAAACAGGAGGATCAGCTGCAAAAAGCAGATAAAAGTAAGCACACTTTCCGTGGGCATGTTGCAAAGTGGCCACAGTTGGAGGTGGACATGAAAGAATGGATCATACGTCACCGGAATAATGGCTTCTCTGTCTCAACAAAAATGATCATATTTGAAGTGAAACGCATTTCTATAGAGAAAGGCATTCAGGATTTTACAGGATCACCATCATGGTGCTACAGATTTATGAAGCGATGTGGTCTTGCTATGCGGACCAAAACTAGAATTGCGCAAAAAATGCCAAAAGAGTATGAATCTAAAATTCTGTCCTTTCATAAATTTGTTATTGATGCTAGGAAGAAAAATGGCTTTGAAATTGGCCAGATTGGGAATATGGATGAAGTCCCGCTAACCTTTGATGTGCCATCTAATAGGACTGTAGATCTGAAGGGTGCCAAAACCATCACTGTGAAAACTTCAGGGCATGAGAAGACCCATTACACTACTGTGTTGTCCTGCTGTGCCGATGGCACCAAATTGCCACCCATGTTGATTTTCAAGAGGAAAACATTTCCAAAAGAAGTGATTCCGCGAGGAGTTGTTGTACATGTACATGACAAAGGATGGATGGATGAAAATGGAATGAGAATATGGGTTGAAAAGGTGTGGGCCAAACGTCCTGGAGGACTTCTGAAAAAACCTGCTTTATTAGTGCTTGACCAGTTTAGAGCACATATTAGCGAACCAACAAAAAAGTGCTTCAGAGAAGTGAAGACTCATCTAACTGTAATTCCCGGAGGTCTTACCAGCCAGTTGCAACCTCTTGATGTTTCCATCAACAAGCCATTTAAGGTCTTTATGAGAGAAGAGTGGAACAAATGGATGGCTGCTGGTAATCATGATCTGACACCTACTGGACGAATGAAGAGGCCCACCATCACTCAAGTTTGTGAATGGGTAAAAAGATCATGGGACTCAGTGAAGGAGGAGATTGTTGTATATTCATTCAAAAAATGTGGCATTACCAATGCCTTAGATGGAAGTGAAGACGGTATCTTATATGAAGACAGCGAAGAAAGTGATGTCAGTGATTGTGAGCAAATGAGCTTCATAAATTCTGACTCTAGCGATGATGAGTTCTTGGGGTTTCCATAAAACTAGAGTACCGTACTCAAACCGTTGTTAATGACAGTGATAATGGTTCTTAATGCCACTGTTGAGTTCAAATGCTATTCTGTTATAGTTTATTAAATATTATATTACACTATTTGGTTCAGAATATTTTTTTTCCTGTTTTCCTCCTCTAAAAACTAGGTGCGTCTTATGGTCAGGTGCGTCTTATGGTCCGAAAAATACGGTATGTTTGTTTTTTTATTTTCAGGGAGATCTACTGGCATCAGACTCCCTGCTTCGTGGGACTGAGGGGGCAGAAGTAGGAACCAACTTCCTAAAGAGTTTCATGGCTCTGCTTCTGGCTGACAGGACACCATTAGCTCCTGAAGGGAACTGAACGCTAGCCGTGCCTAGATGCTCACTCCCACAGCACGCCGTCACCCCCCTCACAGAGCCAGAAGTCAGAAGACAGGTGAGTGTTAGAAGACAGATCTTCAATCAAGAAAGTGACGGCTAAAGGTACCGCGCGGCTGGCGGGAGCGCAGCGCGCCATGTTGCCCACACATACACAGGCACTGCAGGGTGCAGGGCGCGGGGGGATTGCACCCTGGGCAGCATGAAACCTATGGAAACTGGCATAAATAAGGGGCATAAGTTGCTGAGGCACAGTCCTACCCCCACCAGTATAAAAAATTACCTCATAAAAGCTGAGGAGAAACACACCATGGAAGAGTGGAGCTCCGCACACAGCTCAGCGCCATTTTCTCTCTCTCCTCAGGCTGCAGAGACAAGGCTGGTCCTCCTCCACTACTGAACAAGTATCAGGGTGCAAAACAGGGGGGGGGGGGCACAGTGAATTTGGTGCTATATAATTGTGTGATTAACACTATAAAAGCGCTGAATGTCAGTGGGCATTTTGTGTTCACAGACATTGTGTTACTGGCCCTGGGTTGTGAACTGGCAAATCCCATCTGTGTCCCTCTGACAGATTTTACTGTGGGTCTGTCCCCCTATAAGTCCCGGAGTGTCTGTGGTGTGGTTCTGGACGTGTGTGACATGTCTGTGGCAGGGAACTCTGTGGAGACATGTTAGGGACACAGAGGTGTAATATGACACCAAAAGCCTCACTGGGTGAAAGGTTATATGATAGTGTGAATCATATCAGTAAGAGGTTGGACTGAATCTCATACAGAAAATGAAAATAATCTGTTGAAGATGTGATTTTTAATAGTTCTGCCTTTCATCCACAGGGACCTTTCTGGGTCACATACACATTTGAACAAGTAGTACAAACTGATACCGACACGGACTCGGATTCCTGTGTCGACACTAGTGATTTCAGGGGAATAGGTCCTAAGTTAGCAAAAAAGCATTCAAAACATGTTTTAGCTATAAAGGAGGTGTTAGAAGTTACAAAGCCCCTCTTTTACCACAAGGAGAAAGAAGTAATGTAATTTTCCCTCCACCTCAGGTCTGATTTAACCTGAAAAGAAATTTCAGATTCCCAAAAGGAATTCAGGCAGCTTACCTTTTTCCAAAAAAGGTGGGAGTCACCCCGCATTTTAGACAGGGCCCTGTCATAAAAGAGAAAAGGTGTTTCTCCCTGCACCTGGAATGGCTTCACTTAAGGAGCCAACAGACCGCAAGTGAGTGAGGTGATTTATTGATGTGGCCAATGGGACACTACTCAGGCCTACCATTGTCTGTGAGTGGGTGAGTAGTGCTATTGAAAAGTGGTCAGAAAACTTGTCATTAGACATTGACACAATAGATGGAGACGAGATACTCCTAACGTTAGGTCATATCAAAGATGCTGCTGTGTACATACTAGAATCCACGAAATATATTGGTTTCTTGGGATCAAGAACCGCTACCATGGCAGTATCGGCTCGGGGGGCGTTGTGGATTCGCCAGTGGAATGCTGATGTAGATTACAAAATAAAATATGGAGGCTCTCCCGTATAAAGGTGAGGCCTTGTTTGGTGATGGGCTGGATGCGTTAGTCTTGGCGGCTACCGCAGGTAAGTCAACATTCTTGCCTTATGCTCCTACACCGGCGAAAAAGACACATCACTCTCACATACAGTCCTTTCGGCCCAACAAATACAAAAAGGCCAAAGGTCTCCCCTTTTTTTTGCAGATAGGGGAAGGGGAAAAGGAAAAAAATCTGCAGCGTCTCCCGGATCGCAGGAGCAGAAGTTCACCCCTGCTTCTGCCAAATCTGCAGCATAACGCTGGGGCTCCCTTGCGGGAGTCCGCTCGGGTGGGAGCATGTCTGAAACTTTTCAGCCAAATCTGGATTCAATCTGGCCTGAACCAATGGGTCTTACAAATAGTGTCCCATGGGTACAAACTAGTTTCAACTAAGACGTCCCCCCATGCCGATTTTTCAAATCGACCTTCCGGGAAGAGAGGCAGTAACAACGGCAATTCAAAAATTATGTCAGGATCAGGTCATTGTCCTGGTACCCTTGGCACAGTAAGGAGAAGGTTTTTTTATTCAAGCCTCTTCGTAGTTCCGAAGCCGGACGGCTCGGTCAGACCGATTTTAAACCTGAAAATCTGAATCTCTACCTGAAAAGGTTCAAGTTCAAGATGAAATCCCTGAGGGTAGTGATTTCCAGTCTGGAAGAGGGGGACTTCATGGTGTCAGTAGACATAAAAGATACTTACTTGCATGTTCCCATTTATCCTCCTCACCAAGCTTATCTGAGTTTCGCAGTACAGGATTGCCATTACCAGTTTCAGACGTTGCCGTTCGGACTCTCCACGGCACCGCGGGTATTCACCAAGGTGATGGCGGAGATGATGGTCCTCCTTCGTTAAAAAGGAGTCAATATAATGCCTTATCTGGACGATCTCCTGATAAAAGCGAGATCCAGGGAACAGTTGGTGTAGAATATCGCACTCTCCCTGTCAATACTCCAACAACACGGTTAGATCATGAATTTTCCAAAGTCGCAGTTGGAACCGACGACAAGATTGTCCTTTTTAGGGATGATTCTGGACACAGAAGTACGGAGAGTATTTCTTCCAGTGGAAAAGGCTCTGGAAATCCAGAAAATGGTCAAACAAATATTTAAACCAACAAGCGTGTTGATCCATCAATGCATTTGGTTGTTGGGGAAAATGGTAGCGGCCTACGAGGCCATACAGTTTGGCCGATTTCATGCCAGAGTATTCAAGTGGGACCTGTTGGACAAGTGGTCCGGATGCCACCTACACATACACCGGAAAATAATCCTGTCCCCCAAAGCCAGGATTTCGCTCCTGTGGTGGCTACACAGTTCTCACCTACTAGAGGGACGCAGGTTTGGGATTCCCGACTGGGTCCTAATAACCACAGATGCAAGTCTCCGAGGAAGGAGAGCTGTCACGCAGGGGGAAAGCTTCCAAAGAAAATGGTCAAGTCAGGAAGCCTGCCTTCACATAAACGTTCTGGAATTGAGAGCCATTTACAACGGCCTTCTACAAGCGGTACATCTTCTTCAAGATCCCGTGCAGATCCAGTCGGACAATGTAACAGCAGTCGCATACATAAACAGGCAAGGGGGAAAAAAAAGCAGAGCGGCAATGGCAGAGGTGACAAAGATTCTCCTCTGGGCAGAAAGACATGTTAGAGCTCTGTCAGCAATTTTAATTCCGGGAGTGGACAACTGGGAAGAAGACTTCCTCAGCAGACACGATCTCCATCCAGGAGAGTGGGGCCTCCACCAATAAGTCTTCGCAGAGGTGAAGAGTCTTTGGGGAGTTCCTCAAGTAGACATGATGGCATCTCATCTAAACAAGAAGCTTCAGAGATATTGTTCCAGGTCAAGAGACCCTCAAGCAATGGCAGTGGATACACTGGTGACCCAGTGGGTGTTTCGGTCGGTATATGTTTTTCCTCCACTTCCACTGATTCCAAAAGTTCTCAAAATAATAATAAGAACAAGAGTTTGAGCAATCTTCATTGCCCCAGACTGGCCAAGGAGGGCTTGGTATCCAGATCTTCATGAGTTGCTCATTGAAGATCCTCGGCCTCTTCCTCCTCAAGAGGACCTACTACAGCAGGGGCCGTGTGTGTATCAAGACTTACCGCGGCTACGTTTGACGGCATGGCTGTTGAGCGTCGGATCCTAGCCCGAAAGGGTATTCCCAAGGAAGTCATCCCCACTCTTATTCAGGCCAGGAAAGGAGTAACGTCTAAACATTACCACCGTATTTGGAGAAAATATGTGTCTTGGTGTGAATCCAAGAAGGCTCCTACGGAAGAGTTTGAGTTGGGACGTTTTCTCCATTTTCTGCAGGCTGGTGTGGATGCGGGCCTTAGATTGGGGTCAATCAAGATCCAGATTTCGGCCTTCTAAGTTTTCTTTCAAAAACAATTGGCCTCCTTTCCAGAAGTTCAGGCGTTCGTGAAAGGGGTTCAGCACATCCAGCCTCCATTTGTGCCTCCAGTGGCACCATGGGACCTTAATGTGGTGTTGCAGTTCCTTCAATCGGGTTGGTTTGAGCCTCTACAAGAAATAGAGTTGAAGTTTCTCACTTGGAAAGTGGTGATGCTTTTGGCGTTGGCATCTGCAAAGCAGGTGTCTGAATTGGGGGCCTTGTCCCAAAAGTGCCCTTACCTGATCTTCCATGAAGATAGGGCAGTGTTGAGAACTCGTCAACATTTTCTTCCAAAGGTGGTTTCCTCTTTCCACATAAACCAACCTATTGTGGTGCCAGTTGCTACTGACACGTTCGCGGAGTCAAAGTCTCTAGCTGTGGTTAGAGCTTTGAAGATTTATGTCGCTAGAACAGCTCGAATACGGAAAACAGAGGTTTTGTGTGTCCTGTATGCTCCCAACAAGATTGGGTGTCCTGCTTCTAAGCAGACTATTGCGCCCTGGATCAGAAGTACGATTCAGCAAGCTCATTCTACAGCTGGATTGCCGTTACCGATGTCGGTGAAGGCCCATTCTACTAGGAAGGTGGGCTCCTCCTGGGCAGCTGCCCGGGGGGTCTCGGCATTACAACTTTGCCGAGCAGCTACTTGGTCAGGGTCAAACACATTTGCAAAATTCTACAAATTTGACACCTTGGCCGATGAGGACCTAAAGTTTGGTCAATCGGTGCTGCAGGGTCATACGCACTCTCCCGCCCGTACTGGAGCTTTGGTATAGACCCCATGGTCTTGATGTCGTCCCCAGCATCCTCTAGGACGTATGAGAAAATAGGATTTTGATAACCTACCGGTAAATCTTTTTCTCCTAGTCCGTAGAGGATGCTGGGCGCCCGTCCCAGTGCGTACTTTACCTGCAGTTTAGTTATTACAGTTACACAAGTTGTGTTATCTTGGTTTCAGCATGTTGCTGCAATTAGTTCATGCCTGTTGGTGTGTGTTATGTTGAATGCCATGTGTGCGGCATGATTGAGGGTGTGAGTTGGTAGATATCTCACCACTAGTTAAGTAATTCCTTTCCTCGAAATGTCAGTCTCCCTGGGCACAGTTCCTACAACTGAGGTCTGGAGGAGGGGCATAGAGGGAGGAGCCAGTTCACATCCAATGAAAAGTCTTTAGAGTGCCCATGTCTCCTGCGGATCCTGTCTATACCCCATGGTCTTGATGTCATCCCCAGCATCCTCTACGGACTAGGAGAAAAGGATTTACCAGGTAGGTTATCCAAATCCTATTAGTCTACTTTATATTCAGCATTTTCTATGAGCATATTGTAAATGACCTGCAGCAGATGGTCTTTTGCATGTTACATACTTCTGTTTATGGAAAGCTATATATTGGTTTGTTTCGCAATTACATTCTATGTCATTTATTAATACTAAAATAGATAATTACCACAGTAATTAGAACACTGAAAACCCTGACCTGATAGAGGTGTATTTATTTTTAGGGTGGTATTGGGGGCACCAAAGTCTTTCTTAACAGATCTGTAGATTCGCCCTGTAATACTGATGACAGAGTGACGGGCCCTACACACATACCGATCCGCCGCCGAGCTGCCTGACAGCGGATACGGACGACCCGGCGGCGGGGGGGCAGTGACAGGACTCCCCCCGTCACCCGGCTCCACAGAAGTGCAGGCAAATATGGACAAGATCGTCCATATTGGCCTGCATGCACAGGCGACGGGGCACCAGTGTTGAAAGAGCGCGGGGCCGCACATCGTTCATCGCTGGTGCCTCCACACTGAAAGATATGAACGGTATCTCAGTCATTAATGAACGAGATCGTTCACATCTTTCACTAAAATCGTGTAGGGCCCAAGGGTAAGAAATAAGCTAATGTTATGTATACAGTATGTTGAATTTGCCCTTTTAAAGGCTCTACATGTATGTACATTGTATTTTACACTCTTCAGGTGACTGATTAGAATTATGCGTAAGGTGAAAAGAATACTGTTTCTGTACAAAACCAAGGATTTCCTAGTTCCCTTTTAGCCTGCACTGTATTCCACATGGCTTATTATCACAACTCTCAGGAAGAAATAAGGCCAGCAAGAAGGTGTACCATTGTGATGTCAAGTAACAATGTTGCAGGTGATAAATGACCTCTACGGTACCAACAATCTATAATGCCTCATGTATTCCAATGGCATATGTAAACAAACGTAGCAATAATCTTAAACTGCCCACAACTGCCACAGACTTAAGAAAAGCAAAGCTAGGAGCTGCAGTAATATGTGAGACAAGACTACTGAATTTCCTATTCTTAAGAATATAATCAGGTATTTAAGGCTGTCAAACCTATAAGGATGCAATCGCAATATCTCAGCATAATGAGGTCCGTCACGGAGAGGAGCTGGAGCAGGCAGCCACAGCCTCAGTGGAATGGGTGGCTAAAGCTGGGTACACACCTGACCGATGGATTGAAAAAAATTTATGGCAGCCAGTGGATAGACTTATGGCTGGGTACACACATGAACAATGGCTCAGCCAGCTGCTCAATGGGCCAACTGATCCATTGATTTGTTAAGCGTCCTGCACAAATGAATTGTACATATACACTACCAATCCACAGCTTGACATCACTGGCCACAGGAAGTGATGTCACGGTCAGCGTTTCATGCGGCCAGCATATGGGTCGGTCGACAGGTTTCCCGAACATACAGGCAGATGAACCAACATATCTGCAAGATTTATCAGCATCTGCCATGTTGCACAGCTGGCGTGATATGTCTGTGAACTACGTCATTCACAGACATATCAGCTGTACGCACGAGCCAATGCACTTACTGATATATTGTTCACCAGCTGTACACCTCACATAGCATGTACGCAGAGATATCACCCTCCTATTGCAATATCTAGGTCACCAGAAATAACTGGCAAGTCTGTCCTAGTTGCAAGTCTTCTGTACATTGAGAAACGTCCCAGTGAATTTAAATCAGAATCCAAAAACAAAAAAGCCAGGGCACACTGTGAAACCAGTTCATAATTTATTATAATTGTAGAATTTTGAAACAACTGGTCCAGAGCTGCCTAAATTTCCATCTTCGCTCTCCTCCTGTCAAAGCTGGTTACGCTACTGCACCAGGCCCTTGGCTTTGCTTCTGTAAAACTTTAATTAAGCTTAATAGAAGGTTCTACCTTTTCGAAGGTAAACTTTTACATACTATACTACACTCAACTTATTCATACCACCCGACATTGTTACTCCAGGAACTGGGACCCTGCGCATGCAAAAGTCAGAAGCATACCCAAAAAGGGGTGGAACCTCACAGAAAGGGGCAGAGACTCACGGCACCCCTGTTTGCATCCCTGAGGAGGCACGCTCAGCACTCTCAGCGATGTTGGACTGCCCCCTGGCTATCCCTGCGGTGTGAATATGCATAGCAGCGGCGACAATGCACCCCCTACTGGAAAATGGCACTGTCCAACCAAAAGCGGACAGTTGGGAGGTATGATTTTTTTTACCTTAATTCTAGGACTTCCTACTGTACCGTTTTGTGAGGAAATTGACGTTCCACAATATACAACTTGATTTGAAGCACACAGGAAGCAAATCCCTATATCATTCCCACTTCCTGTACCGGTTATCCCGCTGCTTCAGGCTGTAAATGTAAATGCTCCAGTGCAATGACGATTTGTCATGGGATTGTGAATGAGCCATGTGATGGTGAGAGCAGAGCGTAGAGCCCAAACCGGACTCTGTTTTACAGCGAACTCCAAATCTGGCCAACTAAGGCGCAGGGAAAGGGTCCCAGAGGATGGTCTCCATATGTACAGTCTGGGGAAACAAATTTCCACCAAAAACAGGGATTCTCTTTAAACTTTGACGGAGTAAATGTACACACATGACGATTACCCCTGTCTGTATTTCTGACATACAATGCATCGGTTACCTGTAACATTTGCAGGTTTGTGCACAGAATAGACTGCACTTTGTGTCATCTGTCTGCTATATGAGCTTGCTCCTTTAAAGTCTATTAAATCTGTTCAAAGAAGTCAATTACATTGTAAATTGGAACTGCTAATTAAAGATCAGAGGATTAAGAGCGTATGTGCGGAGAATAAAAAGTGATAAGCAATCTGTGCTGTATGCCCAGTGCTATAACATTTATGCAGTTTAGCCAAAATGCAAATACCTGTATGCAACTTAATTGCTTGTTCTATATGGGTTACTGTTAAAAAAAAAATATTCCATAAACTAGAGCTAGTCCCTAGAAATGCCTTTCACAGCTTTGGACAGCATTTAGCCAGGATATGTTGGATAAGGGTAAGGGAGTGCTGTTGCTGTAGAGGGCACCATATGCTGACATGAGACTAGATTCAGTTTATGTTGCTTTGTAATCAAGATACTACACCCCATGATTACCATTTGTCCCAGAAATGCCTAATTTTCAGGGTTTTTTATTTTATTTATTTAATGTCTCTTCTATTTACAGCAGGTGTTATTTCTTACTGGATGCCTGTGGCTCCAGCATGCAAATAGTGGGAGGAGATAAACATTGTAACACTCAAATAATACAAACCGATACTAGATACATTTATTAAAAATTAAAAAAAACTAAGAAATCACATGTACATAAGTCATACTTGCCTACCTGACCCTCTCCATGAGGGAGAAAATGCTCTGATCCTGGACTTTCTTGGTAATGTATGATTGCCATCACCTGTGGTGAGCTAGGTAATTGATAAGAAAGGTGTTTCACCACAGGTGATGGCAATCATACATTACCAGGAAAGTCCAGGAACAGAGCATTTTCTCCCTCATGGAGAGGGTCAGGTAGGCAAGTATGACATAAGTATTCACTGCCGTTGCCATGAAGCTCAAAATTGAGCTCAGGTGCATCCTGCTTCCACTGATCATCTTTGAGATGTTCTTACAGCTTAATTTGAGTCCACCTGTGGTAAATTCAGTTGATTGGACATGATTTGGAAAGGCACACACCTGTCTACATAAGGTCCCACACTTGACAGTGCATGTCTGAGCACAAACCAAGTAGGAAGTCAAAATAATTGTCTGTAGACCTCTGAGACAGGATTGTCTCGAGGCACAAATCTGGGGAAGGGTACAGAAAAAAATCTGCTGCTTTAAAAAGGTACCAATGAGCACAGTGGACTCCATCATCCGTAAATGGAAGAAGTTCGGAACCACAAGGACTCTTCCTAGAGCTGCCCGGCCATCTAAACTGAGCGATCGGGGGAGAAGGGCCCTAGGGCCTAATTCAGACCTGATCGTAGCTTCCCTGACATGAGGGGGGACGCCCAGCACAGGGCTAGTCCGCCCTGCATGTCAGGCCCTGCCCCGCCGCACAAGTTCAAAAGTATTGTTTGTACTTGAAGAGTGTCACAATCCTGACTGTAGGTTTCATATTTGGTGACTTACCCCTGCCATCTGTCCCGGATCCTGTGTCTTTTTACTCACTGAGTTAAACAGCTTGTCAGCACTATGAGTTTTCCTGAGTTCCCTGAAAGGTAATAGTTAATTAGCTCCACCTGTGGTGATCTCCTGTGTGAGGCTGAATTCAGTAATCTGAAGTTCAGGCTTCAGTGTTCTCTCGGCCTACTAGGCCTCATTCTACATCACAGCCTAGTCTAGAGTAGTCACATGACAGTGACTGTTCACCTGAACCAGAGTTGTCCAATCCTCTGCCAGTCTGAGACTCTCTGCATCACCTAATCCTGCTCTCCAATCACCAAGGACCAGGAAGTATAAGTTGGGAGACTGAGTTAGAATCTGTGCCAGTTCCTTGTGTCACACTCACAGCTATGTGTGAGTCTTCAAGCTGAGCTCCCTAAAGGTAACCTTTATACTCTAGTTCCTGTGAAAACTCTGTTCCTTGTTACCCTGTTTGGTTTACTTTTGTGTTGCCACTGATGATCACTATTTCCACGAGTCTCAAAGTAAAGGCACAGCTGCAGTGGTTCTTCTTAAAGGCACAGTATTATATTCCATAGTCTCAACTGAAAACCACAGCTGCCGTGGTTCATCTTTACTGCTGTTGTAGTTGTGATCTCCAGAGCTCCCGTATCCCTGCAGCATCTCCGTGCCTCAGCATCTCCGTGCCTCAGCATCTCCGTGCCTCAGTACCTCAGTACCTTAGTGCCTCAGCACCTCCGTGCCTCAGCACCTCCGTGCCTCAGCACCTCGTGCCTCCAGCATCTCCGTGCTTCCAGCATCTCCGTGTCTCAGCACCTCGTGCCTCCAGTACCTCCGTGCTTTCAGTACCTCCGTGCCTCAGCACCTCCGTGCTTCCAGCATCTCCATGACTCAGCACCTCGTGCCTCCAGCACCCCTGTGCCTCAGCACCTCGTGCCTCCAGCACCTCCGTGCCTCAGTACCTCCGTGCCTCAGCACCTCCGTGCTTCACGCACCCGTGTCTCTACGCACCCCAGTACCTCCAAGCACCTCAGTGCATCCAAGCACTTCCGTGCCTCCTAGTACCTGTGTCTCCAAGCGCCTCTGCGCCTCCTAGCATCTCAGTGTCTCCAAGCACCCAGTGCACTTTAGCGCAGTTGTACCTGGTATCTTCACTGATTCATCAGCGCTTTTCCAGTTCTGTCTTTCAGGAGACCTTCAGCGTGCCTCCTGTCTGCCGACCTAATCCTGCATAAGGAGAACCTAGATTCGGCCATCTCTGCTGCGGTTCCTCTTCCCAGTCACCAGAAGAAACCCCGAGTCCACAACACTCCCAAACCAGGTCAGTGGTAGTATTCATATAATCCTCCAGTCGCCCGCACAGACTTCACTAACACCGGGTTCACAAAACCTCAGTCTTGACAGTAGGAACTGGCCACATGGACCCGGCCGAAAGTGTTTGTCTGACGCAGGACCTCCTAAGCAATATCGCAGGACGCTTGGAAGGTCGGGAGTTGACTCAGCATCAATTGGCACAGTGTCTGCAGCGGAATTCTTTCTCCAGAGATTCTCTGACCTTCTGCACTAGGACTCCTGACCAACTGCAGATTTTCTACCAGATGTTATTACAGTTACAAGAACTTTTGTCTAGTATTCTTTCTGTGATGCCTGATCTCTTCAGGAATACTACCAACGTTGTTGATCCTGTTTTGCCCCAACCAGTTAATAGAGTCTCTTCCTCTGTGCAAGGAAAAGTTGTTTATCAGAGCTATCCACGGCCCAAGCTCTCTGAAGCTGAACGTCAGCGGCGTAGGGAGCTACACCTCTGTCTTTACTGTGGAAATTCCGGTCATTTTGTTAAAGACTGCATTCTTCGCAAGCCAGGGAATGGTGACAAATCTCAGTATCATAGTGCTCATGTCTACAAGTCATCCACAGTAGCCGATCTTGCTACTGCTGACGGGGGTATCAAGAAGGCTACTCTGAAAGAGACTCAAATTTATGACTGGGGTCCGGTGATTAAAAGCCCTTATTCCAAGTTGGGTGTCCAGAGAAGAATATTTAAGCCATTTAGAGTCACAGAGGAGTCCGTGTCTTCAGCCCAAGGAGGGGCGTCCGTGTCTTCAGCCCAAGGAGGGGCGTCCGTGTCTTCAGCCCAAGGAGGGGCGTCCGTGTCTTCAGCCCAAGGAGTGGCGTCCGTGTCTTCAGCCCAAGGAGTGGCGTCCGTGTCTTCAGCCCAAGGAGTGGCGTCCGTGTCTTCAGCCCAAGGAGGGGCATCCGTGTCTTCAGCCCCAGTGAGGGGTTCAGAGGGTCCAGCCCCAGGGAGTCTTCAGAGCGCTGCCCAGCCAGAGAGTCTACAGAGTGCAGCCCAGCCCTGTGAAGAAGGGGCTCTTGCTTCAGCCCAGCCCCGTGAAGAGGGGGCTCTTGCTTCAGCCCAGCCCCGTGATGAGGGGGCTCCTGCCGGTCCAGCTATATTCCAGGTTCCACCTGGTCAGTCCGTCCCGGTTCTATCCGGTCCAGCGATACTCCAGGCCCTGCCTGGTCAGTCCATCCCGGTTCCAGCCGGTCCAGCAATACTCCAGGCTCAGCCTGGTCAGTCCGACTCGGTTCCAGCCGGTCCAGCAATACTCCAGGCTCTGCCTGGTCAGTTCGTCCCGGTTCCAGCCGGTTCAGCAATACTCCAGGTCCAGCCTGGTCAGTCCGTCCCGGTTCCAGCCGGTCCAGCAATACTCCAGGCCCAGCCTGGTCAGTCCGTCCCGGTTCCAGCCGGTCCAGCAATACTCCAGGCTCTGCCTGGTCAGTTCGTCCCGGTTCCAGCCGGTCCAGCGATACTCCAGTACCAGCCTGGTCAGTCTCCTTTGGCTCCAGCCAATTCAAGTATCCTCGGATCCAATCCAGTCCTACTCGTCCAGAAAAAAGATTTCTCCAGTTTCAGTCTGTTCAAGCTCATCTGGACTCAAACCAATTCCAAGCATTGGTCCGAGTAAAGGACTTTCACCATCTAGTTCTAAAATTAGACTTCAGTCTGTCTCTGATTCTGTTTTCTCGTCTTCCAGCATTGAGTCCACAGCTTCTGCAGGGAAATCTAATACCTCTTCTCATCAATGTCGGAATAATTCTGCTGTAGCATCTAAAGTCAAGAAAAATACCAAGGCTATTGACCTAATGTCTGAATGGGTACCTCAGTCTAATGTTGTTTCAGTGGCATCTGTTTCCTTGAGTCCAATTTCATCCTCCACTCAGTCTTCAGAACATTCAGCCAATGCTCTGTTTTCTGACCCATCGCTTTCTGAGCAAGATAATGCCTTGATGAACCAATACATTTGGAATTTCAGGAATGCCAAGAATTGGAAAACAGTACAAAGACAACAGCCTGTTGATTTAAGTGTTGGTTATGTTTCCATTGATTCCACTCTCCCTGGTCAAAACCAAATGTTCCCGTAAGAAGAAGAGGCATCAACGAAGGTCCTAAATTCTTCCGTATGAATTTCTCAAGTTCCTCTAAGATTCAAGATGGGTGTCCGGAGTCCACCCTTGAAGAGGGGGATACTGTCACAATCCTGACTGTAGGTTTCATATTTGGTGACTTACCCCTGCCATCTGTCCCGGATCCTGTGTCTTTTTACTCACTGAGTTAAACAGCTTGTCAGCACTATGAGTTTTCCTGAGTTCCCTGAAAGGTAATAGTTAATTAGCTCCACCTGTGGTGATCTCCTGTGTGAGGCTGAATTCAGTAATCTGAAGTTCAGGCTTCAGTGTTCTCTCGGCCTACTAGGCCTCATTCTACATCACAGCCTAGTCTAGAGTAGTCACATGACAGTGACTGTTCACCTGAACCAGAGTTGTCCAATCCTCTGCCAGTCTGAGACTCTCTGCATCACCTAATCCTGCTCTCCAATCACCAAGGACCAGGAAGTATAAATTGGGAGACTGAGTTAGAATCTGTGCCAGTTCCTTGTGTCACACTCACAGCTATGTGTGAGTCTTCAAGCTGAGCTCCCTAAAGGTAACCTTTATACTCTAGTTCCTGTGAAAACTCTGTTCCTTGTTACCCTGTTTGGTTTACTTTTGTGTTGCCACTGATGATCACTATTTCCACGAGTCTCAAAGTAAAGGCACAGCTGCAGTGGTTCTTCTTCAAGGCACAGTATTATATTCCATAGTCTCAACTGAAAACCACAGCTGCCGTGGTTCATCTTTACTGCTGTTGTAGTTGTGATCTCCAGAGCTCCCGTATCCCTGCAGCATCTCTGTGCCTCAGTACCTTAGTGCCTCAGCACCTCCGTGCCTCAGCACCTCCGTGCCTCAGCACCTCGTGCCTCCAGCATCTCCGTGCTTCCAGCATCTCAGTGTCTCAGCACCTCATGCCTCCAGTACCTCCGTGCTTTCAGTACCTCTGTGCCTTAGCACCTCCGTGCTTCCAGCATCTCCGTGACTCAGCACCTCATGCCTCCAGCACCTCGTGCCTCCAGCACCCCTGTGCCTCTGCACCTCGTGCCTCCAGCATCTCGTGCCTCCAGCACCTCCGTGCCTCAGCACCTCCGTGCCTCAGCACCTCCGTGCTTCACGCACCCCAGTGTCTCTACGCACCCCAGTACCTCCAAGCACCTCAGTGCATCCAAGCACTTCCGTGCCTCCTAGTACCTCAGTGTCTCCAAGCACCCAGTGCACTTTAGCGCAGTTGTACCTGGTATCTTCACTGATTCATCAGCGCCTTTCCAGTTCTGTCTTTCAGGAGACCTTCAGCGTGCCTCCTGTCTGCCGACCTAATCCTGCATAAGGAGAACCTAGATTCGGCCATCTCTGCTGCGGTTCCTCTTCCCAGTCACCAGAAGAAACCCCGAGTCCACAACACTCCCAAACCAGGTCAGTGGTAGTATTCATATAATCCTCCAGTCGCCCGCACAGACTTCACTAACACCGGGTTCACAAAACCTCAGTCTTGACAAAGAGTAGCTCCCCACCAGCGCAGCTCCTGCGCACTGGCAGGGAGCTACCCATTGATGTGAGGTTGCAGCGGCTGCATGTGACATCATGTCAAACAGGCAGAGGCGATCGCAGGGCTAAGGCAGCCGTCGGCTGTCTGGCATGCACTGGCGAACTGCGGTGCCGGCGAATGCCCAGCTCAGACCTGATCGCTGCTGTGTGAAAACGCACAGCAGCGATCAGATCTGAATTAACACCCTAGTCAGGGAGGTGAACAAGAACCCGATGGTCACTCTGTCAGAGCTACAGCATTTCTCTGTGGAGAGAGGAGAACCTTCCAGAAGGACAACCATCTCTGTAGCAATCCACCAATCAGGCCTGTTTGTTAGAGCGGCCAGACGGAAGCCACTCCTTAGTAAAAAGCACATTGCAGCCAGCCTGGAGTTTGCCAAAATGCACCTGAAGTACTCTCAGACCATGAGAAACAAGTCTAATGAAACAAAGATTGAACTCTTTAGCGTAAATGCCAGGCGTCACATTTGGGAGAAACCAGGCACCGCTCATCACCAGGCCAATACCATACCTACAGTGAAGCATGATGGTGGAAGCATCATGCTGTGGGGATGTTTTTCAGCGGCAGGAACTGGGATACTAGTCAGGATAGAGGGAAAGATGAATGCAGCAATGTACAGAGACATCCTGGATGAAAACCTGCTCCAGAGCAGTCTTGACCTCAGACTGGGGCGACTGTTCATTTTTCAGCAAGACAACAATCCTAAGCACACAGCCAAGATATCAAAGGAGTGGCTTCCAGACAACTCTGTGAATGTCCTTGAGTGGCCCAGCGGGAGCCCAGGCTTGAATCCGATTGAACATCTCTTTGTGAGAGGCGTGCATTATAACGTGAGGCTTGGCTTATTAAGTGAGTTTGAAACAGCAGCAGGTGAGTGAGAATACAGCAACAGGTGAGTTTTAAAATACACCAAGTAACACACAAATTTGCAATACCATTAACATCTGATACAATGTTTGGCCTTGTGCAGTGCAATGGATGTAAAGCATTTGTTTGGAAAGAGGCAGCGTGGAGACTCAGCTGCTGTCCAATCTGTGAGCAATTTTCTCTGCTGAAGGAGGATATAGCAAAACTGCATGCTGAGATTTGTAGGATGTCTGTGTCTTTGAAGCCTCCACTGCCTCAGAGAGCCACCAGAAGACATTCTGCCTGGACTACTGTGGGCTCTCAAGGGCAGAGATTTCCAGAGGGACACAGACACCTCCCGCAAGCGGTGACACTGCAAAACTCGTATGCTACTCTTGCAGGGCTGGAAGATACAACTAATAGAGGCACTACAGAACAGGAGGATATGGGGACATCTACCAACTATAGGAACAGGAAATGGAACAGGAAAATTGAATCTCCAAAAAGGACTGCACTTCTCTTGGGAGATTCCATTATTAGAGGAATACATCTGGGAAATGCAAATGAAGTAGAGAAACAAGTAAGGTGCTTACCTGGAGCCACAGCTCCAAGGGATAAAGAGCGCATGCTAAGAATTGTGAAGGCAGCAAGAAAAGATGGGGAGGTGGATGTCATTGTCCACCTAGGGACAAATGACCTGGCAAATGCTGAACTCATGGCTGTAAAAGATGAATTTAGGAAGTTAGGGACTGCTCTGAAGCAGGTGGCAACCACTGTATCTTTTTCAGAAGTATTGCCAGTACACAGAGGGGAAGACAGAACTCATTGCATCAGAAACTTTAATGTTTGGCTAAGGACATGGTGCAATGAGGAGAGATTTGGATTTATAGGCCATAGTCACACCATCTGGCAAGATAGGAGCTTATACAAAAGTGACGGCCTGCAC
Source organism: Pseudophryne corroboree (assembly GCF_028390025.1). Classification (NCBI taxonomy): domain Eukaryota; kingdom Metazoa; phylum Chordata; class Amphibia; order Anura; family Myobatrachidae; genus Pseudophryne; species Pseudophryne corroboree. Next base: position 993,279,996 of record NC_086444.1, on the reverse strand, counting down.
CCATCTTCAAGGGGAACGGGAATACTAACTGAACAGTTTGGATGCTTCATCAAGAACTATTTAAACTAACAAAGGGGGGCAGTGAACCAAATAGGAATAAAGAAATCTGCTCCCCCAACACAGAGGTATTGTTTCTGCAGGCAAAAGGAATAGGAAGCATATCCACAGCAACAGAAGATAATTCAGATCAAAACCAAATAAAAATAGGCAGAGAGAAGAACATAGCTAGGAACAGAAAAAGCACAAACAAAACTCTAAAAGCTGTGTGCGCAAATGCTAGGAGCTTAGGAAATAAAATCCCAGAACTAACTGCAATAATGACAAGGGATGATCTAGACATTGTGGCAATTACAGAGTCATGGTACAATGAAAATCATGACTGGGACATAGCTATACCGGGATATACTTTATTTAGGAAGGACAGAATTGGAAAAATCGGAGGAGGGGTAGCAATGTATGTAAAAAATGCCATAAATACTACATTAATACAAAGTATTGAAGAAAAAACTGAGGCCCTTTGGGTGACCATAGAAACAGGGGAAAAGTTGATTATTCGTATTGGCGTGATATACAGGCCACCAGGTCAGGAAGAGGAACTTGACAAGAACCTATTGCAGGACATAACTAAAATGGCATTAAAAGGAGAGGTAATAATCATGGGAGACTTTAATCTTCCTGATGTAAACTGGGAGGTGTCTGTTGCTAGTTCCACTAGAAGTAGGAACATTTTAAATTCCCTTCAGGGAGCATCCCTCCACCAATTGGTGAGGGAGCCCACTCGGAAAGACGTAATATTAGACTTAATACTTACAAATGGAGACAGATTATCGGACGTAAAAGTGGGTGAAAACCTGGGATCCAGTGATCATCAAGCAGTATGGTTCAGCATTAAGACAGAGACTGACTCGTCCCATACAAAAACAAAGGTGTTGGATTTTAGGAAGGCTGATTTTGTAGGGATGGGAAAATGTGTAAGCGATTCTTTGGCAGAGTGGAGGAACTTGAAAACAGTGCAGGAGAGGTGGGAAACATTAAAATGTGCAATATTGAAGGCAACAGACCTTTGTATCAAAACTGTTAGGAAAAACACAAGGAAAAGGAAGCCAGTGTGGTTTGCAAAAGAAGTAGCAAATATTGTGAGAGCAAAAAAGATGGCTTTTAGGAAATATAAGCAGACACAAAATAATGAAGACAAAAAGATATATCTTGTTAGACAGAAGGAGACAAAGAAGGTAATCAGATGTGCAAAGGCACAAGCTGAGGAGAAAATGGCCCAGTCAGTGGGTAAAGGAGGCAAAACTTTTTTTAGGTATACAAGCGAAAAGAGAAAAACAAAAGGCGGAATTATAAAACTAAAGACGGACACTGGGAGTCTTGTTGAAGGAGACAATTTAATAGCAGATCATCTTAATGATTATTTTTGCTCAGTATTTACTACTGAAAGAGAGGGGAAGGGGCCACAGTTAAGTTGCAGGGATATTCAGGAAAATGAAACAAGTACATTTACAGAGGAGAAGGTCCTAACAGAACTCTCAAAGCTGAAAGTGGACAAATCTATGGGGCCAGATGGGATACATCCAAGGATATTAAAAGAACTTAAAGAGGTGCTGGTAGCACCATTGACAGAATTATTCAACCAGTCATTAGCTACAGGAGAAATTCCAGGGGACTGGAAAAGAGCAAATGTAGTCCCACTGCACAAAAGTGGAAGCAAGGAAGAGGCAAACAACTACAGACCAGTGAGTCTTACATCAGTAGTAGGGAAATTGATGGAAACACTCTTAAAAGAAAGAGTTGTAGATTATCTCAAATCCGGCAATTTACTGGATCCCAAACAGCATGGATTCACTGGGGGGAGATCATGTCAAACAAATCTTATTGACTTTTTTGATTGTGTGACTAAAGTGATGGATAAAGGTGGAGCCATGGATATAGCTTATCTAGACTTTAGTAAGGCTTTTGACACAGTTCCACATCGCAGATTGCTAAATAAACTTGAAAGTTTGGGATTGGATATTAGGATTATTGAATGGATAAGATCTTGGTTGAAGGATAGAAAACAGAGAGTTGTGGTAAATGGAGTGCATTCACAGGAGGGAAATGTTACCAGTGGAGTACCCCAGGGATCTGTACTTGGACCAGTGCTTTTTAATATCTTTATTGGTGACATTGCAAATGGCATTAAAGGGAAAATATGCCTTTTTGCAGATGACACAAAGGTATGCAACAGGGTAGACACACCAGGTGGGGTAAAACAAATGATTGAGGATCTAGGTAGACTAGAGGAATGGTCAAGAGTCTGGCAATTACAGTTTAATGCCAAAAAATGCAAAATCATGCACTTGGGTCTCAAAAATCCTAAAGCTAAATACAGTATTAATGGCACTATACTGGAAACTACTGAGGAGGAAAGGGATCTAGGAGTCACTATTTCAGATGACTTAAAAGCAGGTAAGCAATGTAACAAGGCAATGAGGAAGGCTAGTCAGATGCTTGGCTGCATTGGGAGGGGAATCAGCAGCAGAAAGAAAGAACTAATAATGCCACTGTGTAGGTCATTGGTACGGCCTCATCTAGAATACTGTATTCAGTTCTGGAGGCCATATCTTCAAAAGGATATTAATACATTAGAAACTGTACAAAGGAGGGCAACTAAAATGGTGCATGGCCTACATCACAAAACATACCCAGAAAGACTAAGAAATCTCAATATGTATAGTTTGGAGCAGAGAAGGGAAAGGGGGGACATGATAGAAACTTTCAAATATATGAAGGGTTTTAACAAAGTCCAGGAGGGAAACATTCTCCAAATGAAGAGAAGCAATAGGACACGAGGACATGCACTGAGACTGGAGGGGGGGAGGTTCAGGGGAAATTTGCGGAAAAATTATTTCACAGAAAGGGTAGTGGACAAGTGGAATAGCCTCCCATCAGAGGTGGTAGAGGCTAAGACAGTAGAGCAATTTAAACATGCATGGGATAGACATAAGGATATCCTTACAAAGAAATAAGGATCAAATAAGGTTAGTGTTAAAAAATAATATTAAAAAATAAATAAAAATAAGGGGCAGACTAGATGGGCCAAGTGGTTCTTATCTGCCGACAAATTCTATGTTTCTATGTTTCTATCTCTGAAGAGATCTGAAAATGGCTGTATACTGACACTTCCCATCCAGCCTGATGGAGCTTGAGAGGTGCTGCAAAGAGGAATGGGCAAAACTGCCCAAAGATAGGTGTGCCAAGCTTGTGACATCATATTCAAAAAGAGACTTGAGGCTGTAATTGCTGTCAAAGGTGCATCAACAAAGTATTGAGCAAAGGCTGTGAATACTTATGTACTGTACATGTGATTTCTTAGTTTTTTTATTTTTAATAAATTAGCAAAAATCTCAAAAAAACTTTTTTCACATTGTCATTATGGGGTATTGTGTGTAGAATTTTGAGGGAAAAAATGAACTTATTCCATTTTGGAATAAGGTTGTAACATAACAAAATGTGGAAAACGTGAAGCGCTGTGAATACTCTCCGGATGAACTGTAAGCCCATCCCCAGACTCCCATTTGCTAGTTACACAGCTGTCTAGGGGCGGGCTTATACAGGAAGGAGAAGCTGAGTGCTGTGCCCCAATTGCAGCTGCGGCTGCCTATCCCAGGGCTCAGAACTGAAACTCAGTGCTGCACCCCAAGTGCAGCCGCAGCTGTGAAACACAGTGCTGCCGATCCTAGGGGTAAGGCAGCCATCGCAGATATTACAAATTGTAAAATTAAAGGTAAATTAACTACTGTCTTATTGTGGTGTGTCTGACATTTTTCTGAAGCCCAAACTACACTGCGTCCTATGTAAATAGCCAAGTTACTGTTGCATCTGCATCTGAGACACATTTGATTGTGACCAGGACTGAGAGAAAGGAAGAAATGCCAATTATATACACATATTATATAATTATAATACCGTCTTTAAATACATCAGACAAATATATTACAAAAGTCTGATTATAATAGTCATTTTTGTAGATTAAATTTCTACAATCTGATGTAGGCAAATAGGACAGTAATAATCTTTGCCAAATAACATAGTAAAGAGGAGCAAGCTGATAAATAGCTCTCCCACTGTGTTACAGAGTAAAAACTAATTGCATACTGCATTAAAAATACTATAGACGTGCATAACATTAACACCCCTTAAGCACAACCATCACATTTTAATTACATCTGATGGAACACTGCAATATGTACTACTGAAGGCGGCTTTATTTTGCTTTAAATATTCAGTATCATACAATGACATAGATTACACTGCTCTAAAAATATACTGAAATATTATTTCCAGAAGCCATTTTTTATGGTTTGTTTACGGAATACATGAACAGTATAAAGCAAATACACCCTATATGTAAGTAACGTTCCTTTCAAATTTAGTTCCGGGTGTTTATGTATCCTGGCAGGAGCTGCCATATTGGGTGTAATTTTGGCTATTGTAAGAGACCATGCAGTGAGGAGTGGAAAAGATTGATTCACTCATGGTTTATGAAGTAACATATTACATTTCAAATATCATGATGTTCTGCCAAAATATGGAAACCTTTACTTGTATATTTGTTAACCTTACAAAGCCATCTATCATATAGGAAAAGTAACGGAGCATGAATTTCCATGTGAAACAGAATTCATGTTAAGGAAGCGGAAATTTACCATAAAGAAAGCCTACTCACTAAGTATCAGTGATGATGATGTCAATTCAACAAAGCCTACTCACTGAGTGTCAGTGATGATGATGTCACTTCAACTGCACAGGCTCCCAAAGGGCACGTAAAGGAGAAACCAAAGACTGCAATATAAGACTCCTCACTTTACAGATTATTTATTAAATGTAAGAAATGTGTGTTTTCTTTAATTTGGTAAAGTCATAAATACCTATAAAGGGGTGACATTGTGGTGTATATTTTCTTCTGCTTAGGCTATGCTACTTTTGCTTTACTTTCAAGCCGCTCCCCCAGACCGCCACCATTGTGTCGTGTTTTCTTTTTTTGTCTCTACTTCTCTCTATGTAATAGTCATAGTGCTTTCTTGTTTAGTATGTGTCTTTATGCTCTCTTTTTGCAGCTGTAGTAGTATGCCCAACAACGTGAAGCGCCTGTGCTTCACTGCTCGGAGATAAAAGGGAAGAGTGGTCAAATCTTAGAAATAAAGTGAAAAAGTTGCCCATACCAAACAGCTTCTGTCATTTTACAGGCTGTGCTAAAAAAAATGATAGTTAGACGTTGATTGGTTGCTATGAGCAACTTCTCCACTTTATCGCTCTCCGAGATTTGATAAATCTCCCCCAAAGTGTTTAAATAGCTGTTTGCAGGGAAATTATAGACTGTGTTAGTGGGAAAGCTGGGTGAGTGGCCTGGCCAAACTGGCCCAAGATGCTGGCATAAACAGATTTAATTGTAGCGTGACATTACTGGGTGCAATCACTTTTGGGTCAGTTGTTACAGCTATGTCGTCATGCATGTGATCTTCTTGAGCCATAATCAGTGTTCTTCCCAGGTTTTATATTTTTCAGGCAGTCCGTCCGGCAAAAATCCCCACCCTCATGGCACAGTCATTCTTCCCTCCAGGCTAAATGGAGCTGCTCCAACCCGTCCTTTGCAGTGCAGAGTGTGTACGGAAAGTGGGGGACAGAAGACGGCACAGTGAAGCGCAGCACGACTTATTGGCTGCGCCAGACTGCAGCTTACACCTAAGAGTCACCCCCTTCGGAAGGAGAACACTGCATATGAGCAGACCCACAGGGAGCGATTCCCGTGCTACACACTATCTCCTCAAATTTGACTACATTTTGCTTCAGTTTCTCTTAGTACATATACAGTGCAGTAGGTAGTTAGGAGAAAGTTTTTTTTCGTTGCAAAGGAATTGCTATAAAGTCACAGACAAAGCATAATGATTCAAGACATAGGCCACTCGTAACACACCTGTCTTTTGTATTTTGAGCGTTCTGACAGCAACTGAGCATGTCAGAAACAATTAGTAGAATTGTATATAAAATAGATTGGCGGTTCCCTACATAGCATTGTATAGTGCATTTACTTGGACCACTCCCAAAGTGCTAAGTCTGTGACAAGAGGGTCACTAGGGAGATATCCCCCACTGTGCTCAGTCTGTGACATCAGCATCACTAGGGAGATAACTCCCACTGTGCTCAGTGTGTGACATCAGCATCACTAGGGAGATAACTCCCACTGTGCTCAGTCTGTGACATCAGCATCACTAGGGAGATAACTCCCACTGTGCTCAGTCTGTGACATAAGCATCACTAGGGAGATAACTCCCACTGTGCTCAGTCTGTGACATCAGCATCACTAGGGAGATAACTCCCACTGGACTCAGTCTGTGACATCAGCATTGATAAGGAAGGTAGCTACCACAGCGCTCGTTCTGTGACATCAGCATCACTAGGGAGCTAGTTACCACAATGCTCAGTCTGTGACATCAGCGTCACTAGGGAGACAGCTATCACAGTACTCAGTCTGTGACATCAGCATCAGTAGGGAGATAGTTGCCACAGTGCTCAGTGTGTGATATCAGCATCACTAGGAAGATAGCTGCCACAGTGCTCAGTCTGTGATATCAGCATCACTAGGAAGATAGCTGCCACAGTGCTCAGTCTGTGACATCAGCATCATTAGGGAGATAGTTACCACAAGGCTCAGTCTGTGACATCAGCGTCACTAGGGAGATAACCCCTATAGTGCTCAATGTGTGACATCAGCATCACTAGGAAGATAGCTGCCACAGTGCTCAGTCTGTGACATCAGCATCATTAGGGAGATAGCTACCACAGTGTTCAGTCTGTGACAGCAGCATCAGTAGCGATATAGCTGCCACAGTGCTCAGTCTGTGACATCAGCGTCACTAGGGAGCTAGTTACCACAATGCTCATTCTGTGATATCAGCGTCACTAGGGAGACAGCTATCACAGTACTCAGTCTTTGACATCAGCATCAGTAGGGAGATAGTTGCCACAGTGCTCAGTCTGTGATATCAGCATCACTAGGAAGATAGCTGCCACAGTGCTCAGTCTGTGATATCAGCATCACTAGGAAGATAGCTGCCACAGTGCTCAGTCTGTGACATCAGCATCATTAGGGAGATAGTTACCACAAGGCTCAGTCTGTGACATCAGCGTCACTAGGGAGATAACCCCTATAGTGCTCAATGTGTGACATCAGCATCACTAGGAAGATAGCTGCCACAGTGCTCAGTCTGTGACATCAGCATCATTAGGGAGATAGCTACCACAGTGTTCAGTCTGTGACAGCAGCATCAGTAGCGATATAGCTGCCACAGTGCTCAGTCTGTGACATCAGCGTCACTAGGGAGATAACCCCTACAGTACTCAGTGTGTGACATCAGTGTCACTAGGAAGATAACGAACACTGTGCTCAGTCTGTTTGTGATATCAGTGTAATTCCCACTGTACTTAGTCTGTGATATCAACATCACTAGAAAGATAGCTACTACTGTGCTCAGTTGGGGACATCAGCGTCACTAGGGAGATAACTCCCATTTTGTTCTTTTTGCAAAATCAGTATGACAGGGTGGATAACCCCCACTGTGCATACTCTGTGACATGAGCATCACTATAATTATATTAATTATGCTGCAGATCCTCACCTTTTTCCTTTCTCCTTTACCCCAATGAGCTCTTTATGCAAAGCAATGCAACGTTTTTTAAAATAACCTTGTTAACTTGGAATACTGGATGTGATCTAGTCATTTTAGGGAAATGCTGGGGAGACGGGACAGCATAGCTGTCGGATGGGGGCAAAGCGGAGTAGGGGGTGAGGCAGAGCAGCAGAAAAGGGACAGAGAAACAGAGAAGTGGGGACAGAGAAGCAGGCAGAGTGGCACTGAGCAGTGGATAGAGAGAGGGCAATTATGCTCGATATTTAAAAGGGCAATGCTTTTACAAGCTGTGTCTTGCTAGTAAACGTATTGCCCTTTTAAAATGTCAGCATAAACACATTCAGAAGTGTTGGGTTTATCAACCCTACTCTTCTTAAATACATCTCAATGTCTCAACAAGCAGCACAGTATGCCGCTATCGAAAGAAAGTCCAGAATACATGAGATAGTTGTTAAAATACAGCATATCAGTCTTGAAAAGGTAACAAAGCCATCTCTAATGCTCTGGGACTCCAGCGAACCAATGGAGAAAACTGGAAGCAGTGGAGAATCTTTCCAGAAGTGGCCGGCCTACCACAATTCCTCCAACGGACATCAATGATTCATCCAGGAAGTCACAAAAGAACCCAGACTAACATGTAAGGAACTGCAGGCCTGGCTCCCCTCAGTTAATGTCACCATTCAAGATTCCACCATAAGAAAGAGACTGGGCAAAAATGGTATCCATGGGAGAGGTGCAAGGCGCAAACCATTGCTTATCAAGAGGAATATTAAAAGGCTTGTCTCACATTTGCCAAACAACACACTGATATCCCACAAGCCTTTTGGGATACTGTTCTGCTAGCCTGATTATTTCCTCAGTAGGTAGGTGAATTTTTTACCTGAACATAATATTCTTCACTGTGTTTGAGGTAGCCCGAAGGTTTGGGTGGTTACGATTTGAAGGAGTACAAAAGTTGATGTGGATACTTTGGTGTGCACTGCAGTTGTGTGTATATATTGGTTCATCCTAGAGCAAGATAATGATTCAAAATATACCTCCAGGCTACCTCAGAAGTACCTTAGAGGAACACAACAATGGAACGGGCCACACAGTCTCCAGACTTAAACCTCATCCAGCTGCTTTGTAAGGAACTGAACAGAAAAAAAAACGGTAAAAGCAAAGCAAACTACAAGTGCTTGGTATGTGGTATCTTCTGCAACAGTGTTGGGAAGCAAGTGCTTTCCCTCTCAAGGAGCTGAGGATGCTGTTGTCAGATCTAAGACTCCAGGAGACTAGTTTATCAGAAGAGGTAAACACAGACTATTCGGGAGGCATTTGATATGCTGGCTGTCGGGATCCCGGCGCTCACCATACCGACGCTGGAATCCCCACAGCCGGCATACCGACAACTATTCTCCCTCTTGGGGTGTTCATGACACCCCTGGAGGGAGAGTAAATAGACACCGTGCCCGCAGCGTGGCGAGCACAGCGAGCCCGCAAGGGGCTTTATTGCACTCACCCCGCTGCCTGCATGCTGGGCGCCGGGATCCCAAGCGCCGGCATAACATGCTACACATGACTACTCCTATGGAATTTCATGTGGACACTCAAGCTGCTGTTATTTGCCCAGTGTCCCTGACACATGTAATTCTTCTCTCTCTCATACCCCTTTCAGACATAAGACCCAGGAAATACATGGGTACGACCAGGGTCTAACAACCCGGAAATTTCCCAGGTCTCAGTCTGAGACTCCCATTCACACTACACCAAAAACCTGGAAAATTCCCAGGTCAGATGCCTTCACACTGAAACTGAGTCTGCCCTGGAATTTGGTTTGTATTTAAAGGTGACACTTTCAAGTATATTATTCGGTCTTTTCTATTTGTTAATGGCAAATATGTTGTTTTATTTGCTATTTAAATACATTTATTACACTACGCTTTAAAGCTGTGCTACTTACTAGATAATTTTTTTTTTTATTATTCTTACTTAGGTGCTCCCACTCACACTCCCCATCTCACACCCAGCTATCAGCCAGTATTACCATTCCTCAGTGTCAGATCTACCTCCTGCAACTATACAGCATTTCCATCGTCTACTGTGTAATAGTCTAAACTTAGCCGAGTTATGTAATAGCCATTAGCCGAACAGCCAGACACTTTTTTTCTAATCCAGATTTAAAAATCCAGGTTGGATGAATTTACACTAGAGGTGACCCAGTTCACACCCGGCAAAAACCCTGGTACAGAGCAGGGTCGTGGACCCGGTATGTTGCTGTTCACATATAGCAAAAACCTGGGTCCATGCACATTCATGGCTCCTTGATGATTAGTATTGCTGATAAGCCTGAATATTATTAGATTTTTTTTGTATGGCTGTATATAATTGGCACCTGTCAGAGCTATTCAATTGTTACTGCTGATATTTGTGCTCCCAGCCTTCAGAGGTGGTGAGCAGAAATCACTGTCTTTTGGGGCCCAAGTGCCATTTTCCTTGTTGTGCCCAATAGTTTAGATGGGTTTATCTGATAAAACAGAGCTAATCCCAGTATATTTGGGTACTACAGGTGTCAGAGCCAGCCCTAACCAATATGATGCTCTAGGCAAGATTTTGGCTGGTGCCCCCTAGAACCACCGCTAGTTCCACCTCTGACAGTGCATCCCATTTCCAGCACCATCACCCCTCACCCATAGCAGTCCTTATTTTAAGTTTTCCTACCCCTATATTTTAAATAGGAACAGTGTGCACATTCGGCGCACAGCCCACAAAGAGGTGTGTTTTTGCTGGCAAGGAGCATGGCCACACAATAGTACCCCCAATTCAAATTACGCCACACAGTACTGCAACTTTCACATTTTATCACATGATAGTGTCCCTAATTCACGTTACATCACACAGTAGTACCACTATACCTTATATACATTACTCCTCAGAGTAGTGTTCCTTATTCACATTACACCACACTGAATTGCTCCTTATTGACATTATACCACACCATATTGCTCTTTATTCACATTAGACCACACAGTAGTGCCCATAATGTCCCTTACACATATGCCGCACATTATTAATGCCCTTTTACACGTAATGACACACAGTGCCCCTTACACATTTGCTGTACATTATTAATGCATTTTTACACATGACACACATAATGCCCCTTACACATATGCCGAACACTACTGCACAACCAACCCACTTACACGGCCGCTAACACTGTGACCTCTGCCTCTGCTTGGATACAGATGTGTCCTCATAAATCTTGCCTCAATGCTAACGTTGGGTGCCTTTTTTGGATGAAAATGCATCTTATTTACACTGCTACGTGGCTAGGATGCACAAGCAGCTTCTGTTGATTAAAATTATATGCAGCATGCCTATATACTGTGTGAGACTGTGGCTGTATCTGCATATGAAAAGCTACACAGAAGCTGCTGATGCCCTTAGGCATACCAAATGCCCTAGGCATTTGACTAGTTTGCCTATGCCTGGGGCCGGCTCTGACAAGTGTGATAAGAAATGCAGTTTCACCTGATCAGCAAAACAACTGAATAGCTCCGTTGGGCACCCATTACATATCGCCACCCAAAAAAAAACAATTCAATAGTTCCGTCGGGCACCCATTACTTATCGCTGTCCAAACACAACTGAATTCCTCCTCTATGTATGTATAATTCTTGAGTAGGTCTTTGATTTAATAGACAATATCACACAATGTGTGCCCTCTAGTTCTTTTTGTAACAGAATTTTTGTCTTTGTTTTGGTGCTGGGTCAAACCAGTGAGAAGAAGAGGCTGCCACCTACAAGTAACACTTGAACGTCACTGGACTAGTTGCTATTCAGGAATGAGAACGCTATGTTTGTGCCAGTTGCTTAAGTTTTTGAATGTACAGTATATGTGGGTAAATATATCACAAAAGTGCATTAAGCACAGTATATAGGTTCGTGCGTATGTAATACCTGATGCATCATCATGCACGTTCTGAGAACAGTCGGTGCTATTCACTCGCCATTATTTTTTCTCCATTCGCAGAGTTATAACTTTTCCATCAACTTATTTCTAGTTCAGGGGAAAATGTTCTCATCTCTGCAGCTGTCAATGCAAATGCGGTGTTTTCACAGGCAAAATACTATACTGTTGCTGATGGCTTCTGTAAAATCACTACATGTCAAGAGATTGGAGCACACTATACTTTGATTAAACCTTCCCATCAGATCAGAGCAAACCTAGCTGTTCTTTTGTTCTAAGCTCTTAGCAATATAAAGGGAAGAAAATGGGAGTATTAAGAGAAAAAGGTTTCCTCTACTGTTACCCAGACAGCAGCCACATATGCTCTTCAGAAGATTGTTTAGGTTAACAAGGAAAGCCAAGCATTACAGAATTTGAAAGCACTTTACAGCAGCCTCTGAAAAAGGTAAGGAAATTGTATGTGCAAAAATCCATTTATGTTTTGCTTGTTATTCATAAAATCCAGTGCAGATAATTAAAAGAAAAGGCGAGAAACACATGTAGGCTGTTCCAAATGTTGAAATAGTGAAGCATTTCAAATGTACCTAGGCAGTAGCACAACAAATATAAATAATCATTATACGATATACATATAAGCTGACAGATGGTATATAAATGCTCATATTTCAGTAAAAAAGAATATACAGTAAACAGCAAATCTTCAACATGTTCATCTCCCATTATAATATATACAAAGAAAGCAACTATTTAACATTAATATATTTCAGAGTTTATAAATTCTGCAGCTGAATAATAATATAAATAATAGTTCATTTAATATGCACACTTCACTATATAGGGGGTCAATCCAATTAGGTGAGAGTTGCCGTTATCTCTGCAATTTCACATTATGAACTCATTTTGCAATCTAATTAGCAAGTCGCATTTAACCAGAGGGTGAGAGACGGTAGGAATGTTCTTTAGTATGAAAGCAAAAAAAAAAAGTTTGCTTTTTAGCATTTTTCACTTTACATTTTTTTTTAACAAATCAGTCATTTAACATCGTTTAAATAACTCCAGTACTTTCCTTATGACCACTAACAGCCTCCTGTACGATTCTGCAAACAAAATTGTAATTTTGTTTGGGTCCAGAAAGATCGCCCCACTTTTCATGAATTTCTTTTAGATCATTTATGGCTGACAATTTACAAACCCCCGCTGAGAGTACTGCGAATATGCATTTTTTAATGTATTCGATAATTCTAGGGAACGCACATTTGTGCGAACGTCTGCGAGTTTAATGAAACTCCTCGCACCTAATTGGATTGTCCCCTAAATTATTTTTCATTCCAGTGCAACAGGTTGCCCTGAGTGATGACTTTTGGACTTGCTCTACTGGAACGCACTGCAAGGATTTGCAATTATTGCACAGAGGCATATCCTGTAATGTCACAGCAGCTCAAAGAACTGCAGCTGAGATTTGGAACATATATCAAATGGATTCAGTATGTTTTACTGGCAGACAGAATGCTGGCTGTCAATATCCCGATAGCGGCATCCCGCCCGCCAGAATGCTGGCAGCGGCACTAGCACTAAGAGTCACCTTGAGGGCTCGATGGCTCGCCACAGAATCTACTCCTACTCTATAGGTGTCATGGACACCCACAAGTTGGAATAGCCCTGGTGCGCCAGGATTCCAGCTGGCTGCATTGTCGGCTGTCAGGATTCCGGCATTGGTATCCTGACCGTCGGGATCCAGACAGCCGGCAAATTAAACGCATCCCTATCAAATATGTGGCACGATGTAATGGAGGGAGAGTTTTTTGTGCAAATTCAAACTCGCAGATTCTCAGATACTTGGAATTTGCGCGTTGTTTCTACAACTTGCACGATGTAATGGGGTGCGATTTTTTACAAACGTAACTCGCATGTGACTTCTTGTGATATTTCACGCCAGGAAGCATGTGTGTTTTCTGACCGATCAGAATGCAAGTTTCATTATAAGAATTACACTTGTTGCAAGAAAGTCACCCAGTGGCACCCAAAAGTTGCATGAATTATACCTCACTCACCCTTTAAAAACCCCGGATTTTGTCCTTTGCAAGGTGTTTTTGGGAAGGAGCAGAGGAGTTTCAGCATGAGAGAGAGTTTATTTATGAGTGTCTGTACCAGAATGGCTTCAAGGATGCAGCAGAGGAGGGTGGAGGAGGATGTTGTGGTGCAGGCTATAAGTGAGGAGGAGGGCAGCACAGCGGAGTTGGAGGAGTAGTAGAGTGAGGAGCCAAGGGTGTAGCAGGAGAAGTCTGGTGATGAAGAGAGTGATGAAGAGGAGGATGCTGCACCTGCCTTTGGGCAGAATGTCCGCTTGCTTCAGTTATGCTGAAAATAGTTCCCTCACCCATTGCATGGTTGCAGTATATCCTTAGCTACTTGATGCACAATCACACCGTACATCTGCCCCATGTAAGAAAGAGATGTGGTGCTCAGTGTTGGACGCGGTGAAGTTCCAGCGTGATATGCAAGATGTAAAAAAACACTTCAATTACATGAATCGTGTCACAAAAGGCAAATTGGCTAAGGAGCGCTGCGAGGCAGTGATGGGTGGAGGCGGACAAGCAGCTCCCGAACAATACCATATGAGGCCCCCGAAGTCCTAACCGGACCCCATATTGTGGACACGGATCACCCAGCATCACCACAGAGCCCTGCTGAGTAATCAAACAATGTCCAACTTTTAACTGTACCAACCTAAATCAGTGTCAACTGATTATTTTTTTAATGTCTTCATGGCCAAAAATTTTGTAAAACATATATACAATTATTTTTACCATATTGGAGGTGCAAATATATTTAAATCACATATTTAAATAGAATCAACAATTGTGTTTTAAATATATATATATATATATATATATATATATATATATATATACTTTCAAAGTTGTTCAATGAATGCATTTTAAAAGGTGCCACATATTTTTTTTATATAAACAATTAACACATTTGTGGCCGTATCCCTGCTAATATGCGACCTACAACCAACAAACTTTGTGTGTTTTCTTGCCCATTACCACATAATGGATGGTGTTTGTTAACCTTTATAGAATGGATATTGTACAAAAGGTACACGTATTATAAGACATTTGGCATCACTAAATGTTTCTATTTGTTACCCCTAAGCTGTTGCTTCTAGGAGACCGGCCTTAGAGACGGTGCAGTGAATTGGCCGCACAGGAGGCCGGTAAGTACCACAAAACTGAACACACAGTTACTGTACATGGTTCAGCAAGCCTCTATAAGCTAAGTGTAATGTCACATAACATTAATTTTGATAGCATTGTAACAGTAAGGGCTGCAACCATTACATTATTTCACAACCATATCAGTGATTGTTTTTAGTTTGATATTTGTTTATTAACAGTTTCTTATATAGCGCAGCAAATTCTGTTGCGCTTTACAATTGGACACAATGATAAAACAAAATTGGGTAATAACAAACAGTCATAGAGGTAGGAAGGCCCTGCAAAACAAACTGATATGTAAAGTAGTATTTTTCCCTAAAAGTTTACCTGAAATATGACATTAAAACTCATACTTACATTGTGGTATTTTCATTATTTGAGTCATTACTGAATGCACTTGTCAGCAAGCATACATTTCTTTTTATGTCCTAAATTTCTACTTACAGAATTTTTTTTACAGTACCAAGTATGGTTTTCTCAAAATAAACTTTTTCAGGTCCTTCTCGTGTTCTGCTGCCACTCTGACTACCCAACACCACCAGCGCCACAGGTGACACCCACTCCGTTTTGGTGGCAAAACCTCCTCTTAGTAATTTTTGTTGTTGTTTAATTTTGGTTTGGGTTTTTGTCACTGACATGTAGCTACATTATTTTTAGCCATTGGTAATGGGTTTTTCAAGGTAGATTATTTTTTTATTATTGTGCTTTTACTGTGTTTTTCTCCCATGTTTTACATAAACTCATACATACAACTCATCTATGTAAACCTGGTCTATTTTTCTTGTGATTTTTTGGTAATGTTTTATGTGCAAGTTTAGAACTCATGTCACACATTATTACATCGGATGAGTTGCACGTGCATAATGGAAAAACATCTGTATGCGAGTATAAAGTGTGTGAACTGTAAAACATGCGAGTTGCGTGTTCCTGCATCTTATTACATTGGTCGAGTTTAGCACTAAACTTGTACATTTTTACAAACTCGCACTCCATTACATCCTGCCAATGATGGAAGTAGCACTTCAGCACCCTAATGGAGCGGAGAGATGAAACTATATGTTCTAAAAGAGTTATAGTTGTATAACAGGCCTACACTGAACAAGGTATTTTACAATTTTTGGATTACATAGAGAAATTATATTTTTAGGGTTCAGTGGATTTGACCAACTGGAATATCCGTACCCCCCAAAAAAATGCAAAAAAAATATTTTGAATAATAAATTAAAACATATTCTCATATCGTTATACTTTATTTCATAACAATGTTTTCTAAGTAACAACTATATAAAAGAAATACTTTTAAGTTAGACTAGCTGCAGTATTGATTCAGACCATTCCTGTACACTGAGGACAGACAGTACAATTGTCAAAAATTCATGAGCCCTAAGGAAGGCAAAATTAATTCTGTCACCAGGGGCACTGCCACTGTCACAGGAAGAGAATGAAGGAGTTTGTGAATAATTTATTCATGCACTTGCCCTATTGTTGCTTTTTGAGCTGGCAGCCATTTTGTTCCTGTACAGATTAGAAACAATTCAGGTATTGTCCTGTTTGTTTAAAAGCCTTAGGAGATAGAAAGCTTGAAAATGGAACCTGCATCCTCCTGGCTCTGTGACACTGAGATCTAAAAGTAGAGAAGCAGTATAAAAGATGTAAAATAAATACAGTATGATTTCAGTATAGTAAACTTTAGCTTAACTAGTAGATTATATAACCTGTAAAAATCTTTATGGATTCCTATTACTGATATTTTGTGAGAAAAAAGTGCATCAAATTGGCTAGACCTGCTTTTCAGGGGAAGGGGTGGGGGTGGAGGAGTTGGACACGTGACCTTGTCAGCAATGGAGTAGGGCACGTGTACTGAGCTTTTCAGATGATGTCATCCTGTTTAGTTCTCCTGCTGTCCGCTGGGATCTCCCGTTTGACCTGCACGACTGAGCCGGCATGAGCCGGAGCTGCTCCTGGTATCCCTCTTCTCTGTACTTATTCATAAATCATTGTGTTTTATTTTTTCATAAGTACTGGTGGACCTTCTGGGTTGTTTTGTTCCATAGTAGTATAATTCATGTCTCTTCTTTTGTTTTACTGGCTGTTTATATTTCACCTTCATTTTCTTCTCAGTTGCGTTCCAAATGCTGTAAATACCTATCTGATTTTCCCACCATCCTAGTAATTTGCAGTGGTGATTTAATTTTTCGTCAGATCTCTCTCTGTATAGATGGTGGGAGGATCTGCTGGCCCACTCTACTGGTTCCACAGCTTTTTCCAACATGACTGTGGAGACGAGTCTTGTGGGTGCCTGGCGTTTGGCTCATCCTGGCATTAGATGTTATTCTTGCTTTTCCTCATCCTACCACTCCTTCTCCAGCAGCCTGATTAAGATTTGTACATTACTGCACAGCCGAAGGGAAGGGGATGTGTGAAACCATACAATTAAAATGCAAATGCATCACGTGGAGTCTGTAGGAAATAGACGCCTCCTGCCAACATCTGCGATCCAGATCACCACTGCGACGACGGTAGAAGCGTTAGGCCAGTCTCCTCAGCTGAAGCTTACTCAGACTGTCCATCGGATCTGGTTAGCTAAAAATCTGCAGACCCTGAGCTTGGCACGCCTACCAAACGAGGCAACCGGTCCAAAAACCCCCGGCCTGTCCTCCAAATGCTGCAACATATCAATAATACTGCAGCTAACAGGAGACTGTTCTGCACATGACCAAAACAAAGACAAACTTTATTTTATTTTATCCAGCACAAAAAGTCGTTGTGTGAACCACTTTCCATACAAAGGTCTACTTTTGATACAAAATTATCAAAATATGTTCAGATGCCCACACAAAGCGCGTATTTCTCACAATGCAACCAGATTGAAATTTACAATTCTCACAACAAGCGAGTTATACAAAATACTTTAAATTGGAAGCATTATTCAGAAATATGATCTCCCAAGCTTGATAATGATGATTACCCAGTACAGGTTTAGACTCCCATATGTAAGATTCTGAAAGACGTTATACTGCATTCTGAAATAAAGAAATTTATTAATATGACTGAGATAGTGACACCTTTGCTTTCTGATGGTTCAATGTACACAACTTTTTTACACAAAACTATTACATACTAATAAAAATAGGATTTTAATTACCTACTGGAAATACTTTTCTCGTAGTCCGTAGAGGATACTGGGAATCCATTTACTACCATGGGTTATAGATGGGTCCACTAGGAGTCTGGGCACTTTAAGAATTTGATAGTGTGCGCTGGTTCCTCCCCTCTATGCCCCTCCTACCAGACTCCAGGAAACTGTGCCGAGGAGACGGACATACTTTGAGAGAAGGATAGATAAGGAGAGTGGTGAGATTACGAACCAGCATACAGAACAAGAGGAAAGCCATGCTAACCAAACTTGAAACACGAACAGCAACAGCTGAACAAACAGAATACTTAACAAAGTAAAAGTGCAGGAAGAAAGAAGCACCGGGCGGGCGCCTAGTATCCTCTACCAAGTAGCTGCTCAGCAGAGCTGTAAAGCCGAGACAACCAGGGCAGCCGCCCAAGAAGAACCCACGACCTAGTAGAGTGGGCTTGTACAGAATTTGGAACTGGCAATCCTGCCGTGGAATAAGCATGCTGGATAGTGCGCTTGATCCAGCGTGTGATAGACTGCTTTGGGATCATAGAGGACATACACCTTCAAAGCCCTCACAACATCCAAAGACTTTGAAGTAGCCGAGGTGTCCGTCACAGTCAGAACCACAATAGGTTGGTTGATGTGAAAAGCGGACACCGCCTTAGGAAGAAATTGCTGATGAGTTCTGAGTTCAGCTCTGTCCTAATGGAAAATTAAGTAGGGACTCTTGTGAGACAACACCCCTAGCTCCGACACACGTCTTGCTGAGGCCAAGGCCAACAGTGTGACAGTCTTCCACATAAGGAACTTTACGTCAACCTCCTGTAATGGTTCAAACCAGTCCGATTGAAGGAACTGCAGCACCAAATTGAGATCCCAAGGTGCCGTGGGAGGCACAAAGGGAGGTTGGATCTGCAGAACACCTTTCAAAAACGTCTGGACCTCAGGGAGAGAAGCCAATTGTTTCTGAAAGAAAATAGACAAAGCCGAAATCTGGACTTTAATAGAGCCTAGGCGTAGGCCTACATCCACTCCCAACTGCAGAAAAAGCAGGAGACGTCCCAGATGAAATTCCACCGCAGACTATCGTCTGCTCTCACACCAAGAGACAAACTTCTTCCATAAATGGTGGTAATGTTTAGACGTTACCCCTTTTCTGACTTGGATCATAGTCGGGATGACCTTGTCAGGAATCCCTCTCCTGGCTAGAATCAGCTGTTCAACTTCCATGCCGTTATACGTAGCCACGGTAAGTCTTGATAGACAAACGGACCCTATTGCAGAAGATCCTCGCGAAGAGGCAGAGGCCACGGATCTTCTATCAGCATCACGAGAAGGTCCGCATACCAGGCCCTTCAAGGACAGTCGGGAGCAATGAGGATTGCTTGAACCTTTTCCCTTTTTTATTCTCTTTAGAATTCCTGGGATCAGAGGAATTGGAGGAAACACGTACACCAACTGGTAGACCCATGGAGCTATCAGAGCATCCACCGCAACTGCTTGTGGGTCTCTCAACCTGGAACAATACCGCTTGAGCTTCTTGTTGAGTTGAGAGGCCATCATGTCGATCTGTGGATATCCACACTGACATGTCAGCCACCGATACACCTCCGGGTGGAGGCCCCACTCCCCCGGGTGCAGGTCGTATCTGCTGAGGAAGTCTGCTTCCCAGTTGTCGACACCCGGAATGAAGACCACCGACAACACCACGGCGTGTTTTTCTGCGCAGAGGAGAATTCTTAACACGTCTGACATTGCTGCTCTGCTTTTCATTCTGCCCTGTCGGTTTATGTACATAACCGCCGTTACATTGTCCGACTGGACCTGAATGGCCTGATTCCGAAGTAGAGAGGAGGGCTGCAGAAGGGCATTGTAGACTGCCCTGAGTTTCAAGATGTTTATTGGAAGGACGACTTCCCGACTTGACCAACTTCCTTGAAACTGCACCCCCTGGGTGACTGCTCCCCAACCTCTGAGGCTTGTGTCTGTGGTTACCAGAATCCGATTCTGAATCCCGAACCGCCGACCCACGATGAGGTGAGAAGTCTGTAGCCACCACAGATTCTGGCCTTTGGCGATAGGCAGATCCTCTGGTGCATGTGAAGATGCAATCCGGATCATTTGTTCAACAGATCCAGCTGGAAGGGCCTCACATGAAACCTTCTGTATTGAAGCGCCTCGTAAGAATCCACCATTTTCCCCAGAAGGCGAATGTACAGATGCACCGATATCCGGGTTGGCTTCAGGACATCTCGAACCATCGACTGGATTTCCATAACCTTCTCCAAGAGAAGGAACACTCTCTGAGACTCTGTGTCCAGTATCATTCCCAGGAAGGATAGCCTCTGCGTCGGTTCCAGGTGAGAATTTGGTAAGTTCAGAATCCACCCGTGATCCAGGAGTAGTTTGGTTGAGAGACCAATGCTGTCCAACAACCGGTCCCTGGATGGAGCCTTTATCAGAATATCGTCCAGGTACGGAATTATGTTCACTCCCTGTTTGCGGAGTAGAAACATCATCTCTGCCATCACCTTGGTGAACACTCTTGGTGCTGAGGAGGACCAAATGGCAGGGCCTGGAACTAGTAGTGGCAGTCCTGCAGTGCAAACCGTAGATAAGCCTGATCAGGCGGCCAGATTGGAATGTGAAGGTACATATCCTTGATATCCAGAGACACTAGGAATTCCCCAGACACTAGGAATTCCCAGAGACTCCATCTTGAATTTGAACACTCGTAAGTATGGGTTCAATGACTTGTGGTTCAAAATCGGTCTTACCAAACCGTCCGGCTTCAGTACTACAAACAAGTTGAAATAATATCCCTTGTTTTGCAGATGAGGTGGAACTGGAACAATGACCCGAGTCTGTACAAGTTTTTGAATGGCGTCCTGTAAGGTTATATTTGCTTCCTGTGAAACTGGTAAGCCTGATTTGAAGAACTGCAAGGTGGGAGCTCCTGAAACTCCAGTCTGTATCCCTGGGAAATAAGAACAATATCCCTGGGAAATACGATGTATGTTATCCAGATGTGACTGAAAAATTTTAGTCGGGCTCCCACCTGCCAGTCCTTCAGGCATCGCGGCCCACCGTCACGCTGAAGGCTTTGAGGAAGCGGAGCTTTAACTCTTCTCCTGTGAACCAGCAGTTGCTGGTTTTCGTGGTTTACATCTAGCGCCTCTGGTGGCTGTAGAAAAACCTCTGGATTTGCCCTTAAACTTGGCAGTCCGAAAGGACTGTAGATTAGGTCCTGAGTAGGCCTCCCTGACTGAAGGAGCTGCAGAAGGAAGACATGTAGACTTACCCGCAATAGCTTTGGAGATCCATTTGTCTGGTTCATCTCCAAATAAGGCCTCTCCTGTGAAGGGAAGGCCTTCCACACCTCTCCTGGAGTCCGCATCAGCAGTCAACTGGCATAGCCATAAGCCTCTGCGTGCTGAAACTGCCATGGCAGTGGTACGTGCATTAAGCAATCCTATTTCTTTTATGTCTTCCACCATAAAATTTGCAGAGTCCTGTATATGTTGCAGGAGTAAAATAATCTCCCCCTGAGGCAAGGTACCTAACCCCTCAGTTAGGTTACCCGACCATTTGGCGTAGTAATCCACACAAATGCTATAGTGGGTCTCTGGGCCACCCCAGCAGCTGTATACAAAGATTTGAGTGTATTCTCAATTCTACGATCAGCCGTGTCTTTCAGGGTGGCTGCACCCGGGACAGGCAATACAATTTTCCGTGACAGCTCAGATACTGATGCATCCACTATCAGTGGATTTTCCCATATTTTCCTATCCTCAGGAGGAAAGGGAAAAGATTAAATCAACCTTTTAGGGATTTGAAATTTCCTATCAGGATTAACCCACGGTTCTACAAACAGGGTATTTAGTTCCTTTGACACAGGAAAAGTGGCTGAGGATTTATTTTTTATATTAAAATAAGATTCCTCAGTATCCTCTGTTACCTTATCAGGGATATGCAGAATTTCTCTGATAGCTTCTATGAGAGCCTCCCCCACCTCTGAGTCCACCTCCCCCTCCTCCATATCTGAACCCTCATCATCAGAGTCAGACTGCAGGATATAGGCCAAAGGACGTTTTTGCGGACAAATGGCAGGGGACTGAGACGCTGGTTTGGGTACTGAGTCTCTGTTCATAAACTCAGTCATCGATTTTGTTTAGTATTGCATCTCTTTCTCAGTGTAGGACAACTTAGTAGAAATATTGGAAATCATTCCCCTAATGGAATCCAGCCAAGCAGGCTCTGCCCCGCTAGCCTGGGAAGGTACACTGCACTGAGTACACTGTAGTGAACCCCCTGGAGAAGAGGAACACTGTGCCTTACATGAAACACACTCTTTGTCTGACATACTGTGACAGTGACAGCACACACACACAGGAAAAGGTTAAATGCACAATTAACCCACAAAGAGCCCTTCAAGAGAGACACAGAGATAGCCTGACGCCAGCACACAGCGCCCTTACTGCTAATGCCAAGCTTAGCCGGGTTGCAGACTAAGTACCCAGATTGGGGACTTAGTACACTAGTAAGCGCTCCCCCCCCTGCTATGACTACCTGGTACCGCTAAGGTAATCTGGAGTCTCTCCAGAGGAGCTGCGCGTCTCTGTCAGTCAGCGGTTGTGTCCACTACAGAGGGAAAATGGCGCTGGTGAGCTGCTGGATCCGCTTATAGTGAAGCCCCGCCCCTTCAATGGCATGCAGTCTTCCCGCTTTTTTATACTGGCTGAGGTAATTTTAGTGCTTAAAATGGAGTCAGTCACCTTTTAAGTCTGTAATGCCAGTCTGGGTACTGTGTACACTCGTAGTGTACTTAGACTCAGTTCGCTCCCTCAGAAGCGATGTGTCCTCACTGTGTACCGAGTCTGGAGAGTCATCTGCCCCCCTGTAGAAGCCGTGTGTCTCTGTACCCTCATGCCGCCATAATGGCCGGCGACCCGCTAACCGGGACGCCGGTTTAGTACTCACCACTCTTCTATCTTCTGGCTCTGTTAGGGGTGGCGGCGTGCTGCGGGAATGTACGCTTGTAGTGGTGGAGCGTGCAAATAGTTCCCTCAGAAACTAGTGTCCTGTCAGCTGGGGGAACGGGACCATTAACCCTTCAAGAGGTTGGACCATTCCCACCCCCCAAGTCCCACGAGCAGGCAGGCTGGTGCCATCCAGTCCTGCCTGAAAATAACAAACAGATAAAATAAAAGCAGAAAACTCTTCAAGTGCTTCCAGCGACATGACCGGGTCTTCCGGGAGCATTTTCTAAACAGAGTCTGGTAGGAGGGAGGAGCCAGCCCACATTATCTAATTCTTAAAGTGCCCAAGGCTCCTAGTGGACCCGTCTATACCCCATGGTACCAAATGGATTCCCAGTATCCTCTAGGACGTAAGAGAAATATAAAAATATTACACACAAAATTATTACAATGAACACTATGTACTGGGTGCAATATTGCATAAAATGATCTTCAGGCTGTGTGTATAAAGTGTATATTAAACATAAATTAATTGTGTGTATGTACACAAACTTTGGGCCTAATTCAGACCTGATCTCAGCAGCAAATTTGTTAGCTAATGGGCAAAACCATGTGCACTGCAGGTAGGGGGGGGGGGGGGGGGGAGGGGCCAGATATAACATATACAGAGAGAGTAAGATTTGGGTGTGGTGTGTTCAAACTGAAATCTAAATTGCAGTGTAAAAATAAAGCAGCCAGTATTCACCCTGCACAGAAACAATATAACCCACCCAAATCTAACTCTCTTTGCAAATGTTATATCTGCCCCACCTGAAGTGCACATGGTTTTGTCCATTAGCTAACAAATTTGCTGCTGCGATCAGGTCTGAATTAGGCCCTTTGTTTCATGTACAAAACTATAAAAAAATATTGTATAACAGAACCTTTAGTCTATGTGCAAAAATAAGGTGTATAGGAAACATAATTGTACTCTGTATTTAGGCTTGGGTCCCATCCGCAAGAAGTCTGATTATAGAATGCAAATATTCCAAAATACAGGAAAATCCGATATTCCAAAATACTTCTGGCCCCATGCATTTTGAATATAGGACTTTCAAACTGTATATTGAATCACTATGTGTATTCACTGATTATATGTTCATAATTAAGCAATCTATTTTCTTTGTTTACTCAATACTTCTTATTAACTAAATGTAGATTGTTCTGTGTATGTGCAAGTTGTTCAATAAAAGTATTGTTCTGAAAAGCATGTGATTACGGGATCCGGTCTGAAGATCGACACTGTCTAGGTCGACAATGTTTAGGTCGACCACTATAGGTCGACAGTCACTAGGTCGACAGGGTTGGAAGGTCGACAGGGTTTATAGGTCGACATGTGCTAGGTCGACAGGTCAAAAGGTCGACATTAGGTGTTTTTTTTTCTTGTTTTTGAACTTTTTT
This sequence comes from Pseudophryne corroboree, assembly GCF_028390025.1. Taxonomy (NCBI): domain Eukaryota; kingdom Metazoa; phylum Chordata; class Amphibia; order Anura; family Myobatrachidae; genus Pseudophryne; species Pseudophryne corroboree. Next base: position 993,255,601 of record NC_086444.1, on the reverse strand, counting down.
CATACTTAACGATCCACGTGGATTACAATTGGAACGGTAATCTGTGCCGAGCGAAGCGGTAGCGGAGTGAGGCACCTTGCCCGAAGCATGGCGAGCGAAGCAAGCCATGCGAGGGGACACGGTGCACTAATTGGGGTTCCCAGTCAGTCTACGAAGAAAAAGACACACACAAAAGAAAACCTCATGTCGACCTTTTGACCTGTCGACCTAGCACATGTTGATCTAGAAACCCTGCCGACCTTCCAACCCTGTCGACCTATAGTGATCGACCTAGACACTGTCGATCTAGTGATCCACACCCGTGATTACTGTGTGTATAGTAGTGTTCATTCCAGGACACTGCATCTGTCACAACCCGTGCAGGTCCTCTTTCCTATCTGGGGTGTTGCTCTCTGTTCTGGTGCTTCTAGCACACTCTGGTTTGTATCTCAGCACTGAGATACAGACCAGAGTGTGCTAGAAGCACCAGAGCAGAGAGCAACACCCCAGGCAGGAAAGAAGAACTGCACGGTTTGTGATAGGTGCGGGTGTTAGAATGAATACTATGTGTACAATTTATCTCCTTTATTTATTTCACATTCACTTAGCTTAATTTCTTACCTAAAATTTGTAGGTTTATTTTTTATTCGATATTTATCTATGTTATGTTTTGTAAAGTCATTACAAAGCCAATAGAACCAATTGTATATAACACTCTAAAGATTTACTGGGTACGAAGATTATTATACTGTCAAAGCATATTTGACGTTGCAACTCTTTATCAATGTGACTTTTTACATGACAAGAGACAAAGCCATCAATTCAGTCTAAACAAATGGACTAAAGGTCAACAGTACAGCAGGTCTGACATTGAAAAGTGTAAAGTGGAATAAGTGTTTCATGTCTCAGTGATGTCACGGATTCCCAGTGAATTGATAGGTGGAATATTAGATCAGTCCACAATGTTCCAGTGTACAGGACAAAGGTCAACTTCAAAGTTCTGTGATTGGGCAGAAACATGAAGTGTGAACGTACACATAATTCTATTCTAAAATGACACACTTTAGCTACACCTATAGCCCAGTGCGGTTGAGAACTGCATTGTTGTTGATGACAGGAAGTTTAGGCTGGGTTTCTATTTTTAAATGTTTTAGGTCATAAACTCAAGTGATCACAGTTGACAAATTTACCTTGCAAAAGAGAAATTGCTATGGTAAACAGCTAAACAATCTGGTTATTATGCCTTATCTTAGCTAGCAGCAGATGTTGCTGCCCACATAGTATAAACCTGACTCCCAATTAAAAGTAAAATAACCTAGTAACTAGCGGGTAGATCAAGTGTTAGGTCATTATTACTGAACCAAGAACAAGTTGTGATATTACCATAAACATATTTAGTTTTGAGATTGTGAATTTCAACAATATAATGAGTGACTGACATATTTTATTTACCTTTAAGAATATATATCAATATTATCTGCCATTTAAAAGGTGCAAGACCACCTATGTTACATTTTACAAAGCCCTTTAGTCCCATAAAAGCAGGGAATTTTCCTACAGCTCACCCAGATATTGCCCAAATTGTTAGTCCTGCTACTCACATACACCCTCCATTGCCATTTTAAGGTGGTAATTGATTTATCAGTTCTGCTCTCAGATCTGATACAGCTCCGGGCTGATGATGGTGGTACTGCAAATCACTGTTTTGGATAAACATACCTACTCTGTGTTCTAGTTCTCTGAAGATGGCCTGCTCCATGAAAAGCACAAAGATAAACACAATGGAGGAACCTTTGCGTGTGCAGTTGGTTTATTTGACTCTTTAAAAAGAAAACTCCAGTGAGAGCCTGGATTAATATAAATGAAGCAATGGAAGAAGACACAATGACATTTTGCAGCCAAGATACTAATGTGAAAAGTGCAGTTCGACTTCTGCTTTATACATTTTTTTTCCATACTTTGGTTTAAGCAAATGAGGAGCACCCATAACAAAGAGGTACAGTTTAGGGATATTAGTACGTGATGTTCAAGGATTATTTTCTGCCTAACATGGGGCCTGATTCAGAGATGTACATAAACCCAATGGCTTGCGTACATCTCCGATGGTGGGGCAGCAACGCATGTGTAGGACCTGTGTCCTCATAGGCAGTGCCCCCAAGCCACAGATTGATTGACAGGCTGCCGTTGTTTGGGTGCAGGGTTGGACGCTGGTAACGGACATTCATTAAAACGGTAGCCTGTGGGGTCCCTCTTTTCTGCAGGGCCGTAACTACGTGTGTGCCAGGTGTGCCCTGAGGGCGCAACTGGCCACAAACTGACTCATTACAAGCTGCCTTTGTGTGCGAGGTGAGGAGCAGCAGCTCCTGGAGCAGGGGAGAGGGAGGGGGACTCGGGAGCAGCAGCAGCACACTGTAATTGGTGGCGGGGCTGCTGTGGCTGTCCCACTCCTTCCACATAGGCTGGCCACCGCTGCTGTGAATGCTGGGATGCGCTTCCCTCATCCTAGCATTAACAGCGGCGGCAGCCAGCCAATGTGGAAGGAGAGGGACAGCTGCAGCAACGCCACCACCAATTACAGTGCACTGCTGCGGCTCCCGAGTCCCCCTCCCTCCTCCTCAGCTGCTGGCAGATCCCCTGCCCGGGATCTGCCAGCAGCTGAGCAGCTGCACCTAGGAGCCTGACTGCCTGAGCCAGCGGGGAGAGACTAAGTATCATCTATTCTTTCTATCTATCTATCTATCTATCTATCTATCTTTCTATCTATTCTATCTGTCGTAATGTGTAAAAATGGGACTCTGTCTGCCGCAATGTGCAAAAAAGGGGACGCTGTCTGTCGTAATGTGTAAAAAGGTGACGCTGTCTCCCGTAATGTGTAAAAAGAGGGCTCTGTCTGCAGCAATGTGTAAAAAAGGGGACGCTGTCTGCCGTAATGTGTAAAAAGGGGACTCTGCCGCAATGTGCAAAAAAGGGGACGCTATCTGCCGTAATGTGTAAAAAGGAGACGCTGTCTGCCGTAATGTGTAAAAAGGGGACGATGTCTGCCGTAATGTGTAAAAAGGGGACGCTGTCTGCCGTAATGTGTAAAATGGGACGCTGTCTGTCGTAATGTGTAAAAAGGAGGACTCTGCCTGCCATAATGTGTAAAAAGGGGGACTCTGCCTGCCGTAATGTGTAAAAAGGGACGCTGTCTGCCGTAATGTGTAAAAAGGGGAATCTGTCCACCATAATGTGTAAAAATGGGAATCTGTCCACCATAATGTTCAAAAAGGGGGACTCTGCCTTCCATAATGTGTAAAAAGGGGAATCTGTCCACAATAATGTGTAAAAAGGGGCGCTCTGTCTGCCGTAATGTGTAAAAAGGGGAATCTGTCCACCATAATGTGTAAAAAGGTGGACGTAATTTGAATTGGTATTATTTTGTGACAACACCCCTTCCCCGTGAAGCCATGCCCCTATATTTTTGGCGCGCGCATACGGTGTGCAGTGCCCCTACTTTACATAACGGGGGGGGGGAGGCGTGGCGTTGCCGTTTTTTCCACACAGCGCTAAAATGTCTAGTTACGGCACTGCTTTTCTGGGAGTGGTGAGGCCTTTGGCTGTGCCTTCAGATGCAGATTTCCTGGTCTCTGCTGTGTGAGCAGCCCCGCCAGTGACGGGCTGGGCCGGGGGGGCAAGGTGACATTTGGACCCCGGGCCGGTACATTTTTTGCCATGAAGGCCACCAGCAAGCAGTGTACATACATACTTGGTGGCTGGGCTGTAAGCAAGAGAGTGCTCGCCGTCCTCTGATTGTGTTTATAGCACAATTAGAACATCCAGGCAGCATTACTGTCTGGCCATCGGTCATATCCACGATATTGTAGGTGCAGGGGTGCAAGCTTTCATGCAGAGCCCATTCTGTTCCCTGCACACAGTCATGATGCAGCTTGTAAGGGTTACACAGCAGCTTCAGTAGCTGCCCCAGCTTGAACTGCAGGGATTGCCAGGGATCACATCTCTTCCCAGTGTTACAGAGTGGACAGGGACCCAGCAGACTAGGGAATCAATGAACACTGAACAGCTCTCTGACTCCAGCTACACTGCAGTGATAAGAGGTACCAAAGGTCAAGCAAGGGAACCAGAAGAGGTGAGTGCCCACACCACACAGTCACACAGTAGTGAGTGTACTGCAGGCTGAGACAGAGCTTGCTGGGTAGCAGGAGGGCCTGACGCAAATATATAATAATGATAATTATAATACCATACATATCGCCAAGAAAGTGAAACCACACATCCCTGAGTACAAAACGTATAGTTTCATTTTCTCACTAATACTCCTATCTGTCATACTGAAGAAAATGCTCATGGGTTTAAAATGTGTGTAAACAGTTCAAAATATCACACCTCACCCCCACATTACAACCAGTAATTTGCAAACCTTTACATTACCCTCTCTGATGCAACTAAACTGTATAGCTTGCAAAAAAGACTTTGTCACACCTGTGCACCGTATGATGCTAAAATAGAATTACAAAGACTGTGGTGTCCCAAGTGCTGTGTAGCTTCATTGTAAGATTTCTACAGCCCACACTAAAATCTCAAATATTTGCTGTAGTGACCCCTAGATACATCCCTGGGATGTTTAATATTCACGGGATCATTTTCAGTCGAATATCTCACACCTATTTGTTGATAAATATGCCCCTAAATACTATAAGGCATTTTTTCAAATGGAAGCAGTGACAAGTGGATGTGGGCACAGGCACTGCTGTTTGCTTTATTCTTTACTGGCTAGACTCAAGGGTGGGTGTGCGCTTTGGAGAAACCCCTTTCTCTATGTTGCAATGGGAGCCACACAGCCGGAGTTACTCATCTGCTCACGCGTTATGTTTTCCCGCTATCTGAGGTGTCTGTTCTGCGCCTTTACTGATCAGTGGTTATCTCAGGGGGCTTGTGTAAAGTAAATAGCAACATTTATATATGTTCATATAGATTTGGGCTCTGAATTCATTAAACTTGTAAAAATGTTTGGAAATGATTATTTAAACAGTTTAAGGTGATCTCTATTTTGCTTTTAAAATTGTTAGTGAATATGGTGTATAACTTTTTTTTAGCATTATTATTATTATTAATAATCTATTACATACAGATGTCTCCTCTTACATTATTACTTCACTCATACTAAACATACCCTTCTCTGTGTGCAAATGAGTCTGAGGTCGATACAGGTTGAGTATCCCATATCCAAATATTCAGAAATACGGAATATTCCGAAATACAGACTTTTTTGAGTGAGAGTGAGATAGTGAAACCTTTGTTTTTTGATGGCTCAATGTACACAAACTTTGTTTAATACACAAAGTTATTAAAAATATTGTATTAAATGACCTTCAGCCTGTGTGTATAAGGTGTATATGAAACATAAATGAGTTGTGTGAATGTAGATACACTTTGTTCAGTGCACAAAGTTACAAAAAATATTGGCTAAAATTACCTTCCGGCTGTGTGTATAAGGTGTATATGAGACATAAATGTATACTGTGCTTAGATTTAGGACCCATCACCATGATATCTCATTATGGTATGCAATTATTCCAAAATACGGAAAAATCCGATATCCAAAATACTTCTGGTCCCAAGCATTTTGGATAAGGGATACTCAACCTGTATTCAATTACCCCGACAGCAAGTTGGGTGATAAGTGTTGCCACCAGGGGCTATCTAATTAGCCCCGATAAGCCGGTGCGTGCCACGGCTTATCTGGGATTTTGTTTCACCTGCCTCCGGCAAAATCCCTGATAACAGCCCAGTTTTCACCCGAAAATGGGCCATTTCACCCGAAAACACACAGGTTTCACTGAACCTGTTAGTTTACGGGTGTAACAGTACGTTTTATCGGCCGAGCTAATCAAATAGCCCGACCGCAGCACCCAAAGAAACATCACGGGTGTTTACTCCCGATGTCTCTTCGGGCCAAAGTGAATATCACTAAGAATCTGTTAACAAAGTGCCACAGTGCAGCAGCCACAGCTTTTTCCATGCCAATTTCCATTGTTCTTCATATATACAGACTCAGTCGCACACAGAGTTATCATTAATCAGCACAGTCTCCTGGTGCGTCCTAGCTGCAATGCGTTGTGATTGAGGAGCATTTTCAGAAAAAAAGAGGCATCTTGAGCTGTATCGAGCGGGACTAATTTAATTTATTAATCATACTTTTTAGGATTTAACATAATCACTAGAATGGTCCCTGTAGTGTTTTCAGTCACTAGAATGGTTCCTGTATAGTATATCAGGCACTACAGCATACCTCCCAACTTTTAATTCCACTGGGTTGGGACGCATGGTCTCGGGAGGGAGGGGCGTGGCCATGGTCGAGTGAGCGTGGCCACACGTCGCTGACCCATTTTTTGTCATTTTGGGCGTGTGGCCAACACTCCACGAAAAGCTGGGCAGCCCCCTGCTCCCCTCCCAGGACTGAATAGTTGCCGTGCGCATATGCACGGCATCTATTCAGATTTCATTCGCTGCTTTGCAGAGCAGAGCAGCGGGTGATCAAAGGCTCCCCCAACTTCCCCCCCACCCATGGGACACTGCTGCACTCAGGTGGGACAGCTGGCCAGTGTACGAATAACTGGACTGTCCCACTGGAATCGGGACAGTTGGAAGGTATGCTAAGTGCTCTGTGTATTTCGTAGGGATCACTAGATTGGTCTCTGCTTTATTAGATGGGTTTGATAGGTGTTGTGTTTTGAACAAATTGTTATTGTTTTCACTGGCTATTGAAACCTCATTCACTTTAAACAGAACATGCAAGTTTTTTTCTTTTTTTTTGCCACATCCAGTTTTCCATTTCAATACGCTGATAGAAAAGCCAGGGCCACTTATACCCCTTTCACACCGCAAATATATCCCAGAATATTGCCGAGTTGAGCCAGCTCGACCCGGGTCGAGGTGCAGTCTAAAAGCACCACTTTTGAATATCCCAGGCCGAGTCACCCTGCATTTCAACCCGGTATAAAAGCAGTGTTAAACACGGGTTGGACCCGGGTCAATGTGCACTCTACTTACGCTTTCACATTGCCAATGACCCGGGTCAATGTGCACTCTAATACCGCTTTCACATTGCCAATGACCGGATCCCACCCGGGAATTGGAAGCGAGTCCTTCCCGGGTGGGATCCGGCATTGGCAGCTGCTGCTGGCTTCCCTAACCCGGCAATAAGCCGGGCAGGTTGCCATAGCAGCGGGGGGCGGAGCCTGTGGCGGGGCAGAGGTGGCGCTGGGAGATGAGATCATCTCCGCGCCGCCTCTCCCTGCTGTAGTAAACGGGTCCCAGGTCGCATCGACCCGGGAGCCCGTTTACGCAGCCAATGACCCGGTATTCAACCTGGGTATAACACTGCTTTATAACCGGGTTGAATTGCCAGGTCAGGCGAACCGCGATTTCGGCAAGGCCCCTTTCACACCGCACGCCGACCCGTGTTGACCCGGCAATATGCCGGGTCAATACCGGGTTATTTGTGCGGTGTGAAAGGGGTATTAAGTGTCCTACCCGGGTTATTCAACCCTGCATTCATGTAAACGTGCTGATTGGCTGTTCTATGTGTGCCTTAATGATGTCATCAACCTGAGCCCTGCTACACAGGAGAGAACAGAGAGCATTAAGAATTAGAGCTGTTAAGAATTAGGGGTGAGGCAGAGATTGCCAGGCAGCTTACTGCATACCTCCCAACTTATTAAAAGTACAAAGAGGGACCTTGGTGCGCGTGCCCCAAAAAGGTGCGTGGCCTATATGAAAGGGGCACGGCCTCGCGACAGAGCCACGATCGCGAGTCATGTCCCCTTACTGTCACTGAGGGGGCATGCCCAGCGCTCTGTGAGCTGCTGGCATGCCCCCTCTCCCTCTGTCACCTGTGAATAGACGCTGTGCGCATGCGCAAGGCATCAATTCACCGCTGTTCTGTTAAGCAGTGCAGCAGTGACACTAGCCTCCCAACTGCCCCCCCACCGCGAGATACTGCGGCCTGCAGGTGGGACAATCCCCAAAAAATGGGAGTGTCCCGCGAAAATCGGAACAGTTGGGAGGTATATTACTGGAACAGTTAAAGATGCAATGGTATATAAAAACATAACTGTCAGCCGTAATTCCTGCAATGCTGTGAGCTGTCCCCACCCTCTCCTTGGGTGTGGCATGCGTGAACAGTGTGGAGACCGCCGGTCAGCATACCGATGGCGGGATCCCGGCAGCGAAATCCCAGCGGGGGGTGGCGAGTGCAGCAAGCCCTTTGCAGGCTCGCTGCACTCACCACGCTGCGGGCTCGGTGGCGACCTACTGTTGCCACGGGTTCTATTCCCACTGTATGGGTGTCATGCCGACCGTCGGGATTGTGAGGGGGCCGGATGTAGGGGGAGGTAATGTGACCGTCAGTCTCCTGACCGCTGATCACATAACTACATCCCCTATCCTTTTGTCGCCTTCTGACAACTCAGCTTTCTGAGACAAAAAAGGTCCATTTAAAATAACATCCATGGTGTTTTAATTGCTGACCTGGGTTGAGTTAAAAGGAGCCAACCCTGCAATAACCCGCGTTGAAAGTGTAGTGTGAAAGGGTCTGACCCAGTTCAAAATACCGGGTCAGACCCGGGTTTGCGGTGTGAAAGGACTATGCACCCCAGGCCAAAAGTTGAGAACCAGCCCCTGAGGTCGGCTATCTAATACCCCTTTCACACCAAAAATGCAGGGCCTAAACCCGGAAATTCTGCCCCGGAATCATGCAGAGACATTCCCGGGTTGGGGCCGTTTATACCAGCATTTGGAGCCGGGACATCCCGGGTCGGCACCTTTCATACTGAACCCGGGATGGCCCTGCATTTTCTGAGAATGGGCGTCTCAGAAAAAACACAAGACCAGGAAGTGCCCTGAATAGCCAATCAGTACCAGCAGAGGCAACCCGGGAAGGTGGGACGTGTCCCTGCACCGTTCACACTGACCAGGTTCCCAGGAAGATCCCGGGACCAACCCTGGTCGATTGCAGGGTTGAAATGCGGGGACAGAAATCCCGGGATTTTGTCCCTGTACCCTTTCACACTGAGAAATTTCCCGGGTGGATGCGCGTTCATGTGTTGTAACCCGGGAAATTTTGGTCTGTGTGAAAGGGGTATAAGTAACCTGAGACAGTTGCTGTACAAACTGTGTTCATCTCTGAATAAAGGTGGGCGATATCGCCTAGTGTTTCCCCCTCCCGGGCCAGGCGCCCGATGTGGGCATACACACTGTGTGATATTGCTAGCGATATCGCACAGTGACGTCATGCAGAAGGCGGGAGTAGCAAGCTTTAGACGATGAGTACAAATCGAGCTGCATGCATGGCCAAGACCGAGAGTCCTTAACAACCCGCGGAGCCACGCATAGCTCATCGTTTACAGCGTATACACTATCGATATAGTAAACAACATCACGCAGGAAGGGTCAAAATGAGCGACGTCATTTACTATATCGACTAGTGTGTACGAGCCTTAAGGGCTATGGCACTGATGTAGATATGGTACAAAAGAGAACACATTTTATTAGACATTTAACTTATTAAGATTTTAAACAAAGGGGGATGCTTAGTAAAAGGAAGGGGGATTACCAATATGAGATATATTTTAGACATATCTTAAGTAAATGACTGCAATGTATTTATGCATATAAACATGTGCTTACTGTAGCTCTGATGTAACACAGATAGATGGAGCTCTGCCCTGCACTGTAGGAACAGCCTGTAGGTGTCACCATTGCTGTCTGTTATAAGTATCTGGCCAATGGCTAGGACTCTCCATATACAGTAGTGGAAAAAAGCTTTAGTAATTTTTATGTGGGGAACTCTGAATGTTGCTTTGAACAGTAAGAATAATATTCTTAGTTAAATAGGGAAAGTCATACAACATTTTCATTTTACAAACCACAGCACTAATAGCGGTAGCGGAGTGAGGCACCTTTTCCCAAGCATGGCGGGCGTAGCAAACCATGAGAGGGGACACGGTGCACTAATTGGGGGTCCATGTGCTAAAAGTAAAAAATTTATATCCTAAAAATATTTTTAAAAAGTCATGTCGACCTTTTCATGTGTCGACCATTTTCATATCGACCTTTTGCTTGTGTCAACCTTTTTCTCATGTCGACCTTGTGCAAGAACTATACCCAGTTGGAGAGGACACAGCTGAAGTGCAGTATTGTCAGTTCAGCGGGATAACTAAAACACAGCATACAACATGGCTGGGAAAAGAACTGTAAAACTAAACCCTACAGTCTCCCTATCATACGCTCATCAACCTCCTCAACTAGCCTTGGCATGTGTTCCTATAGTGCAAGTTATTTCTTAGCCTGCATGAAGTATAGCTTAGCTGCTACAACACTGACAGATACATACAGACTGGCATATTCATATAACATTTGTTTCTGAAAAACACAAACATTAATTGCTTAATTAATTTGACTGAATCAAATAATATGACTAGTATAAAACATGGGTGCAATATAAGAGATCTGCTTCATGTAAACGTGTGTACGTTAGATATTAGGGGGATGTTTGATTAGGATTGGTGGGTATTTCTTTGTTATAAACATTAAGAATGGGCCACAAATGTGAATTAGGGAGTAAGCCAAGAACACTCTGCTTATTGCGAGTGATTAATTGCTGCCCTGAATTGAATGTTATTAGTCTCCTCATGCTCCAGTGATGCACAACCGTTTATCTGATGCCATGCCTCTTTTTTTCTTTCACTGGATACTATGGCCCTCATTCCGAGTTGTTCGCTCGCAAGGCGAATGTAGCAGAGTTACACACGCTAAGCCGCCGCCTACTGGGAGTGAATCTTAGCTTCTTAAAATTGCGACCGACATACGCGCAATATTGCGATTACAAACGAGTTAGCAGTTTCTGAGTAGCTTCAGACTTACTCTGCCTGTGCGATCAGTTCAGTGCTTTTCGTTCCTGGCTGACGTCATAAACACACCCAGCGTTCGCCCAGGCACTCCCACCGTTTCTCCGGCCACTCCTGCGTTTTTTCCGGAAACGGTAGCGTTTCCATTCACACGCCCCTAAAACGCCGTGCATCCGCCCAGTAACACCCATTTCCTGTCAATCACAATGCGAACGTCGGAGCGATGAAAATGCCGTGAGTAAACTTACTTTCTTCATAGTAAAGTTACTTGGCGCAGTCGCAGTGCGAACATTGCGCATGCGCACTAAGAGAATTCTCACTGCGATGCGATGAAAAACTCCGAGCGAACAACTCGGAATGAGGGCCTATGTCAGACCCTCTCTTTTGAGGAAAGGAGCGAGGTATGGAACAGTGCAAATTGTGTTCAAATACTTCACTGAACGCTACAGTTTGGTGCTAATAGCACAAAGAATCTGAGACAATAAACTAACAGGTCACGTTCCCTCCACTCGCATGATATACAGGTTCCTCTAAACATGCTAACGCTTTGTCATTGCACTGTGAAGCCTTAGCCAACACATAATAAGATTTTACTTACCGGTAAATCTATTTCTCGTAGTCCGTAGAGGATGCTGGGACTCCGTAAGGACCATGGGGAATAGACGGGCTCCGCAGGAGATAGGGCACTTTTAGAAAGCTTTGGACTCTGGGTGTGCACTGGCTCCTCCCTCTATACCCCTCCTCCAGACCTCAGTTAGGGAAACTGTGCCCAGAGGAGATGGACAGTACGAGGAAGGATTTTTGTAAATCTAAGTGCGAGATCCATACCAGCCACACCAATCACACCGTATAACTTGTGATAAACTACCCAGTTAACAGTATGAACAACAACATAGCCACGGTTCAACCGATAAACTATAACATAACCCTTATGCAAGCAATAACTATATACAAGTCTTGCAGAAGAAGTCCGCACTTGGGACGGGCGCCAAGCATCCTCTACGGACTACGAGAAATAGACTTACCGGTAAGTAAAATCTTATTTTCTCTAACGTCCTTGAGGATGCTGGTCCGTAAGGACCATGGGGATTATACCAAAGCTCCCAAACGGGCGGGAGAGTGCGGATGACTCTGCAGCACCGATTGAGCAAACAGGAGGTCCTCCTCAGCCAGGGTATCAAACTTATAGAACTTTGCAAAGGTGTTAGACCCCGACCAAGTAGCTGCTCGGCACAAATGTAATGCCGAGACCCCTCGGGCAGCCGCCCAAGAAGAGCCCACTTTCCTAGTGGAATGGGCCTTAACCGATTTCGGTAACGGCAATCCTGCCGTAGAATGCGCCTGCTGAATCGTGTTACAGATCCAGCGAGCAATAGTCTGCTTTGAAGCAGGAGCGCCAACCTTGTTGGCCGCATACAGAACAAACAGAGCTTCAGTCTTCCTGATTCTAGCCGTTCTGGTCACATAAATCTTCAAAGCCCTGACCACATCCAGGGACTCGGAATCCTCCAAGTCCCGTGTAGCCACAGGCACGACAATAGGTTGGTTCATATGAAAAGATGAGACCACCTTTGGCAGAAATTGAGGGCGAGTCCTCAACTCTGCCCTATCCACGTGAAAAACCAAGTATGGGCTTTTATGTGATAAAGCCGCCAATTCTGAAACACGTCTAGCCGAAGCTAATGCCAACAACATGACCACTTTCCACATGAGGTATTTCAACTCCACAGTTTTGAGTGGTTCAAACCAAGGTGACTTGAGGAAACGTAACACCACGTTAAGATCCCAAGGCACCACCGGAGGCACAAAGGGAGGCTGAATATGCAGCACCCCCTTCACAAAAGTCTGTACTTCAGGAAGAGAGGCTAATTCTCTTTGAAAGAAAATGGATAAGGCCGGAATTTGGACCTTTATGGACCCTAATTTTAGGCCCAAAGTCACTCCTGTTTGAAGGAAGTGAAGCAGACGGCCCAAATGGAACTCCCCCGTAGGAGCAGCTCTGGCCTCACACCAAGAAACATATTTCCGCCATATACGGTGATAATGTTTTAACGTCACGTCTTTCCTAGCCTTGATCAGGGTAGGAATGACATCCTCCGGAATTCCTTTTTCCGCTAGGATCCGGCGTTCAACCTCCATGCCGTCAAACGCAGCCGTGGTAAGTCTTGGAACAGACAGGGCCCCTGCAGCAGCAGGTCCTGCCTTAGAGGAAGAGGCCATGGATCTTCTGTGAGCAACTCTTGCAGCTCCGGATACCAAGTCCTCCGTGGCCAATCTGGAACAATGAGGATTGTTCTGACCCTGCTTATTCTTATTATTCTCAACACTTTGGGTATGAGAGGAAGAGGAGGAAACACATAGACCGATCTGAACACCCAAGGTGTCACCAGAGCGTCTACTGCTACCACCTGAGGGTCCCTTGACCTGGCGCAATACCGCTTTCGCTTTTTGTTGACACGGGATGCCATCATGTCGATTTGAGGCAGTCCCCATCGATCCGTGATCTGTGCGAAGACTTCTTGATGAAGTCCCCACTCTCCCGGATGCTGAGGAAGTCCGCCTCCCAGTTGTCCACCACCGGGATGAAGACTGCTGATAGTGCGCTTACATGGCCTTCCGCCCAGCGTAGAATCCTGGTCGCTTCTGCCATGGCCACTCTGCTCCTTGTTCCGCCTTGCCGGTTTATATGAGCCACTGCCGTGACGTTGTCCGACTGAATCAGAACCGGTTTTCTCCGAAGCAATTCCTCCGCTTGACATAGGGCGTTGTATATGGCCCTCAACTCCAGGACGTTGATGTGGAGACAAGTCTCTAGGTTTGACCAGAGACCTTGGAAATTTCTTCCCAGTGTTACTGCTCCCCAGCCTCGGAGGCTTGCGTCCGTGGTCACCAGGACCCAGTCCTTAATGCCGAACCTGCGACCCTCTAGCAGGTGAGCACTGTTCAGCCACCACAGGAGAGATACCCTGGTCCTGGGAGACAGGGTGATCCTTAGATGCATTCGTAAATGGGACCCAGACCACTTGTCCAAGAGGTCCCATTGAAAGGTCCTCGCATGGAACCTGTCGAAAGGGATGGCCTCGTATGAACCCACCATCTTCCCCAGGACCCGCGTGCAATGATGCACTGAAACCTTTTTTGTTTTAAGAGGTTCCTGACCATGGCTATGAGCTCCTGAACCTTTTTCGATCGGAAGAAAAACCTTTTTCTGGTCTGTGTCTAGAATCGGGCCCAAAAAGGTCAGACGCGTTGTAGGGACTAGCTGGGACTTCGGTATATTGAGAATCCAGCCGTGTAGCTGCAACGTCTTCATGGACAGAGACACACTGTCCAGCAACTTCTCCCGAGATCTCGCCTTTATGAGGAGATCGTCCAAGTATGGGATAATTGTGACCCACTGCCTGCGCAGGAGCACCATCATTTCCGCCATTACCTTTGTGAAAATCCTCGGGGCCGTGGAAAGCCCAAACGGCAACGTCTGAAATTGGTAGTGACAGTCCTGCACTGCAAATCTCAGGAACGCCTGATGAGGGGGGGAATATCGGAACATGAAGGTATGCATCCTTTATGTCCAGGAAAACAATCCAATCCCCCCCCTCCAGGCTGGCGATGACCGCCCTGAGTGATTCCATCTTGAACTTGAACCTCTTCAAGTACAGGTTCAAAGATTTTAGGTTTAAAATGGGTCTGACCGAACCGTCCGGTTTCGGAACCACAAACAGGGTCGAGTAATATCCCTCTCCTTGCTGGAGATGAGGAACTGTGACAATCACCTGTTGAATATACAATTTTTGGATTGCCGCCAACACTAGCTCCCTCTCTGACGGGGAAGCCGGCAGAGCCGATTTGAAAAAACGGCGAGGAGGCAAGTCTTTGAATTCCAGCCTGTATCCCTGAGAAACAATCTCTAATGCCCAGGGATCCACCTGCGAGTGAACCCAGACGTGGCTGAAAAACCGAAGACGAGCCCCCACTAGATCTGTCTTCCCCCGGGAAGCCCCAGCGTCATGCGGTGGACTTTGCAGAGGCAGGGGAGGACTTTTGCTCTTGGGAACTAGCTGTATGCAGCTTCTTTCCCCTACCTTTCCCTCTGGCAACAAAGGACGATCCCCGTACCTTTTTGTTTTTATTGGAACGAAAGGACTGCATTTGATAATGAGGTGCCTTTTTTGTATGCTGCGGGGGGACATAAGGTAAGAAATTCGACTTACCAGCCGTAGAGACAAGGTCCGAGAGGCCGTCTCCAAACAACTCCTCCCCTTTGTAAGGCAAGGACTCCATATGCCGCTTTGAATCGGCATCTCCCGTCCACTGTCGGGTCCACAAGAGCCGCCTAGCAGAAATAGACATAGCATTTATTCTGGAGCTTAATAAACAAATGTCTCTCTGAGCATCTCTCATATACAAGGCAGCATCTCTGATATGCTCTATGGTCATTTGAATAGCATCCCTATCTAAGGTGTCAATCCCCGTAGATAAGGAATCTGCCCATGCCACAACCGCACTACAAACCCAGGCCAACGCCATAGCCGGTCTAGCAATAGTACCTGAATGAGTGTAAATGTGCTTCAAGGTAATTTCCTGCCTGCGGTCAGCAGGTTCCTTGAGGGAAGCCGTATCCTGAGAAGGCAGTGCCACCTTTTTGGACAAGCGTGTCAGCGCCTTGTCTACTTTAGGCGAAGATTCCCAGCGTATCCTATCAGTTTGTGGAAAAGGATACGCCATAAGAATCCTTTTGGGAACTTGTGGTCTCCTATCCGGAAATTCCCAATCCTTTTCGCACAATTCACTTAGTTCAAATAAGGATGGAAAAGTGACTTCAGGCATTTTCCCTTTATACATGTGTACCCTCGTGTCAGGGACCGGGGGTTCTTCAGTAACATGCAAAAATAAGAATTTACTTACCGATAATTCTATTTCTCGGAGTCCGTAGTGGATGCTGGGGTTCCTGAAAGGACCATGGGGAATAGCGGCTCCGCAGGAGACAGGGCACAAAAAAGTAAAGCTTTACTAGGTCAGGTGGTGTGCACTGGCTCCTCCCCCTATGACCCTCCTCCAGACTCCAGTTAGGTACTGTGCCCGGACGAGCATACACAATAAGGGAGGCATTTTGAATCCCGGGTAAGACTCATACCAGCCACACCAATCACACCGTACAACTTGTGATCTAAACCCAGTTAACAGTATGACAACAGAAAGGGCCTCTTAAAGATGGCTCCTTAACAATAACCCGAATTAGTTAACAATAACTATGTACAAGTATTGCAGATAATCCGCACTTGGGATGGGCGCCCAGCATCCACTACGGACTCCGAGAAATAGAATTATCGGTAAGTAAATTCTTATTTTCTCTATCGTCCTAAGTGGATGCTGGGGTTCCTGAAAGGACCATGGGGATTATACCAAAGCTCCCAAACGGGCGGGAGAGTGCGGATGACTCTGCAGCACCGAATGAGAGAACTCCAGGTCCTCCTTTGCCAGGGTATCAAATTTGTAAAATTTTACAAACGTGTTCTCCCCCGACCACGTAGCTGCTCGGCAGAGTTGTAATGCCGAGACCCCTCGGGCAGCCGCCCAAGATGAGCCCACCTTCCTTGTGGAGTGGGCTTTTACAGTTTTAGGCTGTGGCAGGCCTGCCACAGAATGTGCAAGTTGAATTGTGTTACAAATCCAACGAGCAATCGACTGCTTAGAAGCAGGTGCGCCCAACTTGTTGGGTGCATACAATATAAACAGCGAGTCAGATTTTCTGACTCCAGCCGTCCTTGCAATGTATATTTTTAAGGCTCTGACAACGTCCAACAACTTGGAGTCCTCCAAGTCGCTAGTGGCCGCAGGCACCACAATAGGTTGGTTCAGATGAAATGCTGATACCACTTTAGGGAGAAAATGCGGACGAGTCCGCAGTTCTGCCCTATCCGAATGGAAGATTAGATAAGGACTTTTATAAGATAAAGCCGCCAATTCAGATACTCTCCTGGCAGAGGCCAGGGCTAGTAACATAGTCACTTTCAATGTGAGATATTTCAAATCCACCTTTTTCAATGGTTCAAACCAATGGGATTTGAGGAAATCTAAAACTACATTTAGATCCCACGGTGCCACCGGAGGCACCACAGGAGGCTGTATATGCAGTACTCCCTTGACAAAAGTCTGGACCTCAGGGACAGAGGCCAATTCTTTTTGGAAGAATATTGACAGGGCCGAAATTTGAACCTTAATGGATCCCAATTTGAGACCCATAGATAATCCTGATTGCAGGAAATGTAGGAAACGACCCAGTTGGAATTCCTCCGTCGGAACCCTCCGATCCTCGCACCACGCTACATATTTTCGCCAAATGCGGTGATAATGTTTCACGGTGACTTCCTTCCGTGCCTTAATCAAGGTAGGAATGACTTCTTCTGGAATGCCTTTCCCTTTTAGGATCTGGCGTTCAACCGCCATGCCGTCAAACGCAGCCGCGGTAAGTCTTGAAAAAGACAGGGACCCTGCTGTAGCAGGTCCCTTCTCAGAGGTAGAGGCCACGGTTCGTCCGTGAGCATCTCTTGAAGTTCCGGATACCAAGTCCTTCTCGGCCAATCCGGAACCACTAGTATTGTTCTTACTCTTCTTTGCCGTATGATCTTCAATACCTTTGGTATGAGCGGCAGAGGAGGAAACACATACACTGACTGGTACACCCAAGGAGTTACCAGTGCGTCCACAGCTATTGCCTGTGGATCTCTTGACCTGGCGCAATATTTGTCCAGTTTCTTGTTGAGGCGAGACGCCATCATGTCTACAATTGGTCTTTCCCAACGGTCTATTAACATGTTGAAGACTTCTGGATGTAGACCCCACTCTCCCGGATGAAGATCGTGTCTGCTGAGGAAGTCTACTTCCCAGTTGTCCACGCCCGGGATGAACACTGCTGACAGTGCTATCACGTGATTCTCCGCCCAGCGAAGAATCTTGGCAGCTTCTGCCATTGCCCTCCTGCTTCTTGTGCCGCCCTGTCTGTTTACATGGGCGACCGCCGTGATGTTGTCCGACTGAATCAACACCGGCTTTCCTTGCAGGAGAAGTTCCGCCTGGCTTAGAGCATTGTAGATTGCTCTTAGTTCCAGAATGTTTATGTGAAGAGACTTTTCCAGACTCGTCCATACTCCCTGGAAGTTTCTTCCTTGTGTGACTGCTCCCCAGCCTCTCAGGCTGGCGTCCGTGGTCACCAGGATCCAATCCTGAATGCCGAATCTGCGGCCTTCTAATAGGTGAGCCTTCTGCAACCACCACAGAAGTGACACCCTTGTCTTTGGTGACAGGGTTATTCGCAGGTGCATCTGCAGATGCGACCCTGACCATTTGTCCAACAGATCCCTTTGGAATATTCTTGCATGGAATCTGCCGAATGGAATTGCTTCGTAAGAAGCCACCATTTTTCCCAGGACTCTTGTGCATTGATGTACTGACACTTTTCCTGGTTTTAGGAGGTTCCTGACCAGATCGGATAACTCCTTGGCTTTTTCCTCTGGAAGGAAAACCTTTTTCTGAACCGTGTCCAGAATCATTCCTAGGAACAGCAGACGAGTTGTCGGGATTAAATGGGATTTTGGAATATTCAGAATCCACCCGTGTTGTCTTAGCACCTCTTGAGATAGTGCTAAAGCTGTCTCCAGCTGTTCTCTGGACCTTGCCCTTATTAGGAGATCGTCCAAGTATGGGATAACTAATACGCCTTTTCTTCGAAGAAGAATCATCATCTCGGCCATTACCTTGGTAAAGACCCGAGGCGCCGTGGACAATCCGAACGGCAGCGTCTGAAACTGATAGTGACAGTTTTGAACAATGAACCTGAGGTACCCCTGGTGTGCGGGGTAAATCGGAACGTGTAGATACGCATCCTTGATGTCCAAGGATACCATAAAGTCCCCTTCTTCCAGGTTCGCTATCACTGCTCTGAGTGACTCGATCTTGAACTTGAACTTTTTTATGTAGAGGTTCAAGGACTTCAGATTTAGAATAGGCCTTACCGAGCCATCCGGCTTCGGTACCACAAATAGAGTGGAATAATACCCCTTTCCTTGTTGTAATAGGGGTACTTTGACTATCACCTGCTGAGCGTACAGCTTGTGAATGGCTTCCAACACCCTCTCCCTTTCGGAAGAGACGGTTGGTAAGGCAGACTTCAGGAAACGATGAGGAGGATCCGTCTCTAATTCCAACCTGTACCCCTGAGATATTATCTGCAGGATCCAGGGGTCTACCTGCGAGTGAGCCCACTGCGCGCTGTAATTTTTGAGACGGCCCCCCACTGTCCCCGAGTCCGCTTGAGAGGCCCCAGCGTCATGCTGAGGTTTTTGCAGGAGCCGGGGAGGGCTTCTGTTCCTGGGAAGGAGCTGCCTGTTGGTGTCTCTTCCCTCTTCCTCTGCCTCGTGGCAGGTACGACAAGCCCTTTGCTCTCTTATTTTTGTAGGAGCGAAAAGGCTGCGGTTGAAAGGTCGGTGCCTTTCTCTGTTGGGGAGTGACTTGAGGTAAAAAAGTGGATTTCCCGGCAGTAGCCGTGGCCACCAAGTCTGATAGACCAACTCCAAATAACTCCTCCCCTTTATACGGCAAAACCTCCATGTGACGTTTTGAATCCGCATCGCCTGTCCACTGTCGTGTCCATAAGGCTCTTCTGGCTGAAATGGACATAGCACTCACCCGAGATGCCAGTGTGCAAATATCCCTCTGTGCATCACGCATATAGATAAATGCATCCTTTATTTGTTCTAACGACAGTAAAACATTGTCCCTATCTAGGGTATCAATATTTTCAATCAGGGATTCTGACCAAACTACTCCAGCACTGCACATCCAGGCAGTTGCTATAGCTGGTCGTAGTATAACACCTGCATGTGTGTATATATTCTTTTGAATAACTTCCATCTTTCTATCTGATGGATCCTTAAGTGCGGCCGTCTCAGGAGAGGGTAACGCCACTTGTTTGGATAAGCGTGTGAGCGCCTTGTCCACCTTAGGGGGTGTTTCCCAGCGCGCCCTAACCTCTGGCGGGAAAGGGTATAATGCCAATAACTTTTTTGAAATTATCAACTTTTTATCAGGAGCAACCCACGCTTCATCACACACGTCATTTAATTCTTCTGATTCAGGAAAAACTGTTTGTAGTTTTTTCACACCATACATAATACCCTGTTTTACGGTATCTGTAGTATCAGCTAAATGTAACGTCTCCTTCATTGCCAAAATCATATAACGTGTGGCCCTACTGGAAAATACGTTTGAATTTCTACCGTCGTCACTGGAATCAGTGCCCGTGTCTGGGTCTGTGTCGACCGACTGAGGCAAAGGGCGTTTTACAGCCCCTGACGGTGTTTGAGGCGCCTGGACAGGCATTAATTGATTGTCCGGCCGCCTCATGTCCTCAACTGACTGTTTAAGGGAAGATAAACCATCACGTAATTCCACAAATAAAGGCATCCATTCTGGTGTCGACCCCCTGGGGGGTGACATCTGCATATTTGGCAATTGCTCCGCCTCCACACCAATATCGTCCTCATACATGTCGACACCACGTACCGACACACACCGCAAACTCACAGGGAATGCTCTAATGAAGACAGGACCCACTAGCCCTTTTGGGGAGACAGAGGGAGAGTCTGCCAGCACACACCACAAAGCGCTATATATACAAGGGATATCCTTATATTAAGTGCTCCCTTATAGCTGCTTTAATATATATATATATAGCCATTAATGTGCCCCCCCTCTCTGTTTTACCCTGTTTCTGTAGTGCAGTGCAGGGGAGAGACCTGGGAGCCGTTCTGACCAGCGGAGCTGTGACAGAAAATGGCGCCGTGTGCTGAGGAGATAGGCCCCGCCCCTTTTTCGGCGGGTTCTTCTCCCGCTATTTTTCCAGTCAGGCAGGGGTTAAATATCTCCATATAGCCCCTATGGGCTATATGTGAGGTATTTTTAGCCTTGTATAAGGTTTATATTTGCCTCTCAGAGCGCCCCCCCCCAGCGCTCTGCACCCTCAGTGACTGCCCAGTGAAGTGTGCTGAGAGGAAAATGGCGCACAGCTGCAGTGCTGTGCGCTACCTTATGAAGACTGAGGAGTCTTCAGCCGCCGGTTTCCGGACCTCTTCACGCTTCAGCATCTGCAAGGGGGTCGGCGGCGCGGCTCCGGGACCGGACTCCACGGCTGGGCCTGTGTTCGATCCCTCTGGAGCTAATGGTGTCCAGTAGCCAAGCAGCAAATCCACTCTGCATGCAGGTGAGTTTACTACTTTCCCCCTAAGTCCCACGTTGCAGTGATCCTGTTGCCAGCAGGACTCACTGTAAAGAAAAAAACCTAAACTAAACTTTCTCTAAGCAGCTCTTTAGGAGAGCCACCTAGATTGCACCCTTCTCGTTCGGGCACAAAATCTAACTGGAGTCTGGAGGAGGGTCATAGGGGGAGGAGCCAGTGCACACCACCTGACCTAGTAAAGCTTTACTTTTTTGTGCCCTGTCTCCTGCGGAGCCGCTATTCCCCATGGTCCTTTCAGGAACCCCAGCATCCACTTAGGACGATAGAGAAACCTCTTTAATGGTAATAATCATGTACCGAATACCTTTTGCCACCTTTGGCTGTAATTTTGCATCTTCATAGTCGACACTAGAGTCAGTATCTGTGTCAGTATCTGTGTCATCGATCTGGGATATGGTGCGCTTCTGAGACCCCGAAGGGCCTGGCGCCACAGGGACAGGCATGGACTGGCTACCTGACTGATCCTTAGCTTCTGCCTTGTCTAACCTTTTATGCAATAGATTAACATTTGCATTCAAGACATTCAGCATATCCACCCATTCCGGTGTCGGCGTTGCAGACGGCGACACGTCATTCAAGCACTCCCTCTCCACATTAAGCGAGCCTTCCTCGTCAAACATGTCGACACACGCGTACCGACACCCTTCACACACACAGGGAACCCCTTTCCTGAAGACAGTATCCCTGTCAAGGCCCTTTGGAGAGACAGAGAGAGAGTATGCCAGCACACACCCTAGCGCAATGATCCTGGAGACCAACACAAAATGTTTTTCCCTAGCAGCGCTGTATAATATGTTATCCGCCAATTATGTGCCCCCCCCCCACTCTCTTTTAAACACCCCTTCACCGTGTGTAAGCAGGGGAGAGTCCGGGGAGCTTCTGTCCCGCTCAAACTTACAAAAATATGGCGGGGGCTCTTTTATATACATGTACAGTGCCCACCTGTACATGTATATTGTCTTTTGCCATAAGAGGTGTTTATATTGCTGCCCAGGGCGCCCCCCCCTGCGCCCTGCACCCTTACAGTGACCGGAGTGTGTGAGGTGTATGGGAGCAATGACGCACAGCTGCAATGCTGTGCGTTACCTCCGTGAAGCTGAAGGCTTCTGCCGCCTGACGACTTCTGTCTTCTGTTCTTCTAGCTCTGTGAGGAGAACGGCGGCGTGGCTCCGGGGGTGGACGCTCAGTAAGAACCTGCGTTCACCCCCTCTGGAGCTAATGGTGTCCAGTAGCCGAGGAAGCAGAGCCTATCTTAGACAAGAAGGTCTGCTCCTCTCTCCTCAGTCCCTTGATGCAGGGAGCCTGTTGCCAGCAGTGCTCCTTGTGAAAAAGTTGAAAAAGTAGAGAAAAAATCCAAACAAAAATGCTTTTAGGCAGAGAACTCAGGAGAGCTCTCTGCAGTGCACCCATCCTGCTCTGGGCACAGTGTAAAACTGAGGTCTGGAGGAGGGGCATAGAGGGAGGAGCCAGCGCACACCCAGAGTCCAAAGCTTTCTTAAAGTGCCCTATCTCCTGCGGAGGCCGTCTATTCCTCATGGTCCTTACGGAGTCCCAGCATCCTCAAGTACGTTAGAGAAATATTATTTTCATATACAAAGATAAGAAATATGTCTATAATTCAGCGGGGGCGATTCAATTGTTTTTTGGGGCACCCAAAGTAATAAATGCCCGTCAGAGCAATTCAACTCTCGCTCCGGACGGGCACCCATTAATTCTGACGCGCTTAAAATCACCGGGTTTAAACCTGACTGAATACTGCTTGCAATGCATAAAGTCCTGTTTGGGCATCCAAAAGGGACACTTTTCACACATTTTTGCTCGCCACCTCAGGAAGCTGCGAGCAGAAATGTTGGCCTCTGCCGCATTTGCACCCGAAAGGCAGAACAATTGAATCACCCCAGTTAGTCTAATGCTTGTAGCCCAAATGTAGTTGTCATTGCTCTCCAATTATACAATTGTACCATTTTAACCTGATCTGGAACTAATCTTAAATGCAGCTAATACCACTTTCAGACAGAAAAATCTCAAATTCCCGTTTTTTTCCCGGTTTTGTGAAGTCGGGAAAAACCCAGGTTGCATTTCCTAACCCCCTTTCACACAGCACATTTAACCTGGATAATTCCCGGGTCGACCCCTTTCAGAAAAAACCCATGTCAGCCCTGTAATAGACTTGTATGTCATAAGAAATGAACTTTTTTTATGGCACACAGAGATGAGGTCATGAAAAGTGGGTGGTGACTGATCACAACATTGCATTAACCATGGCCACTCAATGCCCCTTGAGGTAAATATCTTGGCAATGTGGGTGTACCCTGTGGTGTCCTTCACTGTCCCAGTGATCAACTTCCGGATCTCCTCCTACCCTCTAATAGCAAGCAGCTCCCTTATCTCTTCCTCCTTCCAGTGCACCATGCTGTCTAGCTCCGTCTCCCCTGCAGCACAATTGTGACCTCAGACGCCAGTGCCAGTGCCACGTCCGCTCAGCCAATCAGAGAGACACTGCTGCTCAGCCAATCGCCAGTGCCCCACCAGCTCAGCCAATCAGCGCAGTTAACTGTGAACCCGTTTCTAAAATACCGGGTCGGACCCTTTCAGACAGCCGGCAACCCGTGTACGATCCGGGAAAAACCCAGGTAGAAACCTGGGTCGAAGTCCCGGGAATTCAGTCCCGGGTTTACCCTTTCAGACAGAAAAAAATCCCGGGTCGACCCTTCCCAAGCCGGGAAATTACCGGGTTCTTTTCTCTGTCTGAAAGGGGTATAATTGATAACTTGTAATACCATGGTAAGTCCAGGTAACTGGTCCATGTAGAGACTGCTAACGCACCCCTTCTCACGTGGCGATTTCATCACAGATGTCTCACAATGAAATACCCTGCAGCATCTCTGCAGTAATAAGGTACAATTGTCATCTACTCAGAGGCATGCTTCAATTGCGTAATTTGCTCCTAGGGACATTATGTACTAAAGACTAACCTGTAGAAGATGTTACAACTAATCAAGCATAATGATGAATATCAATCCACAATGACCGGTAAGAAAGCAGAGTTCCTGTCACATGAAATCACAGCAGAAAACAAGAGGCCATATCAGCTTTTCAGTACAGTGGAGATGCTTTGCAGGCCAGCATGCCTTCAGCCTGATGAAACCCTCTACCAGTCAAGATGCAAATAAAGTTTTCAAACTTCTTTACAGATAAAGTATCTTCCATCTGGGCTAAAATCTCCATAGTGCCATCAAAGGAGTGCTAAACTACCAAGCCTGCCAATATAAACCACCCATCTTCATGGACCAGCTTTGACCCGAAGGATGTAAAAGACATTGCTGAAATTGCCTGAATGTTGCGTCCCACCACCTGTGATCTGGACCATGCCTCAACCAAGCTTCTAATACAGTGTATGGATATAACTGGCCCTGTATTTGCAAAAATATTTCAATGCTGTTTGCAGACATGCATTTTTCTTGAACCACTAAAGGAAGCAACTGTTAGAGCTCTTCTTAAAAAACGTCATTTAGATCATAACTGCATGACCAACTACAGACCAGTATCAAACCATTATTTTCTAGGAAAAGTTATCAACTGGAAACCATCCTGTCAACCGATCTATTCCAGTCAGGATTCAGGAGAAGACATAGCACTGACACACAGCCCTATGTGTGCTTAATGACCTTCTGATGGCAAGAGACAGAGGTGACTGTTCAGTCTTCATCTTTCTGGATCTCGTGGACCATGGGATCCTGACTGAGTTCCTGAAAAGTTTCTGTAGACTGGATAGTACAGTCCAGAGTTTCATATGGAGTATACGCCTTGTCACCAGTGCCATTGCCATGTGGTGTTCCACAAGGTTTTATATTATCCCCCATGCTTTCTGCAGTATACATGCTACCACTGCTACACAGATGATACCTGATTGTACCGGTACCCAATAACAACCCTCAATGGCTGTCTAGGTGGACTCCAGTAGTGGATGAGTGTCAGGTGGCTGTGACTGAATACAAATAAAACAGAAGCCCTTATGGTACTGCAGCATAACCAACCAAATGGTCTTACACTTGGGGGTACAGAATTATAAAACACATGGAAACTTAGCGGTGTACTGGATGGTGGCTTGACATTTAAACATCAGGTATCAGACACAACAAAATCCTAATTCTTTCATTCTGAGGCATATAGCCAGAATGAAGCACTTAATTCCTACTGAAGATCTGCAAAAAGTCATACATGCATTTGTATCATCTCAATTAGACTTCTGCAATGCCCTCTACCTTGTTCTCCCAGCAAAAGAATTACCATTTATGGTGCCCATACACTTGTGCGATGCCCCGCGACGCAACATCGGGGAGCATCGCACCGGCAGTTCAGGTGCGATGAAATCGCACCTGAACTGCCAAAGTGATTACCATGTGATCATGCGATAGATCGCATGGTAATCACGTGATGGGTACGTCACCGCCGAGTAAGAGCGGCTTCTGGCCGCTCACGGCGGGTGCCCATCGCACATCGCAGTGCGATATATAGCATGTGGTTTTAAAAGCACATGCGATCGCACTGCGATTCGATAAATATTAACTGCAGCACATACTATCTTGAGACGCGAGATTCAACCGGCGTGCCCACGCATTGCGTCGAAAGGTACCTAGAATGTGCATACAATCCCTCGATTTCTCTCACAGATACGGTCGAAATTGAAGGTTAGTACCGATTATCTCAAGTGTATGGGCACCATTACAACTTGTACAAAAGTCAGCTGACATGCTATTAACCAACCAGCCCTGTACCAGCCACATAACACCCATTCACTAGTCCCCCCCACTGGCTGCCTGTAAAATGGCGAATCTATTTCAGAATTGGCTAATTTCATAACCAGGGCCCAAGGTACCTGAAGCAGCTTCTGATACCATACTGCCCCACTCGATTATTGCAATATGTAGATAAAGGACCTTTTGCAGTACCTAGAATCTTCCGGAATTCATCTGGGGTTGAACTTTTAGCCATGCGGCACCGACTTTACGGATCTTTCTAACCTGCACAGTTCCAGAGGCCCCCACTCTAGAATCTTTCAAAAACAGACTCAAAAAGTTCCTGTTTACTCAAGTATTTCCCTCATGTCCCTTTAGTATCTCCATGCTCTCTGTATTTCTCATACGTCCTAGAGGATGCTGGGGACGACATCAAGACCATGGGGTATAGACGGGATCCGCAGGAGACATGGGCACTCTAAAGACTTTTCATTGGGTGTGAACTGGCTCCTCCCTCTATGTCCCTCCTCCAGACCTCAGTTTTAGAAATGTGCCCAGGTCGACTGGATGCAATCTGAGGAGCTCTACTGAGTTTCTCTGAAAAGACTTATGTTAGTTTTTTTTATTTTCAGGGAGATCTGCTGGCATCAGACTCCCTGCTTCGTGGGACTGAGGGGGCAGAAGTAGGAACCAACTTCCTCAGAGTTTCATGGCTCTGCTTCTGGCTGACACGACACCATTAGCTCCTGAAGGGAACTGAACGCTAGCTGTGCCTAGATACTCACTCCCACAGCACGCCGTCACCCCCTCACAGAGCCAGAAGTCAGAAGACAGGTGAGTATGAGAAGAATGATCTTCAATCAAGTAAGTGACGGCTAAAGGTACCGCTCGGCTGGCGGGAGAGCAGCGCGCCATGTTGCCCACACATACACAGGCACTGCAGGGTATAGGGCGCGTGGGGGGGGGGGGGGGATGGAGCGCCCTGGGCAGCCTGAAACCTATGGAAACTGGCATAAATAAGGGGCATAAGTTGCTGAGGCACAGTCCTACCCCCACCAGTATAAGAAATTACCTCATAAAAGCTGAGGAGAAACACACCATGGAAGAGTGGAGCTTCCTCCTCAGTCAGCCAGCACACAGCTCAGCGCCATTTTCTCTCTCTCCTCAGGCTGCAGAGACAAGGCTGGTCCTCCTCCACTACTGAACAAGTATCAGGGTGCAAAACAGGGGGGGCCACAGTGAATTTGGTGCTATATAATTGTGTGATTAACATTATAAAAGGGCTGAATGTCAGTGGGCATTTTGTGTTCACAGACATTGTGTTACTGGCGCTGGGTTGTGAACTGGCAAATCCCATCTGTGTCCCTCTGACAGATTTTACTGTGGGTCTGTCCCCCTATAAGTCCCGGAGTGTCTGTGGTGTGGTTCTGCAAGTGTGTGACATGTCTGTGGCAGGGAACTCTGTGGAGACATGGTAGGGACACAGAGGTGTAATATGACACCAAGAGCCTGATTGGGTGAAAGGTTAAATGATAGTGTGAATCATATCAGTAAAGGGCCCTACACATATGGCGATGTGCCGCCGAGGTGCCCGACGGCCGATACGGCCGACGGGCGACTCGGCGGCGGGGGGGGGGGGGCAGTGACGGGGGGAGTGAAGTTTCTTCACTCCCCCTGTCACCCGGCTCCATAGACGTGCAGGCAAATATGGACGAGATCGTCCATATTGGCCTGCATGCACAGCCGACGGGGGACCAACGATGAACGAGCGCGGGGCCGCGCATCGGTCATCGCTGGAGCCTCCACACTGAAAGATATGAACGAGTTCTCGTTCATTTATGAACGAGATCGTTCATATCTTTCAAAAAATCGGCATGTGTGTAGGGCCTATAAGAGGTTGGACTGAATCTCATACAGAAAATTAAAATAATCTGTTGAAGATGTGATTTTTAATAGTTCTGCCTTTCATCCACAGGTACCTTTCTGGGTCACATACAAATTTGCACAAGTAGTACAAACTGATACCGACACGGACTCGGATTCCAGTGTCGACACTAGTTATTCCAGGGGAATAGGTCCTAAGTTAGCAAAAAAAGCATTCAAAACATGTTTTAGCTATAAAGGAGGTGTTAGAAGTTACGAAGCCCCCTCTTTTACCACAAGGAGAGGGTTTACTTTAGTAAAGAAGTAATGTAATTTTCCCTCCACCTCAGGTCTGATTTAACCTGAAAAGAAATTTCAGTTTCCCAAGAGGAATTCAGGCAGCTTACCTTTTTCCAAAAAAGGTGGGAGTCACGGCGCATTTTAGACAGGGCCCTGTCATAAAAGAGAAAAGGTGTTTCTCCCTGCGCCTGGAATGGCTTCACTTAAGGAGCCGACAGACCGCAAGTGAGTGAGGTGATTTATTGATGTGGCCAATGAGACACTACTCAGGCCTACCATTGTCTGTGAGTGGGTGAGTAGTGCTATTGAAAAGTGGTCAGAAAACTTGTCATTAGACATTGACACAATAGATGGAGACGAGATACTCCTAACGTTAGGTCATATCAAAGACGCTGCTGCGTAAGTACTAGAATCCATGAAATATATTTGTTTCTTGGGATCAAGAACCGCTACCATGGCAGTATCGGCTCGGAGGGCGTTGTGGATTCGTCAGTGGAATGCTGATGTAGATTCCAAAATAAAATATGGAGGCTCTCCCGTATAAAGGTGAGGCCTTGTTTGGTGATGGGCTGGATGCGTTAGTCTCAGCGGCTACCGCGGGTAAGTCGACATTCTTGCCTTATGCTCCTATACCGGCGAAAAAGACACATCACTCTCACATACAGTCCTTTCGGCCCAACAAATACAAAAAGGCCAAAGGTCTCCCCATTTTTTTTTGCAGGTA
Organism: Pseudophryne corroboree; assembly: GCF_028390025.1. Taxonomy (NCBI): domain Eukaryota; kingdom Metazoa; phylum Chordata; class Amphibia; order Anura; family Myobatrachidae; genus Pseudophryne; species Pseudophryne corroboree. Next base: position 993,226,795 of record NC_086444.1, on the reverse strand, counting down.
GGGGAAGGGGAAAAGGAAAGAAATCCGCAGCGTCTCCCGGATCGCAGGAGCAGAAGTCCACCCCTGCTTCTGCCAAATCTGCAGCATAACGCTGGGGCTCCCTTGCGGGAGTCCGCTCGGGTGGGAGCACGTCTGAAACTTTTCAGCCAAATCTGGATTCAATCTGGCCTGGACCAATGGGTCTTACAAATAGTGTCCCATGGGTACAAACTAGAGTTTCAAGACGTCCCCCCATGCCGATTTTTCAAATCGACCTTGCCAGCTTCTCTTCCAGGAAGAGAGGCAGTAACAACGGCAATTCAAAAATTATGTCAGGATCAGATCATTGTCCTGGTACCCTTGGCACAGTAAGGAGAAGGTTTTTTTATTCAAGCCTCTTCGTAGTTCCGAAGCCGGACAGCTCGGTCAGACCGATTTTAAACCTGAAAATCTGAATCTCTACCTGAAAAGGTTCAGTTCAAGATGGAATCCCTGAGGGTAGAGATTTCCAGTCTGGAAGAGGGGGACTTCATTGTGTCAGTAGATATAAAAGATGCTTACTTGCATGTTCCCATTTATCCTCCTCACCAAGCATATCTGAGATTCGCAGTACAGGATTGCCATTACCAGTTTCAGATGTTGCCGTTCGGACTCTCCACGGCACCGAGGGTATTCACCAAGGTGATGGCGGAGATGATGGTCCTCCTTCATTAAAAAGGAGTCAATATAATTCCTTATCTGGACGATCTCCTGATAATGCGAGATCCAGGGAACAGTTGGTGCAGAACATCGCTCTCTCCCTGTCAATACTCCAACAACACGGTTGGATCATGAATTTTCCAAAGTCGCAGTTGGAACCGACGACAAGATTGTCCTTTTTAGGGATGATTCTGGACACAGAAGTACGGAGAGTATTTCTTCCAGTGGAAAAGGCTCTGGAAATCCAGAAAATGGTCAAACAAATATTGAAACCAACAAGCGTATTGATACATCAATGCAGTCTGTTGTTGGGGAAAATGGTAGCGGCCTACGAGGCCATACAGTTTGGCCAATTTCATGCCAGAGTATTCCAGTGGGACCTGTTGGACAAGTGGTCCGGATGCCACCTACACATACACCGGAAAATAATCCTGTCCCCCAAAGCCAGGATTTCGCTCCTGTGTTGGCTACACAGTTCTCACCTACTAGAGGGACGCAGGTTTGGGATTCACGACTGGGTCCTAATAACCACGGATGCAAGTCTCCGAGGCTGGAGAGCTGTCACACAGGGGGAAAGCTTCCAAAGAAAATGGTAAAGTCAGGAAGCCTGCCTTCACATAAACGTTCTGGAATTGAGAGTCATTTACAACGGCCTTCTACAAGCGGTACATCTTCAAGATCCCGTGCAGATCCAGTCGGACAATGTAACAGCAGTCGCGTACATAAACAGGCAAGGCGGCATGAAAAGCAGAGCGGCAATGGCAGAGGTGACAAGGATTCTCCTCTGGGCAGAAAGACATATTAGAGCTCTGTCAGCAATTTTCATTCCGGGAGTGGACAACTGGGAAGAAGACTTCCTCAGCAGACACAATCTCCATCCAGGAGAGTGGGGCCTCCACCAAGAAGTCTTCGCAGAGGTGACAAGTCTTTGGGGAGTTCCTCAAGTAGACATGATGGCATCTCATCTAAACAAGAAGCTTCAGAGAGAGTGTTCCAGGTCGAGAGACCCTCAAGCAATAGCAGTGGATACACTGGTGACCCAGTGGATGTTTTGGTTGGTATATGTTTTCCCTCCACTTCCACCGATTCCAAAAGTTCTCAAAATAATAATAAGAACAAGAGTTTGAGCAATCTTCATTGCCCCAGACTGGCCAAGGAGGGCTTGGTATCCAGATCTTCAGGAGTTGCTCATAGAGGATCCTCGGCTTCTTCCTCCTCGAGAGGACCTACTACAGCAGGGGCCGTGTGTGTATCAAGACTTACCGCGGCTACGTTTGACGGCATGGCTGTTGAGCGTCGGAACCTAGCCAGAAAGGGTATTCCCAAGGAAGTCATCCCCACTCTTATTCAGGCCAGCAAAGGAGTAACGTCTAAACATTACCACCGTATTTGGAGAAAATATGTGTCTTGGTGTGAATCCAAGAAGGCTCCTACGGAAGAGTTTGAGTTGGGACGTTTTCTCCATTTTCTGCAGGCTGGTGTGGATGCAGGCCTTAGATTGGGGTCAATCAAGGTCCAGATTTCAGCCTTATAAGTTTTCTTTCAAAAACAATTGGCCTCCTTTCCAGAAGTTCAGACGTTCGTGAAAGGGGTTCTGCACATCCAGCCTCCATTTGGACCTCCAGTGGCACCATGGGACCTTAATGTGGTGCTGCAGTTCCTTCAATCGGGTTGGTTTGACCCTCTACAAGAAATAGAGTTGAAGTTTCTCACTTGGAAAGTGGTGATGCTTTTGGCGTTGGCATCCACAAGGCGGGTGTCTGAACTGGGGGCCTTGTCCCAAAAGAGCCCTTCCATGAAGATAGGGCAGAGTTGAGAACTCGTCAACATTTTCTTCCAAAGGTGGTTTTCTCTTTCCACATAAACCAACCTATTGTGGTACCAGTTGCTACTGACACGTTCGCTGAGTCAAAGTCTCTAGGTGTGGTTAGAGCTTTGAAGATTTATGTCGCTAGAACAGCTTGAATACGGAAAACAGAGGTTTTGTTTGTCCTGTATGATCCCAACAAGATTGGGTGTCCTGCTTCCAAGCAGACTATTGGGCGCTGGATCAGAGGTACGATTCAGCAAGCTCATTCTACGGCTGGATTGCCGTTACCGATGTCGGTGAAGGCCCATTCTACTAGGAAGGTGGGCTCCTCCTGGGCGGCTGCCCGGGGGGTCTCGGCATTACAACTTTGCCGAGCAGCTACTTGGTAAAATTCTGCAAAATTCTACAAGTTTGACACCTTGGCTGATGAGGACCTAAAGTTTGGTCAATCGGTGCTGCAGGGTCATCCGCACTCTCCGCCCGTACTGGAGCTTTGGTATAGACCCCATGGTCTTGATGTCGTCCCCAGCATCCTCTAGGACGTATGAGAAAATAGAATTTTGATAACCTACCGGTAAATCCTTTTCTCCTAGTCCGTAGAGGATGCTGGGCGCCCGTCCCAGTGCGTACTTTACCTGCAGTTTAGTTATTACAGTTACACAAGTTGTGTTATCTTGGTTTCAGCATGTTGCTGCAATTAGTTCATGCCTGTTGGCGTGTGTTATGTTGAATGCCATGTGTGCGGCATGGTTGAGGGTGTGAGTTGGTAGATATCTCACCACTAGTTAAGTAATTCCTTTACTCGAAATGTCAGTCTCCCTGGGCACAGTTCTTACAACTGAGGCCTGGAGGAGGGGCATAGAGGGAGGAGCCAGTTCACACCCAATGAAAAGTCTTTAGAGTGCCCATGTCTCCTGCGGATCCCGTCTATACCCCATGGTCTCGATGTCATCCCCAGCATCCTCTACGTACTAGGAGAAAAGGATTTACCGGTAGGTTATCAAAATCCTATTTTTATTAAAAGCTTTTCTGTATTTCATTGCTACTGTACTCTGTTAAGTTCATTCTATCTGTTAAGTGCCTTGAGTCCTATTGGAGAAAGTGCACTATATAAACAAAATTAACTATTATTATTATTATAAATATTACTTCAGTCCACATAGAGGGATATCCAAGTAGCCCCAATCTGATTTTGGACGATAAAAACAGCCTGATATTGCGCTTAATGACCGATGTTCATATCGTGGCAACATGCCTTGGTGCAGAGTAAACCAGTAAAGAAAGAAAAGCAATATAGTACGTGCTGCTTGTCTATAAAAATTACAAAAAAAAATCAATAAAAATTACTTTGTTTTAAAAGTTTGCAAAGTATATGTTATTTTCCTGTAAAAGCTTTGTAATCGGTACGGTGGAGATAATAAATACTAGGGTTCATTGCATGAACAGTGACATTACTGTGTTAGTGGCATACACATTGCACACTTCCCTGAACAAACTGTAATGGTCTTTGTATTTTCACAACAAGCACAGTAGAGGAATAAATGTAATCAGACAATCAATATATCTAATGCTCTGAAGAGAATAGCAGTACAGCAAACAGGAAGCTGACCTCCATATTTGCAACAATGTATATAAACAAATCCTGTTCACTCTGTGAAAAGGAAACCAAGGAGTATCTTTTTGTTAGCCTGTGGAATAGAAACTGATGAGATTCCTTACAATGATACTCAGCAGAGGAAAGACATCAGGAATGCCAGTTGTGTAACCTTATGCAGCAAGTCAGGGAGGAAGTGAGGTTACTGTGGTAAGGGAGATCACAACGTAGTACTGTATTTTGTATAAACTGCCAGTCAAGAGGAGGATTTATTTGTTATTTCTTAATGTTAATTTGTTTTAATCAGTATCAGCTTTTAGTACACTGGGGTTAATGAAAGTGAACACATAATCCATTGCTATTGGTTAGAGTGCATGACAGCTTTGTACACCATTGTCACATATGTACTATTTCTATGGACATATGCAGCCTTCCAAACAAGATCAAAGAACATTATTTATTTGGTAACCTATACATGGACATTAGAAAAGAAAGCAGTTTGAAGCTATATATTTTAACCTCACTTCAGTGGAATATTAAAGGGCTAATTTAAACGCAAAGTGGCTGTATTTGCAGGCAGCAGCGGAAGACAGATTCACTACCTTCTGCTAATGCAACTATCTGTTCAACTAATGAGGGGGGTGTGATTGTGTAACTGGAAACCCATGCCAGCCACTGGTTTTACGCAGTGGTGCAAGTAGAAAAAAATTCTTAGTGGTACTGTGTGCAGTGCACGTGCCGAAGGCCACACAGTACCACTAAAAAAATAGGTGTGGTCACATGCCAAATGGGGCGTGGCCAATGTCAATGGGGCGGTGATACACATATGGGGGAGGCCAGATACACATACAGTGCAGCCGGAAAGTATTCACAGCACATCACTTTTTCCACATTTTGTTATGTTACAGCCTTATTCCAAACTGGAATAAATTTATTTTTTACCTCAGAATTCTACACACAATACCCCATAATGACAATGTGAAAAAAAAGTTTTTTTTACATTTTTGAAAATTTATTAAAAATAAAAAAATAAGAAATCACATGTACATAAGTATTCACAGCCTTTGCTCAATACTTTGTTGATGCACCTTTGGCAGCAATTACAGCCTCAAGTCTTTTTGAATATGATGCCACAAGCTTCACACACCTATCTTTGGGCAGTTTCGTCCATTCCTCTCTGCAGCACCTGTCAAGCTCCATCAGGTTGGATGGGAAGCGTCGGTGTACAACCATTTTCAGATCTCTCCAGAGATGTTCAATCGGATTCAAGTCTAGGCTCTGGCTGGGCCACTCAAGGACAATCACAGAGTTGTCCTGAAGCCACTCCTTTGATATCTTGGCTGTGTGCTTAGGGTTGTTGTCCTGCTGAAAGATGAACCATCGCCCCAGTCTGAGGTCAAGAGCACTCTGGAGTAGGTTTTCATCCAGGATGTCTCTGTACTTTGCTGATTTCATCTTTCCCTCTATCCTGACTAGTCTCCTAGTTCCTGCTGCTGAAAAGCATCCCCACAGCATGCTGCTGCCACCACCATGCTTCACTGTAGGGATGGTATTGGCTGGTGATGAGCGGTGCCTGGTTTCCTCCAAACATGATGCCTGGCATTGACGCCAAAGAGTTCAATCTTTGTCTCATCAGACCAGATAATTTTGTTTCTCATTGTCTGAGAGTCCTTCAGGTGCATTTTGGCAAACTCCAGATGGGCTGCAATGTGCTTTTTACTAAGGAGTTGCTTCCGTCTGGCCACTCTACCATACAGGCCTGACTGGTGGATTGCTGCAGAGATGGTTGTCCTTCTGGAAGGTTCTCCTCTCTCCACAGAGGAATTCTGTAGCTCTGACAGAGTGACCATCAGGTTCTTGGTCACCTCCCTGACTAGGGCCCTTCTCCCCTGATTGCTCAGTTTAGATGGCCGGCCAGCTCTAGGAAGAGTCCTGGTGGTCGTCTTCCATTTACGGATGATGGAGGCCACTGTGCTCATTGGGACCTTCAAAGCAGTAGTCATTTTTCTGTACCCTTCCCAAGATTTGTGCCTCGAGACAATCCTGTCTCGGAGGACTACAGACAATTCCTTAACTTCATACTTGGTTTGTGCTCAGACATGCACTGTCAAGTGTTGGAAATTATATAGACAGGTGTGTGCCTTTCCAAATCATGTCCAATCAACTGAATTTACGACAGGTGGACTCCAATTAAGCTGTAGGAACTTCTCAAGGATGATCAGTGGAAACAGGATGCACCTGAGCTCAATTTTGAGCTTCATGGCAAAGGCTGTGAATACTTACTTACATGCGATTTCTTACTTTTTTATTTTTAAGAAATTTCGAAAAAACTCAAAAATATTTTTTCATGTTGTCATGGGGAATTGTGTGTAGACTTTTGAGGGAAAAAATAATTTATTTTGGGATAAGGCTGTAAAATAACAAAATGTGGAAAAAGTGAAGCGCTGTGAATACTTTCCGGATGCACTGTATGACCCCAGTAGTGACAATAAATAAGTGATTACTGCGCATGTGGATTCTTATTACTTATATCACATAAAAAAAAATATGTTAGATTTTTTGTGTAACCATTGGTCCTCAGAAATGAGTAAGTATTAAGAATTAATATTAGGAAGGCCCGTGATTATATAATATCACATTTATTGTGTAATCACAATCAGAAATATGCATAAAAAAATAAGATTTTACTTACCGGTAAATCTATTTCTCGTAGTCCGTAGAGGATGCTGGGACTCCGTAAGGACCATGGGGAATAGACGGGCTCCGCAGGAGATAGGGCACTTTAAGAAAGCTTTGGATTCTGGGTGTGCACTGGCTCCTCCCTCCATGACCCTACTCCAGACCTCAGTTAGGGAAACTGTGCCCAGAGGAGATGGACAGTACGAGGAAGGATTTTTGTAAATCTAAGGGCGAGATAGCCACACCAATCACACCGTATAACTTGTGATAAACTTACCCAGTTAACAGTATGAACAACAACATAGCCACGGTATCACCGAAAACTATAACATAACCCTTATGTAAGCAATAACTATATACAAGTCTTGCAGAAGAAGTCCGCACTTGGGACGGGCGCCCAGCATCCTCTACGGACTACGAGAAATAGATTTACCGGTAAGTAAAATCTTATTTTCTCTAACGTCCTTGAGGATGCTGGGACTCCGTAAGGACCAGGGGGATTATACCAAAGCTCCAAAACGGGCGGGAGAGTGCGGATGACTCTGCAGCACCGATTGAGCAAACAGGAGGTCCTCCTCAGCCAGGGTATCAAACTTATAGAACTTTGCAAAGGCGTTTGTCCCCGACCAAGTAGCTGCTCGGCACAACTGTAATGCCGAGACCCCTCGGGCAGCCGCCCAAGAAGAGCCCACTTTCCTAGTGGAGTGGGCCTTAACCGATTTCGGTAACGGCAATCCTGCCGTAGAATGCGCCTGCTGAATCGCGTTACAGATTGTTGGCCGCATACAGAACAAACAAAGCTTCAGTCTTCCTGATCCGAGCCGTTCTGGTCACATAAATCTTCAAAGCCCTGACTACATCCAGGGACTCAGAATCCTCCAGGTCCCTTGTAGCCACAGGCACGACAATAGGTTGGTTCACATGAAAAGATGAGACCACTTTTGGCAGAAAGTGAGGGCGAGTCCTCAACTCTGCCCTATCCACGTGAAAAACCAAGTATGGGCTTTTATGCGATAAAGCCGCCAACTCTGAAACACGTCTCGCCGAAGCTAACGCCAACAACATGACCACTTTCCATGTGAGGTATTTCAACTCCACAGTTTTAAGTGGTTCAAACCAAGGTGACTTGAGGAAAAGTAACACCACGTTAAGATCCCAAGGCGCCACCGGAGGTACAAAAGGAGGCTGAATATGCAGCACCCCCTTCACAAAAGTCTGTACCTCAGGAAGAGAGGCTAATTCTCTTTGAAAGAAAATGGATAAGGCCGAAATCTGGACCTTTATGGACCCTAATTTTAGGCCCAAAGTCACTCCTGTTTGAAGGAAGTGAAGTAGACGGCCCAAATGGAACTCCTCCGTAGGAGCAGCTCTGGCCTCACACCAAGAAACATATTTCCGCCATATACGGTGATAATGTTTTAAAGTCACATCTTTCCTAGCCTTGATCAGGGTAGGAATGATTTCCTCCGGAATTCCTTTTTCCACTAGGATCCGGCGTTCAACCTCCATGCCGTCAAACGCAGCCGCGGTAAGTGTTGGAACAGACAGGGCCCCTGCTGCAGCAGGTCCTGCCTTAGAGGAAGAGGCCACGGATCTTCTGTGAGCAACTCTTGTAGTTCCGGATACCAAGTCCTCCGTGGCCAATCTGGAACAATGAGGATTGTTCTGACCCTGCTTATTCTTATAAATCTCAATACCTTGGGTATGAGAGGAAGAGGAGGAAACACATAGACCGATCTGAACACCCAAGGTGTCACCAGAGCGTCTACCGCTACCGCCTGAGGGTCCCTTGACCTGGCGCAATACCGCTTTAGCTTTTTGTTGAGACGGGACGCCATCATGTCTATTTGAGGCAGGCCCCACCGATCCGCGATCTGAGCAAAGACTTCTTGATGAAGTCCCCACTCCCCCGGATGCAGGTCGTGCCTGCTGAGGAAGTCCGCCTCCCAGTTGTCCACCCCCGGGATGAACACTGCGGACAGCGCGCTTACATGGCCTTCTGCCCAGCGTAGAATCCTGGTCGCTTCTGCCATGGCCACTCTGCTCCTTGTTCCGCCTTGGCGGTTTATATGCGCCACTGCCGTGACATTGTCTGACTGAATCAGAACCGGTCTTCTCTGAAGTAAGTCCTCCGCTTGGCGCAGGGCGTTGTATATGGCCCTCAAGTCCAGGACGTTGATGTGGAGACAAGTCTCCAGGCTTGACCAGAAACCTTGGAAATTTCTTCCCAGTGCCACTGCTCCCCAGCCTCGGAGGCTTGCGTCTGTGGTTACCAGGACCCAGTCCTGAATGCCGAACCTGCGACCCTCTAGAAGGTGAGCACTGTTCAGCCACCACAGGAGAGATACCCTGGTCCTGGGAGACAGGGTGATCCTTATATGCATTTGTAAATGGGACCCGGACCACTTGTCCAAGAGGTCCCATTGAAAAGTCCTCGCATGGAATCTGCCGAAAGGGATGGCCTCGTATGAAGCCACCATCTTCCCCAGGACCCGCGTGCACTGATGCACTGAAACCTTCTTTGGTCTCAACAGGTTCCTGACCATGGTCATGAGTTCCTGAACCTTTTCGATCGGAAGAAAAACCTTTTTCTGGTCTGTGTCTAGGATCAGGCCCAGAAAGGTCAGACGCGTTGTAGGAACTAGCTGGGACTTCGGTATATTGAGAATCCAGACGTGTAGCTGCAACGTCTTCATGGACAGAGACACGCTGTCCAGCAACTTCTCCCGAGATCTCGCCTTTATTAGGAGATCGTCCAAGTATGGGATAATTGTGACCCCCTGCCTGCGCAGGAGCACTATCATTTCCGCCATTACCTTGGTGAAAATCCTCGGGGCCGTGGAAAGCCCAAACGGCAACGTCTGAAATTGGTAGTGACAGTCCTGACTGCAAATCTCAGGAATGCCTGATGAGGGGGGAATATTTGAACATGAAGGTATGCATCCTTTATGTCCAGGGACACCATCCGATCCCCCCCCTCCAGGCTGGCGATGACCGCCCGGAGTGATTCCGTCTTGAACTTGAACCTTTTCAAGTACAAGTTCAGAGATTTCAGGTTTAAAATGGGTCTGACCGAACCGTCCGGTTTCGGGGCCACAAACAGGGTCGAATAATATCCCTCTCCCGGCTGGAGAGGAGGAACTGTGACAATCACCTGTTGAACATACAATTTTTGGATTGCTGTCAACACTGACTCCCTCTCTAACGGGGAAGTCGGTAGAGCCGATTTGAAAAACCGGCGAGGAGGCAAGTCTTCGAATTCCAGCCTGTATCCCTGAGCAACAATCTCTATTGCCCAGGGATCCACCTGCGATTGAACCCAGACGTGGCTGAAAAACCGAAGACGAGCCCCCACCAGATCTGCCTCCCCCCGGGAAGCCCCAGCGTCATGCGGTGGACTTTGCAGACGCAGGGGAGGACTTCTGCTCTTGGGAACTAGCTGTTACCCTTTCCTCTGGTAACAAAGGACGATCCCCGCACCTTCCTGTTTTTATTGGAACGAAAGGACTGCATTTGATAATGAGGTGCCTTCTTAGTATGCTGCGGGGGGACATAAGGTAAGAAATTCGACTTACCAGCCGTAGAGACTAGGTCCGAGAGGCCGTCTCCAAACTCCTCCTCCCCCTTGTATGGCAAGGACTCCATGTGCCGCTTAGAATCGGCATCTCCCGTCCACTGCCGGGTCCACAGGAGTCGCCTAGCAGAAATAGACATAGCATTTATTCTGGAGCTTAATAAACAAATGTCTCTCTGAGCATCTCTCATATACAAGGAAGCATCTCTGATATGCTCTATGGTCATTTGAATGGCATCCCTATCTAAGGTGTCAATCTCCGCAGATAAGGAATCTGCCCATGCCACAACTGCACTACAAACCCAGGCCGACGCCATCGCCGGTCTAGCAATAGTACCGGAGTGAGAGTAAATGTGCTTCAAGGTAATTTCCTGCCTGCGATCGGCCGGTTCCTTAAGGGAAGCCGTATCCTGAGAAGGCAGTGCCACCTTTTTGGACAAGTGTGTCAGCGCCTTGTCCACTTTTGGTTAAGACTCCCAGCGTATCCTATCAGTTTGTGGAAAAGGATACGCCATAAGAATCCTTTTGGGAACTTGTGGTCTCCTATCTGGAGAGACCCAAGCCTTTTCGCACAATTCACTTAACTCAAATGATGATGGAAAAGTGACATCAGGCTTTTTCTCTTTATACATGTGTACCCTCGTGTCAGGGACAGGGGGTTCCTCAGTAATATGCAAAACCTCCTTAATGGCCATAATCATGTACCGTATACCCTTAGCCACCTTCGGCTGTAATTTTGCAGACTCATAGTTGACACTAGAGTCAGAATCTGTGTCGGTATCTGTGTCATCGATCTGGGATATGGTGCGCTTCTGAGACCCCGACGGGCCTGGCGCTATAGGGACAGACATGGACTGGGTACCTGACTGATCCCTAGCTTCTGCCTTGTCTAACCTTTTATGCAATAGATTAACATTTGCATTCAAGACATTCAGCATATCCACCCATTCCGGTGTCGGCGTTGCAGACGGCGACACGACATTCAAGCACTCCCTCTCCACATTAAGCGAGCCTTCCTCGTCAAACATGTCGACACACGCGTACCGACACACTTCACACACACAGGGAACCCCTTTTCTGAAGACAGTATCCCTGTCAAGGCCCTTTGGAGAGACAGAGAGAGAGTATGCCAGCACACACCCCAGCGCAATAACCCTGGAGACCAACACAAAATGTTTTTCCCCAGCAGCGCTATGTAATATGTAAACCGCCAATTATGTGCCCCCCCCCCCCTCTCTTTTAAGCACCCTTTCATCGTGTGTAAGCAGGGGAGAGTCCGGGGAGCTTCCTCTCAGCAGTGCTGTGGAGAGAAAATGGCGCTGGTGAGTGCTGAGGGAGAAGCCCCGCCCCCTCGGCGGCAGGCTTCTGTCCCGCTCAAACTTAGTATAATATGGCTGGGGCTCTTTTATATACATGTACAGAGCCCACCTGTATATGTATATAGTCTTTTTGCCATGTAGTGGTTATATTGCTGCCCAGGGCGCGGCGCCCCCCTCCCCTGCGCCCTGCACCCTTACAGTGACCGGAGTGTGTGAGGTGTATGGGAGCAATGACGCACAGCTGCAGTGCTGTGCGTTACCTCAGTGAAGCTGAAGGCTTCTGCCGCCTGAGACGTCTTCTGACTTCTGTACTTCTGGCTCTGTGAGGAGAACGGCGGTGCGGCTCCGGAGGTGGACGCCCAGTAAGAACCTGCGTTCACCCCCTCTGGAGCTAATGGTGTCCAGTAGCCGAGGAAGCAGAGCCTATCTTTGACAAGAAGGTCTGCTCCTCTCTCCTCAGTCCCTCGACGCAGGGAGCCTGTTGCCAGCAGTGCTCACTGTGAAAAAGTAGTAAAAAAGTCGAAGAAAAATCCAAACAAAAATGCTTTCAGGCAGAGAACTCAGGAGAGCTCTCTACAGTGCACCCATCTTGCTCTGGGCACAGTGTAAAAACTGAGGTCTGGAGGAGGGTCATGGAGGGAGGAGCCAGTGCACACCCAGAATCCAAAGCTTTCTTAAAGTGCCCTATCTCCTGCGGAGCCCGTCTATTCCCCATGGTCCTTACGGAGTCCCAGCATCCTCAAGGACGTTAGAGAAATATACATCAATAAACAACAATAAAATGATAAAATCCCAAGGAGAATGATAATATCAATTATTTATTCTCTCCTTCATATGCATAAATTAAAACAAATAAAACAAATAATTTGATTCCTATGTTAGTATTAAATAGTTTGGAAATAGTAACTATTTGGCAAACTCCCAGACTGTATCCTCCTCCAAAGAATGAAGACAGTGAGTTTTAATTAATTTGTAACAATGGTGTTCACAGCCGCTGTTTGTATCCAAATAATATCAATGTTAGCTGATATGCACCTTGGAGCTGGATGTATATAATAGTGCTGCAACTGCCTGTGTCCCAGTTAATCAGTTTGTTTATCCAAGCACTATACACTGGTATAATTACCCTTCCTGGTGCCTCTAATCAATCAGCCGCATGTATCTACACTGCACGGCTCTTTCTCCCGATGGTGATGCACACACCGCTGACGGGATTTCTGGCTGGTCAGGGGTGACTCCGTATGGTGATTCCCAATAGTGCCAGGTGATCTGACCGCAGGTGCCGCTGTCCGCTCACAAGCGCCTGCTCGCTATGGCTTTCCCAGTGGTGGTAGTGATAGCCGCTGCGGGAGCTGGTCCGGCTGTTCAGACTTTCTCAAGTCCCAGTGCATTGTGGGACGAAACACATTGACCAGAGCAGCATTTGATATCATCCAGACCTCCTCCTACCACCTATTGGGCCCACCACAGCTCTTATACATAGATCCTGCCGCTGGTCTAAGTCTGTACAGCGAGCAGGCGCTTGTGAGCAGACAGCGGCACCTGCTGTCAGATCACCTGGAGCTATTGGGAAACACCATACGGAGGCACCCATGACCACCCGTGACCAGCCAGAAATCCCGTCAGCAGTGAGTGCATCACCATCGGGAGAAAGGCCGTGCAGTGTAGATACATGTGGCTGATTGATTAGAGGCAGGAAGGGTAATTATACCAGTGTATAGTGCTTAGATAAATTAACTGATAAACCGGGACACATGCAGTTGCAGCACTATTATATACATCCAGCTCCAAGGTGCATATCAGCTAATATTGATATTATTTGGATACAAACAGTCGCTGTGAACACCATTGTTACAGATTAACCAAAATATACTGTCTTTATTCTTTGGAGGAGGATACAGTCTGGGAGTTTGCCAAATAGTTACTATTTCCAAACTATTTAATACTAACATAGGAATCAAATTATTTGTTTTAATGTATGCATATGAAGGAGAGAACAAATAATTGATATTATCACTCTCCTTGGTATTTTATAATTTTATTGTTGTTTATTGATGTATATTTTTGATGCATATTTCTGATTGTGATTACACAATAAATGTGATATATAATTACAGGCCTTCCTTATATTAATTCTTAATACTTACTCAGGACCAATACTTTCTGAGGACCAATGCTTACACAAAAAATCTAATATAGACATACATATTTTTTATTTGATATAAGTAATAAGCATCCACAAGCGCAGTAATCACTTATTTATTGTCTTTTCTGTCAGCCTAATAGGGCCCTTAATTACGTGCAGTTGAGGTGGATTAATGCACTCGTAGAGTGTGAATATTTATTTCCGTATATAAGTTGTAGAATTATTTATCACAGCGCCAGAAGTGTCAATGTTGGGGCTGCCTTTCCTGAAATATATAATGACCCCAGTAGTGCCAGATACACATATGACTCCACAGTGCCATATACGCCACCACAGTGCCAGATACACATATGCCCCCACAGTGCCAGATAAGCGTCATGATTGGTATTTGCTCACCAAGCAAAGTAAGAATTCCAGACCCTATGGTAAATCCAAGCAGAAGCCGGCGGTTGGCCCGGCGGTACCATGTACCGGCTGGAAATTTCTTACCGGTATGTAGTATCACCATACATGCAGCACTGGTTTTATGTCAGTTGCTGCAAACGGGCATCATAGTAAAGGGCCGTACACACGTATCGATGTGTACAGAGATGTATGCTGAGCAATCTAGCACAGATCGCTCAGCACATATCTCTCCCTTGCTCAGTACACAGCGCGATGTGTGCTGAGCAAGGGGGGGGCGCTCATTTCACCCAGCGGTGAAGTGAGCGATCTGTCTAGATTGTGCCTGCCTGCAGCCCAATCTAGAGTCAGCATTAGCGACGCGCCGGGCCGTACATCGCTATACACACGGAGAGATCCATGCTTAATTTCTAAGCAATCAAGAGGGTAATTCAGACCTGATAGCTGCTGTGCGTTTTCACACAGCGGGTGATCAGATCTGAACTGCGCATGCGTATGCACCGCAATGGGATGGCGCATCAGATGACTGCACCAGACATTGGTGCCTAGTGACGGGATGGTGAGAAAAAAGCAATCGCTCAGGCGATCACAATGTGATTGACAGGAAGAGGGCGTTTGTGGGTGGCAACTGACCGTTTTACAGGAGTGTCCGGTGAAACGCAGGAAGGACCAGGCGTTATGAAGGAGGGTGTCTGACGTCAGCTCTGGCCCCAATCATCATGAAACAAACGCAGCAGCTGAGAAGTGCAGAGACTGTACAAACTGATGTTTGTGCAGGTCTCCAACAAAGGCGAACGCACACCTATACACACCATATACCCTCCCCCTGTAGGCGGCAACTATCTGATCGCAGAGATGCAGAAAATGCACCCTAGCGATCAGGTCTGAATTACCCCCCTAGTCAGATTGCTTAGAAATGAAGCACGGAGCTCTCCGTGTGTACCCCCCTTAAGAGCACTTTTAACAGCCCCATGCTAGGTACAATGGAGACATCAAAAACAGGTCTCCCATCCCCGTGCGTATGTACGTACAGCTCAGAGCTTGTGATCGCATTGTCACCATCAATTTAAGGCCCCTATAGTTCCGTTCCAGACATATACATAAATGCCTAAATTCACATCTGCTAATACACTGTATGCAAAACTCTTCATTTGTGTCCATGACCAGAGATCCACAAGACTCTACAACTCAGTGTACTAGTCATCACGCTAGGCTGTTTTAGCAAGGCGCCTTTTCCTGCCTGATTTTTTAAAGGCAAAGTGCGCCCTGCCCTTATAGCAGTGTCCTGCTAAAACAGCCTGCTCACTGCATGAATAGATGCTTTAGATTTCTGAGTGTAAGAAGAGGCATTCATTCAGTTGGGATGTAGTTATGTGACCGGCAGCAACATTACTGGCACCTACATCCCCCCCCCCCCCCCCCCCCCACCTAATCCCGTCAGTTGGCATGTCGAGTAGCAGGGACTATTCCCACTCCTGAGTCTCCACGACACCCATAGAGTGGGAATAGAACCTGTGGCGAGCTCAGCAATCGCCGGGATCCCGGTAACCCATACCCAACCCATTCTGTTTTATACCACTGTTATCCACTGCACTCAGAGATTGTTGAGGTAATAAATGTACACTCATGTTAGAGTGTAGGCCTAATTTCCTTTATCCTGGGGTTACAGGAATGCAAACAATTCATTATTAGTATGTTTAACCATCATTTCATCTAAAAATAAATAAAATATAAAACAAAATAGTTTTGTACTAAATTCAGTTAATGCTTTACTGCAGCTGGTTCTTTTATCCCTTGTGCAGAATGGATAAAGGACTGTGTTGCTGCCACGCCTACTCCTGAGATCTGCAGATACAGGTTGAGTCTCCCTTATCCAAAATGCTTGGGACCAGAGGTATTTTGGATATGGGATTTTTCCGTATTTTGGAATAATTGCATACCATAATGAGATATCATGGCGATGGGACCCAAGTCTAAGCACAGAATGCATTTATGTTTCATATACACCTTGTACACACAGCCTGAAGGTCATTTTACCCAATATTTTTTTATAACTTTGGGTATTAAACAAAGTGTGTGTACATTCACACTATTCATTTATGTTTCATATACACCTTATACACACAGCCTGAAGGTCATTTAATAGAATATTTTAATAACTTTGTGTATTAAACAAAGTTTGTGTACATTGAGCAATCAGAAAACAAAGGTTTCACTATCTCAGTCTCACTCAAAAAATTCCGTATTTCGGAATATTCCGTATTTCGGAATATTTGGATATGGGATACTCAACCTGTATATATTTTATGCCATGACATTTTTTCCTCCTGATGCTTCTAATCAAGGTCAGCGACTATCATTATAAACTTGAGTGAGCTGGGTGGAACCAGGGTCACATACAGGGAGGTATGAGGTGGAGCCTCTGGACAACCTACAGCTAACTTAACACATAGACAATGCAATCTCTATTATGGTGCACATGAAGTAATTCTAGGGTTATCTGGAAGGAATACATACTATAATACTATATCTTGGTTGTCGGGATGTCGGCAGTCACATGACCGGCAGCGGCATCCCGACATTAATGATCTTGACATCGGAGGGGGTAAGTATTTTCGCTACCTGTCCCCTTCCCTAACCCTCGGGCGTGTCCCTCGAAGTATGGTGGCTACGGCCAACCCTCAGGGTGTGGCAGTTACGGCTAACTCCCCCCCTTAGTGCCTAACCCTAGACCCTGGGTCCTAGCCCTAAACCAAACTCCGATACTCACCTTCAGGATGTCGGCTGCCGATGTCAGGATTCCAGCGTCAGTCACATGACCGCCAGCATCCCAACAGCCAGGATCCTAAATGCATCCCATCTAGAACTCTATGTTATGACTAAGCTTTGCTACCTACATGAAGACACACTGGGCCAGATTCAAATGTCCCCCAACCCCCTTCTCCCGCGTTTGCGCCCGCCAGCAGCTATTCTAATGTTGCTGCCAACAGGCACAACAAGTTCCTTTCAGCCCCGGGGGTAGCGACCTGAAATGCATGTTAAGAGACCCGTCTGGGTGCCCAAATGGGCCTTTTCACACTGGTGCTCAATACTTTTGTCGGGTTTAGGTGTTTTGCACACCTAAACCCGAGTATAATGGGTGTAATCAGCACGATAACTGGGGGCATTGGAATATCGCCCTGCGATTTCCCGTCACTTTAGACGGGAGATTGGGGGTGCGATAGTATTTGAATTCCCCACAATGCGTTTTGTAAGACCCACAGCAGCTCTCCCACAATGCCAATAAGTATTAAGAGTCTTTTTTTAACATGCTTTAACACAGTCTTCAGATATAATCTAATCCCCTTGAGTAAAATTGGAAACATTAATATTGATAGATAGATAGATAGATAGATAGATAGATAGATAGATAGATAGATAGATAGAGATACAGTTATATAGCACACACATATTCCACAGAGCTTTACAGAAAATATTTGCCCATTCACATCAGTCCCTGCCCCAGTGTTTACAATTTATGCTCCCTACCACACGTACATGCACACACATACATACATACATACATACATACATACACACATACATACATATATACATACATACATACATACATACATACTAGGGTTAATTTTTTTTGGGAGCCAGTTAACCTACCAGTATATTTTTAGATTGTGTGAAGAAACCCACGCAAGTAGAGGGAGAATATACAAACTCTGCACAGTTATGGTGGGAATGGAACCCATGACCTCAGTGCTGTGAGGCAGTAATGCTAACCATTACACCATCCGTACTGCCCCTTATTGTGAATAAGACCAAACAAAAACACTGCATGAATTTAGCTTACAAGAAAAACCCAAATCTATACTCATTTTCCTTTCTACAAACCTGTTTCAATAAAACAAGGAAGTTATTTTACCAACATTCCAGTCACGTGTCTATTGTCAAGGTTCACCTGAGCATCTTGTCTGACTGAAACAAAAGTTTATTTTATTGAAAAGTTCCCATTGTATATGCTATGATTAACTCATGCACCAAGGCGTGTTCCATAATATGTGGCATTTGTACATCTCAATATTCAGAAAGCTCCGAAATTTTCTGCAGCGCTATACAATTCTGTAAAACAGGAGATAAAAAAGGCGATGCCCAAAAGCTTACAATATAAGTGGAGAACACATGATACAGAAGGTAGCGATATAACAATTGTGGTAAAGTGTGCATGTTTGTTAGGCAGCAGCAATATCATGTTGCAATAATACATTTCAATCCATTAAAGTTTGCTATTTGATGTGAAAATCAGCAATGCCTTAATAACCCAAGTAGCAAAGTCATGATGCCTAATACTTTACTAAAGGGGTGTATTTTCTTATGTGTATATGTGTGAATGTCACAATTTTCGAATTGTTCATGTCCACTACTAATGGAATAAAAAGTGGAACAAACGTGCATATACACATCCAGGGGAAGATTCAGGACAAATTGACGGGGGGCTCTATGATAGATGATGGGGAAGTGTAATTTGTGCGCGCCAAAGGCATGTACATTCCTGGAAAAGTGGGTTTGGTCTTGTAACAAGGGGTGTGACCTCCAAGTGATTGCCATATCCATATGACTGGGAGAGGGTGATATCTTGGAGAGGCAGAGGGTGACAAGAGAGAAAAAAGGTGAAGGGGAGATAGTGACATAGGGGAGAGGCAAAGGGTAAGGCAATGGGTGACAGGGGAGGGTGATAGGGAGAGGCAGTTGGTGATTCCAGGGAATGGGTTACAGGGAGAGGCAGTGGGTGACAGGGGGAGGCAGTGGAGGTGGTGGGTGACGTCATGGAAAGGCAGTGGATGACGCCAGGGAACGGGTGACAGGGGGAGGCAGTGGGTGACGTAGTGGGTTACAGGGAAATGGTGATGGGAAGATAGTGATGCCTGTGGGAGCCAGTGGATGACAGGGGAGGTAATAGGTGGCAGGGAGAGGTAGTGACTGGCAGTGGGTGATAGCAGAAGGCATGGGTGAGAGAGGCAGTAGGTGACCAAGGGAGGCAATGAGTGGCAGTGGATGACTGGAAGAAGCAGTGGATTACTAGGAGAGGCAGTGGGTGACTGGGAGCCATTAAATGTAGATTTGCTGGTAATTATGAAAAGCCTGGGATGTATTTGCCCCTGGCTGAGAAGTACACATCGTCCCCCTGTTCGCTTTGTGGCGCTACAAATACCTTTTTATGGTTTTTTTTCAAAGGGGACATGGCCACATCTCCCACGCAATTAGACCATGCCTCCAAAATATTACCCGGGCTCAGCAAAGCTCTCTACAGAAGTGGATAAGTGTCTCATTCTTTGACTTGGGAGGCACTCGATATACCAGCTGTCGGGATCCCGGTGCTCAGCATACCGGCGCCAGGATCCCGACAGCCGGTATACCGACAACTATTCTCCCTCTTAGGTTGTCCACGACACCCCTGGAGGGAGAATAACAGTGCCTGCAGCGTGGCGAATGCAGCGTGCCCGCAAGGTGCTCTTCTGCGCTCGCCCCATGGCCGGCATTCCAGCGGTCGGGATCCCAGCGCCAGAATGCTGGACGCCGGGATCCCGAGCGTCGGGCAATCATAGTACACCCTTTGACCTAACTGTGTGGAGTATGTATATTCTCCCGTACTTGCGTGGGTTTCTTCTGGGTACTCCAATTTCCTCCCACAACTTAAAAATATACTGGTAGGTTTATTGTCTCCCAACAAAATTAACCTTAGCACGAATGTGTTTGTGTGTACATGTGGTAGGGAATATAGATTGTAAGCTCCACTGGGGCAGGGACTGATGTGAATGGCCAAATATTCTCTGTAACGTGCTGTGGAATATGTGTGCGCTATATCAATGACTGGTAATAAATAATAATAATAAATAAGTTCTGTGCTTGTCATCATATTGAGCCACATGGAAAAAACACTCTCGGCCCTCAGCATCACACAGTCCTAGCCATGTCTGTGTGGCAAACAACAGAGGAAGTATACAGAAATATTTCCTAAGGGTTCTGTGAAGGGATTTGCAAGTAGAAAATGCAGCTTTTATATCAGAACAGACAAAACATAAACAGGGGTGTATCTTCCTATTGGCCAGGATGGCACTTGCCAGGGGCGCCGGCCAAGGGGGGTGGGGTGGGGGTGGGGGGTGCCCGGCAGTGCTCATCCACTACCGGACTCTCAGAAGCGTATTGCACTCTGACACTCTCTGTGACTACAGTCACAATGATGGTGAATATAGCCGGGGAGCGGGGCACTTCCAGGTATGGAGAGGGGCGAGGCACCTCCTCTTCCTCATCCACTCCCCTTCTCATTGGTCCCACGTGGTCTGTCACCAAACACCAGCCCCTACAATCAGCACCAGTCAGCAGTGCAGCGTGAGCATACCTGTACATTTTCTGCGGTACCGTATCTGCACTGCATGGTCTATCCTGGCAGTCTGGATCACAGGTTACAAAGAGCTCTGTATGGAGAGGTATCTAGACCAGTGACTGCCTGTCCAGCTGTGTTGAGACTACAAGTCCCAGCACACCTTGTCAACTGGATTTGCTGGGACATGTAGTGCCATCACACCTAGAGAGGGATTTTTACCTGTATGTATATGTGCATATATCTCCTCGGTGTCCCTGTCCGCACCCTCCTTATAATTCTTCCTCAGTGTCCCTGCCCGTACCATTCCTGTATGTAACTGCCCCCTCAGTGACCCTGCCCATACACTCCTGTAATTTCCTCTCAGTGTCCCTGCCCATACACTCCTGTAATTTCCTCTCAGTGTTCCTGCCCGCACCCTTCCCATAATTCCCCCTCAGTATGCCTACCCGCACCCTCCCGTAATTCCCTCTCAGTGTCCCTACCCGCACCCTAACCGTAATTCCCCCTCACTGTCCTTATCTGCACCCTAACCGTAATTCTACCCTCAGTGTCCCTGCCTGCATACTCCTATAAATTCCCTCAGTCTCCCTGCCTGCACTCTCCTCATAATTCCTCCTCAGTTTCCCTACCTGCACCCTCCCTGTAATTTTCCCTCAGTGTTCCTGACCTCAGCCTCCCTGTGACTCCCCCCTCAGTGTCCCTGCCCGCACACTCCTGTAATTCTCTCTCAGTGTCCCTTCCCGCACCCTCCCTGCAATTGCCCCTCAGTGTCCTTAACCTCAGTCTCCCTGTAGCCCATCCCTCTCATTTTCCCTACCTGAACCCTCCCTGTAATTCCCCCTTAGTGTCCCTGACCTCAGCCTCCATGTGACTCCCCCTCAGTGTCCCTGCTCACACCCTCCTGTAATTCCACCTCAGTGTCCTTGCCCATACCCTCCCCGTAATTCCCCCTCAGTGTCCCTGCCCACACACTCCTGTAATTCCCCCTCAGTGTCCCTGCCCACACCATCCCTGTACTTGCCTCCCTGTAAGCCCTCCACCTCATTGTTCATACCTGCACCCTCTCTGTAATTCTCCAGCAGTGTTCTCAGCCTATCTGTAACTCCCCCCTCTGTGTCCCTGGGTGGGGGACGCCAGTTCCTTACTTTGCCAGGGGTGCTCAGACCCCTAGATACACCCCAGCACATAAGTGAACTTATGTTTACACTTAGTGTGGTTTACAGTTGCATTGTTTCCTCTATATTCACCTTTTTACATGTCTGCATGCAGTCAGTGATTTACAAGGTAGCTATTATTATTATTACCTTTATTTATATGGCACTACAAGGTTCCGCAGTGCCTAACAAAGTACATAAACAAATGAGCAGAGGACAAGAAAACAGTGACTTAAGGTGTGTACACACGGTGCAATATTTCTTTCCATTATTACTATATAGTCAAAATTGTAAGAAAATATAGTGCATATCGCAATTTTAGCCAATATTTTTTATAACTTTGTGCATTAAACAAAGTGTGTATACATTCACACAATTCATTTATGTTTCATATACACCTTATACACACAGCCTGAAGGTCATTTAATACAATATTTTTAATAACTTTGTGTATTAAACAAAGTTTGTGTACATTGAGCCATCAAAAAACAAAGGTTTCACAATTTCATTCTCGCTCAAAAAAGTCCATATTTCGGAATATTACGTATTTCGGAATATTTGGATATGGGATACTCAACCTGTACTATCATCTACTCTATACTGCCTACACCCTGCTGCAAGTGTTACGACCGCTGATGGGGCCGAAGTCCGGCCCCGCCGATATAGTCAATGTTGGGCTGCCTGCACGTGAGGGAGCGCAGTGTGACATCAGCACGTCACATCAGGAGCCGGCCGGTGCTGGACGGGGCTACGTCTTGACAGCACAACCGTCCATTACCCCCAGGAATTTCATTTCTACCCCTGTTCCCTGACCACTGCTGTAGACAAATCACATGGCCCTATGTGGGCACTGCTATTATGTAGTGTTAGGACTGCTGATATCGGAGAATCCTTGACATGGCTCAGCAGCTAACCATTGCAAACGCATGTAACCAATTCTCTGAAATTCTATTATCAGATAGGCTGAAGTATTGTTACAGTTATTAGTCAGTGTGCTGGGGGGATACCAGGGAGAGGAAAGCACCTCCTCTTTGTCTGCTGAGTACTAGTGGAAGTCAGAACAATCTCAGGTAACCCATACAAATATGTGGAGAACACAAACTCTAAACAGATAGGACCCTGGTCAGAAACTAATCCATGACACCACCAGCACTGTGAGGCATCAATGCTAACCTACTGCACAAGCTATGGACAATATGCAAGGGTAGACAATAAACAAGTGGCATAACTTGCTGCTACACACATGGTACCCTTCAACTTAATACACATACACATACACACTGGGCGATTTTGAGCTGAAAGCAGCTCACTTTTGGTGTTTTGAGCTGCTTTCAGCTCAAAGACGCCCAGTGTGTATGAGCAAGTGATGAGTGGTGAGCGCTGATGTACGCTCCCGCTTCATCGCTGGCAGCCGCCGTTCATCTACTGGTATTACCAGTAGATGAACGGCGGGTGAGCGGCTTTCCATAGCGTCCTGCTATGGAAAGCCGCTCACCACCGCTGACATTGCTGGGCAGCGG
Organism: Pseudophryne corroboree; assembly: GCF_028390025.1. Lineage (NCBI taxonomy): Eukaryota > Metazoa > Chordata > Amphibia > Anura > Myobatrachidae > Pseudophryne > Pseudophryne corroboree. The sequence continues at coordinate 993,203,543 of NC_086444.1, read as the reverse complement.
GGAAAAGCACTCAGTGTGTATGCACTGAGCGCTTTTCAGCCCAGCGATATGCATACACGCTGGGCAAATACGCCCAGTGTGTATGGACCTTTAGATTTGGGTGGGGTGTGTTCAAACTGAGATCTAAATTGCAGTGTAAAAATAAAGCAGCCAGTATTTACCCTGCACAGAAACAATATAACCCACCCAAATCTAACTCTCTCTGCACATGTTATATCTGCCACACCTGCAGTGCACTTCGTTTTGCCCATTAGCTAACAAATTTGCTGCCGCAACACTTTAAAAACGGTGTAATTTCAAAATGTCGACATTAATTTGGTCGACTGTCACAATGTTTACAAACTCAAATCAGGCGCTGATACTAAACCATAGTATAAATATGCTATATATCAATGAGAGTTTTTTCTGTGTCTCACGGATGTATCCAAAAAGACACAGTACAACAACAAATATATATTCGTTTTTGCACTAATTATTAAAAAGTCCTGGCAAATGAATTAAACACTCAAATATTCTAGAATACTATATTTCTCTGACGTCCTAGTGGATGCTGGGGACTCCGTAAGGACCATGGGGAATAGCGGCTCCGCAGGAGACTGGGCACAAAAGTAAAGCTTTAGGACTACCTGGTGTGCACTGGCTCCTCCCCCTATGACCCTCCTCCAAGCCTCAGTTAGATTTTTGTGCCCGAACGAGAAGGGTGCACACTAGGTGGCTCTCCTGAGCTGCTTAGTGAAAAGTTTAGTTTTAGGTTTTTTATTTTCAGTGAGACCTGCTGGCAACAGGCTCACTGCATCGAGGGACTAAGGGGAGAAGAAGCGATCTCACCTGCGTGCAGAGTGGATTGGGCTTCTTAGGCTACTGGACACCATTAGCTCCAGAGGGATCGAACACAGGCCCAGCCATGGAGTCCGGTCCCAGAGCCACACAATTATTTACTGCACAATGTAACAGTTAAAAATTGCAAAGGGGGTGTCTCTAACCAGTTTTGCTCAGTTTTCTGGGAGCTTTCTCAAAGATTAAGAGTTACTCTTTGGAAAAGCTCCCGGAAGACGCAGCAAAACCAGTTAGAGACATCCTGTTTATCCCTTCACAAGTGTGGTTCTATTGCTTGGTGCCCGCAGTAGATGACATTTTGCTGGTGACATCACTTTTGCTGACCGCTAGCCACAGAGGTATGCCCCTACACAGATGCTGCGTGGTGACTCCGGAAATATCGGCTCTGTGTACAGGGCCGCAACTAGGGGAGGGCTAGGGGGGCATGTGACCCGGGCGCTGGATCAGAGGGGGCGCCAGGACAGTCACTTTAATGCCTTAACACTGGCCTCCCCCTGCGGCTGCAAGGAGCCGGACGCACTGGACTGAATAAACCGCTGAGACTGGCGCACAGTTAACACGCCGCCACGGCCAGCCAAGTACCATGCACTGACTGTCAGCCGCTACCTGGGAGAGCCGACGCCTCCGCAGTGACGCCCCGGGCCTGGCTGATGACAGCAGCCAATCATTACCGTCTGCCCCGGGCTCACTCCGGGCTTCGTGTGCAGCGAGCAGGAGTGCAGGAAGAGCAGGGTGCGGTGAACAGCAGTCGGCTGTGGGTGATGACTGCTCCACCTGCCTGTGCAACCAGCGTAAGGAGAGACACCCGGGGCCAGAGGTAGGCAGCTGCCGCATTCGTGCATTATATAACACAGAGGAGGGGGACTACAAGTTCCAGCCGGTGGGACAGGCACACCTGCCGTGTAATGAGCAGCATCTCCAGGTCAGTTAATTGCACCGTACACCCATGCCTGGCTGCAGCTGCCTCCATGCACTGTCAGTGTACAGTCCTCATATCATATGCTGCACTAGTGTCTGTGATAGAGGAATGGTAGTGTACTCATTGCTGTATATTATACACCTGCCATACACCCATGCCGTTTTATATTTTTTCTGTTAATTTGTATTTTTATTACAATCTGTTTTATTTTATTTCTGTGTTTTTTTTTATTTGTGGGGGGTGGGGTGGGGTGGGGTGGGGTGGTGGTGGTGGTGAGGGGTGCCAAATTACTGCCTTGCCCCGGGCACTGAAAATCCTAGTTTCGGCCCTGCTGTGTATAGGGGTGATTTCAACCACCTGACTGGTGACAAGTAATGCGGTTATACATGCAAACAGCTCACTGACTGGGGATGTGGCATAACAAACTGTGGGTACACAGCTAAGCAGCACTAAATTAAAGGCACTAAGGTGAATTCAGCCCAGGAGATCCTGCTAACCTGGCCAGCAATAAGAAGACTCTGGAAATTTGCTCCTTTAAAAACTAACTTGTTGTTTATAGAGCTATTTGGCTACAATATTGATTACACCTAAAAGAAAAAAATTCTGTGGTGAGCTTTCACACCACTAGCCATTAAAGGGTTAAAGGGGACCAATCTAAAGACCCCCGGAGTATAGACATGAGACGTTTATGTTTTGTTTTTTTTTGTTTCTTGTTTTTCTTTTCTTTTTTCTTATTGGTTTTTTTTTATGGCAATTTATTGTGATCTTTTAAAGGACTATACACTGATATAATAGCAACCGCTTGCAATCTTTTTACTGTTACATTGTGCAATAAATAATTTTGTATGTGTATATATATATATATATATATATTCCTCCAACTCCGGCACTCCGCTGACATAAATCACATACTGCACCCGGTGCCTTCCACATGTAAGCTTGCACGGCTCCACGTAATGTATCCCTCCAAAGGCGGCACTCAAAGGTTCGAAAAAATGACACAAGTCGGCTGTTTTTGCCTTAAAAACAGCCGACTTGTGTCATTTTTTTGAACCTTTGAGTGCCGCCTTTGGAGGGATATATATATATATATATATATATATATATATATATTCTAGAGTATTTCAGTGTTTAATTCACATGCCGGACCACGTTAATAATTAGCGCAAAAGCAAATATATATTTATTGTTGTACTGTGTCTTTTTGGATACAGATTTGTGACATTGAAAAAACTCTCAGTGATATATAGCATCTTCATACTATGGTTCAGTATCAGCGCCCTATTTGAGTTTGTTTTGTGACAGTAACAGAATGTCAGTATTGTGAAGATGATTATTTACCCCGATTTTAGGATTAAGGTTAGGCTACAGTTAGAGTTAGGATGAGACATACTTACCTTGCCAATACTCATTTGCACTGTCGACATGCCGACTGCCAACATTTATATTGTCATCTTGGAAATGTCAACCTCCGCCAATGTCGACATTCTGAATGTCAACTACACAATTAAAAACTAGTCAGGGATGAACTGGGGCTGATTTACAGCGCTGGCATTTGGGGGCATGGCCAGGGCTCATGGGGGCGTGCCACAAGTCTGGAGGCCTGGCCTTGGAGCACGGCCCATTTACCATAGTACCACTCGCAGAGAGGGGAGACGGGGACATGGGGCAGCAAATAGAGAGCCCGGCTCTCTATGTGGACGGAAAATGTCGATCAGGCCATCAGCCCTTCTGGCATTGTCCTGTTGATCAAGAGTCACTGGGGGTCTGAATTCTACAAGAGTATTCCTACTCACAGATTTTAAGTAGAAAATTGTAAGTATTTACTGGTTTATTACCAGTTATTTATACAGTGTACACATATTACACTGTACCTTACAGAGAATATTTTAGTCATTCCCATTAGTCCCTGCCCTAGTGGAGCTCGCAATTTATATTTCCTGCCACATGGACACATAGACACACTAATGTTAATCTTTGTCACAAGCCAATTAACCTACCAGTATATTTCTGGAATGTGGGAAACAATGCAGTAACTGGAGGGTCCCCATGCAAACACTAGAGGGATATACAAGGGGTGCAAGCGGCCGCACAAGGGGCAATGGGGGTCATCCTGACTCGTTTGCACGCTGCTTTTTTTCGCAGCGGAGCGAATGGGCCGGTTCTGTACATGCGCAGCGGCCGCAATGCGCAGGTGAGTCGTTGCCCAGCAACGGCCGTTGCTGGGCAACGACAAGAAGAATGACCGCTATCGCAAGAAGATTGACAGGAGGAAGGTGTGCCGGGGCGTCAACTTACCATTTTCTGGGAGTTGCGAGTCCAACGCAGGCGTGTCCAGGCGTTTGCAGGGCGGGTGTCTGACGTCAATTCCGGGACCGGAGAGGCTGAAGACATCGCAGCGGGTGAGTAATTTAGCTACTCAGAAACTGCACAAAATGTTTTTCGCAGCCTTGCTATGCAAAAAAAACCTCCCCCATAGGCGGCGTCCAGTTGATCACATGGGCAGCAAAAAATTGCTACGTGCGATCAACTCGGAATGACCCCCAATGACCTTCATCTGTCTCGGGCAATAAGTACCTTCTCCTGCCCCCCCCCCCCCCCCCCCTTCTGCACCTCTGACCACAACAAGGTGTAAGTGGCAGCATGGAGATTGATTAGCCGTACACAAAATACATCTACAGTATATAAGGGCTATTCAAAACCCAGCCACAGGTAACTATAAACAAACTACAAACCAGATTATCCTTTTTCCCCCCAACATGTTTTTAGATGGGCTCTGACTGGCTACAGCCTCTATACTGCATGCAGGGAAGAGTTAGGACCTCACACACTTTCTACAGGAAAACCCTGGTCATGGTGTCTCTGGTAAGCTCTGTATACAGTAATAACAGAGTGTTTTCTAGAGGGAGGAGCAGAGGAAGATTAAGAGCACAGGCTTGGGAAGTGTGATAGGGTCAGAAGCCAACATGATAGGCTACACACTTGGGCAAAATAAATGATGACATTTTTGCTGACCTTTACTAGGTATTAGGTTATACTACTTGCCAAAATGAATTATGCATCAAAATATAGGTCTCAACCTCTCACTTTCAGATCAACTTTGCAGACCTATGTTGTTTAATAGCAGTATTTGTAACAATACGAAAATGCGGAAACATTCTGAGGCATTAACAATCAAGCAATACCCCAAATCCAACAGGGCTGCTGCTAAACACAGACTTCTCCAGGCCCAGAGCACTGCATTCTGGTAATGGTGGCAGTAACAGGAGTGGTTCATCTCTATTCTAATACTTGGAGGAAGAGGGAAAGAATACAATAAATGTTTCATCTCAGCACAAAAAAATAGATCAAAGAGCTTTCTCCACTTCCAGCAAATGATCCAGGACATATTGAAGTGACTTCATCATTAGCTATTTTTATAAGTACTCATACAAGAGACCCCTTGGTACAATGTGTCATGTAATTGTATGTGACCTGTATTAAGAGAGTTAGAACTTCTGGATCATTTCACAAAGAATTGCTTGCTAACTATGATATGGAGTGCTATATATATATATATATATATATATATATATATATATATATATATATAAACGCAAATATTTCAAAGCTCCACCCACAAAGGGGTTAAAAGGGGTGAGATAATGCCTCCCTCAAAGAGTAGAGTTAAGACAGCCTACCCAGCCTGGGCTATAAAGAATGCATGGTGCCAGCTATACCAAGTCGCGCGGAGGGGGTAGGACACGATGCTCTGTTTCTGGACTTCATTGCAGTGGCATTATTCAAATAGGGGAGCCACATCACCTGACACCCTTAAACACTGTCAAACATTGCTGAGTGTGGCTCCCCATTTGAATAATGGACTGCTCTAAAACTGCCACTGGCAAGACAGTTCAGCCTAATGGTTGAGGAGATTTTGTGACGAGTCAGTAGTATTTGTCTTTCATACACACTAATATATATATATATATATATATATATATATATATATATATATATACTGCTCAAAAAAATAAAGGGAACGCTTAAGCAACACAATGTCCACTTAGGAAGCAACACTGATTGACAATCAATTTCACATGCTGTTGTGCAAATGGAATAGACAACAGGTGGAAATTATAGGCAATTAGCAAGACACCCCCAATAAAGGAGTTGTTCTGCAGGTGGTGACCACAGACCACTTCTCAGCTCCTATGCTTTCTGGCTGATGTTTTGGTCACTTTTGAAAGCTGGTGGTGCTTTCACTCTAGTGGTAGCATGAGACAGAGTCTACAACCCACACAAGTAGCTCAGGTAGTGCAGCTCATCCTGGATGGCACATCAATGCGAGCTGTGGCAAGAAGGTTTGCTGTGTCTGTCAGCGTAGTGTCCAGAGCATGGAGGCGCTACCAGGAGACAGGCCAGTACATCAGGAGACATGGAGGAGGCCGTAGGAGGGCAACAACCCAGCAGCAGGACCGCTACCTCCGCCTTTGTGCAAGGAGGAACAGGAGGAGCACTGCCAGAGCCCTGCAAAATGACCTCCAGCAAGCCACAAATGTGCATGTGTCTACTCAAACGATAAGAAACAGACTCCATGAGAGTGGTATGAGGCCCCGACGTCCACAGGTGGGGGTTGTGCTTACAGCCCAACACCATGCAGGACGTTTGGCATTTGCCAGAGAACACCAAGATTGGCAAATTCGCCACTGGCGCCCTGTGCTCTTCACAGATGAAAGCAGGTTCTCACTGAGCACATGTGACAGACATGACAGAGTCTGGAGACGCCAAGGAGAACATTCTGCTGCCTGCAACATCCTCCAGCATGACCGGTTTGGAAGTGGGTCAGTAATGATGTGGGGTGGCATTTCTTTGGGGGGCCGCACAGCCCTCCATGTGCTCGCCAGAGGTAGCCTGACTGCAATTAAGTACCGAGATGAGATCCTGAGACCCCTTGTGAGACCATATGCTGGTGCGGTTGGCCCTGGGTTGCTCCTAATGCAAGACAATGCTAGACCTCATGTGGCTGGAGTGTGTCAGCAATTCCTGCAAGACGAAGGCATTGATGCTATGGACTGGCCCGCCCGTTCCCCAGACCTGAATCCAATTGAGCACTTCTGGGACATCATGTCTCGCTCCATCCACCAACGCCACGTTGCACCACAGACTGTCCAGGAGGTGGCGGATGCTTTAGTCCAGGTCTGGAAGGAGATCCCTCAGGAGACCATCCGCCACCTCATCAGGAGCATGCCCAGGCGTTGTAGGGAGGTCATACAGGCACGTGGAGGCCACACACACTACTGAGCCTCATTTTGACTTGTTTTAAGGACGTTACATCAAAGTTGGATCAGCCTGTAGTGTGTTTTTCCACTTTAATTTTGAGTGTGACTCCAAATCCAGACCTCCATGGGTTAATAAATTTGATTTCCATTGATAATTTTTGTGCGATTTTGTTGTCAGCACATTCAACTATGTAAAGAACAAAGTATTTAATAAGAATATTTCATTCATTCAGATCTAGGATGTGTTGTTTAAGTGTTCCCTTTATTTTTTTGAGCAGTGTATATTTCAGCTATAAGTACTTAACCAACCTATTTTCAGTGAGGAGAGAATAGTGTCTCAGTTATCAGAGGTTAACCTGTCACTTGAACTAAACATTGCCGAACCTCTCTGAGAGCAATAGTAGGAAAGGAGATATAGATATTTTGACTCTTAAATGCATTAAAGGAAAGCTTGATAGTCAGCAACTGCTTATCTGCTGCGTAAAGGGTACTGGACAGGGTCCCAGTTAAACTGCCGCCAGTTGGGATCCTTGCAGTCAGGATACCAATGCCAGAATCCCGACTGATGACAATGCTGCCAGCCGGAAACCCGGCTCACAGGGGCTATTCCCACTTGTGGGTGTCCATGACACCCATAGAGCGGGAATAGAACCTGTGGTAAGCGCAGCGAGGCACCGAGCTGGCAGAGTGGTGACCTCAGCAAGGCCACAAGGGGACTCTGCACTCGCCCTGCTGCCGGCATACTGACTGACGGTAAGGATGCCGTTGTCTGTATACTGACAGCCAGCAGGGGGAAACACCTACCTCGCCAGTATTCCAGCTGCGGTATAGTACCCCAGACGGGAACCCGGCATCAGTATTGCGACAGGTGGGATCCTGACGGTCAGTATGTTAACCCCAATTGACCTCAAGAAGCATGTGGCTTATTTTTTTGTAAGTACAATATGTAGATGCAATAAAGACTATTTAAATCTAACTTACTAATCATTGTAACGAAAACAACATTTATAAAGGTGTTCTGCTATATGAATTACCTTGCAGGAAGCAACATAGAACCAGGTTAAGAAACACCCTGTTGCAACAATACTTGTTTGTAATTTGTGTTTATTAAACCATATTGGTGTCCTGAACAGAGTACCCATATTTTACCACATGAGCATTACTTATAACCCTTTCATACCTAAATCCTGGGTCCAATCCGGGATCATCAACACGGCCATGCTGATACCTGTGTCAGACCTTTTGACACAGAGGCAAGGACCCAGGATTTAGGTCTGATATTGCCAGGGCAGCCTGGGTCATGTGTCAGTGTGAATAGGGTTAACCCGGGTTAAAGTTACATAGACATTAATGAAAAACAAGTAGAGTAACCCGGGTTGAACCTTTCACACTGCAGCCTAACCAGGACACAAACCTACTTCACCTTTTCACACGACACATGACCCAAGTTGCGCCAGTGACATCCTGGGTCCAAGGGGGTTTGGTATGTTAGACAGAATAGACTTAGGTCGCCAGTGTCTAGGTCGACCACTATTGGTCGACAGTAAGTAGGTCGACATGGTTTCTAGGTCGACAGGGACTCTAGGTCAACATGTACTAGGTCGACATGTGTTTTTAAAAAATTTTGGTGTCATTTTCTTCGCAGAGTGATGGGGAACCCCAATTAGTGCCCTGTATACCCTCGCATGGCTCGCGCCTTCAGGCCTGGTGCCTCACTGAGCTCGGCACAGGTTACTGTTCCCAATTGTTGTCCACGTGGATCGTAAAGTATGAAAAAGTTAAAAAATGGGGGGGGAAAGTGAAAAACTCATGTTGACCTAGAGTCCCTGTCGACCTACTTACTGTCGACCAATAGTGGTCAACCTAGATACTCTCGACCTAAGTCTTATTGACCTAGACTCCGGATCCCGGTCCAAGGTGTGGTGTGAAAAGGGTATTAGATACCTTCCTAGGTAATTGATATGACATGTCGAGACAGCAGTAGAACACTGTCAGCAAGTGGTCAACTTGAATCTTGGTAAAATATTTACTTGACATTAACAAGCGATAGCCTTGAATAAAAACCTGCATTATATAATATATGTTGGTGCACTTGTTTCCTAGTCAGGATAGCTAGACAAGAAAGCATATGCCTATTGTGAAAACTATAAAGCTGATTCAGAGTTTCAGGTAAGTCGGCAGCAACTGAATTTGCACTCCATGCACATAAATAAATGTGAATATTCCCCCGTCTGCTATGTTATATACACATATGTGCCAGCACCACTGGTATCCACCTGCTTGTTTGAATAGTTTGGGAACAAGATGCCGGCGCTTGGGATCCTGGTGGTCACAAGACCAACAGTGGCATTCCCATGTGCAGAATCCCGACACCTGCTAGGTGAGTATTCTAACCCTCTTCCCCTTCCCCTCCCTACCTGCAGCCTAACCCCCCCACCCCACCACCACCAAGTGCCTAACCACTTAGTGCCAAACAGTTACCCTCCCTTTTTAGTGCCTAAACCTAACCCCTGCAGCCTAACCTATCCCCCCCTTAGTGCCTACCCGTAACTCACCCCGCACAAGTCCTAACCTTAACCATTCCCCCTTAGTGCCTAACCCTCCCTTTTTTTAGTACCTATCCCTCCCCCAGCAGCCTAACTCTATCCATACCCGCTTAGTGCCAAACCCTAACCCTCCCTTTTTTTAGTGCCTATCCCTCCTCCCGCAGCCTAACTCTATCCATACCCGCTTAATGCCAAACCCTAACCCTCCCTTTTTAGTGCCTAAGATTGCTACCCGAAAGCATCCCGCTCAAATAGCTGTTGTCATTATTATAGCCTTATATACATGCAAGATATCCATCTGAAATTAAAGATTTCTGCATACATATTCTGAGCATAGCCCACAATTGCATCTACACACTTTAAGCACACCCTCGCTCAACTGAGCCTGTGTGTAAACCCTTCTGTGTACAGTGGCTGATCCATCATCAATGGGACCATTCTAGAACAACACATTGCGTTTTTTCGCATTGCAAGTTTTGTCTCACACACCACAAAGATGCGAGGGAAAACATGTAATGTCAGCCCTGCCATATGTGTCGGATGGGTTCACTACGGCTGGCCGGCGGTCGGGCTCCCGGTGACCAGCATCCCGGCGCCGGGAGCCCGACCGCCGGCTTACCGACAGCTTGGCGAGCGCAAATGAGCCCCTTGCGGGCTCGCTGCGCTCGCCGCGCTATGCGCGCCACACTATTTTATTCTCCCTCTATGGGGGTCGTGGACCCCCACGAGGGAAAATAAGTGTCGGTATGCCGGCTGTCGGGCTCCCGGCGCCGGTATACTGAGCGCCGGGAGCCCGACCGCCGGCAAACAGAAGACCACCCGTGTCGGATATGTGTGCAGCCAGGTATCACGGTGTGAACTTTGTGGAACTCTGCATAGTAAAACCATACCTCCCAACATGACCCTCTCCAGGAGGGACAGAATGCTCTGCTCCTGGACTTCCCTCTTAATTTATGATTGCCGGCACCTGTTTTGATACACCTTTCTTATCCATTAGCCTGTTCAACACAGGTGCAGATAATCATACATTAAGGAAAAGTCCAGAAGCAGAGAATTGTGTCCCTCCTGGAGAGGGTCATGTTGGGAGGTATGGTAGAACTATGTCACTAAGTATTTGTTAGTATAGTGTACATTACTGAGATTAAATGTGGCAGTAAGGAAGATTTGGACATTGGTTGTATGGCAAATACTAGAAGAAAGGAAAAGAGGACCCAAGACATTTATAGGACACTTCTAAGCTTCCCAAACTCCACTATCACAGTCCAGTTTTTAAGGATATCCATGCTTGAGCACGGGTGACTTAATTACTATGATTTAACCATCTGGACTCCAGCATGAATATCCTTAAAACCTGCACTGTAATGGCAGAGTTTGGGAAACTATGGATTACTGGAAATTTGGATATACTTATGCATACATATTAATACCCTTATGTTGAGCACAACATCTGTAAAGGGCCCTAAACCCTGGGTGATTTAGACTATGAACGATATGAATGAACAATTTTTCAGTAACAATTTTTTGCATACACACTGAATGACTTGAATGATTTGACATTGCAAACTTCTATATCGTCCAAATTGGCTTGCAATGATAAACGATGATAGACCAACGATGAACGACTGCAGGGACATGCATCGTTTACCGTTGGTGCCTCTGCACTGAACAATATGAACGATATATCGTTCATTTTTGAACGATATCTTTCATATCTATCTAAAATCTCGTCCAGTTTGTAGGGCCCTTAAGTATAGTATAACCTGAGCAGAAGGTGGGACATCTTCCGATGCTGGCAGCCACTGAGGACTGCACATAGAACCAAAACGCTAATCATTTGTGTGCATCATGGTGTTACCTGGAGGCACTTCCCACATAATCTAATTCCCACCTATGCAAAAGTTAAGGCAATTTGTAAAGCTGCACAAGAATAATGTGAAATGATCATTTATATTGGCAACAAATGTAACAGGGTTTTTAGCCACAATTCAGATAAAGTAACCTTATAATATGTTTTCTTTACTGCAAATGCAACAACTTGCAACAATAAAAGTCATTAGAATAAAAATTCCTTAGGAACTGCAACAATAAAGTCATAAGGAAAAAATTCCTTCAGTGTAAAAAATAGAAAAAAAGAAAAAGGAAAAATTTGTAATAAAAACAAAACACTGTTGTTAGTAAAACTTTATATATCTTATCATTTCAACTCCAAACTTTTAAAATCATCTTATTCTGTGTTGCTCAATACATTAAACTTCAAAGTGCTCCAAAACATTGGTATAGAAATACTGAACTGACAGAACAGTGACAGACAAGAAGAAAAGTCAGTACTGGCCTCAGAGAAGCGGATGAAGACGACGTTTATTGGACAGATACAGTGAATGCTCCTAGGGACTGTACAGTACAGGCCACAGTGACTGAGCTAAAATGGAGAGTGACTCACAGCTGGAGGGGAGTAGCTGGGGTCGGGGTCAAGGTCACATGGCCTGCCACTTAGATCTACGTCTACTGTGCAGCAGAGGTCGCAGTTTGCAGATCAGCTCACTCCTTACGTATTACTGTTTTCAAAGCAGGGGGGAAAAAATGCAAAAACATCTCAAATTTTGTTAACCCTTTGCTGGACATCTTGCAACTTCTGCAAGTATATCAGTGCTTCTTACAGCTGTAAGCTAGCCAAAGGCCTACAGCATGCACTTCTTACCATTTAACCAGGTTTTTTTTTTTTTTTTAAACCCTGCATTTCTATGGTTCACACTAAAGATGAGGAAGAGAGCTGCAGTAAGCTAGACATTAGGAATAGCACGGATGGTGTAATGGTTAGCATTACTGCATCACAGCACCGATGTCATGGGTTTGATTCCCACAATGGCCCTAATTGTTTGGTGTTTGTATATTCAGTGGGTTTCCTCTGGGTACTCCGGTTCCCTTCCACAATCCAAAAATATTTAATTGGATCCCAACAAAATTAACCCTAACATGAATGTGTGTGTGTATACATGTGGTAGGGAATAAGGGCCTAATTCAGACCTGATCGCTGCTGTGCGTTCTCGCATGGCAGCCGATCAGGTCTGTACTGTACATGCCAGACGGCCATCTCAGTCCTGCGATCGCCTCTGCCTGACTAACAGGCAGAGGTGGTCGCTGGGTGGGAGGAGACGGGCCAGCGGCGTTTGGCCACCGTTTTAGGGCTGCGGTGCGGGCGACGCAGTCCTGGCCGGACTGTGCGGGGGGCGGGCTGCAGCGGCTGCGTGCCGTCACACGCAGTCGCTGCAACCCGGACAGCGATGTGTAGCTCCCTGCCAGCACGCAGGAGCTGTGCTGGTAGGGAGCTATTCATCAGGTACAAAAGCATCGCCGCTGTGCGATGCTTTTGTACTTGTGCGGCAGGACAGAGCCAGACATGCGGGGCAGACCAGCATGTCTGAGTAACTGATCGTAGCAGTGCACGACTGTGATCAACCATGAATTAGGCCCATAGCTCCACTGGGGCAGGAACTAAATATTCTCTGTAAAGTCGTGCGGAATATGTATGCGCTATATAAATAACTGGTAATAAATAACCTGAAAATAATTACTAATATTCTAGGTCAGTGATAAGCAACCTCATACACTTTGGGGGGGGGCTGCACTGGGTGGTCCTGTAGCCTTCAAAAGGGCCATACTATTACCCTTTATCTCAGGAGTAAGTTAACTAATACATGTAATCAATGAATGAGACTCCTATATGTAATATAGCAGCAGGTCTTTTAAACAAGCATTATACCAGTACAACAACAACAACAAAGCAGGAAGAGCTGGGGGCAGCATGTGGCTGTTACCTGTCACTGCTCTACATCCCTTGTACAGAAGGGGGGGGGAAGGGGTGAAGTTTAATTAGCCACTGAGAAATAAGGGTGTATAGAAAGGAAATAATACATGGAGATCGGCGTGATCTGCAGACTACCCCATGACCCCTGGATAACACTTTAATTACCCCACTGGAGAGAGCAAAGCTTCCTGCACTAGACTGCATATGTATGTGTTCCTAGAACCAGACCTCATAAGAAAATCCAATGATTGTCCTCCTTTGCATGCCAAGCATAAACCAGCAGAGAGCATAAAGGGATCATAGCTATGTACAGAGAGCAAAAAGGAATCATAGCTATGTACAGAGAGCATAAAGGGATCACAGATAGGAATATGCTAGAGCTGCAATGGAGACCTTAGGAGTGGACTTTTTATTAATGTCTATCCTGCCCCTACTCTTCCCACTGTGTCAGAGACAGGCATACATATATTTATGTTATGGATATTGATCGTGATCCGTCTGCAGCAGAGAGCAAATGGCTGCACATGGGAAGCAACAACCTGACCCCTCCCTTCCCCCAACCTTGTGAACTTCAGGTGACCGGCTGTAGCTACATACACAGGCAGGGAAACACAGACACATCCTCAGCTGAACTGGGGCAGGCAGGGGAAACAACACTTTCTTTTTTTTATAAAAAAAAAATGCATATAGTTAAGTATACAACATGTACATCCCAGCCAATTATCTCCTGGCCAATGGCTCTGCAGGCAGCAAACGTCCTGTCAAATGTCAATGTCACAAATGTATGCAACGTGACTCACAGCCTAGCTTGTCCTCTCAAGTGTACCAGGTACAACTAAACAGTCATGTAGACTGGAAATAATAGAATACAATTCTAAGAAAATAAATCGGACCCACACATTTGGGTTTGTGGTTTTGACTGTAGTAATAATAATAATAAATATATATATATATATATATATATATATATATATACACATACATAGGTACACGCACACACATAAAACATACTTTATAAGTATAGGTCTATGCAAATATGACAGCAAGCGTTACACTGAGGTGCTTGTAGACAGATCCCACGTTAAGTAGCCACAGCATGGTAAAGGTTAAGTAAGAGGGAGTCCTGTGCTCTGTGATCCAGGCATGCTCCCACAAACCATCATTCTTCAAATAAAAAAGTAGAACAAAAAAAGTTTTTTTTGTATCTTATATGTACAACAATAGGAAGAGCCATCCTAGCAGCAGCAGCAGGGAGAGTGATGTGTGCTCCCAGGGACTGTCACACACAGCTCTGCTATGGAAACTATTGCACTGCTGCCTGGTACATACACACAGGCTGGGGCATGGAGTCTAGCCGGACTCATGTGACCCTCTCTCCTACACCCAGCTTGCGGGCCACCACCAGCCCCAGTGCGTCCACTTTCAGAAGAAGGGATTCCTATACACAGACACCCCCTTTTCTCGTCTCTCTCTCTCTCCCCTCCTCTACTTGGCGGCCCACCCCTTGGGTTTTCTTGCACAAACCTCCTCCTCCCCCTCCCCCTTGCATCTGCTGCTGCCTCTCCTCCCGGGGCCGACAGGCTCAGCAGCCGGAGCTGGCCGCAACCTTTACCCGGGGACAGAGCCCTATTGATTCCGGGCGCAGCAGCAGCAGCTGTCTGTGCCTGCAAGAGCCCGAGCAGGGACTAAGCAGCAGCAGGCAGGGGAGCAAGATGCAAAACGGGTGCAAGGTGGGGTGAAGAAGAGGCACGGGGGCGGGGGCATGGCTCTATACAAAACCTCCATATACTATTAGGGGAAGGAAAAAAAATGATTAAAAAAAATAGAGAGCACACTGGCTGCTCATCACCAACATGGCTGCCTGGCTGAGACCTAAAAAGAGTAGTAATAATAATAATAGCCCTGCTGGGCTCAGCTCTGTCTTTGTCAGTTTCACCTCTGTAACCCTAAACTAATGCAGAAAGCAGGCAGGGAGCTGCAGAGAGCCAGACACACACACAATATAGCAATGCTGCTGTGACTTACGTGAGGGAAGGCGCTGGGGTTGCTCCTGCTTCCTCCTGGGCATTTTGTCCCCTTTCTATGTGATCTGTCTATAGAGAGCTCGGGGGGTTATTATCCAAGGCGATCACATTCTCCTCTTCGGTGAGTGCAGCCAGATGGGAGCAGAGCAAAGGCAGGGACCCGGTGATCAGAGCGGCTCCTGCGGGTTCCTGGAGTCAGGGAGCTTGGTCGTTGCACCTGGCTTGTCCTCCCTTTCACCTCCCTCCCCCAGCCGTAATAAATATTCTTCAATGGGGGAATGGATGTGATCTATACGTATGTGTGTGTGCAATGGCAGGGCTACATGGTGATGATGAGGAGCTGGTGGTGCTGCTGCCGCTGGTGTCTATGGCAGCACCCTGTGTGTGTCTTCTAGCCCCCTAACACTAATGCAAGGATCAAAGGGCAGCAGTGGCGGCGGTAGAGCACACACACACAGACACACACACATACATGCACATATGGAGGGGCAGCCTCCCAGTCTCAGACATACAGCAGACAAGCTCACAGCCAAGGCTGGGTCACAGTGCAGAGCTGCTGCCCTAGGCTCTCTCCTCCTCCCCTTGCACTTTGCACACCCTGCTCCCCTTCAGCTCCTGTAGGGAGGAGGTAGAGATGTGCAGGGACTGCAGTAAAAACACTCTTGAGGTTAATGCCATTGGTAAAACAGCAAAAGAGCGTTGTCCAAAACTTTTAGCCTTTTTTTTTCCTCATCATGATTTAATTAAGCATTTCATGGACTTCTGTAGGTAATTTGTATTTGGTGTGGGAGAAATGTTTTATGTTGTGTAAAGTGCCATTTCTTAAAAAAAAAAAAAAAAGCGCAATACCATTTATATGGTTAACATGGATGGATGGATAAATGTAAAAAAACTGGACTATTGCAGTAATTACAATAAAAAAAAGTGAATGCAGTTTTTCATCACAATATTGCAAGTGATTGGAAAAGCATCGTTGTATGATCAATAAAGCAAGTATCAATACCTGCATGTATAACAGTGTGCTGCTATTGCAGTGGAAGCACCTGTTGATATGTTCTCAGAAGTAAAGCGATCTAGTCCAACATTGTTTACATAATTTGCTCCTTCACTTGTTAAACATTCCACTGTATAGTATATGCTTTATGTGACAATTTTATCACAGTTCAACAACTCATTGGGGGATATTCAATTGTTTGAAAAGTCAGATGGGTGTCTGTTTTCTTCCTATCTAATAGACAAGAAAAATCAGACACCCAACTGACTTTTCAAACATTTGAATTCCCCCCATTATGTGGGCATAGAAGAAAAAGCTTAGTGTTACAATTGTGTTGCTTGATTAATGTTAGCTCATAAATACCGTAACTCCATGTGAATGGCGATGACTCTAGCATAACTTGGCTGATTGTATCAGTCGTGTTCCTGGTGGGGACCAGTCTATTTGCCATGTTATTGTATCAGCAGAAGTTGTCTAAGAACAAACAAACACTGTAATGATTTATGAGAAATGATAGCCATCAAAATACACGTATAACCTTTTTAATATATTGTCATATTGGGAGGCTGGGTACACACTAGACGATATAGTGGACGATGTGCCCGATTCCGACACATCGTTCATGTCTAGTGTGTACAGTATGCACTATGGGGGTAATTCCAAGCTGATCGCAGCAGGAAATTTTTTAGCAGTTGGGCAAAACCATGTGCACTGTAGGGGAGGCAGATATAACATGTGCAGAGAGAGTTAGATTTGGGTGGGTTATTTTGTTTCTGTGCAGGGTAAATACTGGCTGCTTTATTTTTACACTGCAATTTAGATTGCAGATTGAACACACCACACCCAAATCTAACTCTCTCTGCATATGTTATATCTGCCTCCCCTGCAGTGCACATGGTTTTGCCCAACTGCTAACCAAATTCCTGCTGCGATCAACTTGGAATTACCCCCCATGTCACCGATGATGCACGGGAGTGAGCATCGTCAGTGACATCGCCCATTGGCAGTGCATGCATGTCTGATGAGTGATATTAAAGCATGGCCCCCACCCCCCTGCGCTGTAATTTGGCACTGGCAACATCAGCAAGTGTGCTTGCCCTGTCGTCGGGTCCAGTGGCTAACAATATCGTTGGGTACACACATTGTTTAGTCTGTACCCTACATAACTGTGCGGAAATGTGCAGGAACACATTGTGGCCAATTAGACATTTGCTAGACACTATCTAATTTGCATTTGATCAATCATACTTAATTGTTGATTGATCACTATGGGTTACTGCATATTTATATCTATGAATTTTAGGAAGTAGCCCCATTATATCGACGGTCTGCACTATAGATAACAAAACTATTTTGGTCTGAACAAATGTTTTTCAAACAGGCAAAATAGTATCACATAATACACCTTGGCTAAGATAGATTAATATAATTAGAATGATGGGAGTTATATGGCTGATTTCTGTAAGAGATAGCTGGACAACTGGGTTATGTAGCTGCACATATCTCCAATAAGTATGGTAGGCCGATATTGCACATTTTTGTGTGCAACAGACAGGATCCCCCCAATCCACCCTCCAGACTCCCACCTGGTAGATGCAGGGGTGTAGCATGCAGTCCTGGCACCCAGAGGAGTTGTGTGCTATGACGTTGCCCCCCAAGACCATTAGAGTTAGACCTCTCCACATTACATCTGAAAATATTATTGAAATCATATATATTATATAATATATATATATACACATATATATATATATATATATATATATATATATATACACACACAATGGATGGCACTCAGAGACTTATAGGTGATGAAAAATGCTACTACAGCTATATAACGTTAAAAGGAAGGGCACCGGAGAAGGCTGTATGAAATACATTGAGTGTGGGATATATGAGAAGTGTGCAGTAAGTTTCTGGATGTACAAAATAAGAATTTACTCACCGGTAATTCTATTTCTCGTAATCCGTAGTGGATGCTGGGAACTCCGTAAGGACCATGGGGAATAGACGGGCTCCGCAGGAGACTGGGCACTCTAAAAGAAAGATTAGGTACTATCTGGTGTGCACTGGCTCCTCCCTCTATGCCCCTCCTCCAGACCTCAGTTAGGGAAGCTGTGCCCGGAAGAGCTGACACAACAAGGAAAGGATTTAGAATCCAGGGTAAGACTCATACCAGCCACACCAATCACGCTGTACAACTTGTGATAACCATACCCAGTTAACAGTATGAACAACAACTGAGCCTCCTTTTACGGATGGCTCATAACAATAACCCTTTAGTGAAGCAATAACTATATACATGTATTGCAGAGAGTCCGCACTTGGGACGGGCGCCCAGCATCCACTACGGACTACGAGAAATAGAATTACCGGTGAGTAAATTCTTATTTTCTCTGACGTCCTAGTGGATGCTGGGAACTCCGTAAGGACCATGGGGATTATACCAAAGCTCCCAAACGGGCGGGAGAGTGCGGATGACTCTGCAGCACCGAATGAGCAAACTCAAGGTCCTCCTCAGCCAGGGTATCAAACTTGTAGAATTTAGCAAATGTGTTTGAACCCGACCAAGTAGCAGCTCGGCAAAGCTGTAAAGCCGAGACCCCTCGGGCAGCCGCCCAAGAAGAGCCCACCTTCCTTGTGGAATGGGCTTTCACTGATTTAGGATGCGGCAGTCCAGCCGCAGAATGTGCCAGCTGAATCGTGCAACAGATCCAGCTAGCAATAGTTTGCTTTGAAGCAGGAGCACCCAGCTTGTTGGGTGCATGCAGGATAAATAGCGAGTCAGTTTTCCTGACTCCAGCCGTCCTGGAAACATAAATTTTCAAAGCCCGGACTACGTCCAGCAACTTGGAATCCTCCAAGTCCCGAGTAGCCGCAGGCACCACAAGAGGTTGGTTCAAATGAAACGCTGATACCACCTTTGGGAGAAATTGGGGACGAGTCCTCAATTCTGCCCTGTCCATATGGAAGATCAGATACAGGCTTTTACATGACAAAGCCGCCAATTCTGACACACGCCTAGCTGAAGCTAAGGCCAACAGCATGACCACCTTCCACGTGAGATACTTTAGCTCCACGGTCCTAAATGGCTCAAACCAGTGTGATTTCAGGAAATCCAACACAACGTTAAGATCCCAAGGTGCCACTGGAGGCACAAAAGGGGCTGAATATGCAGCACTCCCTTTACAAACGTCTGAACTTCAGGCAGTGAAGCCAGTTCTTTTTGAAAGAAAATAGATAGGGCGAAATCTGGACCTTTATGGACCCCAATTTTAGGCCCATAGTCACCCCTGACTGTAGGAAGTGCAGAAATCGACCCAGCTGGAATTCCTCTGTTGGGGCCTTCCTGGCCTCACACCAAGCGACATATTTCCGCTATATGCGGTGATAATGCTTTGCTGTCACATCCTTCCTAGCTTTTATCAGCGTAGGAATCACTTCATCTGGAATGCCCTTTTCCGTTAGGATCCGGCGTTCAACCGCCATGCCGTCAAACGCAGCCGCGGTAAGTCTTGGAACAGACAGGGCCCCTGCTGTAACAGGTCCTGTCTGAGAGGCAGAGGCCATGGGTCCTCTGAGATCATTTCTTGTAGTTCTGGGTACCAAGTTCTTCTTGGCCAATCCGGAACGATGAGTATAGTTCTTACTCCTCTCTTTCTTACTATCCTCAGTACCTTGGGTATGAGAGGAAGAGGAGGGAACACATAAACCAACTGGTACACCCACGGTGTCACTAGTGCGTCCACAGCTATCGCCTGAGGGTCCCTTGACCTGGCGCAATATTTTTTTAGCTTTTTGTTGAGGCGGGACGCCATCATGTCCACCCGTGGCAGTTCCCAGCGATTTACAATCTGTGTGAAGACTTCTTGATGAAGTCCCCACTCTCCCGGGTGGAGGTCGTGCCTGCTGAGGAAGTCTGCTTCCCAGTTGTCCACTCCCGGAATGAACACTGCTGACAGTGCTAGCACGTGATTCTCCGCCCATCGAAGAATCCTTATGGCTTCTGCCATTGCCATCCTGCTTCTCGTGCCGCCCTGGCGGTTTACATGGGCGACCGCCGTGATGTTGTCTGATTGAATCAGTACTGGGTGGTTTTGAAGCAGGGGCTTTCGTAAGAAGCCACCATCTTTCCCAGGACTCGCGTGCAGTGATGCACCGACACCTGTTTTGGTTTCAGGAGGTCCCTGACCAGAGATGACAATTCCTGGGCCTTCTCCACCGGGAGAAACACCTTCTTCTGTTCTGTGTCCAGAATCATGCCCAGGAAAAGCAGACGCGTCGCAGGAATCAGCTGCGACTTTGGGATATTCAGAATCCAGCCGTGCTGTTGCAACACTTCCTGAGAGAGTGCTATGCTGACTAACAACTGCTCTCTGGACCTCGCCTTTATGAGGAGATAGTCCAAGTACGGGATAATTATAACTCCCTTCTTCCGAAGGAGTATCATCATTTCGGCCATTACCTTGGTAAATATTCTCGGTGCCGTGGAGAGACCAAACGGCAACGTCTGGAATTGGTAATGACAGTCCTGTACCACAAACCTGAGGCATTCCTGGTGAGGTGGGTAAATGGGGACATGCAAGTAAGCATCCTTGATGTCCAGCGACACCATAAAATCCCCCTCTTCCAGGCTTGCAATAACCGCCCTGAGCGATTCCATTTTGAACTTGAACTTCTTTATATAAGTGTTCAAGGATTTTAAATTCAGAATGGGTCTCACCGAACCGTCCGGTTTCGGTACCACAAACATTGTGGAATAGTAACCCCTGCCCTGTTGAAGGAGGGGGACCTTGATTATCACCTGCTGGAGGTACAGCTTGTGAATTGCCGCCAGTAATACCTCCCTTTCCCTGGGAGCAGCTGGCAAGGCTGATTTGAGGTAACGGCGAGGGGGAGTCGCCTCGAACTCCAGCTTGTATCCCTGAGATACAATTTGTACAGCCCAGAGATCCACTTGTGAGCGAACCCACTGGTTGCTGAAGTTTCAGAGACGCGCCCCCACCGCACCTGGCTCCGCCTGTGGAGCCCCAACGTCATGCGGTGGACTTAGTGGAAGCAGGGGAGGATTTTTGTTCCTGGGAACTGGCTGCCTGGTGCAGCTTCTTTCCTCTACCCTTGCCTCTGGCCAGAAAGGATGCTCCTCTGACCCGCTTGCCTTTCTGAGGCCGAAAGGACTGCACTTGATAATACGGTGCTTTCTTAGGCTGTGAGGGAACCTGAGGTAAAAAAGTCGACTTCCCAGCAGTTGCTGTGGATACGAGGTCCGAGAGACCGTCCCCAAACAATTCCTCACCCTTATAAGGCAAAACCTCCATGTGTTTTTTAGAATCAGCATCACCTGTCCACTGCCGAGTCCATAATACTCTCCTGGCAGAAATGGACATTGCATTAATTCTAGATGCCAGCAGGCAAATGTCCCTCTGGGCATCCCGCATATATAAGACAACGTCTTTTATATGTTCGATGGTTAGCAAAACAGTATCCCTGTCGAGGGAATCAATTTTGTCTGACAGGGTATTAGTCCATGCTGCTGCAGCACTACACATCCAGGCTGAAGCAATAGCAGGTCTCAGTAGAGTACCAGAGTGTGTATACACAGACTTCAGGATAGCTTCCTGCTTTCTATCCGCAGGCTCCTTTAGGGCGGCTGTATCCTGAGACGGCAGTGCCACCCTTTTAGATAAGCGTGTCAGCGCCTTGTCCACCCTAGGGGATGTTTCCCAACGTAACCTATCCTTTGGCGGGAAAGGGTACGCCATCAGTAACCTCTTAGAAATCACTAGTTTCTTATCAGGGGAACTCCACGCTTCTTCACACAAATCATTTAATTCATCAGATGGGGGAAAAGTCACTGGCTGCTTTTTCTCCCCAAACATAATACCCCTCTTGGTGGTAACCGGGTTAATATCAGAAATGTGCAATACATCTTGCATTGCAGTAATCATGCATCGGATGGCTTTTGTAGACTGTACATTTGTCTCATCTTAATCTACACTGGAGTCAGACTCCGTGTCGACATCTGTGTCTACCATCTGAGCTAGCGGGCGTTTATGAGCCCCTGACGGCTTCTGAGTCGCCTGGGCAGGCGCGGGCTGAGACCCTGGCTGTCCCAAGGCTGCTGCGTCATCGAACCTTTTATGTAAGGAGTTGACACTGTCGGTAAAGACCTTCCACATATCCATCCAATCAGGTGTCGGCCCCGTCGGGGGCGACACCACACTTATCTGCCCCTGCTCCGCCTCCACGTAACCCTCCTCATCAAACATGTCGACACAGCCGTACCGACACACCGCACACACACAGGGAATGCTCAGACTGAGGACAGGACCCCACAAAGTCCTTTGGGGAGACAGAGAGAGAGTATGCCAGCACACACCACAGCGCTATATAACACAGGGATTTACACTATAAAAAGTGATTTACCCAATAGCTGCTTAAATATCTTATTTGCGCCTAAATTTATGTGCCCCCCCTCTCTTTTTTACCCTTCTTGTATCAGGATACTGCAGGGGAGAGCCTGGGGAGCTGCTTCCAGCGGAGCTGTGAAGGGAGAATGGCGCTGGTGTGCTGAGGAAGAAGGCCCCGCCCCCTCAGCGGCGGGCTTCTGTCCCGCGTTTTAAGTAACTTAATGGCGGGGTTTTTTACACATATACAGTTTTCAGACTGTATTATGTGTATTTTAAGTGCCAAAAGGTATTATAATTGCTGCCCAGGGCGCCCCCCCCCCCCCCCCCAGCGCCCTGCACCCTACAGTGACCGGAGTGTGTGGTGTGCTGTGGGAGCAATGGCGCACAGCTGCGGTGCTGTGCGCTACCTTAATGAAGACAGGAGTCTTCTGCCGCCGATTTCATCGCTTCTCTTCTGTCTTCTGGCTCTGCAAGGGGGACGGCGGCGCGGCTCCGGGAACGGACGATCGAGGTCAGGCCCTGTGTTCGAACCCTCTGGAGCTAATGGTGTCCAGTAGCCTAAGAAGCACAAGCTAGCTGCAAGCAGGTAGGTTTGCTTCTCTCCCCTCAGTCCCACGTAGCAGTGAGTCTGTTGCCAGCAGATCTCACTGAAAATAAAAAACCTAACAAATACTTTCTTTTCTAGCAAGCTCAGGAGAGCCCACTAGGAGCACCCAGCTCTGGCCGGGCACAGATTCTAACTGAGGTCTGGAGGAGGGGCATAGAGGGAGGAGCCAGTGCACACCAGATAGTACCTAATCTTTCTTTTAGAGTGCCCAGTCTCCTGCGGAGCCCGTCTATTCCCCATGGTCCTTACGGAGTTCCCAGCATCCACTAGGACGTCAGAGAAAAAGTATTATATTTACAAACAAAGTGAACATTACATTTTATTCGCCAGGGGAGTCTATGCAAAGTTGCATGCGCTCAAACCACGTGGTGAAGCAGTTAAACCAGTACGAATTAGGTATGTCTTCTACATGCTGCTGCCAGTGACTCAAAATGAATCCCACACATCTTGCGCTTGATTGGTGGGAACATGAAGAAGGCGCATTGGGCCTGGTCTGGACTGTACGGTGGTTGACAGAACTCCTGGATGCATTCATGGGCCAGAAAATCCAATTCCCTTGACTTGTGGGCAGGTGCATTGTCATGATGGTGAAGGGTACCACGAGCGCATTGGTTGGCGTACCAGTGCCCAGTGATGTGCTGCTGGTACGGTAGCTACATGACCAGTCTTGGCCACAAAAACATCAACCATCTACTTGGCCACACTGCACTCACGTGTTATATCTGCACATGTTATATCTGCCCCCTCCCCTGCAGTGCACATGGTTTTGCCCATCTGCTAACAAATTTGCTGCTACCATCAGGTCTAAAATAGGCCCCAAGTCGGATCCTTTCTGACAAGCATTGACTATTCAATGAGCGGCCAAATCCAACTGTCAGATTTGGCCGTTCCCGGTGCCCTGTCCATGCTGCCACAAAGCCCAGTGCCAGTTGGGCATCCTCATCCTCTCTGCGCTGCTGCTTCTTTGGCCGGCTCCCACTCCCAGGAGCTGCTGCCCCTCATCCTGGGCTTCAAGCTGGTGAGCATCGACCAGGAGACCTGGCTGTCAGAGAGCGGGGAGCTGCAGGTGACCGAGGGCAGCCACATCCAGCTGCGCTTCTACAGCGTTGCCCCCATCTCATCACCTCAATCCGACTTTTTTTAAAGTCAGATTGAAAATGTCGGAAATGGGGTCAAAACCTGTCGGATTTGGCGGCGTTTCCGACAAAAGCATGTGGATCTGCGGCTATTCCGCAGATCCACGTGTTTTCCGACAAGTTAGGAATTCCTGACTTTTCGGAAAAATGCAGCCCCTATTGAATAGGTCGGAACCTCTACCGACCTAAATCAGTCGGAAACTGCCGTCTTTCCGACATGACGGCAGTTTTGACAGCAATTGAATATACCTCATAGTCACCCTGGTGTCCACCTTAACTATGGCCCATATGGAATCAATGTTGTCCTCAGTGATGGCGGACACAGGTCGGCCGCAGCGATCCTCATCTTCCAGGAACTATCTCCCATGGCAAAATCTAAATTTCTCTGCACCTGGTACATCTGCCCTACATGCAATGCAACATAGTTTTGCCCACTTGCTTGCTTTTTTACTTTCCTTACAAACAGGGTCGGACTGGCCCACACGGGAACAGGGGAAACCACCGGTGGGCCCCACTGCTTGTGGGCCCACCTCCTTCTGTTATTAATCTTCTACATTAATCTTCTGCATTACCATGCACGCACAAGCAGTGTATACTATATATATGTTTATCATGGTGGCCCAGCCCATGCAGTCTCTACTGGTTAGCCTGGACTCTGGTGGTTGGCCACACCTCCACTATTGCCTGCCCACACCCTTAAGCATGGACCCCTTCCACTGCATTTCCCTGGTAGGCCCTTCAAGCCCCAGTCCGACACTGCTTACAAGCATGAATCAGGCCCAGTGTGTGATTTCAGTGGCCAGAAGGTGCCGTCTTTTCAATTGTTTCTTTGGCACCTCACAACCCGAAACAAGGTTGCAAAATATTGGGATATGAGACTGGCATATCATATTAGAAAAACCCAACAATGTTCGTGAAGAAATAACAATATATAATAATGATTACATTCATGTTCATAATGTACATTACACTAATGTTTGATTTTTGTTATGACAAAGGCAATCTAATGATTTTTTAATTTAGCAGTTTAGCAATATGTTCATATTTTATGTATAAACACTAACACACTAACAGTAAATATAACAAATATTATGGGGGAGATGTACTAAAGCCTTGGAGAGTGATAAATTGGAGAGAGATAAATTACCAACTAATCAACTCCTGCCATTTGTCAAACACAGCCTGTTACATGACAGGAGCTGATTGTAGATGTAACAAGCGTGGATATGGGGGGAAGAGGTATCAGTATGTGTGCAAATACCGCTCCCCTCCATGTATGACAGCGGTGGTGTGTGGTACACGACAGGGGCGCATGTAGCATGCTGATATGCAGGTCAATGTATCTAACTATTTGAAGCTTACCTTGTACTTTGTGAAGGGGTGATCAGCATTGCGGCTGAGCAGATAATGTAGTGTGTGTCTAGGAGGGATTGGAAGCATAGGACACTGCATAGATCTGCTCAGTTGCAATGCTGATTATTTTTTTACAAAGTACCAGTAGCTTCATATAGTGTTCATAGTTTTTATGCAGGATCAAATAGCTCATTGAGTAGGGTGTTTGATTAGAATTCAACAGGTTATAGGTTTGAATCCTGGCTATAGCAGTATATTGAAATGTGTTATTTAATGAAGGGTATTGTAATTACTAACAAGCTCTCAAGTTAAGTGCATGAATGTGGTATAAAGAGGATTTGTGTCCAAATTCATTTTCTTGCAGTGGTCTATAAATGTGTGTGTATTATTTACATATAATATATTGTATTTTATATTATAATATATATAAAATGTGGGAAGGGGCATCATAGCATGGCTTTTTCTGGGATCAATCTTGTCATGCCCCTTCCCCACAAGGCATGTGCTTTATGTACC
Organism: Pseudophryne corroboree; assembly: GCF_028390025.1. NCBI lineage: Eukaryota > Metazoa > Chordata > Amphibia > Anura > Myobatrachidae > Pseudophryne > Pseudophryne corroboree. The sequence goes on along the minus strand of NC_086444.1, from coordinate 993,177,135 downwards.
TATTGGCAAAATGGGGGAAATTCTCTCTCTGGCACAAGGCACCAAAAAGTCTAGGTACGGCTCTGGCCCATACACCACAGCTAGGGACAGCGCTGTCTCTAATGGTGTGTACACACGGTGAGATCTTTTCTTACGATTCTGACTATATAGTCAAAATCGTAAGAAAAGTTAGTGCAGATCCCAATGTGAAAGTCACCTTGCGATCCCGATTCGATGCCAATGCGCAGTCCTGCGCGGTCGGCATCGCAAGCCTAGATCGACTGTGCAGGCAAGTCAATTTTGACTATCTTTATAGAAGAGATAGTCAAAATTTACACTTAGCCAAAATCGCACATAGGTGGTCAATCCGAGTTGTTCGCTCGTTGCCGATTTTTGCTATGCTGCGATTTGTTGCTGCATGCGCATGGTACGCAGTGCGCATGCGCTTAGTTATTTAACTAAAAACTTAGCAGTTTTGCTGTTGTCTGTGCGGCGCTTTGCAGTCGCACCGCTGATCGGTGAGTGATTGACAGGAAAGGGGCGTTTCTGGGTGGTAACTTAACGTTTTCCGGGAGTGTGCTAAAAAACGCAGGCGTGTCAGGGAAAAACGCGGGAGTGTCTGGAGAAACAGGGGAGTGGCTGGCCGAACGCAGGGCGTGTTTGTGACGTCAAACCAGGAACTAAACGGACCGAGCTGATCGCAATCTAGGAGTAGGTCTGGAGCTACTCAGAAACTGCAAGAAAATATTTAGTAGCAATTCTTCTACTCTTTCGTTCGCTATTCTGCTAAGCTAAGATACACTCCCAGAGGGCGGCGGGCTAACATTTGCAATGCTGCTAAAAGCGAACAACTCGGAATGAGGGCCATAGTCAGTATCGCAAGCACAGTCATTATGTGCTTGCGATGCCGACCTAGCCCCTGTCGCATAGTGAGAATCGGGCTTAGCCCGAATCTCACCGTGTGTATGCACCTTAACTGTGACAGGTGCCATCTCCGGGCTGCATGTGAGATCTTGTGATACTTGCGCATGACCAGAGGAGCTGTCCATGGGAGAGACACAGCGCATCAGCACAAGGCTGATGTGCTGTGTGCTCTAGCAGCGATCGCCGTCGGGGGGAGATTTCACTTCATGGTGTTCATACATCTCAGCGCTGCTACTTCCTGCTTCACCTCAGTAAAGAAGCTAAGCTGGAAGTCTTATACCCGCACAATATGTGCGGGTATAATACATATACCTCTTTATTTGTCTCCACTTTATCACTCTCCAAAGCTTATTACATCTTCCCCAAAGTATATAATCAGCACTACCTGGCACAAATGAGTCAGTTCAGGTGCTCTTGCAGTGCTGGAAATGACAGTTCAATGGCTCTTCACCTCATTGTAATCGGAAAGTCAGGTCTAAAAGAGGACCTGGGTAACTCAGGCTTGCTCACGGTAGGCTCCGATTTTTAAATGAGCCTCCCGCTGCCCCGCAACCCTTGTCATCTGTCCTGGATTATAGCGTTCCCTTCATTAAGCTCCTAATGCGAGAGTCAAAAATGCCAGGGGGTGGGGCCTGCACGGGGGGGGGGGGGGGGGGGGCGCTAGCCGTTCTGCTGTGCGGTAGAGCGGGGCAGTGTGAGCAGAGGCAATGTCATCTGAATAACCAGCTGAAAAGCTGGTCTACTGACAGCGGCTCACCATACAGTGAAGCATATATCCTGGCAGCCAGGGCTTTGCTTCAGTATGGCTGGCCCCGCCCACCACGCTCAGAGTGGGATGCGTGGATCAGCCCAGCCTTCCTCTCCCTGTTCCTCACCTGTCACTGGATGAGGCTGCCCTGTGTTGTCTACTCCCACCACACTGTCACGGGGCTGGCTCCTGCCCTTCACAAGTGTAGAGATGTGCCCTGTGGGCACATCAGTGGTGCTGTCCCTGGCTGGGGACAGCGCTGGGGCAGCTTGTCTGTCCCCAGCGCTGGGTGCGTGGCGGCGGCGGGTGTCCGGTGCAGGGATTACCCTTTTCCCTGCACCGGACCGGAGGCTGCGGAGAGGTTCAAATATTGGCGCCCTCCGGGAGCCAATCGCGGCTCCCGGAGCGGCGGCCAGTCAGAGAGGGGCGCGGCGAGCCAATCGGCGCTCGCCGCGTCATAGGCCCCGCCCCCGGCGTCTGACGTCAGACGCCGGGCGGGAGCCGAAGAGAAAAGGACCGCGCGCGCGGAAGAGCGCGAAGAAAGCAGCCGGGACCTGGAAAGAGGAGCCGGAGCGCAGAAGAGAGTCCGGCGCGGAGGAGAAGACGACGGCCGTGGGAAGAAGAGCTCCGGTGGCCGCTGAAGAGGCCGGAAGACGTCGGGCTCCTACAAGAAGATGTCCAGCGGCGGCTGGACGCGGAGCAGCGGAGGCGACGCCGCTGGCCAGGACGGATCAGCGGCAGACGAGGGCGCCGGAGACCCCTTGGAGCAGGTGAGGCCTCAGTGAGGCTACTTCCACCCCTTCTCCTTTCCTCCCTAGACCACCGGGTGTTCGGGCATTAGGCCCGTGGGCAGAGTCAGGCCCTCCCGGCCTGTGGGCAATCAGACGGGCCCTCCCGGCCCGTGGGCACAGTCGGGCCCTTCCGGACTGTGGGCACCTTTAACCGGGCCCTGCGCAGTCGGGGTTCCCCCCGGCCCGTGGCCCGGCTAAGACTTGGGGGTCACCATTTGGGTAGTTTGGGCACTAGGCCCGTAAGGATAGTCAGGCCACCGGCCTGTGACACCAGTTAGGCGGGCATTAGGCCCGATGGGCACATCAGGCAATAGTCCTGTGGGACATTAGAGGGCATTAGGCCCTAGTGTACTTTGGCCGAATAGGGTAACATAAGGTGACCCTGGGCACCAGGCCCAGGTCACCCACGAGTGACGAGTTAGGCGGGCACTAGGCCCGTGGGTGAAGTCAGGCCCACGGCCTGTGCGCAGTCAGGGGGCGCTAGGCCCAGTGAAGAAGTGTTTCCCCCGAGGTGAATAGAGGTGGCACTGGGCACTAGGTCCAGGCCACCCTGAGGTGATTAGGTATACAGGCTCACTTGGCTTGAGGCCCACATAAGGGAAGGTACAGGAGGTGGGTAGGCTGTGTGGCGCCCACCCCCCAGAGTGCAGGTAGGGATCTAAAGGAATCGGACCGTTTGATGTACTCTGATATGTGTGTTGTTACCGTGCAGGGCAAAGTGTTGTTTAGAGTTTGTGCATAGTTTGTGTTGCACCAACCACACTTGAGCCAGTTTGAGGGCTTTGTTTATGTAGTTAGTGTAGCGGATGCACACTAGGTTAGAGTGAGGCCCTGCACGGCTGTTTCTCTCTTTGCCTCCTTACAGGGACCTGTAAGTGGAGAAGATCGGAGTACAAGACGTAGGACGGTGAGTAACATCGGTCTGTGTGTTCCTTCTGTGTGTGTCCCTATCTGTCTCCCTTCCTTCAGGGCGAACGGTGAGCCTTGCACGCCGGTGCAAGGTAGAATTTCCACCTGGTGCGAGAGTGCCAATAGGTGAAATTCGGGCTCTGAGGCGGACACCTGGGATGACCCTCACCTAGCCCGAAAGCACTATTTTTCTCGGGGTCGGAGGGCGTTTCGGTCCACAGTTAGTAGGACGGCACTCAGCAATCTCCTTCCTCTTAGGTCATCGTGTCTGGATCCGACGGAAGATTTGCCAGGTCCGTTGAAGGTTCCGGTACCTGAAGGTGAGAGAGAGCGGCGCCTGGTGAGTACCGAAAATACACCTGCACGGCAGCAGGCACCACCACACGCGCAGCCGCACCTCTTACACAAGAAGGATCAACAAAGCTACAGTAAGTGGGTGTGTACTGGAGTAATATGAGGGGAGGGGGCTGTGTATTAAGTAATTTAATGTGGTGCTGTGTGTAATATGATAGGAGGGGGGTTGTGTATAATACAATACATACAGTATAGTACTGTGTGTACCGGATGTATTTTGGGGGAGGGGGCTTGTATTATGTAATATGGTGCTGTGTGTAATATGGGAGGGGTTGTGTATAACACAATATATATGGTGCTGTGTGTACTGGGTGTAATATGAGGGGAGGGGGGGGTTGTGTATAACCCAATATATATGGCACTGGGTGTAATATGGGGGGGGGGGTGTTGTGTATAACACAATATATATGGTGCTGTGTGTACTGGGTGTAATATGGGGGGGTGTTGTGTATTACACAATATATATAGAGCTGTATGTACTGGGTGTAATATGAGGGGAAGTGGGGATGTTTGTGCATAACACAATATATATATGGTGCTGTGTGTACTGGGTGTAATATGGGGGGGTGTAGTGTATAACACAATATATATGGTGCTGTGTGTACTGGGTGTAATAGGAGGGGAGGGGGTTTGTGTATAACACAATATATGTAACCCTACTCCCACTTATCTAGTATTAGGGTTTTATGCAATCTGGCGTGCCTCCACCCAAGCGTATACACCCTGGCTTGCTTGGGAAAACCGTCCCGTAAATGGGTAGTGGGTGTCAATGGTTATAAATACTAGTGTGGTACTACTACTGTGAATGTTAGCATTGGACAGGGGGTTAACCTCCTCACCTTGTCAACCCGAGGATCCGTTGATTGATGATGTCCTTCTTATTATTTTCCAGAACTCCAGGATACACAGGACCCACTATAACAGGTAAGTAAGTTTATTGGTACGAAACTTTATAATCAATCTTCTTCCAGGGATTCATGCAATTTATATACATTAGACACCATCAATAGTAATACTCAGTTTGAGCCTATATAACAAGAATACTGCATGCAACACAACAAAAAGAATCCAAACAATCATAACCCATAGTCAGGATGGCTATGGACCCAGGGTTTAAATAGTTTACCTTATACCTTCTGCGCAGTTACCCCTCTGTACTACTCTCAGTGATCACTGTTTATAGGTTATTCAGGAAAGATTTCCCCTGGGGTTTATCCCATTGAGTCGGTGGTTATCATTTAGTGATGGCCAACTATTGCCAGAGAGGGGGTATGTGAGGTGCAATCTTCTTCCCTCTCTGGGGGATAATCGCCTATATATGAGTTGTCGGGGTCGGGCTTTTGGCACTCGTTTGCCCCTGGCAATTCCAGTACTTCCGTAGTGACTGTATATCCTTACATCCAACGGTGACTCTCAGCGGCACTATTTAGCTATACCTCTTTTTTAGCCAATGCACCTGAAGCTGGAGTTTGGGTAATTACTAAGCTGCCTGTCCAGATCTGAATAAAGCACTGTGTTATTACAAAGTTCAGCTGAGGATAGGTAAAGTTCGTGTTAGCTAAAACTGTAACACTCCATTTAGAGAGAGATTAAGTTATTACCACTATTAGCTCCAGTGTTGTTTCTGAAAATTGTTCTAATACTACCCCAATAGTGGGTCAGTCATTCAAGCCCTTCGTGTCGGGATGTATGTATTATATACTAGTAATATTTATTTCTTGTCAGAACCACTTGGATAACTGAGGATATCCCGGCTTCTTCCAGGTTAATCGAAACATCAAATGGGGAGTCTAACATCCGTGGGATAGGCAACACTTTATCCAATCACTATTGGAGAGTTACAATAATTCTGACTTCTCTTGACTCCTCCATCTAATCAGTTACGGTGCTGTGTGGCTTATCACCTAAATAAATTCTGCCTTCAATGCTCAACTGTGGTGAATTACTAGCTTCTCTTCTATTCGCAGTTATGCCAAGGCAATAATCCACTTTCACTATATCAGTTTAGTGCAGTTCGTCTGGAGGATACGCTGACAGATGCCTCCCTATAGGCGGGGTTTCATTCAGCACAGCCCTGTTCAGCCCCCCCCCCCCCCCCCCCCCCAAGACTTGCCTTATATTCAGCACCACCACGTCTCTCTCTCTCTAGTAGCAGCCCTTCTCATCTGTGTCACTCCCAGCTGAGGCCGCCTCCCCGGAAGGTCTCTGAACCGAGATAGACAAGCTCTAAATGATGCTGCACGGCGGGATCAGTGCGACTCACCAGCTGAGCACAGTCTCCGCCAAGGACCCTCTGCTCTGATCCTTGCCTCCGGCTATGACTCCGATCGCCGCTACTGCACGTCCCGGCTTGGCTACGGTACCTGTCACAAGAGCTGGGGACGGGATGTTATCCACCGTCCATCCGCGCTGTTCACACCTCCTCCTCCCCCGCTGTCTCGCGTCTCTCTCCCAGTCCTCCTCCGTCACACCTCCCAACCGTTCTCCTCTACGCGCGCGCTGTCTCCCGAACCTTCCTCGACATAGCGCGAGGAGCTGCCTCCAGAACTTTCCTCTATACAGCGCGAGTCCCCGAGCTCTCCCCTGATACCAAGCCATATAACACATAAACAATACGTATACAGGGATTACCATAACTAATAATCAGTAGTATTTTATATTTATAAGTAATCATGCTTTATATTTATTTACTGCATTACCCAGTCATTATTATCCCATTTTTCTCCAAAGGGCTACATATATATGGTGTTGTGTGTGCTGGGTGTAATATGAGGAGAGGTGGTGTTTGTGTATAACACAATATATATGGCGCTGCGTGCACTGGGTGTAATATGAGGGAGGGGGGTTGTGTATAACACAACATATATGGTGTGTGTACTGGGTGTAATATGAGGGGGGGGGGGTTGTTTATAACCCAATATATATGGCGCTGTGTGTACTGTGTGTAATATGTGTGTGTGTATGTGTGAGTGTGTGTGGTGGGGGGGTGTTGTGTATAATACAATATATATGGTGCTGTGTGTAATATGAGGGGAGGGGGGTGTTTGTGCATATCACAATATGTATGGTGCTGTGTGTACTGGGCGTAATATGAGGGGAGTGGGGCGGTTTGTGTATAACACAATATAGGGTAAATGTATGATGCAGTGATAAGAGTGGAGAAATGAGCCCATGGCAACCAATTAACTGCTCCGTACAATTGTATAGTATGCAACTTATAAATGTTACTTCAATGCTGATTGGATGCCATGGACAACTTCTCCACTGGCTCCCTTCTCCACTCTTATCACTGCTTCTTACAATTACCCCCTTATATGGTGCTGTGTGTACCGAGGAAAAGCAGGAAGCACCAGTATGAACATCTTGTTTGCCGGAGTGAGGGAGCCCTGTCAGCGGCCACAGCCTAGTGCTGATGCTTCCTGGGCATGCACAAGATCTCACCTGCAGGCTGGAACCAGTGCCTGCTACAGCCAGGGACAACCAAATCGATAGCTGCAGGTGTCGGAATACTCAGTTCTGCGGACCATTCATACATTGCCCTCACATATCGGCATGCTAACATATCAGCATGCTATCTTTAAGATAACAATACCTATAATGAGAGGGGCACATACATGGTTGGGGAGCGGTATAGCACACATAACGTGCCCTGACACTGCTTCCCCCATATCGACTGTTCTTACATTACATTTTAAACAAACACGGATTGGGCACACTGTATCCATTCTTCTTTTGCATTCTTACATTTACCCCATGGTGCTATGTGTACTAGGTGTAATATGGGGGTGAGATTGTGCATAATACATTATATATTGTGGTGTGTGTACTGGGTGTATTATGGGGGAGGGAGGGGGGCTGTATATTATAAGGAGATTTATGGTAAGACTTACCATTGTTAAATCTCTTTCTGCGAGGTACACTGGATTCCACAGGGAATAACATCGGGGTGTAGAGTTGGATCTTGATCCGAGGCACCAACAGGCTAAAGCTTTGACTGTTCCCAGGATGCACTGCACCGCCTCCTCTATATCCCTGCCTCCAGCCACTGGAGCTGAGTTTTGTTAACCAGTCCAATGCAGTAGCAGGTAAAAGAGATGACAGTAGTTAGTAGCCACAGATAACCACATTCTCACAACAGGAGAAGGTACCAGCGGCTAATGCCATACAAACCCAAAGAAGCTAAGTGCATCAGGGTGGGCGCCCTGTGGAATCCAGTGTACCTCGCAGAAAGAGATTTAACAATGGTAAGTCTTACCATAAATCTCTTTTCTGCAGTGGGGTACACTGGTGTTCCACAGGGAATAACATCGGGGATGTCCTAAAGCAGTTCCTCATGGGAGGGGACGCACTGTAGCGGGCACAAGAACCCGGCATCTAAAGGAAGCATCCTGGGAGGCGGAAGTATCAAAGGCATAGTACCTGATGAACGTGTTCACTGAGGACCACGTAGCCGCCTTGCACAATTGTTGTAGGGACGCGCCACGGCGGGCCGCCCAAGAAGGTCCAACAGACCGAGTAGAATGGGCCTTTATAGTAGCAGGAGGAAGTCCAGCCTGTATATACGCTTGTGCAATCACCATTCTAATCCATCTGGCCAAGGTCTGCTTATTCGCAGGCCAGCCACGTTTGTGAAAACCAAAAGGGACAAAGAGAATCAGATCTCCTAAAAGAGGCGGTTCTCTTCACATATATACGGAGAGAGCCCGTACCACACCCAAAGACCTTCTTTGGAGGACAAACCAGGAGAGATAAAGGCCGGAACCACAATCTCTTGGTTAAGGTGGAAAGACGACACCACCTTAGGCAGATAACCAGGGTGAGTTCTAAGAACCGCACGGTCACGGTGAAAAGTCAGAAAGGGTGACCGACAGGATAAGGCACCCAAGTCCGAAACCCTTTTAGCAGAGGCAATAGCCAGCAAAAATAAGACCTTAAGTGCAAACCATTTAAGGTTCACAGACTCAAGAGGTTCAAACGGAGACACTTGTAGGGCATCCAGAACAATCCACAAATCCCAAGGAGCCACAGGAGAGACATAGCTGTATATGCAATTGTGGTCGAATTCCCGAAATTGTCGAATTTCGGGTCATTTTCGACAAAAAAAAAAAATTCCCCTATGCAATCCAGTGCTTTCCGACCAAAAAACGGACTTTCAAAATTCGACTTTTTGAAATTCGAATTTTTGCAAATTCGACTTTTCTGCAATGATACAAGTGCTGCAATTCGACCAAAGCATATTCAATTCAAGTTTTGAAATTCAACAGCAGTGCTTTTAGACAGCAAATTCGTCATTTTCAATCCGCCACACTTTGGAGGGTGAAAACAAATAAAAAAAATTTAAACATGTTTTTTTTGGTGTTTTTTTTTTTGGGAATAGCAGATCTATTTATATTAGAAGGGATTAGGTACTTTTTTTTTTTTTTTGGGAGGCACAAATATTATTTATATATTTTTTAAAATATTAATTTTTTTATTTTTTTATTTTTTTATGCTGGAAGGGTAAAATCATTAAAAAAAATGGCGTGGGGTCCCCCCTCCAAAGCATAACCAGCCTCGGGCTCATTGAGCTGGTCCTGGTTCTAAAAATGCGGGGGAAAAATTGACAGGGGATCCCCCGTATTTTTAAAACCAGCACCGGGCTCTGCGCCTGGTGCTGGTGCCAAAAATACGGGGGACAAAAAGAGTAGGGGTCCCCCGTATTTTTAACACCAGCATCGGGCTCCACTAGCTGGACAGATAATGCCACAGCCGGGGGTCACTTTTATGCCGTGCCCTGCGGCCGTGGCATTAAACATCCAACTAGTCACCCCTGGCCGGGGTACCCTGGGGGAGTGGGGACCCCTTCAATCAAGGGGTCCCCCCCCCCAGCCACCCAAGGGCCAGGGGTGAAGCCCGAGGCTGTCCCCCCCCCATCCAATGGGCTGCGGATGGGGGGGCTGATAGCCTTTGTGATAATAAAAAGATATTGTTTTTTCCAATAGTACTACAAGTCCCAGCAAGCCTCCCCCGCAAGCTGGTACTTGGAGAACCACAAGTACCAGCATGCGGGAGAAAAACGGGCCCGCTGGTACCTGTAGTACTACTGGGAAAAAAATACCCAAATAAAAACAGGACACACACACCGTCGACAGTAAAACTTTATTTCATACGTCGACACACACATACTTACCTATGTTCACACGCCGACATCGGTCCTCTTCTCCATGTAGAATCCACGGATACCTGTAAAGAAAAGTTCAAAACACTCACCTCAACCATGGTCCAGAGATAAATCCACGGACTTGGCAAAATAAGAAAACGCAAATACCCGCACCAAAAACGGACTGAAAGGGGTCCCATGCTGACACATGGGACACCTTTCCACGAATGAGACCTGTCAGTGACAGCTGTCACTGACAGGTCTCTAAGCCAATCAGGAAGCGCAACTTCGTTGCGCTCACCTGATTGGCTGAGCGCTGTCTGCACTGTGACAGCGCATCGCACAGCTCCCTCCATTATATTCAATGGTGGGAACTTAGCGGCTAGCGGTGAGGTCACCCGCCGGTCAGCGGCTGACCGGCGGGTGACCCCACCGCTACCCGCAAAGTTCCCACCATTGAAAGTAATGGAGCGGCTTTGCGATGCGCTGTCACAGTACAGACAGCGGACAGCCAATCAGGTGAGCGCCACGGAAGTAGCGCTTCCTGATTGGCTGAAGGGACGTCAGTGACAGGAGTCACGTGATGTCCCGGCATTCGGGAGAAAGGGGTCTTATGTGAAAACATTGGACCCCTTTCTAGTCCGGTATGGATCGGTGTTCGGTTTGTTTTTTTGCCAACAACGTGGATTTACCTCTGGACGTGGATGTACCTCTGGACGCTGGAAGGTGAGTATAATTTTTTCACAGGTACCCTCGGATCGTCGGCGACCGTGGCAGTCGGCGTGTCAACATAGGTAAGTATGTGTGTGTCGGCAGTATGTAATAAAGTTGTACAAGTCACGGTGTCTGTGTCCTGTTTTTATTTGGGTATTTTTTTTCCAGTAGTACTACAGGTACCAGCGGGCCCGTTTTTCTCCCGCATGCTGGTACTTGTGGTTCTCCAAGTACCAGCTTGCGGGGGAGGCTTGCTGGGACTTGTAGTACTAATGGAAAAAACAATATCTTTTTATTATCACAAAGGCTATCAGCCCCCCCATCCGCAGCCCATTGGATGGGGGGGGACAGCCTCGGGCTTCACCCCTGGCCCTTGGGTGGCTGGGGGGGGGGGACCCCTTGATTGAAGGGGTCCCCACTCCCCCAGGGTACCCCGGCCAGGGGTGACTAGTTGGATATTTGATGCCACGGCCGCAGGGCACGGCATAAAAGTGACCCCCGGCTGTGGCATTATCTGTCCAGCTAGTGGAGCCCGATGCTGGTGTTAAAAATACGGGGGACCCCTACTCTTTTTGTCCCCCGTATTTTTGGCACCAGCATCAGGCGCAGAGCCCGGTGCTGGTTTTAAAAATACGGGGGATCCCTGGCCAATTTTTCCCCTGCATTTTTAGAACCAGGACCAGCTCAAAGAGCCCGAGGCTGGTTATGCTTTGGAAGGGGGACCCCACGCCATTTTTTTTTCGGGTTTTTCACGTTTTTTCCCGTTTTTTAAAATCGCGGCAAAATCCGCCAAATCGGCCGATTTTCGCCCGCGATTCTGGCGAATCCGTTTTTCATTGAATATGGTGAATCCCGGCAGGCACCTGCCGGGATTCACCTAGCGAATTTGGTCGAATTAAAAAACGGCGATAATTGCCGCGAATTCGACCGCAATTGCATATACCCCATAGGGAGGCTGAATCTGTAAAACACCCTGAGTGAAAGTATGAACGTCAGGCAGATATGCAATTTTTCTCTGAAACCAAACTGACAAGGCTGAAATATGAACCTTGAGGGAGGCCAGCTGAAGGCCTAAGTCCAGGCCCCGTTCTAGAAAAAGCCAAAAGTTTGGCAGTACTAAACTTGTATGCATCCTAATTTTTAGCCGCACACCAGGTGAAGTAAGAATTCCAGACCCTATAATAAATCCGAGCCAAAGCCGGTTTACGGGCTTTCAACATAGTTTGAATGACAGCCTCAGAAAATCCCTTGGCCCTCAGAACTGAAGCTTCAAGAGCCATGTCGTCAAAGCCAGTCGGTCCAGATCCTGGTAGACACAAAAGGCCCTGAACGAGGAGGTCTGGGCGTTGCGGAAGTAGAAGAGGACGCTCTGTCGAGAGACCCTGCAGGTCTGAGAACCAATGCCGTCTGGGCCACGATGGAACGATTAAAGTAGTAATCCTCCTTCTTGCTTGAACTTCCTTATTACCCTGGGCAGCAGTGACACCAGAGGGAACACATACAGCAGCCGAAAGTTCTGTGGAATTGCCAGCGTGTCCACGAACGCTGCTTGAGGATCTCTTATCCTTGCCCCGAAGACCGGAACCTTGTGATTGTGTCAAGACGCCATCAGGTCTACATCTGGTAGGCCCCACTTGCCCACTAGGAGTAGAAAGACCTCCGGATGAAGGCTCCACTCTCTGGCGTGTATTTCCTGATGAATGAGAAAGTCCACTTCCCAGTTGAGGACCCCCCGGAATGAACACTGCCGATATGGCTTGCAGATGGCGTTCCGCCCATAGAAGAATCTTTGACACTTCCATCATTGCCATGCGGCTTCGAGTGGCGCCTTGATGATTTATATACGCCACCATGGTGGCGTTGTCCGACTGTACTTGAACAGGCCTGTTCTGTACCAAAGGCAGGGCCAGTTTCAGAGCATTGAACACTGCCCGCAACTCCAGAATGTTTATCGGAAGGAGACATTCCTCCCTGGTCCACCGACCCTGAAGAGAGTGTTGCTCCAACACCGCGCCCCAACTCTGCAGACTGGCATCTGTCGTTAGGAGGAACCAGTTGGAGATCCAGAAGGGACGACCCCTGCTCAATCGTTGGTCCTTGAGCCGCCAGCTCAGAGACAGACGAACTTCCGGAGTCAAGGAAATCATGTGAGACCTGATCTGGTGAGGCAGGCCATCCCACTAGGAAAATATTAACCGCTGCAGAGGGCAAGAATTATATTGAGCGTACTCTACCATGTCGAAAGCTGACATCATGAGGCCTAGTACTTGCATCGCCGAGTATATCGACACACGTGGGCAAGATAGGAAGCATCTTATCTTGTCCTGAAATTTCAGGACCTTCCCCAGAGACAAGAACAACCATTGGTTGTGTGTGTCCAGTAATACCCCCAGGTGCACCATGCTCTGAGCAGGGACCAGTGAGGATTTCTTCCAGTTGATGAGCCACCCGTGGGCTTGCAGGAATTGGACCGTCAGTTCCAGGTGATGGAGGAGAACCTCTGGAGAGTTTGCCAGGATCAACAAGTCGTCCAGATACGGCAGGATCCTGATACCCTGGCGGTGGAGAAGGGCCGTCATGCCCGCCATGACCTCGGTGAAGATTCGGGGAGCCGTGGTCATTCCAAAAGGCAAGGACTGGAATTGATAATGTAGGTTGCCAATAGCAAACTGCAGATATTGCTGATGTGACATGGCAATAGGTATATGTAGGTAAGCATCTTGTATGTCCAGGGATACCATATAGTCCTTGGGTTGCAAGGCCAGAACAATAGAGCGAAGAGTTTCCATACGGAATTTGGATACCTTCACAAATTTGTTCAGACCTGAGGTTGAGAATGGGCAGGGAGCATCCATTTGGTTTCGGAACTAGAAACAGCGTTGAATAGTACCCCATGCCTCTCTGATCCAAAGGCACCGGCACTATTACTCCTGTGTCCAGGAGGGGTTATACCACCAAATGTAGAGTTTTTGCTTTCAACGGATCCGAAGGGATATTTGTCGAGCAAAACTGGCGTGCGAGATGTTTCTTGAAAGAGATGGCGTATCCGTGAGCGACGACTTTCCTTACCCAGGCGTCTGAAGTGGTCTGTAACCATACCTGGGCGAACCGCAGAAGTCGGCCTCCCACCGTGGGGTCCCCCAGGGGGAGGCCCGCCCCGTCATGCAGTAGGCTTGTCTGGTTTGGAAGCAGGCTGACAGGCAGCCTAGGAACATTTAGGTTTGGGCTTAGAGGTTTTGGAAGTGCGAGCCTGTTTTGGGTACGCCTGACCCTTTGCTTTACGTCCACAGACCAGGACCGCAACCACAGAATCCGGTGACCTAGAATGGACATAGTAGACGCTTTGGCCGCCAGCATGCCGGCATCAGAAGCTGCTTCCTGAATGTAATGAGAGGCTGTGGTAATATATGAAAGACACTGTCTGGCATTATCAGAAAAATACAGATGTAGCTCCGCCTCAACTTCTTGAACCAAGGCTTCAATAGCTTTTGAAGACCAATAAGCTGCTATAGTAGGTCTATATATAACACCTACAAGAGTGTAAATAGACTTCAAGCAACCCTCCACGCGCTTATCCGTCGGTTCAAAGAGGTGACGGTAGTGACAGGCAGAGTAGAAGACACCACAAGACGTGCGACATGTGAGTCCACCGGAGGTGGTGTTTCCCAATTTTTACTTAACTCTGCAGTGAGGGGAAACCGAGCTAGCATCTATTTAGACAGGGAGAATTTCTTTCCTGGAGACTATGTCAACTAAATGTTCAGAATGTGGTAAAACTAATTTAGTAACCTTCTGATGTTTGAACTTCAGGTTTCTTAGACATATCTGGAGGGTCATCAATCTGAAGAATCAGTGTGATAGCCTCCACCAGGTCAGGTACATAAGCCTTTGTTATAGATTCCTCATCAGAATAAGCTGCATCAGTGTCTGATGGATCAGTATATTCCCCATCTTCATCGGATGAAGTATCCAAACCATGAGTGGATTGTGAGGAAGAAATTGCCTGCTTAGATGACCCTTTGGTCCTAGGAGGGCGAGGGTTAGGTGTTTGTTTAACAAAGGACTGATTTAATTGCTGTAAAAGAGTTGACAGAGTGTCTGCCCATGGTGGATTAACTACAGGGACAATATGCGTCTGTAATGGCACAGGAGGTCCCACAGGGGGTGTAAATCTTGTTACCAGCGTAGTCAGCATATTAGAGAAAGCAGCCCAAGGTGGATTTTGGTATGCCACCGGTGCTGCAGGCTGACTAGGGGGTGCAGAACACCCAGTACCTGGACCCTCACCTCAAGTAAAACCGTGGCATCAGCACTGCATGAGGCAGGAGCATCCACGGAATTCCCGCCCTGTGTAGCAGACATTACTTGGAAACGTAGCCTTAGGGTGTAGTAGTACAATACAGCCAGACAAACACAGTACCGGACAAAAAAAACCTGTGTAAGGTGACTGCAAACCCAGAACACAAACAGAGGATTTAAGCGGTATAGTGTGACTGAACATACACAGAGAAAATACCAAATAGTATATCCTGTGAAACACTCTATAGTTGACCCTGACGCACTTAGCCCCCCTCAGGGTACAGATTATAGGGATAGCAATATGTGTGAGATACACTGAATGGAAACCAAACAGCAGCTATTGGCACACACAGTCACATGTACAATGCAGAAATTATTACATACAACAATAAAACTGCACTGGTAATACTACATAGAGCTGTGGATGTATACAGATATAACAATGCACAGTAAACACTGGATGTATATCACAGAATACTTGTACTAAATATTCATATAGTTATGCACTTGTTCTTAACTAACACTGTCTAAACGACATC
This sequence comes from Pseudophryne corroboree, assembly GCF_028390025.1. Lineage (NCBI taxonomy): Eukaryota > Metazoa > Chordata > Amphibia > Anura > Myobatrachidae > Pseudophryne > Pseudophryne corroboree. The sequence continues at coordinate 993,161,739 of NC_086444.1, read as the reverse complement.
CTGTAAAAGCACAACGCTGATGAGGCAGGCTGCTTTACAGAGGAGACTGTGCCCAGCAGTCTCAGAATCAGCGCAGCTCTTTGTAATGGCGCCCAAACGCTGACAGGGTGTGAGGGAGAGAGAGATTCAGCTCCAGAGTGGGAACATCTGCTGTAGATGGTGCCTGGGGCTGGGGTAGGGGCTACAGGTCAGCGCCTTATCCCCTCTGCTGGTCTTCACCACCAGGTACTATTGAGCCTATGTGAAACGAATTTTAGTAAATCCAACCTGTGCTCCTTGCCCTTGTGGATATAGTGGGGTCCCTGCACGGCCACAGTGTCCACGTCAGTGCCGCGGTCCGTCTTTGGAGACCACGTCTGGATCGCAATTTCGGCGGGTCCTGCCTGGGGGACCCTCTTACCTCCTCCCTAGATGTGCGGCCACGCGATCCAGGAGAGCAGCGGCAGTATGTGTGTGCCTGATGAAATTGGAGTGCCTCCGCTGTAAGTACCCGGTAACCAGGGCGCGGGAGTATACAGGGCCACTGGGGGAGGTGAGGGAGCCGCAGCACGATATGTCAGCATGACATATAGCAACTAGTGCCTGTGCTGCGGCCCTTGAAGTCTTCTTTCTTGTCAGAAAAGCTCTTTTTAGGGCTGCAGGCACCAACTTACAAACTGAGCTCCAGTGCCTGGAGGCGGGGATATAGAGGAGGCGGTGCAGTGCATCCTGGGAACAGTCAAAGCTTTAGCCTGTTGGTGCCTCAGGTCAAGATCCAACTCTACTCCCCGATGTTATTCCCTGTGGAATACCAGTGTACCCCGCTGCAGAAATTATATATATATATATATATATATACTTTTTATTTTTTTACATACAAACACACAATCCCGCACTTGTGTACAGTATATAGACTTTCTATTTGTCCGTCTCTTCTCACGTTATTTATTTCTTTTTCGCTTTTAGTACTAGTTTTCACTTGCCATTGCAGGACACACACCTGGGTGGCAATAAATATTCCCATAGGTGGAGCCAGGAGCGGATCTAGGCATGGGCAAGCAGGGCGGATGCTCGATATGCTGCAGCCCATTGGTGAATCCACAGTCACCCCGCAGACGCCCACTCGAACCCCGTACTCCGGCTGCAACAAGCACCGTGGACAGTGTGGGCGCCCGCTGCAGCCGGCTCCATTTTCAGACAGACACTAGAGGTCATAATTGACCTCTAGTGTCTATGCGGCACTGCTATGGGAGAGACGTCATGACGTCTCTCCCATAGAGAGGAGCCGGCGGCGGCCAGAGACGGAGCAGCAGCTGCAGCAGCGGTCGGGAAGCAGGAGTGGGGCTGATGAGTATTGTTTTTTTGGTGTTTGTAAGCGGTGCTACAAGGGGGCATCTCTACTGGGGGCACATCTAAAGGGGAATAACTACAGGGGCATCTCTACTGGCGGCACATCTAATGGGGGCATAACTACAGGGGCATCTCTACTGGGGGCACATCTAAAGGGGAATAACTACAGGGGCATCTCTACTGGGGGCACATCTAATGGGGGCATAACTACAGGGGCATCTCTACTGGGGGCACATCTAAAGGGGAATAACTACAGGGGCATCTCTACTGGCGGCACATCTAATGGGGGCATAACTACAGGGGCATCTCTACTGGGGGCACATCTGATGGGGGCAAATCTACTTGGGGCATCTCTACTGGGGGCACACCTAAGGGGGCATAACTACAAGGGCATCTCTGCTGGGGGCACATCTACGGGGGCATAACTACTGGGGGCACATCTACTGGGGGCAAATCTACAGGGGCACAACTACAGGGGCCACGCCCCTTCCCTATGAAGCCACGCCCCTATTTTTTTTACACTTTTGCCCTGGGCGCCACAAGGTCTAGAACCGGCCCTGGGTGGAGCTAGACACACCCTTTGGGTGAAGCATGGTACACCCTCAACGGCGCGCTGCACAAAGCATTCTAGTACCACCTGCATTCTCCCTGAAACTAGTTTTCAAAAGTAGGCAAGTATGATGTAACTCCCTCTTTTCTTGCCTATGGATATGGATGATAGCGGCACCATTTCACAGATGACCTGAAGCAGCAGAAATGTGATGCACCACACACTATTATCCTGAAGGACTACTGTAAGAAAATGACAAATCTAATAATGTGGTTAAAAAAAGTGATACTGAAAATACAACAACTGCCTTGTTTGGTCCGAGGTCAAGGCTCTACCTATCATAAGGCAATCTTAGAGTCCCACCATTCTAAGGACTCCTACATTAGTCACTACTACTACAGCAGTTATAGTAGGAGGGAGCAGAGCATTGTACAAAAGGGGTAATTCCGAGTTGATCGCTCGCTAGCAACTTTTTGCATCGCTGCGATCAAATAGTCGCCGCCTATGGGGGAGTGTATTTTCGCTTTGCAAGTGTGCGATCGCTTTTGCAGCTGAGCGGTACAAAAATTTTTTTTTTGCAGTTTCTGAGTAGCTCTGGACTTACTCAGCCGCTGCGAACACTTCAGTCTTTTTGGTCTCGGAATTGACGTCAGACACCCGCCCTGCAAACGCTTGGACACGCCTGCGTTTTTCCAACCACTCCCAGAAAACGGTCAGTTGACACCCATAAACGCACTCTTTCTGTCAATCACCTTGCGATCGGCTATGCGAATGGATTCTTCGTTAAATCCATCGCCCAGCACCGATCCTCTTTGTACCCGTATGATGCGCCTGTGCATTGTGGTGCATACGCATGCGCAGTTTTGCTGAGATTTAAACTGATCGCATCGCTGCAAAAAATAGCTAGCATGCGATCAACTCGGAATGACCCCCAATGGGCCTAATTCAGAGTTGATCGCAGCAGCAAATTTGTTAGCAGATGGGCAAAACCATGGGGGTCATTCCGAGTTGATCGCTCGCTAGCTATTTTTTGCAGCGCTACAATCATATAGTCGCCGCCTATGAGTGAGTGTATTTTCGCTTTGCAAGTGTGCGAACGCTTGTGCAGCCGAGCGGTACAAAAAAGTTTTGTGCAGTTTCTGAATAGGTCTGAACATACTCAGCCGCTGCGATCACTTCAGCCTGTCCGGTCCCGAAAATGACGTCAGACACCCGCCCTGCAAACGCTTGGGAACGCCTGTGTTTTTCCAACCACTCCCTGAAAACGGTCAGTTGACACCCATAAACACCTCTTTCCTGTCAATCTCCTTACGATCAGCTGTGCGAATGGATTCTTAGTTAAATCCATCTCTCAGCACAGATCCGCTTTGTACCCGTACGATGAGCCTGCGCATTGCGGTGCACAGTTTTGCCGAGTTTTGACCTGATCGCAACGCTGCAAAAAATAGCTAGCGAGCGATCAACTCGGACTGACCCCCCCATGTGCACTGAATGGGGGCAGATATAACATGTGCAGAGAGAGTTAGATTTGGGTGGGGTGTGTTCAAAGTGAAATCTAAATTGCAGTGTAAAAATAAAGCAGACAGTATTTACCCTGCACAGAAATAAAATAACCCACACAAATCTAACTCTCTCTGCAAATGTTATTTCTCTGACGTCCTAAGTGGATGCTGGGGACTCCGTCAGGACCATGGGGAATAGCGGCTCCGCAGGAGACAGGGCACAAAAGTAAAAGCTTTAGGATCAGGTGGTGTGCACTGGCTCCTCCCCCTATGACCCTCCTCCAAGCCTCAGTTAGGTTTTTGTGCCCGGCCGAGAAGGGTGCAATCTAGGTGGCTCTCCTAAAGAGCTGCTTAGAGTAAAAGTTTTGTTAGTTTTTTTATTTTCAGTGAGTCCTGCTGGCAACAGGCTCACTGCAACGAGGGACTTAGGGGAGAAGAAGTGAACTCACCTGCGTGCAGGATGGATTGGCTTCTTAGGCTACTGGACACTAGCTCCAGAGGGACGATCACAGGTACAGCCTGGATGGGTCACCGGAGCCGCGCCGCCGACCCCCTTGCAGATGCTGAAGAGAGAAGAGGTCCAGAAATCGGCGGCTGAAGACTTCTCAGTCTTCATGAGGTAGCGCACAGCACGGCAGCTGTGCGCCATTGCTCTCAGCACACTTCACACCAACGGTCACTGAGGGTGCAGGGCGCTTGGGGGGGCGCCCTGGGCAGCAATGAAAGTACCTATGCTGGCTAAAAATACATCACATATAGCCCCTGGGGCTATATGGATGTATTTAACCCCTGCCAGGTTGTCAGAAAAACGGGAGAAGAAGCCCGCCGAAAAGGGGGCGGGGCCTATTCTCCTCAGCACACAGCGCCATTTTCCTACACAGCTCCGCTGCTAGGAAGGCTCCCAGGCTCTCCCCTGCACTGCACTACAGAAACAGGGTTAAAACAGAGAGGGGGGGCACTTATTTGGCGATATTATTATATATTAAGATGCTATAAGGGAAAACACTTATATAAGGTTGTCCCTGTATAATATAGCGTTTTGGTGTGTGCTGGCAAACTCTCCCTCTGTCTCCTCAAAGGGCTAGTGGGGTCCTGTCCTCTATCAGAGCATTCCCTGTGTGTGTGCTGTGTGTCGGTACGTGTGTGTCGACATGTATGAGGACGATGTTGGTGAGGAGGCGGAGCAATTGCCTGTAATGGTGATGTCACTCTCTAGGGAGTCGACACCGGAATGGATGGCTTATTTAGGGAATTACGTGATAATGTCAACACGCTGCAAGGTCGGTTGACGACATGAGACGGCCGGCAAACCAATTAGTACCTGTCCAGGCGTCTCAAACACCGTCAGGGGCTTTAAAACGCCCATTTACCTCAGTCGGTCGACACAGACACGGACACTGACTCCAGTGTCGACGGTGAAGAAACAAACGTATTTTCCATTTGGGCCACACGTTACATGTTAAGGGCAATGAAGGAGGTGTTACATATTTCTGATACTACAAGTACCACAAAAGAGGGTATTATGTGGGGTGTGAAAAAACTACCTGTAGTTTTTCCTGAATCAGATAAATTAAATGAAGTGTGTGATGATGCGTGGGTTTCCCCCGATAGAAAATTATTGGCGTTATACCCTTTCCCGCCAGAAGTTAGGGCGCGTTGGGAAACACCCCTTAGGGTGGATAAGGCGCTCACACGCTTATCAAAACAAGTGGCGTTACCGTCTCCAGATACGGCCGCCCTCAAGGAGCCAGCTGATAGGAGGCTGGAAAATATCCTAAAAAGTATATACACACATACTGGTGTTATACTGCGACCAGCGATCGCCTCAGCCTGGATGTGCAGCGCTGGGGTGGCTTGGTCGGATTCCCTGACTGAAAATATTGATACCCTTGACAGGGACAGTATTTTATTGACTATAGAGCATTTAAAGGATGCATTTCTATATATGCGAGATGCACAGAGGGATATTTGCACTCTGGCATCAAGAGTAAGTGCGATGTCCATATCTGCCAGAAGATGTTTATGGACACGACAGTGGTCAGGTGATGCAGATTCCAAACGGCACATGGAAGTATTGCCGTATAAAGGGGAGGAGTTATTTGGGGTCGGTCCATCGGACCTGGTGGCCACGGCAACAGCTGGAAAATCCACCTTTTTTACCCCAAGTCACATCTCAGCAGAAAAAGACACCGTCTTTTCAGCCTCAGTCCTTTCGTCCCCATAAGGGCAAGCAGGCAAAAGGCCAGTCATATCTGCCCAGGGATAGAGGAAAGGGAAGAAGACTGCAGCAGGCAGCCCATTCCCAGGAACAGAAGCCCTCCACCGCTTTTGCCAAGTCCTCAGCATGACGCTGGGGCCGTACAAGCGGACTCAGGTGCGGTGGGGGGTCGTCTCAAGAGTTTCAGCGCGCAGTGGGCTCACTCGCAAGTGGACCCCTGGATCCTACAAGTAGTATCCCAGGGGTACAGATTGGAAATTCGAGACGTCTCCCCCTCGCAGGTTCCTGAAGTCTGCTTTACCAACGTCTCCCTCCGACAGGGAGGCAGTATTGGAAACAATTCACAAGCTGTATTCCCAGCAGGTGATAATCAAAGTACCCCTCCTACAACAAGGAAAGGGGTATTATTCCACACTATATTGTGGTACTGAAGCCAGACGGCTCGGTGAGACCTATTCTAAATCTGAAATATTTGAACACTTACATACAAAGGTTCAAATCAAGATGGAGTCACTCAGAGCAGTGATAGCAAACCAGGAAGAAGGGGACTATATGGTGTCCCTGGACATCAAGGATGCTTACCTCCATGTCCCAATTTGCCCTTCTCACCAAGGGTACCTCAGGTTCGTGGTACAAAACTGTCACTATCAGTTTCAGATGCTGCCGTTGGATTGTCCACGGCACCCCGGGTCTTTACCAAGGTAATGGCCGAAATGATGATTCTTCTTCAAAGAAAAGGCATCTTAATTATCCCTTACTTGGACGATCTCCTGATAAGGGCAAGGTCCAGAGAACAGTTGGAGGTCGGAGTAGCACTATCTCAAGTAGTTCTACGACAGCACGGGTGGATTCTAAATATTCCAAAATCGCAGCTGTCTCCGACGACACGTCTGCTGTTCCTAGGGATGATTCTGGACACAGTCCAGAAAAAGGTGTTTCTCCCGGAGGAGAAAGCCAGGGAGTTATCCGAGCTAGTCAGGAACCTCCTAAAACCAGGAAAAGTGTCAGTGCATCATTGCACAAGGGTCCTGGGAAAAATGGTGGCTTCTTACGAAGCGATTCCATTCGGCAGATTTCACGCAAGAACTTTTCAGTGGGATCTGCTGGAAAAATGGTCCGGATCGCATCTTCAGATGCATCAGCGGATAACCCTGTCTCCAAGGACAAGGGTGTCTCTTCTGTGGTGGCTGCAGAGTGCTCATCTACTAAAGGGCCACAGATTCGGCATTCAGGACTGGGTCCTGGTGACCACGGATGCCAGCCTGAAAGGCTGGGGAGCAGTCACACAAGGAAAAAATTTCCAGGGAGTGTGATCAAGTCTGGAGACTTCTCTCCACATAAATATACTGGCGCTAAGAGCAATTTACAATGCTCTAAGCTTAGCAAGACCTCTGCTTCAAGGTCAGCCGGTATTGATCCAGTGGGACAACATCACGGCAGTCGCCCACGTAAACAGACAGGGCGGCACAAGAAGCAGGAGGGCAATGGCAGAAACTGCAAGGATTCTTCGCTGGGCGGAAAATCATGTGATAGCACTGTCAGCAGTGTTCATTCCGGGAGTGGACAACTGGAAAGCAGACTTCCTCAGCACGACCTCCACCCGGGAGAGTGGGGACTTCATCGGGAAGTCTTCCACATGATTGTGAACCGTTGGGAAAGACCAAAGGTGGACATGATGGCGTCCCGCCTGAACAAAAAACTGGACAGGTATTGCGCCAGGTCAAGAGACCCTCAGGCAATAGCTGTGGACGTTCTGGTAACACCGTGGGTGTACCAGTCGGTGTATGTGTTCCCTCCTCTGCTTCTCATACCTAAGGTACTGAGAATTATAAGACGTAGAGGAGTAAGAACTATACTCGTGGCTCTGGATTGGCCAAGAAGGACTTGGTACCCGGAACTTCAAGAGATGCTCACAGAGGACTCATGGCCTCTGCCGCTAAGAAGGGACTTGCTTCAGCAAGTACCATGTCTGTTCCAAGACTTACCGCGGCTGCGTTTGACGGCATGGCGGTTGAACGCCGGATCCTAAGGGAAAAAGGCATTCCGGAAGAGGTCATTCCTACCCTGGTCAAAGCCAGGAAGGAGGTGACCGCACAACATTATCACCACATGTGGCGAAAATATGTTGCGTGGTGTGAGGCCAGGAAGGCCCCACGAAGAAATTTCAACTCGGTCGATTCCTGCATTTCCTGCAAACAGGAGTGTCTATGGGCCTCAAATTGGGGGTCCATTAAGGTTCAAATTTCGGCCCTGTCGATTTTCTTCCAGAAAGAATTGGCTTCAGTTCCTGAAGTCCAGAAGTTTGTCAAGGGAGTACTGCATATAAAACCCCCTTTTGTGCCTCCAGTGGCACTGTGGGATCTCAACGTAGTTCTGGGATTCCTCAAATCACATTGGTTTAAACCGCTCAAATCTGTGGATTTGAAATATCTCACATGGAAAGATGACCATGATGTTGGCCCTGGCCTCGGCCAGGCGAGTGTCAGAATTGGCGGCTTTGTCTCACAAAAGCCCATATCTGATTGTCCATTCGGACAGGGCAGAGCTGCGGACTCGTCCCCAGTTTCTCCCTAAGGTGGTGTCAGCGTTTCACCTGAACCAGCTTATTGTGGTACCTGCGGCTACTAGGGACTTGGAGGACTCCAAGTTGCTAGATGTTGTCAGGGCCCTGAAAATATAGGTTTCCAGGACGGCTGGAGTCAGGAAAACTGACTTGCTGTTATCCTGTATGCACCCAACAAACTGGGTGCTCTTGCTTCTAAGCAGACGATTGCTAGTTGGATGTGTAGTACAATTCAGTTTGCACATTCTGTGGCAGGCCTGCCACAGCCAAAATATGTAAATGCCCATTCCACAAGGAAGGTGGGCTCATCTTGGGCGGCTGCCCGAGGGGTCTCGGCTTTACAACTTTGCCGAGCTGCTACTTGGTCAGGGGCACACCCTGGCTGAGGAGGACCTGGAGTTCTCTCACTCGGTGCTGCAGAGTCATCCGCACTCTCCCGCCCGTTTGGGAGCTTTGGTATAATCCCCATGGTCCTGACGGAGTCCCCAGCATCCACTTAGGACGTCAGAGAAAATAAGAATTTACTTACCGATAATTCTATTTCTCGTAGTCCGTAGTGGATGCTGGGCGCCCATCCCAAGTGCGGATTGTCTGCAATACTTGTACATAGTTATTGTTACAAAAATCGGGTTATTATTGTTGTGAGCCATCTTTTCAGAGGCTCCGCTGTTATCATGCTGTTAACTGGGTTCAGATCACAGGTTGTACAGTGTGATTGGTGTGGCTGGTATGAGTCTTACCCGGGATTCAAAATCCTTCCTTATTGTGTACGCTCGTCCGGGCACAGTATCCTAACTGAGGCTTGGAGGAGGGTCATAGGGGGAGGAGCCAGTGCACACCACCTGATCCTAAAGCTTTTACTTTTGTGCCCTGTCTCCTGCGGAGCCGCTATTCCCCATGGTCCTGACGGAGTCCCCAGCATCCACTACGGACTACGAGAAATAGAATTATCGGTAAGTAAATTCTTATTATCTGCCTCCCCTGCAGTGCACATGGGCTCTTATTCTGACCTGATCGCACGCAGCAACTTTTTGACGCTGCCTATGGCGGAGTTGATTTTTGCATAGCAAGGCTGAGATCCCGTGCTATGCAAAAAAGTTTTGTGCAGGATAGGAGTAGGGTCAGACTTACTTACCTGTTGCGATCACTTCAGCGTGTCAGGTCCCAGAATTGACATCAGACATCCGCCCTCCAAACGTGTCGACATGCCTGCGCTGGACTCACAAGTCCCCGAAAACGGTCAGTTGACGGACGGATCCGCCTTCCTGCTGTAAATCTTCTTGCGGTCACCGCTGCGACCACTTTCTTCGTAGGAAGCATCGCTGCCTGGCGACGGCCGTCGCATGTGCAGTTCCGACCCGATAACACGGCTGCGAAAAAGTGCAGCGTGCGATCGGGTCGGAATGACCCCTATGGTTTTGCCCAACTGCTAACAAATTTCCTGCTGCGATCAACTCTGAATTACCCCCAATAACCTGCATTTCCTCTAGCAGTTATGCTATTTGCGGGTTGGTGGCTGGCAGCACAATTTAGGGAACAGGAGGGGGGAACAATTCAGGCCTTATCACCATATGTTTAAATCTCCTGAAGATTGATATATCTAGAATAATAACATAAGCCATGTTAATACTTTACTTGTCACTTTCCAACACTAATTATATTACTGGTGAGTATTATCTATACCTCTTCTCATAGGCGCTTTATTAGAGGAGGGACTGGCCCAGTGTGCAGGACTGTCTTTTCGTATGTGCTCAATGGGCTCTTGCCCGTGGGCCCCAGGAGTATAAGGGCCCTTGGCTGATAGCTGAATGTCTCCTCTTTCCAGGGGTACCAGCTTTTTGAAAATCGGCTCTGGGAATCCAGATATATCTGACTTCAAAGCAGTGGTCCCCATCCAAGACTGTTAATTGCTCTTCCCAGCCAGGTATCTCGGGTTCTGTCTGACTTAGGGTGTGTACACACGGTGAGATATTTTCTTTCGATTTTGACTACATAGTCAAAATCGCAAGAAAAGTTAGTGCAGATCGCAAGGTGAAAGTCACCTTGCGGTCCCGATTCGATACCAATGCGCGGCCCCGCCAGGTCGGCATCGCAAGAAAAGATAGACTGTGCCGGCAAGTCAATCCTTGCTAGATCGGTGTACTATCTAGTTCATCTCACATGTCAATGACATCTCACATAAGCCAAAATCTCATATAAGCCAAAATCGTAAGCACACATAGTCCATATCTCAAGAAAAGTTAGTCAAAATCTGTGCTATCTGGGCTCCGGGGAGTTCAAGGGAAATCGCAAGTAAAAATCGGGCATAGCAAGGATCTCACCAGAGGCGGATTGGCCATAGGGTCTACAGGGAAGATTCCCGGTGGGCCGGCGCACCCGTGGGGCCTGTTTTGTTTGAGGACATATGGTCCTATTTATAGACATAATGAATAAGATGCCAAACAATTTGCATATATGAAAATGACTTTGCCACTTAGCCTGTGATTGCAGATGATCTAGTGTATGCTCTGTCTGCTTGGCTGACATATAAGATTGAGTGAATAGTGATTGGGATACGGTTGGTGTAATAAGCAAGAAAATATATCTTTCTAAAGAATGATATAGTTTCCTAAATTCTGAAGGTGTATCATATAATGTGCTCATAATATTTAATTTTATTTCCTTTTAGCTTGATGCTGGACATGCCCACTATCTGGAAAGTCTTGGGGGGAGGGTGCTGCCGCCATGGCCCATGACTAGACCTTACACCTCTGGTGCTGCCCATGTGGGGCCACTAGTACAACTTTTTCCAGGGACGCTTTTTGTTCCCAATCCGCCCCTGTATCTCACCATGTGTACACACCCTTAGAGTTTTTCTGAGGCTACACTCAGAAAAAGCTGTGACTCTCCCCTTTCGGTCGACACTGGCATTTTGTCTCTACTGTGCCCAGAACCAGAGATATCAGCCTTCCAGCAGCTGGTCCCTGCTCCAGCTCCACTCGCCTGGGATGCAGTTTTATATTTTTGTCAGTGGATTGCTCTGGATTCTGATCCCCACGTCTCCAGTACCTCCTGAATGTTGGGACTCTCTAGTTTTTTTATCCAATTGAAAGCTAAGAAATCTATTTCCAGGAAGATATCTACAGTTAAGCAAGCTGCTCTCCCACCAGAAGATGATGAATATTAAGCCCACACCACTAACCACCCCTCCCCTGTGTATTAAACACTCCCTACCATCATGGAAGTCATTCAGCCCAATGCCCCCTTCTACAGTTTAGTGTTCTTCCTCCTGCCCCATCTCCCGCCATCTGTGCAGTTAAGGAGTAATTAGCAGAAATGAATGCTCCAGGTCTTACATGCTGAGCGGGAGATAAAACACCCCCTACCGCCCACGGAACATCAAAGCTGATGCTGTTAGCACCCCCCACACCTACCGCTGGAGGATGGGTAGGGGCCCCAGTGCATTGCTTTGCCCAGGGGCCTACACTGCTGTTAAGATGGCCCTGCCGTGTGGTCCCCCTCTCACACCAGAGCATACGCGGAGAAGTCTCTGACACTGTGACAGAATCTGCTGTGCATATCGGTGGGAAAATGTTGCCAGTACCATTTTAGCCTTTGTTTTCTCTATTGGGCATGCATATGTGTTCACTCCAGTAACATGGCGCAGACACCATTTTCCCAGTGATTTATGCAGCGGAAAGTAAATATTATGGGAGGATAATTCAGACCTGATTGTAGATCTGCTAAATTTAGCACATCTACGATCAGTTTCTCAGACATGCGGTGTGGGGGGACGCCTAGCACAGAGCTAGTCCTCCCCGCATTACTGACCCTACCACCCCCCGCAAGGGTACAAAAGCATTGCTCAGTGTCGATGCTTTTGCACCTGCTGAGTAGCTCCCTGCCAGCGCAGCTTCTGTGTGCTGGCGGGCCGCTACACGCCACGTCCCGGTCGCAGCGGCTGTGTGTGATGTCAAGCAGCCGCCGCGGTCCACCCCCGCAACAGTCCGGACGCGACCCGCCAACGGCGTTCTAACACACCCCCTCCCGCCCTTCGACCGCCTCTGCCTGCATCTCACTGGGCTTTTGGGGTGTGTGTGCGCACTCCACATGGGGATTCAGACTGCGATCGCTGCACAGATCCAGTCTGAATTACTCCCTATGTCAATGGGTGCAGGGTGACCAGTGTGGGCCTATCTTGACTTGGGATTCAGTGTGCACCTCACACCCTGAACCCATAATAGATACACCCCTGCTACTGTTAGTGTAAAAGATATCCAGGGAGTAGAGCGCTGCTTATAAATGACTACATTTTATATACTATATACTGGTCTCAGTTCTTACAGTGCCATCCACATAGTAAATGGGCTACCAGTAAGGGAAAGTGTGCTTAATGTCCAGTATGACCCAAAGGGCGTTGCTGTATTCTGCATATTTTGAACTGGGCAAACTCATAATTTCCCTGTGTATGATCTTAGTAAAACAAGACTAAAAGTGTCAACTATCGAATGTAACAATTTATAATAACAAGTATGTTAGAAAAATACTTGAGTCATACAAAAATCAAATGCTGTTGTGACTTGTTCATGTAGGAATTATTATGCCTTCACATATAAATTAAGAGGTTTCTTAGATGCAATAGGCTCTGCTTTTAAGGTTTGAAGCTCTACACTCTGCTTACTGTGGAATTTGTAGTCATAATATAATGCCATCCAAAGGTGCTGCTGTGTCTGGGATTTCTGATGTTCCAGCAATGCAGCAGTCCATCCTGCTGCATTGCCCAGCTGTTATTGAGCTGCATCTGTGGCTTGTCCTTTAAAAGGGTGATATTCAGTATGCCTGCTGTTGGTATACCGGCGCTCAGTATACCGGCGCCGCAATCCCGACACCCGGCATACCGACTTCCTGGAGGGAGTATAAATAGCGTGGCTCATTTGCGCTTGCCCAGCTGCCAGCATGCTGGCGGTCTGGTTCCCGGCGCCGTTATGCTGGGCGCAGGGATCCCCACCGCCGGCATAACATACTACACCCCTTTAAAATTCGGGCTCTCACAGCATTCAGGGCCAGATCATTGATGACATTATTCTGTATACAGATGCAGTTCCTGTGACATGTGATTTCCTTGGTTCCTGAGATCCTGCTACAAATGTGCTATCCTGAGTATCTGACATGCTTCTAACAGTGGGGGTAATTCCAAGTTGATCGCAGCAGGATTTTTTTTTAGCAATTGGGCAAAACCATGTGCACTGCAGGGGAGGCAGATATAACATGTGCAGAGAGAGATAGATTTAGGTGGGTTATTTCGTTTCTGTGCAGGGTAAATACTGGCTGCTTGTTTTTACACTGCAATTTAGATTTCAGTTTGAACACACCCCACCCAAATCTAACTCTCTCTGCACATGTTATATCTGCCTCCCCTGAAGTGCACATGGTTTTGCCCAATTGCAAAAAACTTTCCTGCTGCGATCAACTTGGAATTACCCCCAGTGTGCAATCAAGAGTTCCTGGCAATTAACTACTGATGTTTAATCCTGTGTTCCTGATATTCTGCTACCTGAGTGCAATCCTGTAATGCTGACACTTTGCTACCAGTAAGCTATCCTGCGTCTCTGATATACTAAATTAATCCTGATATACTTTTCTGACTTAAGGACTCCTAACCATTATCCATTGTTTTATGTGTTTAAGGGTAATGAACAATTATGCAGGTCTACGACTCCACGTAATATAATGCCTGATATCTATATTATGAAAAAAAGTCATCAAATTTCTCTTTCAAAATTCTATCTATCTATCTATCTATCTATCTATCTATCTATCTATCTATCTCATAAACAACAGACTGTGTTATGCTGGCCATACATTAGGACGACCCGCATCCGATGCGAGTCGTCTCACGATTTCCCTTGAACTCCCTGGGAAGCTCCCTGTCAGTCCCGACTTCACGAGTGACAAACGATGTGCTAACGACCTGTCGTTAAACAATCCATTGTGTGCCTCACAAAAACAAAACAAAACAGGGAAATGTCACTTAAAATCATACAATACATCGTATGTGCATAAAACAATGGTGCGTTGTGCATACGACTACGCCGGATAATATGGGCTGCACAGATGATCAGAGGATGCAACATTTACCCGCTGGACTGTGCATCATAATCGTACACAAAACATGTACGATGTGCACACAATGCATCATACGAGGTGTCGATATTGTGTATTCGTACACCTAGTATATGGCCAGCATAACATTGTCTTGTCTTTAACTAATTTAGGGCCTTATTTAGGTCACATCACATTAGCGATGCGACCGCATTCTCCCGTTCCCTGGGCCAGTGCGCACTCTCAGGTCCTGTACTGCGTATGTGTGGCCTGGACAATGCGATCACATCGCATTGTTGCGAATGCCTCTGCTTGATTGACAGGCAGAGGCGTTCGTTGGGCGGCGGTAATGAGGCGTTGCAGGGGCGTGGGGTCAAAAACGTGGGTGTTTCCGGTCCGGCGCACACATCTTTTCACCGGTGCTCTGCTAATAGAACAGCGAGTGACAGGAGCCCAGGAGCCTGCCAACTGCCCCTCCCCCACACACACACTGATGCACATGGTTGGGACAGCGTGACAGTCCAAAAAAAATGGGACTGTCCCGCAAAAATCAGGACAGTTGGAAGGTATGTTATGCAGCTTATTTATAAACTGCAATTTAGATTTCAGTGAACCCCACCCAAATCTAAATCTCTCTGCACATGTTACATCTGCCCCACCTGCAGTGCAACATGGTTTTGCAGAGTTGCTTGCTTTTTGCTTGAAAATCAGAATCAGGCCCTTTGTTTCAGATGTCCTCTTGCCAATTAAACTATCTATTAAAAACAATATAATAATGTTCCTACTTTCAACAGAAGTCACCTACCTGAGTCTGTATTTCTGCTGACAACACAACAATAACCCCTACCAATCAAGCTCACAGTCTAGGTGTTATCCTTGAACTGTCCTTTGTTCCCCATATTGAATCTGTATAAAAATTCTAATACACACATACCAGAGTCTTGGTAATGGCGGACAAAACAGATAAAAAGAAGAAAACGTGCGAGTTTTTAACATTTTCTGAAGTGCTGTTTTGTATAGGAGCAGCAAATTCCAGTGAGTTTTCCAAATGGAGCATGACCTAATATATCATCATACTCAACATACAAGGACCTAGAACCAGCTAAGAGATTGGTCAGCAATTTTGCAGATGAGGTTCAGTACAGAACAATTTATGGCTAAACATATGCCTTCATTTACCACTGTAGAAGTGGAATTGTTGGCTGAAACGGTATCCGGACTCTGGGTCGACACCACTTAGGTCGACACCCATTGGTCGACAGTGACTAGGTCAACACTAGAATTAGGTCAATACGACCATTAGGTCGACATAAAGAAGGTCAACGTGCAAAATGGTTGACATGAGTTATTCACATTTTTTCTTTTTGTTTTACTTTTTCATACTTTACGATCCACGTGGACTACAATTGGGAGTGAAGCGAGCCATGTGTGTGGACATGGGCCCTCATTCCGAGTTGATCGCTCGCTAGCTGCTTTCAGCAGCATTGCAAACGCTAGGCCGCCGTCCTCTGGGAGTGTATCTTAGTGAAAGGGTTAAAGCTCGTCTCTGCTTCACATGTCATAGAATTGTTTGTGTTACAGAACTGTTTGTTCCAGCACATTTTTTGCTACTGTCTTTGTCTGTTATCTTTTTATACCGTGTGAATAACTTTTCTATTTGAGTACAAATTTGCCCATATATGTATATCCTTCCGCTGCGGCAGTTTCTAGCCAATCATGTTATGTTGACCCCCTTTTGTGTTCTGTCCAATTAGTTATTGACTTGGGACATACACGCCCTAAATCCTTTCTTTTATATACTTTTGTTAAACAAACAATAAACAGTGTGAATCTTTACTGCTTGTGTTTTGCATGTTACTTGTAGCAAAAGGTTTACACTCACGGACGTCTAAGAGACTATCACATCGAGGGTTAAAGGATAGAGGAAGAATCCTTACAAGTGGGGGCTCGTCCGGGATTCAGTTGATCGTCCCCGGAAGGTAAGATAGAGAATTTATTGTCTGTCTTTGCCATACGGGATTGCGGTCATACACTGAAGCTGAATCCGTGTCAGTGTTCTGGGAACACGTGACCAAACATCTTTAATGTCTGGGACTTAAAGATACGTCTGAGAAGTGACCAGGGGTCCAAGCGCAATTCTCCAAAGACGTTAGTATCTGGGATACTTAAAATAGACCTGGGAGTCTATACATAACGTAGATTTTACCTCGATTTGATTGTCTACTTATTATGTTATGGCCATAACAGATATTAGAGTATAAGTTTCATGTATTCAGCTTGACGGGTGGTAAGTGCACGTCTGTTGAATACCCTTATAACTTTCTTGCTTCCTATCACAATACGCTGCATTTCCAAGTCCCTGTACGAGTGGTGAGTAAACGTACAGATTATTACTATCAATTGTTTTGTTAAAATACTATGCAGATGATATTGTGATATTGTCAATAACTAATTAACTGGTTAGCTGATGCATGCATAGAAAGTTGTTGGAAATTGTGTTTTTACTATGGGCTCTGGTCAGAGTAAGAAAACTGTATACCCCCCTCCCCTACCCGGGGAGACATGTAAAGAATACGTGGCCCGTAATTCTACCTCTGATTATTATTTGATTGATCCCTGGGTGGATAATTTAGCAGGGTGGACAGAGAAAGCAGGACAGGACCCATTTCCACGGGAAGGCAGTAATTACCCTTTCTATATGGATATGGTTAAAGGTCTTTGTTTAGGGGATAGGGAAGCCTGGCCGTGGTATGATCATGATCCACAATGGGATATGACATATATGCGGGCCGGGGGTGAGCAGTGGCTGACCATAGCGCCCTATTGGTATGATAAATCCATCAATAAGAAACAAAGGAGGATTAAAAATATCAGTTCCCAACAGCACAGAAGGGAGGAAGTGAGAACCTGTAAATCTTTGAAAACCCTCTCGCCTCCCCCTTACATTCCAGTATATCCTGCTCTTAAAGACACAGATCTCTTAGCAGCAGTAACCCTTTCACAGCAGATGGGATCGCCTCCAACTCCACTGCTAGAAAATGCGTCCACTAGCTCTATCCCTAACGCACCAGTAACCCAGAGTTTAGATAATAGTGTAATAACCTCCCAGCCCACATCCCTTAAACAATCAGCCACCCGCCGCACAGCCGATTCCACTATCGCTGCCGAGGGCTCCTTCTCCCCCCATGTCACTCGAGGAGGAACTGAATTCTCTGACGGCGGTGAAGCTTCTTCCACCACCGTTGCCCTCCACTTACCCTTTATGACAGTGGGAGACCAAATGTTAATTAAACCCATTGAAATAGAAGATTTAGACAGGATAGTAAAACACTGTCCCAAGCCCACCATTACCCCCGATGGCTGTATATCTTATTTGCGCAAAGCTTGCAAAGGACGCAGCTATACACAAGAAGACATGAGGCTGATTATAGATGGTGTAATCGACCACTATAATGGATGGGATTGGACAAAGGTCCCTACCATCCACACACCCGCTGCACAAAATAGTGCCGCTGCTTACCCCCTCAACACACTGACAGGTATCGAGGATATGTGGAAGGAAATTGATACACATATGAAGGAAGTCTTTAAAACCCGTGCTTCTTTGCCTGTCGCTGTAGCTTGTAAACAGAAGCCCTCAGAGTCTGTTACTGAGTTTTGGAAAAGGTTTAAGGACTGCTGGACAGATGACGCTGGCTTACCTTTGCTTAACTCAGAAAGCTTACTCATTTCCACCTTCATTAACAACCTTCTACCTTCTGTCATAGTTTCTGTTAAGCAAAGCGTCTCTTCCTGGACTTCTGATAGTACGAAAGATTTTGAAAAACATCTATATGAGAAAGAGGCTGCAGGGTGTTTTGATGTAAAGAAACCTGCACCCACTCATAACTATCAGAACTCCAGACGCTTTGACAGACAGAACCAACCCCGCAGTCAGGGAAGATTCCAAAGACCCCAACATAAATCACCTACAGGAGACATGGCCGGCAAACGGCACACCTCCTGTTACAACTGTGGCCAGGATGGTCACTGGGCAAGAGATTGCCCCCAGCCCCCTCAGACACCTCGACAGCCTGCTCTGAATCCTGCCCCCCAACAACACCCCCGCCCACGCCATGACAACCCTCTCTCTGATCATGTACGTTTCAGAGTTGACTGGCAAGACCCCGCGCACTGACGGGGCCCGGAGGAGGGTATCCCAGCCTTTATTCAACTCACCCGTCATTGGAAAGATTTACCTCTGCTGCCACTTATTATAAATGGAAGTAAAATTCCCTTTTTAGTGGACAGCGGTGCAACAACCAGTGTTTTGTGTTCTGACCTATATGATGGTGATTTGGAAAAGACTGCTCCTTCAATGGGAATCAATGGGATACCCACCGATGCCTACCTAACCAAGGCCCTCTCTGTCTCCACAACAAAGGGGTTGCGCATGGGCAAACATAGGTTCACAGTCATACCTGAGTGCCCCGTTAACCTACTAGGTAGGGACCTGCTTAGCAAACTTTCCATCTCTATCCTGCCCTCACCTACTGGTACTGGGTTGGATATTGAATCCCCTCATTTTCCAATTTGGGAAATGACTACCAACATGCCTGACCTCGCCCAAGTAAACCCCGCTCTTTGGTCAGAAGGTCCATATGACACTGGCCTAATCTCATGCACACCATATAAGGCCAATCTCAAACCCGACTCACACCCTGTTTATCAAAAACAGTATCCCCTCTCACCAGAAAAGATAGAAGGTCTCCGCCCCATGATACAGCAATTCTTACAACAGGGTATTCTCAGACATATTGTATCACCATACTGTACTCCTGTGAACCCTGTTGCCAAGGCTGATGGCAGCATAAGATTTGTACAGGATCTCAGAGCGATCAATCAGCTAATTGTCCCAATTGCACCAATTGTCCCAGACGTAAACTCACTCATTTCTGCAATCCCTGCAGATGCTGCGTTCTTCTCTGTAATTGATTTGAAGAATGCCTTTTTCAGCATACCTGTAGATTCACAGACACAATTACTTTTTGCCTTTTCTTTTGAGGGTAAACAACTTACCTGGTGCAGATTACCCATGGGCTATATTGACTCACCCGTTGTCTATAGCATTGTACTCCAGGCCACATTGAGGCCCTGGCAACCTCACCATGGTTCAGTCCTGCTACAGTATGCAGATGATCTGCTGCTCTGTAGTCAAACTGAGGAGGCCTGCCGAGAGGATGGTGTTTCATTACTAAACTGGCTTTGTGAATGTGGACACAAGGTGTCCAAAACAAAAATGCAATGGTGTAAAAAGCATGTTGATTACTTAGGTTTTGTGCTCACTCAGGGAGAGAGGAAAATCAGTCCACAACGCATACAGTCTGTATTGGGCCTGGTCACCCCAACTACCCAGAAGGAACTACTGTCCTTCCTGGGTATGGTAAATTACTGCAGACAGTGGATATCTGATTGCTCCTATTATGATAACATTTTGAGACAAGCCACACTGAAGGACAAACCTAAAACTGTACAATGGTCACAAGAAATGTTAACTGCATATGAAAGTTTAAAATGTATGTTGATGAAAAGTCCGGCACTTGGCCTCCCCAATTATGTACTACCTTTCCATCTATATGCAAGGGACAATTGTAAAACCATGGCGGGGGTGCTCACACAGTTTCATGGAGGGAAGTTGCGCCCCGTGGCATTTTTTTCCAAAGTCATGCCAGTGTCTGTGCAAGGTATGCCTGCCTGCCTCAGGGCTTTGGCAGCCTGTGCAATGGTTGCAGAAATGGCCACTACCCTCACTTTAGGCCACACCACAGTACTCCACACCACACATGATGTCCTGGCAATACTTAAAGGCTTACACACACAGCACATGTCTGCTCAACGCCTTAGTGGATATGAAGTACTCCTTTTGAGTAACCCTACCCTTACCATCAAGTACACTGCTAGTTCTTCTGGCCCAGCACCCATTCTCAATGCCCTTTTAGGCTTGAAAGGTCCCGAGGATGAACCACCCGACCTACATGACTGTGCTGCTTCCATTGAAGCTGAAACTTCTCCCAGACTTGACATGTCTCCTGTTCCCATACCAGGCGCAGACATAGTTTTTGTTGACGGCTCCTGTAGTAGGCCCAATGACAATACATACCAAGCTGGCTATGCCATTGTCACCCTCCCTGACACTGTGTTGGAAGCCCTACCAATACCTTATCAGTCCGCGCAAGCTGCAGAACTCATTGCACTCACTAGAGCATGTCAGCTCTACCAGAACAAGCCTGTTACCATCTACACTGACTCCAGATACGCCCACGGCGTTGTTCATGACCATGGGGTCATTTGGCAACGCCGTGGCTTTCTCGGGGCAGATGGTAAGGGTATCTCGCATGCGCAGCTCATCTCTGATCTGTTACATGCCATTACCCTCCCTTCTGACATTGCCATTATCCACTGCAAGGCACATACTGGCGGCAAGGATAATATCTCCCTTGGCAACGCCCTTGCAGACACTACTGCTAAACAAGCGGCCCTACAGCCTACTGCCCATTCTCACATGGCAGTCATGGCCCTTCCCTCCCTTGACAACGTCCATCTGCTCACTCAACTTCAAGCTGCTGCGACTAATACTGATCTCTCCGATTGGACTTACCCAATTCTGCAGAAAAATCCTAAATCAGGATTAATCTGCAAAGAGGGGAAACCCTGTATACCCCAGTCCAGTGCCCCTTTGCTCATTGCCCATTACCATAGTGTTGGTCACCATAGTAAAGCCACAACACTCCTCCTACTAACCAAGGATTTTTATGTTACTGAGGCCAAAACACTTGTGGACCAATATGTTAGCAGATGCATCACCTGCCTCAGGAACAACCCTAACAACCCTAATAAAGCGAAACACCAGCATCTTGAATACCCCACTACCCCTTTTACACACTTACAAATTGATTTTACCCATATCCCTGGCATAGGCAAACAAGAATATGCCCTGGTCATTGTAGATATGTTCTCTCGCTGGCCAGAAGTATTCCCAACTAAGTCAGAGGATGCTAAGACAGTAGCTAGAATCCTAACACAGGAAATCATCCCGAGATGGGGATGCCCATTGCAGATAAATAGCGACAAAGGCACAGCCTTTACAGCCAAAGTCACACAGGCCCTAGTGAAGGCCTTGCAAATAGAATGGAAGTTTCACATCCCGTACCACCCGCAGAGTTCAGGGGTCGTAGAAAGAATGAATAGGACCCTCAAAGACAAACTAAGGAAGGCCACAGGAGGTACCTTCCACAAATGGAAGCAAGTCCTCCCTATCATCCTAGCAGAAATTAGGATGACCCCACAGAAAACCCTAGGGTACTCCCCTTTTGAGATATTGATGGGTAGGCCTTTTCCCACCCCATGGGCAAAAAAACCGTTGATAATACAGGAAGGAGATCTAGAACTTATAAGGGAAGAGTATGTCAGGGCCCTCATAACCAAACTTGATGAGATTGAACATGATGTTGTTTGTAAAAATCCTTTGAACCCACAGGAACCAACACATCCTTTCAAAGTTGGAGACAGAGTCGTGGTAAAAGTACTCCCAAAGAACAAGACTCCGGGAGACTTCACCTATGGTCCAGAGACAGAAGTCGTTGCTGTAACCCGAACTGCAGTCCTGACAGAAGAGAGTCCCACCTGGATCCATGCTTCCCGAGTAAAGAAAATTCCTAGACCAGACCTAGAGGAGGAAACAGGTGATTCCAGTGAGGTACGAACAGGGGCGGACAGCCCTGACCTCCCACCTAGCGAAGACAGAAGACCAGAGGAGGATGAAGAAAATGCCCCCTATCTTTACCCTGGGGACTACCTTGATAGCCCTACTGGCCCACATCCACCTCACAACATGTGAAGTTGACATTACACACACCGACGGGGTTCCCACCTTGTGGTATAATTCCTCCAACACACACGTAGCCACCTATGTCCTAGACTATTTTATGTTCCCCAAGCTTGCTGACAACAAACATTTCATACAGCAAAGAAGGAAAGCAGGGATGTCCGAAACAGTTTATATTTGTGTTACTGATTCCTGGTGGGGATATAACTGTGATTCCTGGGGATCCGTGGGGTGGAACACGGGACTTGATTGGGGGTACAGACCATCAGACGCCTTAAACAGATGGAGTCAACCTGATGGAGTACCCCTACTCAAGAGACTGTCTATCTTTAAGATGGATGAAGGCCCGAATGCATACAGGTTTAGACTAAACATCCAACACCCTAGCAGAGCAGATAATGGTACCTATGTAGTTGGGATATGGTGGAAAACAGGGTACTTTAGCGCAAGACAGATCTTTTATTTATGGGATATGTTTAAACATCCAGCATACCAGTCCAGAGTTTCTCCCCAAGGTAAACCTTTAAGGCCTCATATTGCTACCTTTAAGGATATGGTAGCCATTAATAACCCCACTTTTGAAGACGTCCTAGCCATTGAAACCGGTTTCTCTGACATTAATTTCTGGCTAGAATGGATGAAGTATAATGCTGCAAAACATAATATGAGTAATTGTTACGTATGTGGCAAATCTAGGCCCCACTTAGGTACAGTACCTTTAAACATTCCTTTAGATCAAGAAGGATGCTTCTTTAGCCTATACAATGATACTAAAAATAATGATAGTCAGTGTGAAATGTGGAAGAAGGAATATCCTATATTATTAAAAAATCCTAATCCCGGAAGTACCATAACCATATACCCCGGGAATTATACCTGTTATGTATCCAACACCACCAAAGGAAGGGATTTAAAACCTTTCCCACCAGGGTATTGCGCAGAAAGAAGGACAACTGTCCTAGTTAATCAAACTAGATCATTAGGCGACATCTACTATATATGCGGGGATATGAAACTTAGGATCAAATTGGATACGCCCTGGCATGGTGAGTGTGCCCTGGCCAAAGTCATAATGCCACTTCTAATGATCACCGAAGACCACCCCACTCCTTCCTCTAATTCCCCTATCCTTCGGAAGAAAAGGACACTCCCAGGAGGTAGTTTTGACCCCCATGTATACATTGATGCTATAGGGGTCCCAAGAGGGGTTCCAAATAAGTTCAAAGCTAGAGACGAGGTAGCTGCAGGATTTGAATCTTTATTCCCTATAGTGACTGTAAACAAAAATGTAGCGTGGATTAACTATATATATTATAACCAACAAAGATTTGTTAATGATACCAAAGAGGCCCTTCTGGGAATATCTGAGCAACTAGAAGCTACTTCCCATATGACCTTCCAAAATAGGATGGCTCTGGATATGATGCTAGCAGAAAAAGGTGGTACATGCGTTTACATCAACAAAGCCGAAGGATGTTGTACCTATATCCCTGATAACACAGGTCCTAACGGTAAAGTAACATTAGCCATACAGAAACTAGAGTCATTATCAAAAGAACTCAAAAGGAACTCAGGTGTTGATAATCCATGGAGCCAATACTTTGGATGGGTTGAAAACTGGAAACAAGCCCTTATACAAATAGGTATATTTATACTTATTACCCTTATTCTTGTTACCACTATTGTTTACTGTATTATCCCGTGCTGTAAGAAGCTCACCTCCAAGGGTATCGATAATGCCATAATGTACAATGGTGCCCTGTCCCATACTACTGAAACTGAGGTACCTGGCCCTGAGTCATATGCCCAGTATCTAGTCCACTGGCGTGCAGAAAGACGTAAGCTTTGCAAGAATCATATAGTATAACAATAATGATTCTAAGAGGGGAATGAAAGGGTTAAAGCTCGTCTCTGCTTCACATGTCATAGAATTGTTTGTGTTACAGAACTGTTTGTTCCAGCACATTTTTTGCTACTGTCTTTGTCTGTTATCTTTTTATACCGTGTGAATAACTTTTCTATTTGAGTACAAATTTGCCCATATATGTATATCCTTCCGCTGCGGCAGTTTCTAGCCAATCATGTTATGTTGACCCCCTTTTGTGTTCTGTCCAATTAGTTATTGACTTGGGACATACACGCCCTAAATCCTTTCTTTTATATACTTTTGTTAAACAAACAATAAACAGTGTGAATCTTTACTGCTTGTGTTTTGCATGTTACTTGTAGCAAAAGGTTTACACTCACGGACGTCTAAGAGACTATCACATCGAGGGTTAAAGGATAGAGGAAGAATCCTTACACTTAGTTTAGCAGAATAGCAAACGAAAGATTAGCAGAACTGCTTCTAAATAATTCCCTGCAGTTTCTGAGTAGCTCCAGACCTACTCCTAGACTGCGATCACCTCAGTCCGTTTAGTTCCTGGTTTGACGTCACAAACACGCCCTGCGTTCGCCCAGCCACTCCCCCGTTTCTCCAGCCACTCCTGCGTTTTTACCTGGCACGCCTGCGTTTTTAACACACTCCCTGAAAACGTCCAGTTTCCGCCCAGAAACACCCCCTTCCTGTCAATCATACTACGATCACTCGAGCGATGAAAAAACGTCGCTCGAGCTTGTGTAAATCTGCAAAGTTTTGTGTGAAAGTACTTAGCGCATGCGCGCTGCTTACCATGCGCATGCGCATTTTTGCCATTTTTTCACTTGATCGCTGCACTGCGAAAATCGGCAGTGAGCGAACAACTCGGAATGACCACCATGGTGCACTAACTGGGGTTCCTGGTCTCTTTACCAATTCAGGGGGACTCTCATTGGGACTGTGCTGGCACACACCCCCTGCACTGGGTTCTCCACCAGGGGGGGTGACCGGTTTCAGGTCTCAAAAGCAGATCCTCCGCACTTCATCTATCTTTCACTCTACTCTGGCACTGTCCTCTTATAATCTCACCCACTCGTTCAAAGTTCATTTGTTATGGTGCCCATACACATATGAGATAATCGGTGCTATCCTACAATTTCAACCACATCTGTGAGAGAAATCGAAGGATTGTATGCACATTTTAGGTACCTTGAGACGCGATGCGCGGGCACGCCGGTCGAATATTGCGTCTCAAGATATTATTTGCTGCACTTAATATTTGTCGCATCGCAGTGCGATCACATGTGGTTTTAAACCCACATGAGATATATCGCACAGCGATGTGTGATTGGCACCCGCCAGGACTCGGCGGTGACGTGCCCATCACGTGATTACCATGTGATCTATCGCATGATCGCATGGAAACCACTTTGGCAGTTCAGGTGTGATTTGATCGCACCTGAACTGCCGGTGCGATGCCACGCGATGTCGCGTCGCAGGGCGTCGCACAAGTGTATGGCCAGCATAACACACGAATGGGCAGTAGATGCAGAGACAATTGGGAGTGAGTCTTTGATATTTACTACCCACTTAAGGGAAAACTATACTCAATTATCAACTATACACTAAAAGAAGATGACTGTTTATCAGTAATCAAGACTTGCCTGTGCAATATACACTGCTCAAAAAAATAAGAGGAACACTAAAATAACACATCCTAGATCAGAATGAATGAAATATTCTTATTAAATACTTTTATCTTTACATAGTTGAATGTGCTGACAACAAAATCACACAAAAATTATCTGGAAATCAAATTTATTAACCCATGGAGGTCTGGATTTGGAGTCACACTCAAAATTAAAGTGGAAAAACACACTACAGGCTGATCCAACTTTGATGTAATGCAGTGGCGTCACTTAGGGGGTGCGACCCGCACCCGGGTGTCACCTTTCAATGGGGTGACACCAAATAGGGGCACTGTCACGTCCGCACCCCCTCCTCCTATAGCGGACCGTAGTCACGCCCGCTATGTTTAAACATTAAACAGACATCCCCCTTGCGCCGCGGACAACCCAACGGACAGCGCGCTTGTGCTGCCGCCGGGGGTATTGTCACTGCTACTGGGGTCTGGCGAAACTGTGTCTCTCATAGCCGCCGCTGCACGCTGCGGTTCTATGGACGGAGAACAGACTCGTGAGATGATGACATCATCATCTCGCGAGTCTCTCTCTCTGCACTGTAGCGGCTGTAGTGAGAGGCTGGGAGGCGCTTGGAGGAGCGGGCGGGGACTCTGCGGGACAAACAGACAATGAGTGTAGCTGTGTCTTGTGGCGCAGCTCGCACCCTCAAGAAGCAGCAGGGGCAGGGCTGGCCTGGCCAGGCCTGTATGTTCGTCTGGAGCTGAGATTGCTGAGTAAGTTGGTATAAGCTCCTCCTGTACAGTCTGAGGGCGGGATGTACTAACCTCCCCCACCGCATTTGGCTTTTCTCAGCGCTCTTTTTGTATTATCTTTGCAGCTACTGGTCACCGCTCCGCTGCCTGGCGCTACCCGTTGCTCCCCCACGCTCCCCGTCTTCATTCTCCTCTCTGCCATCCGCATCATCCCCGCTGTGGCCACTGATTCCTCCGCTCTCCGTAGAGCTTGGTCAGCGCTGCGCTCCCCCTTTCAGCTGCGCATTCGCACTTGTCACAACTTCTTGGTAGGCAGCTGACAGGGGGAGCGCAGCGCTGACCAAGCTCTACGGAGAGCGGAGGAATCAGTGGTCACAGCAGTGATAATGCGGATGGCAGAGAGGAGAATGAAGACGGGGAGCAATGGGTAGCGCCGGATAGCGGAACGGTGACCGGTAGCCGCGAAGATTAGATAATACAAAAAGAGCGCTGAGAAAAGCCAAATAACGCGGCGGGGGAGGTTAGTACATCCCGCCCTATGTGACTGCTGTACAACTGTACTAAATGCAGTTAAATAAATGTTTATTTGATTATCAAAATGATAAAAGGTCATTTAGATTAGATTTTGTAAGTGTGTATTGCATGGCACGACAAATCCTGTGGCCAAGACGCCATGGCGACCAGGTATTGGTGCCTGGCGACCAGGGCCGTGAACACTATGAGGAGGGGACTAGGGAACATAGTGAGGATGGGGCCGGGCATGCGGTCAGGCAGGGTAGCGTCTAGTTACCCTTCGTGGAGAGGACCTTTCCCATAACCCCCTGGGTCCATGTCACAAACTATTTTGAATAGTAACCTGTGGCGAACGAAGCGGAGCAAGACACCGAGCCCGAAGCATGGCGAGCGTCCAATGGTGTATAGGTAAAACGAAATAACCACAAACGAACGGAGAATGTATAAAACATTTAGGTGCTGTAAGGGTGGATTAATCTACTGCCCTCTCGTGCTGTCACTTCCTGGTCCTGATCACGAAGGGAACATTGACACAACCGGTAAGGCAGGGGCTGGGCAGCTATGGATGATAGCGCTGACGATACTTCAAATGAGGTGCCGACTTCCAGCCATTCTGGGCTCGCGGACCGGCCAATCAGGAGCGTTGCCGGACCACAAGCTCCTATTGGTTCGCAAGTAGGCGCCACATTTAAAATGGCTTTTGGCCGCCCACCACTGTGCCTGGTTATCCCTATCCCACCGATAGCCTGATGCATTGCAGCTTCGCATTCCTGCTGCTTGGTCTCCCACAGCCTGCCCGTCTGTGAGCTCCACGGTGAGGGACCCGCATAACAATAAGACTTCAGGCAATGGTGAGTACAGTACTGGAACTTTATTTTTTAAGTGTATCTGGCTGGCTTTTACAGGTTTTTTTTTTTGTTCATGTGGATCTGGCTTTTGCAATGTATTTTATGTGGATCTTGCTTTTTCAGTCTTTTTTTAATGTGGATTTTGCTTTCTCAGCATTTTTTTTTTGTAACGTGGATCTGAATGTTTAAGTTTTTTTATGTGGATCTGACTTTTTAAGTATTTTTTTGTTCATGTGGATCTGGATTTTGCAATGTATTTTATGTGGATCTTACTTTTTCAGTCTTTTTTTAATGTGGATTTTGCTTTCTCAGCATTTTTTCTCTGTCGTCCTAGTGGATGCTGGGAACTCCGTAAGGACCATGGGGAATAGCGGCTCCGCAGGAGACTGGGCACAAAAGTAAAGCTTTAGGACTACCTGGTGTGCACTGGCCCCTCCCCCTATGACCCTCCTCCAAGCCTCAGTTAGATTTTTGTGCCCGGCCGAGAAGGGTGCACACTAGGGGCTCTCCTGAGCTTCTTAGTGAAAGTTTAGTTTTAGGTTTTTTATTTTCAGTGAGACCTGCTGGCAACAGGCTCACTGCATCGAGGGACTAAGGGGAGAAGAAGCGAACCTGCCTGCTTGCAGCCAGCTTGGGCTTCTTAGGCTACTGGACACCATTAGCTCCAGAGGGACCGAACACAGGCCCAGCCTCGGAGCTCGGTCCCAGAGCCGCGCCGCCGGCCCCCTTACAGAGCCAGAAGCAAGAAGAGGTCCGGAAAAATCGGCGGCAGAAGACATCAGTCTTCA
The DNA here is from genome assembly GCF_028390025.1 of Pseudophryne corroboree. NCBI lineage: Eukaryota > Metazoa > Chordata > Amphibia > Anura > Myobatrachidae > Pseudophryne > Pseudophryne corroboree. Next base: position 993,133,230 of record NC_086444.1, on the reverse strand, counting down.
ACAAGGTAGCGCACAGCACTGCAGCTGTGCGCCATTGTTACTCAGGCACACTTCACACTTCGGTCACTGAGGGTGCAGGGCGCTAGGTGGGGGCGCCCTGAGCAGCAATGTAAACACCTTGGCTGGCATAAATACACCACATATAACCCCCAAGGCTATATGGATGTATTTTAACCCCTGCCAGAACTCACCAAAAAGCGGGAGAAAAGGCCGCCGAGAAGGGGGCGGAGCCTATCTCCTCAGCACACGGGCGCCATTTTCCATCACAGCTCCGCTGGAAGGACGTCTCCCTGACTCTCCCCTGCAGTCCTGCTCTACAGAAAAGGGTAAAAAAGAGAGGGGGGCACTAATTTGGCGCAGTTTTAATACTAACAGCAGCTATAAAGGGAAAAGCACATTTTATAGTGGTATTCCTGTCTATATATAGCGCTCTGGTGTGTGCTGGCATACTCTCCCTCTGTCTCCCCAAAGGGCTAGTGGGGTCCTGTCCTCTATCAGAGCATTCCCTGTGTGTGTGCGGTGTGTCGGTACGATTGTGTCGACATGTTTGAGGAGGAAAATGAGATGGAGGCGGAGCAATTGCCTATTATAGAGTTGTCACCCCCTAGGGAGTCGACACCTGAGTGGATGAGCTTATGGAAGGAATTGCGTGACAGTGTCAGCTCTTTACGACAGACAGTTGACGACATGAGACAGCCGGCTACTCAGCTTGTGCCTGTCCAGGGGTCTCAAACGCCATCAGGGGCTTTAAAACGCCCGTTACCTCAAATGGCAGACACAGACACGGATACTGACTCCAGTGTCGATGATGAGGAGACAAACGTGACTTCCACTAGGGCCACACGTTACATGATTGAAGCAATGAAAAATGTATTGCATATCTCTGATAATACAAGTACCACTAAAAAGGGTATTATGTTTGGTGAGAAAAAACTGCCTGTAGTTTTTCCTGTATCCGAGGAATTAAATGAAGTGTGTGATGAGGCGTGGGTTTCCCCCGATAAAAAATTGATAATTCCTAAAAGGTTATTGGCATCGTACCCTTTCCCGCCAGAGGATAGGGCACGTTGGGAAACGCCCCCTAGGGTGGATAAAGCGCTCACACGCTTGTCTAAACAGGTAGCACTACCCTCTCCTGATACGGCCGCCCTAAAGGAACCTGCCGATAGAAAGCTGGAGAATATCCTAAAATGTATATACACTCACACGGGTGTTATACTGCGACCAGCAATCGCCTCAGCCTGGATGTGCAGTGCGGGCCTGGCGTGGTCGGATTCCCTGACTGAAAATATTGATACCCTAGATAGGGACAGTATATTACTGACTATAGAGCATTTGAAAGATGCATTTCTATATATGCGTGATGCACAGAGGGATATTTGCCGACTGGCATCAAGAGTTAGCGCGCTGTCCATTTCTGCAAGAAGAGGTTTATGGACGCGGCAGTGGTCAGGTGATGCGGATTCTAAAAGGCACATGGAAGTATTGCCTTATAAGGGGGAGGAGTTATTTGGGGTAGGTCTATCAGACCTGGTAGCCACGGCAACTGCTGGAAAATCCACATTTTTACCCCAAGTAGCTTCTCAACCTAAGAAGACGCCGTATTATCAGGCGCAGTCCTTTCGGCCCCATAAGGGCAAGCGGGCAAAAGGCGCCTCATTTCTGCCCCGTGGCAGAGGGAGAGGAAAAAGGCTGCAACAAACAGCCAGTTCCCAGGAACAAAAGCCCTCTCCCGCCTCCGCAAAATCCTCAGCATGACGCTGGGGCTTTACAAGCGGACTCAGGCACGGTGGGGGCCCGTCTCCAGAAGTTCAGTGCGCAGTGGGCCCACTCGCAAGTGGGCCCCTGGATCCTTCAGGTGGTATCTCAGGGGTACAAATTGGAATTCGAGACGTCTCCCCCTCGCCGTTTTCTAAAGTCTGCTTTTCCGACGTCTCCCTCAGACAGGGAGGCAGTATTGGAAGCCATTCACAAGCTATATTCCCAGCAGGTGATAATCAAGGTACCCCTCCTACAACAGGGAAAGGGGTACTATTCCACACTATTTGTGGTACCGAAGCCGGACGGCTCGGTGAGACCAATTTTAAACCTAAAATCCTTGAACACTTACATACAAAGGTTCAAATTCAAGATGGAGTCACTCAGAGCAGTGATTGCAAACCTGGAAGAAGGGGACTATATGGTGTCTCTGGACATCAAAGATGCTTACCTACATGTCCCAATTTACCCTTCTCACCAAGGGTACCTCAGGTTTGTGGTACAGAACTGTCACTATCAGTTTCAGACGCTGCCGTTTGGATTGTCCACGGCACCCCGGGTCTTTACCAAGGTAATGGCCGAAATGATGATACTCCTTCGAAGGAAGGGAGTTTTAGTTATCCCTTACTTGGACGATCTCCTGATAAGGGCAAGATCCAGGGAACAGTTGGAAGTCGGAGTAGCACTATCTCAGATAGTGGTGCGCCAGCACGGTTGGATTCTCAATATTCCAAAATCGCAGCTGATCCCGACGACACGACTTCTATTCCTAGGGATGATCCTGGACACAGTCCAGAAAAAGGTGTTTCTCCCGGAGGAGAAAGCCAGGGAGTTATCCGAACTAGTCAGAAATCTCCTAAAACCAGGCCAACTCTCAGTGCATCAATGCACAAGGGTCCTGGGAAAGATGGTGGCTTCTTACGAAGCAATCCCATTCGGCAGATTCCACTCAAGAACCTTCCAGTGGGATCTGCTAGACAAATGGTCCGGGTCGCATCTTCAGATGCATCACCGGATAATCTTGTCACCAAGGACAAGGGTGTCTCTCCTGTGGTGGTTGCAGAGTGCTCATCTTCTAGAGGGCCGCAGATTCGGCATTCAGGACTGGGTCCTGGTGACCACGGATGCCAGCCTGAGAGGCTGGGGAGCAGTCACACAGGGAAGAAATTTCCAGGGCTTGTGGTTAAGACTGGAGACATCACTTCACATAAATATCCTGGAGCTAAGGGCCATCTACAATGCTCTAAGCCTAGCAAGACCTCTGCTTCAAGGTCAGCCGGTGCTGATCCAGTCAGACAACATCACGGCAGTCACCCACGTAAACAGACAGGGCGGCACAAGAAGCAGGAGGGCAATGGCAGAAGTTGCAAGGATTCTTCGCTGGGCGGAAAATCATGTGATAGCACTGTCAGCAGTGTTCATTCCGGGAGTGGACAACTGGGAAGCAGACTTCCTCAGCAAACACGACCTCCACCCGGGAGAGTGGGGACTTCACCCAGAAGTCTTCCACATGATTGTGAACCATTGGGAAAAACCAAAGGTGGACATGATGGCGTCCCGCCTCAACAAAAAACTAGACAGGTATTGCGCCAGGTCAAGGGACCCTCAGGCAATAGCTGTGGACGCTCTGGTAACACCGTGGGTGTACCAGTCAGTGTATGTGTTCCCTCCTCTGCCTCTCATACCCAAGGTACTGAGAATCATACGAAGGAGAGGAGTAAGGACTATACTCGTGGCTCCGGATTGGCCAAGAAGGACTTGGTACCCAGAACTTCAAGAGATGCTCACGGAGGACCCGTGGCCTCTACCTCTAAGAAGGGACCTGCTCCAGCAGGGACCCTGTCTGTTCCAAGATTTACCGCGGCTGCGTTTGACGGCATGGCGGTTGAACGCCGGATCCTGAAGGAAAAAGGCATTCCGGATGCAGTCATCCCTACCCTGATCAATGCCAGGAAGGATGTAACCGTACAGCATTATCACCGTATTTGGCGTAAATATGTTGCGGGGTGCGAGGCCAGGAAGGCCCCTACAGAGGAATTTCAACTGGGTCGTTTCCTGCATTTCCTGCAAACAGGACTGTCTATGGGCCTAAAATTAGGGTCCATTAAGGTTCAAATTTCGGCCCTGTCGATTTTCTTCCAGAAAGAACTGGCTTCAGTTCCTGAAGTTCAGACGTTTGTCAAGGGGGTACTGCATATACAGCCTCCTTTTGTGCCTCCAGTGGCACCTTGGGATCTCAATGTAGTTTTGGGGTTCCTAAAATCACATTGGTTTGAACCACTCACCACTGTGGACTTAAAATATCTCACATGGAAAGTGGTAATGCTGTTGGCCCTGGCTTCAGCCAGGCGTGTCTCAGAATTGGCGGCTTTATCCTATAAAAGCCCTTACCTAATTTTTCATACGGACAGGGCAGAATTGAGGACTCGTCCTCAATTTCTCCCTAAGGTGGTTTCAGCGTTTCACTTGAACCAGCCTATTGTGGTACCTGCGGCTACTAGGGACTTGGAGGACTCCAAGTTGCTGGACGTAGTCAGGGCCCTGAAAATATATGTTTTCAGGACGGCTGGAGTCAGAAAATCTGACTCGCTGTTTATCCTGTATGCACCCAACAAGCTGGGTGCTCCTGCTTCTAAGCAGACTATTGCTCGTTGGATTTGTAGTACAATTCAGCTTGCACATTCTGTGGCAGGCCTGCCACAGCCAAAATCTGCAAAAGCCCATTCCACAAGGAAGGTGGGCTCATTTTGGGCGGCTGCCCAAGGGGTCTCGGCTTTACAACTTTGCCGAGCAGCTACTTGGTCAGGGGCAAACACGTTTGCTAAATTCTACAAATTTGATACCCTGGCTGAGGAGGACCTGGAGTTCTCTCATTCGGTGCTGCAGAGTCATCCGCACTCTCCCGCCCGTTTGGGAGCTTTGGTATAATTCCCATGGTCCTTACAGAGTTCCCAGCATCCACTAGGACGTCAGAGAAAATAAGAATTTACTTACCGATAATTCTATTTCTCGTAGTCCGTAGTGGATGCTGGGCGCCCATCCCAAGTGCGGATTGTCTGCAATACTTGTACATAGTTATTGTTACAAAAATCGGGTTATTATTGTTGTGAGCCATCTTTTCAGAGGCTCCTCTGTTATCATGCTGTTAACTGGGTTCAGATCACAGGTTGTACAGTGTGATTGGTGTGGCTGGTATGAGTCTTACCCGGGATTCAAAATACTTCCTTATTGTGTACGCTCGTCCGGGCACAGTATCCTAACTGAGGCTTGGAGGAGGGTCATAGGGGGAGGAGCCAGTGCACACCAGGTAGTCCTAAAGCTTTACTTTTGTGCCCAGTCTCCTGCGGAGCCGCTATTCCCCATGGTCCTTACGGAGTTCCCAGCATCCACTACGGACTACGAGAAATAGAATTATCGGTAAGTAAATTCTTATTTTTTTTGTAACGTGGATCTGAATTTTTACGTTTTTTTATGTGGATCTGACTTTTTAAGTATTTTTTTGTTAATGTGGATCTACCTTTTGCAATGTATTTTATTATTTTATGTGGAATTGGCTTTTCAGTGTTTTTTATTTTTAATGTGGATCTGGCTTTTTAAGTATTTTTTTGTTAATGTGGATCTGCCTTCTGCAATGTATTTTATGTGGATATTTTGTGTGGATTTGGCTTTTCCAGTGTTTTTACTTTTAATGCGGATCTGGCTTTTTAAGTATTTTTTTTTATGTGGATCTGGCATTTGCAATGTATTTTATGTGGATTTTGCTTTTTTTTTTTAGATATGCGGAATACCTGCTCCGTAATGTGTGTATGTGTGGAGGGGTTGTTGTGCCCACAGCGGGGTTAGATGAGGTTTATTGCAAATAAAGCAAATGAAACGTTGACATCTTCCTAAGGGTGTGTACACACGGTGAGATCCTTGCTATGTCCTATTTTTTTTACTTGCGATTTCCCTTGAACTCCCCGGAGGCCAGATAGCACAGATTTTTACTAACTTTTCTTGAGATCTGTACTATGGCCCTCATTCCGAGTTATTCGCTCGCAAGCTGCTTTTAGCAGCATTGCACACGCTAAGCCGCCGCCTACTGGGAGTGAATCTTAGCTTAGCAGAATTGCGAACGAAAGATTCTCAAAATTGCGAATAGAAATTTCTTAGCAGTTTCTGAGTAGCTCGACACTTACTCTGCCACTGCGATCAGTTCAATCAGTTTCGTTCCTGGTTTGACGTCACAAATACACCCAGCGTTCGCCCAGACACTCCCCCGTTTCTCCAGCCACTCCCGCGTTTTTCCCAGAAAAGGCAGCGTTTTTTCGCACACACCCTTAAACGGTCAGTTTCCGCCCAGAAACACCCACTTCCTGTCAATCACACTCCGATCACCAGAACGAAGAAAAAACCTCGTAATGCCGTGAGTAAAATACCAAATTTCTTAGCAAATTTACTTGACGCAGCCGCAGTGCGAACATTGCGCATGCGCAGTTAGCGGAAAATCGCACCGATGCGAAGAAAAATAACGAGCGAACAACTCGGAATGAGGGCCTATGTGTGCTTACGATTTTGGCTTATGTGAGATTTTGGCTTATGTGAGATTTTGACTATCTCATTATAATAGTGGGATGGCATTACAGGGCTGGAGGATTGTCTTTTTCGACTATCAGACATTTTTAAAACAGTGCATTTCTGCTCTGTGGCTGATTTTTGTTTAAATTTTTTTCCAGTGAACCCATGGATTCTACATGGACAAGAGGACCGAGGGGCTGCGTGGAACACTAGGTAAGTATGTGCGAGTGTGTCGGTGTGTGTCAATAAACTTTTACCTTCACGGTGTGTGTGTTTTGTCTTTCTTGGGGTATTTCTTTTGTTGTGGAACTATAGGTACCAGCAGGCCTTTTAATTCTCTGCATGCTGGTACTTGTGGTTCTCCAAGTACCAGCATGTGGTGGAGGCTTGCTGGGACTTGTAGTTCCACAGCAAAAGACAATATTCTTTTTTGACACAATTTTGACTATCAGCCCGGCACCCACCGCCCAGGGGTGCTGGGGACAGCCTTAACCAAAAGATATAAATCTGCACTGGATATGACAAATGTAGTTCAGTAAATAACAAATATAGTCAAACCAACATGAAAGCCTACTATGATAATAAGTTCAGCAAATGGTTGGTGGTGCTCCCGAAAAATAGTTATAACAACTATGAAACAGGTATGGTCCATTAAAGAAGAAAAGGGACAAAAAAGCAACTATATGCCTTTTCCAGGGCACACTTGAAAATTTGAAATGATGAATTTATTAAAACATAACTTTTATTTTTATATACTTAAAAAAGGGGGAAAGCGAGAGCAAGCGTCCACATTTCAAAGAACATCAATGTTCACAAGTACTAGTGTACTATATTGTAGGCGAAATAAGCGAAAATAAGTGGTCCCTCATTCAATGAAATTATATATTATACTTATATCCTCTATAATAGGAGTTTTAATGGAATGAGGTCACTCCCTCGGGTCTAGTATAATCAATAGATGCCAGGAACCTGCAATCAAGTTCTTGCCATGGGTCCCAGAATTGTATTAAATATTGGAGAATAAAATACCTACGGTACCTAGTATTCCCTGGTAGTTTCCTATCCAGGTACTGACCAGGCCCTGCAGTGCTTGGCTTCCAAGATCAGACGAGTTTGGGCATACTCAGTGCGGTCTGACCGTAGGTAAGTTTATCTCCTAGGCGCACCGTTTTCCGATTGTATTGGGACCCAGGATATGAATCACAGAAAAAATACGTATAGGGTTTTGAGAAGTCAAAGGTCAGACTGCCAGAATGATAGCCGTGAAATATCATTTACCATTGCATTTACTGAAGGTTGCGTATTTCCCTCATAGATAGGTATATCAAATCTACACATGCAGTAATATTAACCTGATGCTGAAAATACATTCATAGCGTAATTGTGGCAGACAGCAGGTGCCATTAGAAATGTTTTCTTAAAACACTTTGACATAAGGCAATAGCCTGAGCAGAAAAAAGGGGCCAGTAATAGTCACGATTATTGGAAGTAAAGCAATATTTTAGAATCCTATATAGTTCAAGTACTGAGAATCCCTCTGCTGATCAAGTACTGAGAATCCCTCAGCTGAAATACCACAGGCAACATATGCCACAGGAAACAATTTAAATTGAACTCATGGTGTAAGCAAAAAAAAAAGGGGGGGGGGGGGGGGGAGAGGGGAGGGCTATTTAAGAGCCACAAATATTTGAGAGTAAAGCAATATATCAGTATCAGATAATAAAATTCAGTTTATTACCCAGTATAGTAAATTCTAATATTTGAGAGTAAAGCAATATATCAGTATCAGATAATAGAATTCAGTATATTACCCAGTATAGTAAATTCTGAGATGAATTGTTACATAGGTGCATCTGTCCCTTGCATACAGATTCCTCTTTTATCCACCCTTGCGTTATAATCATATATTGATAGCGGTTTTAACCATGCATAACCATAAATAATATGTATATGTCAATATTATAAGCCTCCACCATATCCCTAATAGCTGGGAAGTATGTGGGGAATGCTGTGACTGAAAAGGGGGAAAGTTAAGGCTGGGTGAGGGAACCCGTTTTCTGGCCTGAGGCCGGTGGTGTCTTACCCAACCTAACGAGGTTGTCTGTAAGCCGGGGGACAAGCCTAGAACCGAGGAGTGAGGCGCCGGCGGCCACGTTCCGTACGACCGGAAGTTCGGGCACCGGAACCGGAAGTGACGCGCGTTTCGCTCCGAGAGCTACACCCCTGGCCCTTGGGTGCCTGGGGGGGGCTTTATTTAAGGGGTCCCCAACCCCCCAGGGAACCCCGGCCAGGGGTTACTAGTTGGGGTGTGTGATGCTGCGGCCGCAGGGACCTGTATAAAAGTGTCCCCCGGCTGCGGCATCACCTCCCTGGCTAGTGGAGCCCGGTGCTGGTTTCCAAAATATGGGGGACCCTACTCTTTTTGTCCCATGTATTTTTTGAACCAGGACCGGTCCAAGAGCCCGGTGCTGGTTGCTTAAATATGGGGGACCCCTACTCCATTTTTCCCTCATATTTTTGCAACCAGGACCGGCTCAAAGAGCCAGAGGCTGGTTATGTTTTTTGGGGGGACCTGCACATAATTTTTTTTTACATTTTTAACACTTTCTTAACATTTAGACACAGAAGTATGCACGGATCTTACTGGTCTGTGTATGCTTCTGAGTAAGGGGGTCATTCTGACCTGATTGCTTGCTGCAGTTCATCGCAGCGATCAGGTCAGAAGTGCGCCGAATGGCTGACAGCCGACAGCTGTTGTGGCCTTGCGATCGCCTCTTCCTGATTGACAGGCTGAGGCGGGAGGTGGGCGGCACGGCGGCGTTCGGCTGCCATTTTTTGGGCGCGGTCCGGCCAACGCAGGCGTGGCCAGACTGTGTGGCAGGGGGGGGGCAGGCCGCAGCAGCAGCGTGGCGTCACACGGAGCCGCTGTGACCCGGCCAACGACGAGTAGCTCCCGGCCAGCAAAAGCATCGCAGCTGTATGATGCTTTTGCACTTCTGTGGGCCTGACATGCGGGGCAGACTAGCCCTGTGCTGGGCGTCCCCCTGCATGTCGGTGTGCCTGATCGTAGACCTGCAAAATTATGCAGGGCTACGATCAGGTCTGAATTAGCCTCTAATAAAACATGACCCAAACAAAAACATAAAAAAATTGTGGTTTTCGGCATTATCCCCCCCCCACCTCCGTCACAGCAACACTCAGCTCGCATCCACCCCCCCACCCCACCCCCAAAAAAAAAAAAACACCACCCCCCCACCTAAAAATGCTATAGGGTGTTTTTACTACCTGCCGATAACCCAATATAACCCCTTTACATTTAAAAAAAAAATACACCACACAGTTTGTTTTTGCCAAAACTTTATTAAAAAATTAAATGCCAACGCCAACTCTGGCCAGGATTCATAAGCTGTACCATGAGAACGAGTGCCTTTGGACAGGGACTATACCAACAGAACAGGAATCGGGCATGTCGAGTACAGTAGAGGCAAACAGTGTAATTTTGCCTTGGGTGAAGAACATCAGCAAATTTCCAAACAGTCTTGAAGGAACACAAGAAGTGCAGTCAATACAACGATCCATAGTCCGGGACAGTGAGGTCACAAAACCGACGCTGCAGTACTAATGACCTCAATACAGTTCACTTTGAGCAAGAGCGTAGGATAAGATCACCAGCAGATTTTTCAAACAAAACTAAAAAACCGGGTACAAAAAAACTAATTATAAATTAAAAAAGCGTGGGTCGCCCAGCACAGAGGGCTGTGTACTCAGCATGTCAGAGTACATGCCACTGGACGAGGTGCTAGATTGGGGGGAGGGGCTGGGCTGTGTGGCTCCCGACAGAAAAAAATACGGTTGCGGAGGAGGGTTTACCGGCGCATGCTCCATGGGGGGGTTGTTTGGGAAGGGGGGACGGGCCAAATTTGGGTGATACCAAGGGTCAGTTGACATTACAGCAGCCAAGAGTCCCCATTTTACACATTACGGCAGCCAAGAGTCCCCTTTTTATACATTACGGCAGCCAAGAGTCCCCTTTTTACACATTATGGCAGCCAAGAGTCCCCTTTTTACACATTATGGCAGGCAAGTGTCCCCATTTTTACACATTATGCCAAGCAAAAGTCCCCCTTTTTACGTTGCCCCCCCAGTGCCAGATATGTTCCCCCACAATGCCAGATATGTTCCCCCACAGTGCCAGATATGGTCCCCCACAGTGCCAGATACGGTGCCCCCCACAGTGCCAGATATGTTCCACCACAGTGACAGATACGGTGCCCCCCACAGTGCCAGATATGGTCCCCACAGTGCCAGATATGTTACCCCACAGTGCCAGATACGGTGCCCCCACAGTGCCAGATATGTTCCCCCACAGTGCCAGATACGGTGCCCCCCACAGTGCCAGATATGGTCCCTCTCAGTGCCAGATATGTTCCCCCACAGTGCCAGAAATGTTCCCCCACAGTGTCAGATATGGTCCCCCACAGTGCCCCATAGTGCAGATACGTTGCCCCCCAGTGCTGCCCCCCAACCCCGCTGCTGATACTTACCGTTTCCAACGAAACTTCTGCTCCACGTGCTGACTGCTGCTGCTGCTTCTTCCTCCGCGCAGTGAAGAAAATGGTCCCGGCGGGGAGTGGCTGGATGACGCAGATCGGCATCGCAAGCTCATATCGCAAGCCACTAGAAACACTTGCGATATGAACTAGATAGGACACCGATCTAGCAAGGATTGACTTGCCTGCACAGTCTATTTTTTCTTTCGATGCCGACTGCGCGGGACCGCACATCGGCATCGAATCGGGATCGCAAGGTGACTGTCACCTTGCGATCTGCACTAACTTTTCTTCCGATCAGAATCGGAAGAAAAAATCTCACCGTGTGTACACACCTTAAATCTAAGCACAGAATGCATTTATGTTTCATATACACCTCATACACACAGCCTGAAGGTCATTTTAGCCAATATTTTGTATAACTTTGTACATTAAACAAAGTGAGTCTACATTCACACAATTCATTTATGTTTCACATACACCTTATACACACAGCCTGAAGGTCATTTAATACAATATTTTTAATAACTTTGTGTATTAAACAAAGATTGTGTACATTGAGTCATCAAAAAACAAAGGTTTCACTATCTCACTCTCACTCAAAAAAGTCTGTATTTTGGAATATTCCGTATTTCAGAATATTTGGATATGGGATACTCAACCTGTGTATACATACACACACACACACACACACACACACACACACACACACACACACACACACACACACACACACATCCGAAATTATCGGCTCTGCACTTAATAACTACTCCAGAGCCATCTTTTAGATAGCGCGCCACTGTGTCTTTTGTCATTAATGCGTGGAAGAAGAACGGTCATTGCAGGAACCTTGCTCCCTGGAAGACCTCTGAAACTGCAACCCAGGGATCGGAGAGTGCTAAACAGAGAGCTGTGAAAGAACAGGGGTCGTCCCATGGATACCATTGCATGCGAGTTCCAAATGGACACTAATGTGCAGGTTTCGACAAGAATACCTCATAGGGAGACCTATGTACTTGGATATTATGGCCAAGCAGCTGTTCATAAACCTCTAATCACAAAGAAGAATGCAGCCCAGCGCTTACAATGGTATAAAGAGCACAAAAATTGGACAGTGGATCGATGGCAAGTGTTATGGAGCGACGGATCACGGTTTACACTTTTCAGTTCAGGTGAACGTGTTTGGTTTTGGCGATTGCCAGGAGAGCATCTGATGCCAGAGTGTACAGTACCTACAGCACGGAGGTGGTAGCATTATGCTACATGGGGCTGTTTCAGCTGGTATGGCAAGGCTCCACTAGTTGTAATGCTAGAGATAGTGCATCTGCATCTTTTTCTTTGTGGTCACATTATCAAGCATCTCGTTGACTCACAATGGGGAGGGCAGGGTGCATTTAAATATTTAAAGCAATTTCCCCATGCAGTGTTCTGTACCTGTAATAAACCTAGCAGCGTAGCAGCAGAATCGCGTGGTCCAAGATCTGCCTTCCTCTTCCTGTCCTATTCAGGATAGATTTACATTTTACTTTTTTTTGTTTTTAGTTTTGTTTAAAAAAAAAATGCAAATAATGCCTCTTTATAATTTGCAGGGATATTCTATCATGATGCATGGAGTGCATAAATCAAAGAGGCCAAGTGGATGCCAGCAAAGGAAAGCAAAAAAGGCAAGAAATAAATCACTAAAAACACTAGCTGGATCCATGCTTCAGTTTGTCAAAAGACAGGATGATGGCCAGGGTTCATCAAAAGACACAGCTCCTCAGTGTCAGTCTCCAATTGATACTGCTTATACTTCTGTTGCTTGCATGCATTCTGCTGAAGAGGAAGATGTGGAAATTGCAGAATTTACAGCAGAAAAACAAGGAGTGGAAATGGAGGAATGTGAAGCAGAAGAAAGTGCTGAAAGTGACTCTAGCCTGATACTGTAAAGGAGATGAGTGATGTTATAGAGAAAGATTTGCAAATTTTACATGATGTTTCTTTCTGGGAAATACCAGTTCCAGATCATTTTCGGGTTGAAATTATCAAAAGGGGAAGCGATTATTTCCAAAATAAAGATGGACCTTTCAGTGCAGTGGAGAGGAAAAATTTAGATACAAAAGCAAAGGGTGGTGTACGCCAGATTTCAAAAGAGTGGTTTTACAAGATAATGCCAAATGGTGAGAAAATTCTGCGGTCATGGATGGTTTACTCAGTTGTCAGCAACAAATTATACTGTTTTTGCTGCCGACTGTTTGCCATTAGTGCTACAAGTATGACATCCAAATGTGTGACTGGGTTTCAGAAGTGGTGGAAACTAAACCCGAAAGTACATAACCACGAGACTTCCGAAGAACACCTATGTTGCCTTGAAAAGTGGAAAACATTGGCAGCAGGACTTAGGCTGAACAAAACCATCGACGCCAAAAGTATTTCTTTAATGGAAATTGAGAAGAAAAAGTGGAGGGATATCTTGCACAGATTGCTTGATATCACGTTGTTTCTTGCCAAGCAGAATCTGGCATTCCACGGCCACAAGGAAGATGAGACTTCTTTGAATAAAGGGAACTTTCTTGAGATGGTTGAGGTATTTTCAAAATATGATCCAGTGCTGAAAGAGCACCTAATGAGATTGAAACGGAGCACGTGTAAACTTAAAGTGTCAGTCTCATATCTAGCACCAAACACTCAGAATGAGTTTATAAGTGTCCTGGCAAATCATGTGAAGGAGAAGCTTGTCATGGACATAAAGTCTGCAAAGTATTTTGGGATCATGTTTGACAGCACACCTGACATATCACATACTGACCAGATGTCCGAAGTGATCAGATATGTAACAATCAACAACATGAAAGTTGAAGTTAAAGAGGTATTTCTCGGATTTTTCCCTTTAAAGGGGAAAACAGCTGCTGACCTCAGTTCTGACATTTTAAAAACACTGGAAAATGATGGACTGGACATAATTATGTGTCGTTCTCAAGGCTATGATAATGCTGCCACTATGGCTGGAATCCATGGAGGTGTACAAGCCATTCTTAAGAGAAAGAACAGGAAAGCTATTTGTAGTGGATGTGTGGACCATTCGCTTAATTTGTGCGGTCAGCACTCTTTTGCTGAAAATGCATCATGTGTGACATTTTTTGGAACTCTTGAGGCAATGTATTCTTTCTTTGCTAATTCAACCCATCGATGGGATGTGTTAATTGAAAATACTGGAGTATCAGTGAAAAGGTTATCAACAACACGCTGGAGTGCTCATCATGCTGCAGTTACGCCAGTCAAGGAAAAGCTTGATAAGTTTGTGGACGCGATTGAAGCTCTTTGTGATGTACATGAAAACGTGGACACAAGAGGAGTAGCACAAGGTCTTTTGCCTGCTGTCTGTGATTTCACTTTTCTGTGCTACCTGTACTTCTGGTGTGATGTACTTCAGGGAGTTAATCTTACACAGCAGTACCTGCAGACTAAGGGCTTAACCCTCGACAAGGTGGTGGTAAAGTTAGAGGCGCTTAAACTTTTTCTGCATGAGGAACGCAGTCACCTAGGGGAGCACGCAATTGAAGAGGCGCTTTCAAAATCAGCTGAATATGGAATTGCAGTACAGAGAAGAGCCAGGTTCAAGAAGCGGTTGGCAGGGGAACAAGCAAGCGACGCTGGACTCTCTCTTCAAGAAGAAAATAAGAGGGCAATGTTTGAGTGCATTGATCGCTTTCTTTCTGAACTTCAGATCAGATCAAGAGCCATCCAGGAAATATCAGCCATGTTTGAAGCTGTTCAAGCGAAGAGTCTCATATCTGCCACTGATGAACAGTTAAAGGTCTCTGTTCCAAAACTAACCACTTTCTATGATGAGTTATCGGAAGATTCACTTTTAATAGAAATACTAAGGCTAAGAAGGCACCTGAAAGCAGCAAACATTGATCTGGAAAAAGCCAATGATTGGCCAATATTAGATGTTTTAAAATTCATAGCGGAATGGGACTTTGTAGAATCTCTACCAAACCTTTTACTAAGTCTAAAATTATTTCTGACGATTTGTGTGTCTGTGGCTTCATGTGAGAGGAGCTTTTCAAAGCTGAAACTTATAAAGAACTATTTGCGATCTACCATGGGACAATCAAGGCTTTCTGACCTTGCAATACTGTCAGTTGAAAGTGAGTTGGCGAAAGACATCGACTTTGATGAAGTGATTCACAGGTTCGCAGCTTTGAAGGCCAGGAAAGGAAAGTTTTGATTATTTTGTTGAGATGTTGGCTAAGTGCAAAAATGGTTCTGTGTTTTTTACTGTTTATGTTTTTTATGGTACTATTTTCAACTATAGAGGTGTGCAAATAAATACTTTGTGTGATTTGTTACTGTTACTGTTTATGGTTTTTTTATGGTACTATATTAAACTATAGAGGTGTGAAAATAAATACTTTGTGTGATATACTTTGTTGTTTATAATCATTGTCATATGGTTTGTCATACTGTTCATGAGAGTTTCTCTTGATGTCTTCATCTCTATGCCATATTCAGAATCTTGGGTAACACATGAAAAAACCTCATTGCAGTGCAAGACAGTTTGTGGCCAGTAAATCATGAAACTGTTGAGTGTAATAATTTAGGTGTTGAGTCTATTTGCCGAACCAATGTAAATGTTATTACATTTAGGCTGTGCATATGATATTGTAATTTAAAGGTATAATATTAATTTTGTTAGCTGTTTATGTCTCTACTATTGCCATTGCATTCAGTGATATACAGGAATTATGATTTACAAGTAAAGCTAGTACTAGTACATTACTAAGGGTTCCGTGTGGTGTGATACAGGAGGAGGATCATGGGGGGGTGACACCATGAGTTACCACACCGGGTGACACCAACCCTAGTGACGCCTCTGCATCCTCTTTTCTTTAAAGATAAGCCCTGAACGCTTCAATGCAACAATTAACAACGTCATATTAAGAACATCATCTAACACGTTTCAATGAGTCTCTCAGGTCTGCGTATTTCCCTTTTGGGTCTTTCATACACAGTCTGTGTTTCATCGACCATGTTGGACCTTTCTAGAATCGTGGTTTGTTCACCATTATCAGGACCATCATACATGTCAGATGAAGGGTATTTTTCAGTCATGTTGTCTTCATTCTGGTTAGGTTGAGATCTTAAATCCACCCGATTTCTTCTTACTTCCATTCCACGCTCTGTACGAATAGTATAAGATCTTGGTGCTACTTGTGCTTGCACAATACCTTTCTGCACCCAAATACCTTTCTCGTGATCTCTGAGACGGACTTGCTCACCCGATTTTAGATCAGATAAGCTTTTTTGCTCGCCTGTCATGGAACAGTTTCTGTTTCGCCTGTTGACGTTCCTTACTCAGTCTGACCAACGCTGAGTTATGTGTATTAAGCAGTTCATCATGTATCGGGAGATTTGCTCTAATCCTCCTTCCCATCAGCATTTGTGCAGGAGAAAGTCCATTCTGTAAAGGTGTACTACGGTAGATTAAAAGACTTTTGTAGAAATCTTCTTTACCTTCTTGAGCTTTTTTTATGAGACTCTTTACAGTTTTTACTGAACTTTCCACCAACCCATTTGAGCGTGGATAGTGGGGACTTGACGTAGTATGGACAAATTCCCACTCATCAGCAAATTGTCTAAATTCAGCTCTGGAAAACTGAGGACCATTGTCAGTGAACACTTCCATAGGAACACCATGCCTTGCAAAGAATGACTTCATGCAATTGATTACGGCTTTACTAGTAGTTGTATGTAGTGTCTTCACCTCAGGGTAGTTAGAGTAATAATCAGTCACGACAATGTACGTTTTCCCATTACAATCAAACAAATCTGCGCCAACTTTCTGGTACGGTCTCTCTGGCACTGCGTGAGGACTCAGTGGCTCGACTTGTTTCGGTCTATACGTAAGACATAATTCACATGTAGCTGTAGTCTGTGCTATGTCTTGGTTCATTCTTGGCCAATACATAACTTCACGCGCTCTCCGCTTACATTTTTCTTCTCCTAAGTGGCCTTCATGTATCTTGCACAGCATAGTTTTTCTTAGTCGTGCAGGTATGACAAACCTATTGCCTTTGTAAATAATACCATCGACAACTGTAAGGTCACTGCGGTACATCCAATAATCATGGATAGACAGCGGGCACGCATGTTTTTCTGCTGGCCAATCTTTCAGAATGATATCTTTCAACACTTTCATTGTGTCATCTGTCTCAGTTTCTTTCCTAATCTGTTCTTGTCTTGCAAGAGACACTGGTAGAGAAGCTACGATCAAATTAACATAGGCTTCTATCTCTTCATCCATCAGACTTTTGGAACCTTCACTTTTGTCCACGGCACAAGATAGTGTATCAGCAATGTACATGTATTTGCCGGGACAGTGCAGCAAGTGTACATCATATTTCTGTAGTCTGAAAAGCATTCGTTGAATTCTCATGGGACAGTCATGTAATGATTTAGTCATGATGGCTACCAATGGCTTGTGGTCAGTTTCCACTGTAAATGTTTGACCATACACAAAGTGATGAAATCACTCACATGCATATGTGATCGCTAGAAGTTCTTTTTCTATCTGAGCATACCTTGTTTCAGCACTTGTCAGTGCTCTTGATGCATAGATTACTGGTTGCCATGTATCCTCATGTTCTTGTAACAGCACTGAGCCTAGGCCAAATTGTGAAGCATCTGCTGAAATTGTTATTCTTTTCGCAGGATCAAAGAATTTTAGCACTGGTTGCTCTGTAATGATCTGTTTCAAGTTTTTCCAACTTTCTTCTTGTTCATGTGACCACAAGCACTCGTTATCTTTGTCCAACCATCTAAGAGAGGCTGTTCGTTCAGAGAGTTGAGAAATAAACTTTCCTAAGTAAGTAATCATTCCTAGGAATCTTCTGACGTCGTCTTTGTTGTTAGGACGTTCCATGTTCACTATGGCTGATATTTTCCTTGGGTCTGGTTTTACACCATGATCCAAGACCACGTCGCCCATAAAGGTAAGTGTATTCACACCAAATTCACATTTGTCCTTGTTTAGCTTTAGATTCACTTTCTTGACAAGTTCGATTACTTGTCTCAATCTAGAATCATGTTCTTCCTTTGTAGATCCCCAGACAATAATGTCATCCATCATTGTTTCAACACCTGGAATATGTTCAAAAATCATGTGTATCTGTTTGTGATATACTTCTGGAGCAGACAATATTCCATATGGTAGTCGAAGAAATCTGTATCGACCTTCTGGTGTATTAAATGTACAAAGCTTTGAGCTGGCCTCATCTAGCTTCATTTGCCAGAATCCTGAAGATGCGTCCAAGTTACTGAACCATTTTGCTCCCGCAAATTGCGACATGATTTCATCTCTGGTTGGTAGTTTGAAATGTTCTCGTTTAATAGCTTTGTTTAAATCTCTGGGGTCTAGACATATTCTGAGTTGTCCATTTTTCTTTTCAACAATTACTAAGACGCTTACCCATTCAGTAGGCTCATCAACTTTCTGTATCACACCCAAGGCTTCCATGCGATTTAACTCTTGTTTCAGTTTTTCTCTCAGCGCAAACGGCACTTTTCTACAGAGGTGTATCACTGAAGAAACTTGCGTGTCTATATTTATTTTATGCTCTCCAGGCAAACAACCTAGACCTTCAAACAAGTCTCTGTATTCTGTAAACATCGATTTGCAGTCATCTTCTACTTGTGATGTCACCATAAAAACTTTCTTTAGCAAGCTTAGTTTCTCACAGGAACTTAATCCTAGAATCGGTTGCACATTTTTATCCACAATCAGTAGAGATGTTTTAAATTGTTGTCCCTTATATTTCAGTGTCACTAAGCATGTACCTTTCACAGGAATTTCCTCCCCAGTGTACCCTGTAACATTCACTTTGGCTGGATGAATTTTAGGTTTTACTCTAAGGGGTATATGCAATTGCGGTCGAATTCCCGAAATTGTCGAATTTCGGGTCATTTTCGCCCAAAAAAAAAATTCGCCAATGCAATTCAGTGCTTTCCGACCAAAAAACGGACTTTCAAAATTCGACTTTTTGAAATTCGAATTTTTGCAAATTCGACTTTTCTGCAATGATACAAGTGCTGCAATTCGACAAAAGCATATTCAATTCAAGTTTGGAAATTCGACAGCAGTGCTTTTAGACAGCAAATTCGTCATTTTCAATCCGCCACACTTTGGAGGGTGAAAACAATAAAAAAAAATTTAAACATGTTTTTTTTGGTGTTTTTTTTTTTAGGAATAGCATATCTATTTATATTAGAAGGGATTAGGTACTTTTTTTTTTTTTTTTTTGGAGGCACAAATATTATTTATATATTTTTTAAAATATTATTTTTTTTAAATTTTTTTTTTATTGCTGGAACGGTAAAATCCTTTAAAAAAATGGCGTGGGGTCCCCCCTCCAAAGCATAACCAGCCTCGGGCTCTTCGAGCTGGTCCGGGTTCCAAAAATGCGGGGAAAAAATTGACAGGGGATCCCCCGTATTTTTAAAACCAGCACCGGGCTCTGCGCCTGGTGCTGGTGCAAAAAATACGGGGGACAAAACGAGCAGGGGTCCCCCGTATTTTTCACACCAGCATCGGGCTCCACTAGCTGGACAGATAATGCCACAGCCGGGGGTCACTTTTATGCCGTGCCCTGCGGCCGTGGCATTAAATATCCAACTAGTCACCCCTGGCCGGGGTACCCTGGGGGAGTGGGGACCCCTTCAATCAAGGGGTCCCCCCCCCAGCCACCCAAGGGCCAGGGGTGAAGCCCGAGGCTGTCCCCCCCCCATCCAATGGGCTGCGGATGGGGGGCTGATAGCCTTTTGTGATAATGAAAAGAATATTGTTTTTTCCAGCAGTACTACAAGTCCCAGCAAGCCTCCCCCGCAAGCTGGTACTTGGAGAACCACAAGTACCAGCATGCGGGAGAAAAACGGGCCCGCTGGTACCTGTAGTACTACTGGAAAAAAAATACCCAAATAAAAACAGGACACACACACCGTGACAGTAAAACTTTATTTCATACGTCGACACACACATACTTACCTAAGTTCACACGCCGACATCGGTCCTCTTCTCCATGTAGAATCCACGGATACCTGAAAATAAAAGATCAATATACTCACCTCAGCCATGGTCCAGAAATACATCCACGTACTTGGCAAAAAAAGAAAACGAACACACGGGCCACCGGACTGAAAGGGGTCCCATGCTGACACATGAGACCCCTTTCCACGAATGAGACCTGTCAGTGACAGCTGTCACACAAAGGTCTCTAAAGCCAATCAGGAAGCGCAACTTCGTTGCGCTCACCTGATTGGCTGTGCGCTGTCTGAACTCAGACAGCGCATCGCACAGCCCCGTCCATTATATTCAATGGTGGGAATTTAGCGGCTAGCAGTGAGGTCACCCGCCGGTCAGCGGCTGACCGCGGGTAACCCCACCGCAGACAGCAAAGTTCCCACCATTGAAACTAATGGAGCGGCTTTGCGATGCGCTGTCACAGCACAGACAGCGCACAGCCAATCAGGTGAGCACCACGGAAGTAGCGCTTCCTGATTGGCTGAAGGGACTTCAGTGACAGGAGTCACGTGATGTCCCGGCATTCGGGAGAAAGGGGTCTGATGTGAAAGCATGGGACCCCTTTCAGTACGGCATGGAGCGGGTGTTCGGTTTGTTTTTTTAACAAGTACGTGGATTTATATCTGGGCGTGGATGTACCTCTGGACGCTGGAAGGTGAGTATAATTTTTTCACAGGTACCCTCGGATCGTCGGAGACCGTGGCAGTCGGCGTGTCAACATAGGTAAGTATGTGTGTGTCGGTAGTGTGTAATAAAGTTTTACTATCAAGGTGTCTGTGTACTGTTTTTATTTGGGTATTTTTTCGGCAGTAGTACTACAGGTACCAGCGGGCCCGTTTTTCTCCCGCATGCTGGTACTTGTGGTTCTCCAAGTACCAGCTTGCGGGGGAGGCTTGCTGGGACTTGTAGTACTGCTGGAAAAAACAATATCTTTTTATTATCACAAAAGGCTATCAGCCCCCCCATCCGCAGCCCATTGGATGGGGGGGGACAGCCTCGGGCTTCACCCCTGGCCCTTGGGTGGCTGGGGGGGGGGGACCCCTTGATTGAAGGGGTCCCCACTCCCCCAGGGTACCCCGGCCAGGGGTGACTAGTTGGGTAGTTAATGCCACGGCCGCAGGGCACGGCATAAAAGTGACCCCCGGCTGTGGCATTATCTGTCCAGCTAGTGGAGCCCGATGCTGGTGTTAAAAATACGGGGGACCCCTACTCTTTTTGTCCCCCGTATTTTTGGCACCAGCATCAGGCGCAGAGCCCGGTGCTGGTTTTAAAAATACGGGGGATCCCTGCCCAATTTTTCCCCGCATTTTTAGAACCAGGACCAGCTCGAAGAGCCCGAGGCTGGTTATGCTTTGGAGGGGGGACCCCACGCCATTTTTTTTCAGGCTTTTTCCCGTTTTTTCCCGTTTTTTTAAATCGCGGCAAAATCCGCCAAATCGGCCGATTTTCGCCCGCGGGACTGTCGAATCCGTTTTGCATTGAATATGGTGAATTCCGGCAGCCACCTGCCAGAATTCACCTGTCGAATTGTGTCGAATTTAAAAACGGCGATAATTTGCCGCGATTCGCCGTGAATTGCATATACCCCTAAAAGTCTTATAGTCTTGAAACGATATTAAATTCACCTGCGCGCCAGTATCAAGCTTAAAGGGAATGACAATCTCGTTCACAGTTAAAGGGACAATCCATTCTTTCTTATCTGCACTGCAAAGTTCAATGCAATCCACAAAGAATTCCTCTGTTTGTTTAACAGCATGCACATTGGTTGTTTCACTTTTAATTTTACAGCATTTGGAAAAGTGATTAAGTCTACCACATTTCATGCAGGTTTTACCATAAGCAGGGCACATTTTAGGATTGTGAGCATTTCCACATCTACTACACATTTCCTTGTTAGACTGTGGCTTAGACTGCTTAATTCTTGAGAATGGAGGTTTTCTTGGCTCTGTTTTCTGCACTACATGTACATCAGCTTCCTTGTGTAACTTTTTGGCTTGAAATCTAGTTATTTCTGCAGATCTGCACATAGTGACTGCCTTATCTAGTGTTAGGTCTTGCTCTCTCAGCAGTCTCTCTCTGAGTCCATTATCAGGTATTCCACAGACAATACGATCTCTAATCAGTGAATCCTTTAAATCACCAAACTCACAGGTTTTACTGAGTGATTGCAGCTCTGTAACATACTGATCAAATCCATCTACAGACTTCTGATCACATGTGAAAAACATATCTTTCATATGTCACATTTTTCCTTGGCACAAAGTAATCTTCAAACTTTTGCATTATAGAAGATAGCACCATATTCTGCCCCTCAGCAAACTGAAAACTATTATAAATGTCCAGCACATCCTCTCCTATCACATGGAGGAAAATGGATGCCTTAGTTTTGTCAGCCTCTGTATCAGCTCCACATGCAGCAAGATATATATTAAACCTTTGCTTAAATCTTTTCCAGTTTTCAGACAATTTACCAGACATCAGCATGCCGGTTGGAGGAGCTAGTTTATCCATGGTTACTCACTCTTTGAAGAGAGGAGCACACGGCAGGCTTTGCAGACACTGAGTATCACAACCTTACAGACTTCTGCAAGATTCTTTCACACTCTGAGAGCACTAGCAGTCCAAGTTAAACTTCTTCTGACACCATGTTTTGTTCATATGTTTGTAAATCCAGTCATCAGGACACAGAGACATGTGAGTTCACTGCTGTGCTGTTTTATTCTATCACCAACTCCAGGCACACTGCACACTGGACCACCCACTTCCCAGCATCCGCCTGGTCCTAGGGACCATCACTGAAGATTCAGACTTACACATATGAGTAAGGGAGTGTCTAAAAATATTAAGCATTCTAATACACTAACATCACAACCAGTACAGGTAGGAGCCGCAGGTGTTGTAATGCAGAGTACCCCGGGAAATACCCAGCATTGGCTCCTAGTGATAGTTTCCCAAAGAAATACAGCATCCACAGGTCCGGTAGTCTGTGATGGCACAAACAGGATAATTCCTACGCGTTTCGGGACTCCAGGTCCCTTTGTCAAGGCTGAATAACCTGTGTGCCCAAAGTACCTGTATTTAAAGGAAGTCTCGGCCATACAAAAGTGTCCACATGTGGGATCTCCTTCACTTCCTGTCCGGACTTTCCCGGAACCGGAAGTGACGTCGGAAATGCGTTCCACCGCTGACCGGAAGTGCGTTCCAGACACCGGAACTAGATGTGATTGCGATGCAGAGCTAGAAGTTAATGCGTTCCATCCGGATCAGGAGGGGATTTCTTTGTCATGGATGTTTTTATGTAATCAATATAATTTCCACGGGGCTCAAGTATAAAAGTTCAAATAGAAAAAGACACAATTAATAATGTTGAAATATAAAACATAAAAAAGCTTAACAAGTATTTGTCTCAATGAAAGGAAAATAAATATTAAATGTATAATAATTAATTGAATGGACGAAGGGGCTATAAAAATCACTTTATCTCAAAGTCCTGATTGAGACCATTCGGAGAGAGAGTTTGCAGATCAAAAATAGTCCTCATTTCTGCCTTAGCTAGGCGAGTTTCAAGGTTCCTATTTTTCCAGGTGGCTTTAATATGGATGAGGCCTACAAAATATTTCATTGAATTTGGTGAACATTGATGTTTATTCTTGAAAAATCCTTTTTGGGAATTGATATGATGTGGAGATCCGCTGGAGTCATCTAAAAGAAACAATTATGGGAATGCGGGACTGAACACTAACGTAAGTGTACTTCCTACTGGCTTGCCTGCCTGCATTCACCTCACACACCTCTGTTACTCAGGCTGTTAAAGAAACTGCTTAGGGTCTACGGGTGAGAAGCCGAATGTAAGTTTCTTTCCATAAGTTACCATTTGGGCACCTGTGATTGCAGTATTTCATATGGTCACCTGGATGTTTTTCTGACACAGCGCTGAGAACACTGTATATTGTTATTACTCATGAAGAAGAAATAGGGTGAAGAAAAAATGTTAAAAGCAGGTAGGTAGAAAGTCCTTATTCATTTCCCTGCCTTCATCCATTAAATCGATAATTCTGGATCAGGGTGGAGAAACCCGTAAGGACTTCATTTACTTCAGTGGTTACTAAGCTTCCATACCTCCCAACTTGTGTACATTCTGGATCGGGCGTCCACGACCGAAAAGAGGGCATGGCATTGGGAGGAGAGGGTGGAGCCTTGGGAGGAGGGGTGTGGCCTAGCATCTATTCAGTGATCACCGGCTGCTTTGCAAAGCAGAGCAGCTGTGATCACTGGCTCTGCCTATCTGCCCCCCCCCCCCCCCCCCCCGCGGGACACTACGACCTGCGGGAGGGACAGTGTCCAATTAGTGGGACTGTCCCGCTGTATTCGGGACAGTTGGGTGGTATGCACTTCAGTGACGACCAACAAAGTCTCTAAAAGACAGACTTTCACTGGTGTTAAAAGAAGGGAGCTATTTTCACAGTGTTTTAACAGCACTGCTGATGTCGGCACTGGACTCCAGAGGGGAAGGGGTACAGCTTGTGCTGTGTGGGCCCACCCGGACTCAGGGACCCGTGTGCATACTGCACAACCTCCAACACTGCTGTGCCGAAAACCTGTACAAATTCAGAAAGTGGGCGTGGCCATGGGTAAAGGGGTATTGGCTTCGTGATGCTCCCATATGAATGTATAGGTGGAAGACGCCAAAACCCGGTAGAAAGCCCTTTTTGGCGGGTACAGACCATAAAAAACGGTACTGTACCGGCTAAAATGGTTCAGTTGGAGGGTATGACACTACACCCATTATAAATATGTCAGTGACGACCACCCTGTTCCACTCGCCAACTGCATAAGTTTCCCAACAGGAGAGTAAAGCCTGGTATGGATGTTTGTCTATTGGCTTTAGTAACAGCAATACGAATTGCCTAATACTAACAACAATAGTAGGACAAGGTTTTGATATACATACCTGGCAAGGACATTTAAAAGATTTATATTATTTCAAAGATTATATCTACTTAGTTCTGTGTACTGGTCGCAGCGATTACGGTTATTACTCGTTCATACCTTTGGAATTGCCTCTGTTTGTTCAATATCTAGATGGTTTAATCAACATCACACCATTCATTGGGCGAGATTCTAAGGTTTTTACCGCCGGCACTTACTAGATGGGGGTGAACAGAGCTAATCTAATGTAGCTCCGTTTGGGCGCGATTGGCTGTCGGCGTCTACACTTCAGCTCGCTCCCGCCAGGGGTGGCGAGCTGAAATATGTGAAAAGTGATTTGTTTGGGCGCCCCAACGGCACTTTTTTCGATCGTGCCTATTAGTTTAGTCGGATTTAGCTGTTTTACGCGCCTAAACCCGACACTAATGGGCGCGATCAGCGCGATATGGTACCTCATTTATATCGCCCCTGCGATCTCCCGTCACTTAGATGGGAGATCGGGGGCTATAACATTTGAATTCCCACGATTGAATGCGTATATTAACATCCTAAACGCATGTTTTGAGGCTATTATTTTTATGTGGACTCTCTGTTTTATAAGGCATGATTAACTCATTGAGATATAGATACAGATTTTTTTAATGTTACTTAGAGATGAGCGGGTTCGGTTCTCAGAGAACCGAACCCCCCCGAACTTTGGCTTCCGAGTCCGCATCTGAGCCAGGCTCAGATCTTCCCTCTTGACTCGGAAACCCGAACTCGGCAAAACGTCATCATCCTGCTGTCGGATTCTCGCGGGATTTGGATTCCATATAAGGAGCCGCACGTCGTGGCCATTTTCACTCCAGTCTCGGAGACTGAGAGGACGTGTACTATTCAGTGTGCTCAGTCTCTATTTATTCGGGTGGGAAAGTGGGGTGACAAGTGTTGTGCTGCTCAGTCCAGTCCATATAGCCAGTGTAGCTGTAAAGTGGTGCTATGTTGTGCAGACCAGTCCAGTGTAGTCAGTGTATTGTGCTGTATCAGTCCAGGCAGATATATCCAGTGTAGCTGTAAAGTGGTGCTGTGTTGTGCAGTGCAGACCAGTCCAGTGTAGTCAGTGTATTGTGCTGTATCAATCCAGGCAGATATATCCAGTGTAGCTGTAAAGTGGTGCTGTGTTGTGCAGACCAGTCCAGTGTAGTCAGTGTATTGTGCTGTATCAGTCCAGGCAGATATATCCATTGTAGCTGTAAAGTGGTGCTGTGTTGTGCAGACCAGTCAGTGTAGTCAGTGTATTGTGCTGTATCAGTCCAGCCATTCACAGTGTTGGTGTTCTCTGCTGCCATATATCCAGTGTAGCTGTAAAGTGGTGCTGTGTTGTGCAGTGCAGACCAATCCAGTGTAGTCCGTGTATTGTGCTGTATCAGTCCAGGCAGATATATCCAGTGTAGCTGTAAAGTGGTGCTGTGTTGTGCAGACCAGTCCAGTGTAGTCAGTGTATTGTGCTGTATCAGTCCAGCCATTCACAGTGTTGGTGTTCTCTCCTGCCATATATCAGTAATTCCAGTATATATATTAGTAATTCCAGTGACGATATACGCTACTGCTATATATCCACTGCTGCAGTATAACAACCTGTTGAGCTGCATCAGAGTAGTGGTAGTGTCCTGTGTCATCAGTAAATCCAGTGACAATATATGCTGCTGCTATATATATCCGCTGCTGTAGTATAACAAATTACTTACAATTATATTATTATTAAAAAGCTGTTGGGCTGCATCAGACCAGTGGTAGTGTGTGTCCTGTGTCATCAGTAATTCCAATGACGATATACGCTGCTGCTATATATATCCACTGCTGCAGTATAACTAATTACTTACAATTGTATTATTATTAAAAAGCTGTTGGGCTGCATCAGACCAGTGGTAATGTATGTCCTGTGTCATCAGTAATTCCAGTGGCGATATACGCTGCTGCTATAAATATCCACTGCTGCAGTATAACAAATGACTTACAATTATATTATTATGGGTCTGGGACTCCAGGTCGACAACAAAAAGGTCGACACACCTTAGGTCGACACCAATTGGTCGACACACCTTAGGTCGACGTGGACAAAAGGTCGACAGGAACAAGGTCGACATGGAAAAAGGTCGACATGAGTTTTTTATGTTTTTTTGGTGTCGTTTTCTTCGTAGAATGACGGGGAACCCCAATTAGTGCACCGCGTCCCCTCGCATGGCTCGCTTCACTCGCCATGCTTCAGGCATGGTGCCTTCGCTCTGCACATATTATCATTCCAATCGTAATCCACGTGGATCGTTAAGTATGAAAAGGTTCCAAAAAAGAAAAAAATTGTGAAAAACTCACGTCGACCTTTTTCCATGTCGACCTTGTTCCTGTCGACCTTTTGTCCATGTCGACCTTTTGTCCATGGCGACCTAAGGTGTGTCGACCAATTGGCGTCGACCTAAGGTGTGTTGACCTTTTTGTTGTCGACCTGGAGTCCGGATACCATTATTATTAAAAAGCTGTTGGGCTGCATCAGACCAGTGGTAGTGTGTGTCCTGTGTCATCAGTAATTCCAGTGGCAATATACGCTGCTGCTATATATCCACTGCTGCAGTATAACAACAATAACAACCTGTTGGGCTGCATCAGACCAGTGGTAGTGTCCTGTGTCATCAGTAATTCCAGTCATTCCTGTGACACATATTGTCTCTTATAACTCCCCAAAAAATAATGGAGAACAAAAATTTTGAGGAGAAAATAGGGAAAGATCAAGAAGAACCACTTCCTCCTAGTGCTGAAGCTGCTGCCACTAGCCATGACATAGACGATGAAATACCATCAACGTCGTCTACCAAGACCGATGTCCAATGTGATAGTAGAGGGCGTGTAAAATCCAAAAAGCCAAAGTTCAGTAAAAAGAACCAAAAAAAGAAATGTAAATCGTTTGAGGAGAAATGTAAACTTACCAATATGCCATTTACGACACGGAGTGGCAACGAACGGCTGATGCCCTGGCCTTTGTTCATGGCTAGTGTTTCAGCTTCACTTGACGATGGAAGCCCTCATCCTACCGCTAGAAAAATTAAAAGAGTTAAGCTGGAAAGAGCACAGAAAAGAACTGTGTGTTCTGGGATGGTATCACAAATCCCCAAGGAGAGTCCAATTGTGTTGGCGGTTGCGATGCCTGACCTTCTCAACACTGGACGGGAAGAGGTGGCTCCTTCCACCATTTGCACGCCCCCTGCAAATGCTGGAAGGAGCACCCACAGTCCAGTTCCTGATATTCAAATTGAAGATGTCACTGGTGAAGTACATCAGGATGAGGATATGGGTGTTGCTGGCTCTGAGGAGGAAGTTGACGAAAAGGATTCTGATGGTGATTTGGTTTGTGTAAGTCAGGCACCAGGGGAGACACCTATTGTCCTTGGGACGAAGAAGCCCATTGTGATGCCTGGGCAAACTACCAAATAAGCCACCTCTTCGGTGTGGAATTATTTCTCCTCAAATCCGGACAACAGGTGTCAAGCCATCTATTGCCTCTGTCAATCTGTAATAAGTAGGGTTAAGGATGTTAACCACCTAGGAACATCCTCCCTTATACGTCACCTTCTGCGCATTCATCAGAAGTCACTGTCAAGTTCAGAAACTTTGGGTAAGAGCATAAGCAGTCCACTGACACCTGAATCCCTTCTTCCTCCTGTACCCAAGCTCCTGCAAGCCACACCACCAACTCCCTCAACGTCAACTTCCTCAGTCAGGAACGTCCGTAGTCTTGCAGGCCATGTCACTGTCAAGACTGAGGAGTCCTCTCCTAACCGGGGTTCCTCCTTAGGATCCTTGAGTGGTACGCCTGCTGTTGCTGCTGCTGCTGTTGTTGCTGCTGGGAGTCGATCGTCATCCCAGAGGGGAAGTCGGAAAGCCAGTAGTCTGTTGGCAGGGGAAAATCAGCATATAAAAGGACCCTCTGTGAGTAAAGGGAGTACCGCCTATGGAAGAAGTAACTGGATGTTACGAAACGCGTCTAGGACTCCCAAACTGAGTGACAGCTGAACAGAGTTGACCCATGTCCGGCATCTCGAAAACACCTGGCACCCGTTAGCCGCTGATCGTGAAGGCTTAGTAACCTTCTTACCAGTGCCGCGATGGACAGTGCTTTGGAGGCTGGAGCGGCTTTGCACCTGGCTGCTTATAACGGGAGCATTAGGAGTGACAACCCGCCCATTGAAGTTGCCTGGCGGCTCACACGGAAGCCCTTAACCAGCGTATATACACTCAGCCGCATAGACAGAAGCCGTCAGCCGTTCTCAGGATACCGATCCGGTCTGCAGGTAATTAACCATCAGCTAAACAGACCGTGCAAACCCGGGGACGCTCGGGCTGCACAAAACTCCTCATACCTGCAAATAGGTCCCATATTACAAGCACAAGGGACAGAGTGAGTAATTTTACCTGTGACCGTTTGATCCCGATATATACAGTTATCTGGATATAATTACTGGTGACTCTTGGATTCAATTAGCCGGGTACAATTTATTATAGAGGAATTTAGTCCTCATTGAACGTTTGGCTCAACTCCTGTCAGTCTGGACATTTTACAATTCAGCACACTTAATATATGTGAGCAAAAATTGATAATTCAGTATTGGATATTTATTGATATATTAGAGGGTGTTGTGATTACAACAGGTCTTAAACATCACGTACCATTATTTTTATATATGTTTATGTTTTTTTAATAAATATTTTTAAAGTTGAGACTGGTGTGGAATATTTAATTGGCTCTGTAGCGCGACCTCTTATACTAATATAATATTCTGTTAATTTGAAGCCAATATAGACAGGCTTCTGAGGTCTGACGAAATAGAACCATTTATATTTGGTCACGAGGTGACAGATTTTAGATAAATATCAACTATATGTTTATATGATTTTTTGCGCCATCAGGTATCTATTCTTTTTAAGTATATCACTGTCAAGACTGAGGAGTCTTCTCCTAACCGGGGTTCCTCCTTAGGATCCTTGAGTGGTATGCCTTCTGTTGCTGCTGCTGCTGTTGTTGCTGCTGGGAGCCGATCGTCATCCCAGAGGGGAAGTCGGAAGACCACTTGTACTACTTCCAGTAAGCAACTGACTGTCCAACAGTCCTTTGTGAGGAAGATGAAATATGACAGCAGTCATCCTTTTGCAAAGAAGATAACTGAGGCCTTGACAGCTATGTTGGTGCGTCCGGTATCCACCATTAGTTCAGAGTCACTTAAAGATTTGTTTGAGTTACTGTGTCCCCGGTATCAATTCCCATCTAGGTTCCACTTCTCTAGGCAGGCTATACCGAGAATGTATACAGACGTCAGAAAAAGAGTCACCAGTGTCCTAAAAAATGCGGTTGTATCCACTGTCCACTTAACCACGGACATGTGGACAAGTGGAACAGTGCAGACTAAGGACTATATGACTGTAACAGCCCACTGGGTAGATGTATGGCCTCCCGCAGTGGCACCAGTAGCAGCATCTTGCAAACGCCAACTCATTCCTAGGCAGGCTACGCTATGTATCACCGCATTCCATAAGAGGCACACAGCTGACAACCTCTTACGTAAACTGAGGAACATCATCGCAGAATGGCTTACCCCAATTGGACTCTCCTGGGGATTTGTGATATCGGAAAATGCCACCAATATTGTGCGTGCGTTACATCTGGTCAATTCCAGCACGTCCCACGTTTTGCACATACAATTAATTTGGTGGTAGAGAATTTTTTGAAAAATTACAGGGGTGTGCAGGAGATGCTGTCGGTGGGCCGAAAAATTGCGGGCCACTTTCGGCATTCAGCTACCGCGTGCCGAAGACTAGAGCGCCAGCAAACACTCCTGAACCTGCCCCGCCATAAACTGAAGCAAGAGGTGGTAACGAGGTAATTCAACACTCTATATGCTTCAGAGGATGGAGGAGCAGCAAAAGGTCATTCAAGCCTATACATCCACCTACGATATAGGCAAAGGAGGGGTAATGCACCTGACTCAAGCGCAGTGGAGAATGATTTCCGTCTTGTGCAAGGTTCTCCAACCCTTCGAACTTGCCACACGTGAAGTCAGTTCAGACACTGCCAGCTTGAGTCAGGTCATTCCCCTCATCAGGTTTTTGCAGAAGCAGCTGGATAAATTGAAGGAGGAGCTAAGACAGAGTGATTCCGCAAAGTATGTGGGACTTGTAGATGGAGCCCTTAATACGCTTTGCCAGGATTCAAGGGTGGTCAATCTGTTGAAATCAGAGCACTACATTTTGGCCACCGTGCTCGATCCTAGGTTTAAAGCCTACGTTGTATATCTCTTTCCAGCAGACACAAGTGTGCAGAGGTGCAAAGACCTGCTGGTTAGTAAATTGTCAACTCAAGCGGAACGTGACCCGTCAACAGCTCCTCCTTCAATTTCTCCCGCCACTGGGGCTGCAAGGAAAAGGATATTTCCTAGCCCACCCGCTGGCAGTCAGGAGCGAAAGCTGACATCTGGTCCGGACTGAAGGACCTGCCAACGATTACTGACATGTCTACGGTCACTGCATATGATTCGCCATTGAAAGAATGTTTGAGGATTATATGAGTGACAGCATCCAAGTAGGCATGTCAGACAGTCCGTACGTATAATGGCAGGAAAAAGAGGCAATTTGGAGGCCCTTGCACAAACTGACTTTATTTTACCTAAGTTGCCCCCCTCCAGTGTGTACTCCGAAAGAGTGCTTAGTGCAGCAGGTAACCTTGTCAGCGATTGGCGTAGGAGGTTACTTCCAGAAAATGTGGAGAAGATGATGTTCATCAAAATGAATTATAAAGTCTTCCGGGAAGACCTTTACCAGCAATTGCCTCCAGAACGTACACAGGAACCTGTGATGGTGGATTCCAGTGGGGACGAATTAATACTCAGTGAGCAGGATGTACACGGTGAAAGGGGTGAGGAATCGGAGGATGATGATGAGGTGGACATCTTGCCTCTGTAGAGCCAGTTTGTGCAAGGAGAGATTGATTGCTTCTTTTTTTGTGGGGGCCCAAACAAACCAGTAATTTCAGCCACAGTCGTGTGGCAGACCCTGTCGCTGAAATGATTGGTTTGTTAAAGTGTGCATGTCCTGTTTATACAACATAAGGGTGGGTGGGAGGGCCCAAGGACAATTCCACCTTGCACCTCTTTTTCTTCTTTGCATGATGTGCTCTTTGGGGACTAGTTTTTTTTGTGCCATCCTGTCTGCAACTGCAGTGCCACTCCTAGATGGACCAGGTGTTTGTGCCGCACACTTGTGTCACTTAGCTTGGCTATCCAGCTACCTCATTGCACCTCTTTTTCTTCTTTGCATCATGTGCTGTTAGGGGACTATTTTTTTTTGGTGCCAGCCTGTCTGCAACTGCAGTTCCACTCCTAGGTGGGCCAGGTGTTTGTGCCGCACACTTGTGTCGTTTAGCTTGGCCATCCAGCTACCTAATTGCACCTCTTTTTCTTCTTTGCATCATGTGCTGTTTGGGGCCTTTTTTTTAATATCTGCCCTCCTGTCTGCCACTACAGTGCCATGCCTAGATGGGCCTAATTGTTTGTGTCGCTTGGCTTAGTCATACAACTATTTTTCGGACCATAAGACGCACTTTTTCTCCCCAAAAATGTGGGGGGAAAAGTACATGCGTCTTATGGTCCGAATATGCGTCTTATGGTCCGAATAATAGCAGAGTAATAACCTTATGGAGCGCTCTCAATGCGCTGGGTGGGAGCGCACTGGGTGGGAGAGGCAGAAGTTACGAGTGCGGGTAGCGGCGGGTCCTGTCTGCTGCTGCTGCTGCTTTGCCGTCATCTGAGAGGCGGCATCACGTGACTCCCCCGCTCCCTCCCCTCGCCTCCTCCAAAGTACTGCTGCTGCTGCTGCTTTGCCGTCATCTGAGAGGTGGCATCACGTGACTCCCCCGCTCCCTCCCCTCGCCTCCTCCAAAGTCCTGCTGCTGCTGCTTTGCCGTCTTCTGAGAGGCGGCATCACGTGACTCCCCCGCTCCCTCCCCTCACCTCCTCCGAGTCCTTCCTCAGAGTAGTGTGCTTCGGGCGTAAACTGACAGGCTGGATGCGGGGAACCTTGTGTACACAGTACAATATTTGCCACAATAAAGTGACTCCCCCCCCCCCCCCACCTCACCTCCTTCTTCCTCAGAGTGCTTTGGGCAGTGTAATATTTGCCATAATAAGGTACCCATATACTACCATACAGTACTGGTATATTATTTGGTTCAGAATTTTTTTTCCCTGTTTTCCTCCTCTAAAAACTAGGTGCATCTTATGGTCAGGTGCGTCTTATGGTTCGAAAAATACGGTACCTCATTGCAATTCTTTTTCTTCTTTGCATTATGTGCTGTTTGGGGACTAGTTTTTGAATAGTGCCATCCTGTCTGTAACTGCAGTGCCACTCCTAGATGGGCCAGGTGTTTGTGCCACACACTTGTGTCGCTTAGCTTAGTCATACAGCCACCTCGGTGCTACTTTTAGGCCTAAAAACAATATTGTGAGGTGTGAGGTGTTCAGAATAGACTGGAAATTAGTGAAAATGATTGTAATTGAGGTTAATAATACTGTAGGAGCAAAATTACCCCCAAATTCTGTGGTTTTAGCTGTTTTTATGTTTTCCCCCCAAAAAAATCACCCAGATCCAAAACCAAAACCAAAACACGAAAGGGTGGTTTTGGCAAAACCAAGCCAAAACCAAAACACGAAAATGGAATTAGAACCAAAACCAAAACACAAAACACGAAAAGTGCCAGCCGCACATCTCAATGTGCTCTTATTGTATTAACCATATTAAGAATTCCTAATCAGCAGTGTTTAATTGTTTTATATCTCAGCTGATGCTGTACGAATTATGTATATGTAATAAACTACTGTTAAGGTGGGTACACACTGGTCGATATATCGGCCGTTCTCTTGAACAGCCGATATATCGCGGGTCCGTCGGCCAGTGTGTACGGGCGATATGTCTGTGAACTACGTCATTCACAGACATATCGCGTCGGTCCCACAGCACAGCCGACGGCCAATATATCTACCTATATATTGGCGCGTTGCTGTGTGCGTGTGTGTAGTCAACACACTGCCCTATCCGTCCATAGATATATCTGCCGATCAATTGATCGGCAGATATATCTATCAGTGTGTACCCACCTTAAGTCTGACCGACAGTGTTCCTTTGTTTTCAGAGAATCCTCATGTTAGGAGTCACCTGACCCCTCCTCATAGGGGTAGGAGGTGGAACTGTCAGGAGTAGTCTCACAGGGGAATTCAGTAGGGCATGAAGTTTAGCAAGGCAAAAAAACTTGTGGACTTCACTCCCAATTTTTGGTTACCACAGGCATGCGCACCTCAGATACTGCGGTATCCAATTTTAAAAACAAATGTTTGCAGGGCTTTCAGCTTTGAAAACCATGTGGCGTGAGTAAAAAAATAAATTCTTTCCCCTACGGTGGTCTGTGGTGGTCTCTGCGGCTTCCGGTTGTCTCCCCTCCATCTTTACACTGGGTAGGGGGATGCTGGGAGGCGTGGGGGCTGCTAGGAGGCTCAGGGACTGCATGGAGGGGTGGTGGCTGCTGGGAGATGTAGTTCTCCCAGCTGCTGCCTCTGAAGGGGGGTCACACACACACACACAGGGTTCACACACACACACACACACACACACACACACACACACACACACACACACACACGGGGTCAAACTACTCGCATACACTCACAGACACTCTCACACACTTAGATAACACTCACAGGAGTCTGTATCCCTACGCCAGAGAGGATGATACAGCCTTGAAAGGAGAGTAATTACTGATTAATTAAGCTAATCAGAAATCTCCACTTGCTTAATTAGTCCTTGGGGAAAGGAGTGGGGGGTGTTCATGAGCAAGTCCTGGTAATTTTTTATAAATATATACTTTTTGTAAAAATCAGACTTGCTCTTGAGGTGCGAGAAAAATCGTCTTATTTTCAGTCCTCTAATTGAATATCAAAACCCTGTGGCTGTGGGGGGAAAAACCCACGCTGCAGGGTTTTTTAAATTTCCCGCAGTCAACTGAATTCTACCCTCAGTCTTCAGTATAGAAACAATTAGCCTGATTCTTAGGTGGGAGTAAAGCAAAAAAGAGCAAGTACAGATGTGTCCCGCCTCAGCTTCGCATGCTGTAGCGAGACAGCGATGCGAACGCAGAGCGGCAAGCCACGCTCATTTCCACTGCGGCCACGTTCCGGACAAGTGATTGGGAGGCAGGCTCCCATTCAAGTCTATGGCATATCAAGAGTGTGCAATTGCATGCACCCTGCCATGCCACGCTGTCCTTGCTGCGATGAGTACATATTGCAGGAAGGATGTAAAGGGACACATCTGTAACTGGGCACCTTGCTAAACCAGTCTACACTGCAGGAGGGGTAGATGTAAAATGTGCAGAAAGATTTAGATGTGAGAGGGCACGGGAGTGTCCAAGCTCAGATCTAAATTGCAGTGTAAAAATTAAACTGCCTAATATTTGTGGGCTGCATACAAAAGTAGCCAGTATTGCAAAATAACTGCATGCAAAATAACGTATGTATTTTTAACCCCTTGTAATGGACTGCTGGCGGGAGTGTGCAAAAGCAAGTAAAGCAGCAGCGGGTAAACAGATGCCCCAGATAGTCTGAACCCTGGAGCTCCAGGCCTACTAGCAACCTGAGTGAGAAATTTTTAAGCACCGCCCCCCTCTCCTCAGTGGGAAAAATGGGTGTGGCCTCGCAATGTTATATTATGTTAGCAAATCATATCAGATATGCATAATGCTCCCGGTATACACATAATGCTCCAGTATAGTGCCAGATACACATAATGTCCCCAATATAGTGCCAGGTACACACAATGCCCCCAGTATATTATACACAGAATGATCTCCAGTAGTTGCAGGTTCACATAATGTTCCAGTATATTATTTATTTATTACTAGTTATTTATGTAGCGCACACATATTCCGCAGCGCTTTATAGAGAGAATATTTGTCCATTCACATCAGTCCCTATCCCCAGGGACGTGCGGTGAGCTAAATAGCTCAGGAGGCACTGGCTAGCACCAGAGCTAGATTTACATGCAATATATGAGCCAAAACGTATATCTGGGCATTATACACAGGTGCAGCAGTATAAACTCCTGGAAATTTGGTGAGTTTTGATCAGAGATGTGTGGAAAAGTTAGCTAGGGGAGGCAGTGCCTCACCTGCCATAGACTTTTTACTCCAGAGTTTTGGCTATAAAAATTATTAGAATAATGCAAAGAAGATATTTCAAACATATTCTTTGTATTTTTCATATACTTTATACAGTCAAACCTCTGGCACAAACGTTATTATGACAGGAAAGGCTCTGCCTCACCTGCCTCACCCCACCGCACATCACTGCCTATCCCAGTGGAGCTTACAATCTATATTCCCTACCACATGTGCACGCACACACACATTCATGCTAGGGTTAATTTTTGTCAGGAGCCAATTAACCTACCAGTTTATATTTGGATTGTGGGAGGAAACCGGAGTACTCGGAGGAAACCCACGCAAGTACGGGGAGAATATACAAACTCCACACAGTTAGGGCCATGGTGGGAATCGTACCCATGACCTCAGTGCAGTAATGCTAACCACTACACCATCCAGTAAAGAGCCAGATACACATAATGCCCCCCATTATAGAGCCAGATACACATAATGCCCCCAGTATAGAGCCAGATACACATTATGTCCCAAGTATAGTGCCACATTCACATAATGCCACCCATTCTAGACCCAGATACACATAATGCCCCAGTATAGTGCCAGATACACATAATGCCTCCAGTATAGAGCCAGATACACATAATACCCCCAGTATAGAACCAGATACACATATGTCCCCAGTATAGTGCCAGATACACATAATGCCCCCAGTATAGTGCTGCTTTTTTGGTGCCATTTCCACATTAAGTTCCCCAAATGGTCCCTTCCTGTCAATCACACTGCATATAAAGTGTCAATAAAAGTGCGATCACAAAGGTACTTTGATGTGTACGTCGCACAATTGCAGCACATGCGCAGTCTGCTGATAATCACACCGTTGGTGACTGCGTGCAAACATAAATTAGGCATTTTGTTCTGTAATGCAGGAGACAAACACATTATAAGGTTTATTACAGTATACTGAATATTTTTATATTCTTTAAGATACATTCATACAGCATAGTATGAAATGCAATAGGAATGTAACACCAGAAACAGAATCTTCTCAATATGAATAAAAGCCCATTTATGTCTTCATTATATATCTTTTCTTTCCAGGAAAATAATATCACCCCAGTCACTGACTGCAAAGAAGCTCAAAGGGTTTATATCAATCATAAAATCATGGGATTGTTTCTGAAGCCTTGCTATTCCTCACTTTCATTACCAACCTTGGGCAACTGTTGGTGTTAATGAACAAATATGTACAATGCTTTTTAAATCTCATATGCTTCTTCAAAGCAAGAGACCCTGCATAAGATGAGAAAAAAATGTGAAAGATTTGGGTCTCCCTAAAGCATAAAAGGTAGTTTACAATTGAGATGGCTGCTTTATGCGGTTTGCAGTCATTTGTATAAAAGTTCATTCCAAGGTTGTTAATGATTTAAGCCCTAGAACCTGCCACTGCTATTGAATTGGAGTGGATTAAAGCATGGCTGTACTCTGCTATTCTCTCTCTCTAGCACATCATTGTACTAAACCAGAATACGTAATGGAAACCTGGAATTAGTATGGAACATTCATTTATATGGTTTTTTTTTCTTATTTCATGATATATTTCTATTGTTTTACAGCATGCTGTTTATTTTCTGCTTCAGTGTAAAGCAGGGTCTTCCTGTCAAAAACACAGCCACCTTAATAAAACACAAAACATAATTTATCAGATCACATTTTGGAGTACTTGATAAGTAATAATTATAGAAGGGGCTTTGTCATGTAGAGTTCTTTGTTTAACGCTAGCTACGTGGCTTGCATTGTATGTGTGAAAGATTTTCTGTGGTGCCTTCTGCAAAAATGCATTGCACATGATGTATATATTGTATGGCTTGCTAAATAAGAGGTTATTAATATTCTGAGCACATATATAAGTAGAAGGAGGTGTGGCTGGTTAATTTCTGTGGCTGAGGTGATTGCTCAGGGCTTTTAGCCCTTGTGTTGGCTCTTTTTCATGTTGAGAATATCATCTAGCTTATCCTCATACTACCCTATACACTTCTAATTGTGATGCATACAAAACCATAATGATTTATATAAAATAGCAAATCCATAGTGTTATTGGTCTTAAAGATTGGCATTATAAAATAGCACCCTCATTGCAAAGAATGCCGGAAGCACAAGGGAGGAATTGACAGAAAATGTCAGGGAAGGAACAGATAAAAGGTCTCTGTCCCGGGTAGTACAGTATATTATTATTATTATTATTATTATTATTATTAATTTGGGTAGCACAGTGGCATAGTGATTATCATACTGCCTCACAGCTTATTCCCTGTGTGATCATTCTGTGTAGCACAGTGGAACGTGGCTAGCATTACTGCCTCACAGCAGTGAGATCATGAGTTCAACTCCTGATCAAAGCCATAATGGAGTTTGTATGTTCTCTCCTTATTTGTGTGGGTTTTCTGAAAGGGGTATGCGCCGTGCCATTTTTCGTGTTTTGGTTTTGGATCTTTATCTAGGGTTGCCACCTCATGCATCATCGATTCCTGGAGATCCACCCCCCCAATCCCAACACCCCACCCCCCTGCTGCAGCACCAAGCAATGGTCATGTAAATAAAATTATGTACCATATTTATAAAATATTTCACGTACAAACAATCTAAATGAAACAGTGTATCTATATAGGAATATAATAGTCGCCACTTGGATAAATGACAGGTATTCGGTGCCTTAAAACTAGATTGTGTGAAAGAGGGAAGAACCATGAAAGTGTAAGTGTTGCACATAACCTAACAATATCAGGCTTCAACAGGTTACACAAACAAAAGCACTACTAAAAGGTGTCTGTTAGTGATTAAAAGTATACATATATGTGTATATATATATATATATATATATAAAACTAGAGTCTCTATTTGTTTCATGCATGCTCATTATATTAT
The DNA here is from genome assembly GCF_028390025.1 of Pseudophryne corroboree. Taxonomy (NCBI): domain Eukaryota; kingdom Metazoa; phylum Chordata; class Amphibia; order Anura; family Myobatrachidae; genus Pseudophryne; species Pseudophryne corroboree. The sequence goes on along the minus strand of NC_086444.1, from coordinate 993,094,226 downwards.
AGATATATGTGTGACATGCCTGTCAGCTCTTGTTGCTCTTCTCACATGAGCCGGGCCGACGTTACTTCACAACCGCAGCCCGGGGAAACGCTGAGGAAGAGCTGCTGATGGCAGCTTCTGCTCAGTCTGCGGTCCGCAGGCGCAGCCCGGGGAAATGCTGAGGAAGAGCTGCCGATCGCAGTGTCACAGCAGCTTCAGCTCAGTCTGGGCTGAAAACAATCTCGCGAGATTTGATGTTATAATCGCGCAAGACAGTCACTGTGGTTCACGGAGTTCATTGGCTGCCAAGGAGCACTGCGGGTGCTCTCAGGGTCACCTTATTCCTGGAGAATCCAGGAATCTGGGTGAAGGGAAAAGCCTCCTGGAGGGTTGCCACCAAATCCTGGGGAATCCAGGAAATCAGGGAGAGGTGGCAACCCTATCTGTATCTCCTTTGTCTTTTGTATCTGTATTGATTTTGCCAAAACCGCCCTTGCTGGGTTTGGTTTTGGAACTGTTTTTTTTTTAATCTTAAAAACAGCTAAAATAACAGAATATGGGGGTGTTTTTGTTCCTGCAGTATTATAAACCTGAAGAAGTTGTGAAGTTGTCATCCAGTTTAGGCCAAAAGGTTGCACCAAGGTAGCTGGATGACTAAGTTAAGCGACAGAAGTTAGCAGCACAAACATGTGGCACATCTAGGAGTGGCACTGCAGTGGCAGACAGGATAACTATAGTATGTAAAAAAAAATAAAAAATGCTCCAAAGGGCACATAATGGAAATAAAAGAGGTACAAGATGGAATTGTCCTTGGGCCCTCCCACCCCACCCTTATGTTGCATATGAAACAGGACATGCAAAGTTTAACAAACCAATCATTTCAGCGACAGGGACTGTCACTTGTGGCTGAAATGATTGGTTTGTTTGGGCCCCCACAAAACAAGCTGACAATGGGCAGTACACAAACTGGCTTTAGTACTTTAAATAGGAACAATGTCGTCATCATCATCTGATTCTTCACCCCCTTCAGTGTGTACATCCTCTTCTTCACAGACTATTAATTCATCCCCGCTGGAATCCACCATCACAGGCCCCTCTCTACTTTTTGGAGGTGATTGCTGTTAAAGGTCTTCCTTGTGAAATTTGTAATTCATTTTGATGAACATCATCTTTTCCACATTTTGGGGAAGTAGCCTCCTACGCCGATCGCTGACAAGGTTCCTGGCTGCGCTAAAAACTCTTTCTAAGTACACACTGGAAGGTGGGCAACTTAAGTAAAACAACGCCTCCATAATTCACAACACAAGATGTGGGGTGGTTCACAAGCGCTGCAAGTCACTGATCAATAAACATTAATTCATCCCAGTCATAATGGTCATATTCAGACTTTTTGGGTCACAAAGGTTACCCGACTTCTCCCTCTCCACGGTTTTTCAAAGGTTCGCACCTTTTGACTACCTCCTTAGGGTGGGATATGTACATCAAAAGGTTTCTTTAGATGTTCTCCTCGTACACACTCATTTCACAGGATCGAGATTTATCACACCCCCGTCCCTCAAAAAGGGCACTCACCTTCCAACAATGCCCTATGTTCCTTGAAAGGTTTCTTTGCTGTTGGTGGAGCCACAGATTTCCACTGGTAGCCACCAGTATTATGTAGATATGTGGATAAAAAGGCAGTGGATATCCAAAAAATACACAAATTTATTGTATCTTATAAAGATATATCCATACAGCGTTAAAAATGGGCAAAACACAAATAAAACATAAAAAATACTAAAAACAATAAATGGTTCCCTAGGTCAGTCGGGAATTACTTTCACCACCAAGTACCTCAAGGTACCAACCACTACAAATTTGTGCAAAAAAGCTTTAAATAAAACCGAGTGTTGGTCCTCTTTAGCAATAAAAGGTAAATGGAGGAGCCCTTACGACCTGGGATACCCAGATACCACACCGACGCGTTTCGGATTCTAGATCCTTCCTCAAGGTGTCCTCTAAAGCCAAGCAGTCAGGTATTTATACCCCCTGCTCGCCACTCCCCGCCGTATTGGCCAATCCCCTTATTTTGGTGCATACACCTACACCATCGCCTCAATTTCTAAAATATTTTCCACATATCTACCATACTCCTTTACTGGACAAATTCATATACACTTTTTATCCTCCTTAACGAAGAAATAGACACTTAAAATGACTTTAAAAATTAATTGGTAAAAAGCAAAACTGGAACTGGATCATTAGTTGGACGTTTTTTGTATATTGTCCAAAGTTCAAATCCGGATTTATTGTCCTTCTATTCAACGGGCCTTTTCCCTCCCCTTCCATTACCCATAAGTCCGTGGGGAGTTCAAAGAACTTTATTTGTATTTTTCGTGGTCCACACATGGATTTCTTGCTGGACACGCTGCGGAGTTCTTCTTCCTGTCTATGGAACGCAGCGTGTCTTGTGAGCCGCGATCACGTGACTTCCGTTTCTCCCGGAAGTGCGGGTCATTCAGTCCGTGTTGTGGAACGCAAATACCGGAAGCCATGTTTCTTCGTATATGAACCAGTATCTCTTTGTTTTATTGAGTCTCCATAGCAGTACAACGAGTTCACATAAAAAATTAGAAACAAAGTCAGTTAGTATTACAATGGATGAAATACAGACACATTTCCAAACATCCACATGTATGTGGAACACCTTAATGCAAGAACCATTTCATTTCAAAGTCAACATTTAGACCTTTTGGGTCTAAAGTTTGCATTTCATATATAGTACGCATTTCTATCTTGGCCAGTTTGATTTCACCATCATTTGTTCTCCAACTCGGAACCACACTTTTTATTCCACAAAAATTAACTAGATGTTTGATATTACATTCATGGGTTTTCTTAAAATGTAAAGACACATTATGGGTTTCCATTCCTTTTTTTATGTAGCGTACATGCTCCGCCAGGCGGGTTTTCAGCATTCGGGATGTACGCCCTACATACTGAGCCCCACATGAGCATTCGAGCAAATATACACCATTTTTTGTGTTGCAGGTAACAAAGTCATTGATGGTATATATTACCCCGGTTTGATTGGATTTATACTGAACAATTTTACTTTGTTTGCTCGCACACGTGCGGCACATAATACATGTGCCGCACCTAAAGAAACCCTTAGAAGTGTTTCTAGTGAGCATCTTCGGAGGGACACTCACACTCCTCACCACACTCTCTTTAACGTTCTTGGCCCTTCTATATACAAATTTTGGGATATCAGATACATAGTCTTTCAATGCAACATCTTTACTAAGGATAGACCAGTGTCGCCTAATAATCTGTTCCACCTGTCTATATTGACTATTGTATCCTGTAATAAATGGAACATTGGTCTCAAAAACATCTTTGTTTCTAGGTGTCTGTTCAAGCATCTTTGCCCGATTGCTCGCACCACTCTCAATCATAGCAACTTCTATTATTTCTTTGTTATAACCTTTTGCTTCAAACTGATCACCTAGTATACGTGCTTGTTCACAATAAACCTCCACATCTGAACAATTTCTCCTTATTCTATGGAACTGGCTCATAGGAATACTCTTTAGCCAGTTTCTGTGGTGGTTACTGGAAAAGTCAATAAACGAGTTACAATCGGTGCTTTTTGCGTAATTGCTTGTTTTAATACCATCTTTCTCAATATACACCCTTAAATCCAAAAAGTTTGCTTCAACTTCACTAATGTTAAACGTGAGTTCTATCTTGGATGAATTATTGTTAAGATGTTTACAAAAGGTGTCCAATGAAGTCCGATCTCCACTCCAGACAAATATTATGTCATCTATATACCGGTTCCAGGCTACCAGACTGGCTCCCAGTTCATGGCCATTCCATACCTGCTGTTCCTCCCAATGGGCCATGAATAAATTGGCATAACTGGGAGCCAGACTGGTACCCATAGCTGTACCGGTCTGCTGCATGTAGAAGGAATAATCATACCAAAAGAAATTGTTGTGGAGGATAAGTGATGTTCCCTCCAAAACAAAATTCCTCTTCTCCTCTGGCATTCCACTCCTCTCCATAAAGAATGATAAAGCCTCTAGTCCTAATTTATGATCTATGATTGTGTACAAAGACGTGACGTCCGCTGTCACCAATAGAAAACCAGGTTGCCAATCAACCGTCATAAGTTTGTTAATGATGGATATGGTGTCTTTTAAATATGATTTAGTCTCCTTCACCATAGGTTGGAGGATATGATCAAGATAACACGACAGATTAGATAGGCAAGAATTTGTTCCCGCCACTATTGGGCGTCCTGGGGGGCATTCTCTGTTCTTGTGTATTTTTGGCAACACATACAAAACAGGTATTGCCGGATGTTCTATCATCATATATAACTGTTCCTCCTCTGTAATAATACCCTTTGTTAAGTACAATGCCAAGAATACTTCTAATTTCTTTATTATACTCATACTTGGATTCCCTCGCAATTTCTGGTAGGTTTCCTTATCCATTAATTGACGTAATATTTCTCTATTATAGTCTTCCAAGTTTAAAATCACAATGCTTCCCCCCTTATCCGCGGGTTTTATGACTATTTCTTTGTTTCCGCGTAATGTTTGAATGGCTTTTCTCTCATCTCTGGATAAATTATTTTTTCTATTGGGTTTGAACGTCACTTTTTCTAAATCTGCTTTCACTAGTTTTTCAAAGGACTCTATAAAGCTGCCCTTCTTATGTTTAGGGTAAAAGGTTGACTTCCTTTTGAATTTGTGTCCTTCATTGACCTCTATACCGCTGTCTTTTGGTTTTTCATCAAAAAACCTTTTTAATGTGAGCCGTCTTATAAATCTCTCTACATCTATAAAGACTTCAAACTTGTCACACCTATTTACCGGGGCGAACTTAAGGCCCTTTTCAAGAACAGATCTCTCATGTACATTAAGCTCGTATTTACTCAGGTTGTATATACTTGTAGTTTTCCTACTTATCTCACAATCCTCATTAGCTCTATCTCCCTCCTCCGGAGTTTCGTTATTTCCTTCAATGTTATTAGCTGAGTTCCTAATTCTACTCTTAGTTCTTCTTCTTTTATTCAAGGTGGTATATTTCCCTCCCCTTTTTCCCCGTTTTTTATGTTTAGTTTTTACCTCCACCTTGGAGATCGGTGGGGGCCCCTCTCTAAAAAAGGAGAGGAGGGGGAAGGGGGAAAATTCTCACGTAAGTGGGATCTCTCTCTCCTCCAATTTCTGGTTGGATGCTGTCTTTCTTTATAGGGAATCCCCCTTCCACTATTTCTATTATAGGGTCTATCTCTTCCTTAATTTTCCTCAGATCTAAATTCGTTGTTCTCCCCTTCCCATCTTACCTCTCTTTGGGTTCTATTTCCTCTATCCCTCAACTCCTCTCTGTTGTCTCTCCTGGGTACATAGGGGTGATAATAGTCATCACCTTCCTTTTTCCTAAAGTTGGTTGATCCTGAATTACCCTTACGTTTATTTCTCCCATAGAAACTCTGAGTTGTAGTTCTATTATATACGTTCCCATTAGGGCGGCGTGAGGATTGTACAGGTGTTACTGATATGTTTACTTCTTCTACTTTCTCTCTTTTATTAAGAGTACCCATTTCCTCGTCCTTATCTTTTTTATCCCTGAAATACTTTTTCTGTTTCTTCATTTTTATCTTTCTAATTTTTCTTGATCCTGGTGGTGATAGTTTCCTCCATCTCCTTATATTCTTTAGACCCTGAATAAGGTTCTGCTAGGGATTTAAATGTTTCAAGCTCTTCCTCTATTTCAACTAGATCCCTCCTCTTTTCCCTGACGATTAATTCCATCAGGGAGAAAGAGCAGGAATCCAGGATTCTATTCCATTCCTTCAAGAAATCCCCTGATTCTCTTTCAAAGGACGGATTTTTATTCATCCTTAGACCTCTTGGGATGAGATTATCTCTCCTATACCTTTCCAGTGTTGCTATCTCCCACCATACTTTCCCCTCCCTGATCAACAGTTTTTCTAATTTAGACATCACATTCTCTAAATTAGTATCCATCAATTCCGTCTCTTTCTGATTTCTAAAGAGAGCCTCAATCTGGGCTTCCCTACATGTTCTATGTGAATACATTTTTATAGGCAGCAAGTCACTCTTTAAATAGTGCAACAACAATTTTCAACAGACAGAAAAAAATAACTTGCGCCCCTCCTGCAGCTCGGTATCAACCCCCAAGAGCACAACTCCTTGAGACAATATACAACACAAGATGTGGGGTGGTTCACAAGCGCTGCAAGTCACTGATCAATAAACATTAATTCATCCCAGTCATAATGGTCATATTCAGACTTCTTGGGTCACAAAGGTTACCCGACTTCTCCCTCTCCACGGTTTTTCAAAGGTTCGCACCTTTTGACTAACCTCCTTAGGGCGGGATATGTACATCAAAAGGTTTCTTTAGATGTTCTCCTCGTACACACTCATTTCACAGGATCAAGATTTATCACACCCCCGTCCCTCAAAAAGGGCACTCATCTTCCAACAATGCCCTATGTTACTTGAAAGGTTTCTTTGCTGTTGGTGGAGCCACAGATTTCCACTGGTAGCCACCAGTATTATGTAGATATGTGGATAAAAAGGCAGTGGATATCCAAAAAATACACAAATTTATTGTATCTTATAAAGATATATCCATACAGCGTTAAAAATGGGCAAAACACAAATAAAACATAAAAAATACTAAAAACAATAAATGGTTCCCTAGGTCAGTCGTGAATTAATTTCACCACCAAGTACCTCAAGGTACCAACCACTACAAATTTGTGCAAAAAAGCTTTAAATAAAACCGAGTGTTGGTCCTCTTTAGCAATAAAAGGTAAATGGAGGAGCCCTTACGACCTGGGATACCCAGATACCACACCGACGCGTTTCGGATTCTAGATCCTTCCTCAAGGTGTCCTCTAAAGCCAAGCAGTCAGATATTTATACCCCCTGCTCGCCACTCCCCGCCGTATTGGCCAATCCCCTTATTTTGGTGCATATACCTACACCATCGCCTCAATTTCTAAAATATTTTCCACATATCTACCGTACTCCTTTACTGGACAAATTCATATACACTTTTTATCCTCCTTAACGAAGAAATAGACACTTAAAATGACTTTAAAAATTAATTGGTAAAAAACAAAACTGGAACTGGATCATTAGTTGGACGTTTTTTGTATATTGTCCAAAGTTCAAATCCGGATTTATTGTCCTTCTATTCAACGGGCCTTTTCCCTCCCCTTCCATTACCCATAAGTCCGTGGGGAGTTCAAAGAACTTTATTTGTATTTTTCGTGGTCCACACATGGATTTCTTGCTGGACACGATGCGGAGTTCTTCTTCCTGTCTATGGAACGCAGCGTGTCTTGTGAGCCGCGATCACGTGACTTCCGTTTCTCCCGGAAGTGCGGGTCATTCAGTCCGTGTTGTGGAACGCAAATACCGGAAGCCATGTTTCTTCGTATATGATCCAGTATCTCTTTGATTTATTGAGTCTCCATAGCAGCACAACGAGTTCACATAAACAATTAGAAACAAAGTCAGTTAGTATTACAATGGATGAAATACAGACACATTTCCAAACATCCACATGTATGTGGAACACCTTAATGCAAGAACCATTTCATTTCAAAGTCAACATTTAGACCTTTTGGGTCTAAAGTTTGCATTTCATATATAGTACGCATTTCTATCTTGGCCAGTTTGATTTCACCATCATTTGTTCTCCAACTCGGAACCACACTTTTTATTCCACAAAAATTAACTAGATGTTTGATATTACATTCATGGGTTTTCTTAAAATGTAAAGACACATTATGGGTTTCCATTCCTTTTTTTATGTAGCGTACATGCTCCGCCAGGCGGGTTTTCAGCATTCGGGTTGTACGCCCTACATACTGAGCCCCACATGAGCATTCGAGCAAATATACACCATTTTTTGTGTTGCAGGTAACAAAGTCATTGATGGTATATATTACCCCGGTTTGATTGGATTTATACTGAACAATTTTACTTTGTTTGCTCGCACACGTGCGGCACATAATACATGTGCCGCACCTAAAGAAACCCTTAGAACCCTAAGAGTAGAATTAGGAACTCAGCTAATAACATTGAAGGAAATAACGAAACTCCGGAGGAGGGAGATAGAGCTAATGAGGATTGTGAGATAGGTAGGAAAACTACAAGTATATACAACCTGAGTAAATACGAGCTTAATGTACATGAGAGATCTGCTCTTGAAAAGGGCTTTAAGTTCGCCCCAGTAAATAGGTGTGACAAGTTTGAAGTCTTTATAGATGTAGAGAGATTTATAAGACGGCTCACATTAAAAAGGTTTTTTGATGAAAAACCAAAAGACAGCGGTATAGAGGTCAATGAAGGACACAAATTCAAAAGGAAGTCAACCTTTTACCCTAAACATAAGAAGGGCAGCTTTATAGAGTCCTTTGAAAAACTAGTGAAAGCAGATTTAGAAAAAGTGACGTTCAAACCCAATAGAAAAAATAATTTATCCAGAGATGAGAGAAAAGCCATTCAAACATTACGCAGAAACAAAGAAATAGTCATAAAACCCGCGGATAAGGGGGGAAGCATTGTGATTTTAAACTTGGAGGACTATAATAGAGAAATATTACGTCAATTAATGGATAAGGAAACCTACCAGAAATTGCGAGGGAATCCAAGTATGAGTATAATAAAGAAATTAGAAGTATTCTTGGCATTGTACTTAACAAAGGGTATTATTACAGAGGAGGAACAGTTATATATGATGATAGAACATCCGGCAATACCTGTTTTGTATGTGTTGCCAAAAATACACAAGAACAGAGAATGCCCCCCAGGGCGCCCAATAGTGGCGGGAACAAATTCTTGCCTATCTAATCTGTCGTGTTATCTTGATCATATCCTCCAACCTATGGTGAAGGAGACTAAATCATATTTAAAAGACACCATATCCATCATTAACAAACTTATGACGGTTGATTGGCAACCTGGTTTTCTATTGGTGACAGCGGACGTCACGTCTTTGTACACAATCATAGATCATAAAATAGGACTAGAGGCTTTATCATTCTTTATGGAGAGGAGTGGAATGCCAGAGGAGAAGAGGAATTTTGTTTTGGAGGGAACATCACTTATCCTCCACAACAATTTCTTTTGGTATGATGATTCCTTCTACATGCAGCAGACCGGTACAGCTATGGGTACCAGACTGGCTCCCAGTTATGCCAATTTATTCATGGCCCATTGGGAGGAACAGCAGGTATGGAATGGCCATGAACTGGAAGCCAGTCTGGTAGCCTGGAACCGGTATATAGATGACATAATATTTGTCTGGAGTGGAGATCGGACTTCATTGGACACCTTTTGTAAACATCTTAACAATAATTCATCCAAGATAGAACTCACGTTTAACATTAATGAAGTTGAAGCAAACTTTTTGGATTTAAGGGTGTATATTGAGAAAGATGGTATTAAAACAAGCAATTACGCAAAAAGCACCGATTGTAACTCGTTTATTGACTTTTCCAGTAACCACCACAGAAACTGGCTAAAGAGTATTCCTATGAGCCAGTTCCATAGAATAAGGAGAAATTGTTCAGATGTGGAGGTTTATTGAGAACAAGCACGTATACTAGGTGATCAGTTTGAAGCAATAGGTTATAACAAAGAAATAATAGAAGTTGCTATGATTGAGAGTGGTGTGAGCAATCGGGCAAAGATGCTTGAACAGACACCTAGAAACAAAGATGTTTTTGAGACCAATGTTCCATTTATTACAGGATACAATAGTCAATATAAAGCGCAACGGAATATGCTGCGCTATATAAGAAACTGTTAATAAATAAATATAGACAGGTGGAACAGATTATTAGGCGACACTGGTCTATCCTTAGTAAAGATGTTGCATTGAAAGACTATGTATCTGATATCCCAAAATTTGTATATAGAAGGGCCAAGAACGTTAAAGAGAGTGTGGTGAGGAGTGTGAGTGTCCCTCCGAAGATGCTCACTAGAAACACTTCTAAGGGTTTCTTTAGGTGCGGCACATGTATTATGTGCCGCACGTGTGCGAGCAAACAAAGTAAAATTGTTCAGTATAAATCCAATCAAACCGGGGTAATATATACCATCAATGACTTTGTTACCTGCAACACAAAAAATTGTGTATATTTGCTCGAATGCTCATGTGGGGCTCAGTATGTAGGGCGTGCAACCCGAATGCTGAAAACCCGTCTGGCGGAGCATGTACGCTACATAAAAAAAGGAATGGAAACCCATAATGTGTCTTTACATTTTAAGAAAACCCATGAATGTAATATCAAACATCTAGTTAATTTTTGTGGAATAAAAAGTGTGGTTCCGAGTTGGAGAACAAATGATGGTGAAATCAAACTGGCCAAGATAGAAATGCGTACTATATATGAAATGCAAACTTTAGACCCAAAAGGTCTAAATGTTGACTTTGAAATGAAATGGTTCTTGCATTAAGGTGTTCCACATACATGTGGATGTTTGGAAATGTGCTCGTTGTGCTGCTATGGAGACTCAATAAAACAAAGAGATACTGGATCATATACGAAGAAATATGGCTTCCGGTATTTGCGTTCCACAACACGGACTGAATGACCTGCACTTCCGGGAGAAACGGAAGTCACGTGATCGCGGCTCACAAGACACGCTGCGTTCCATAGACAGGAAGAAGAACTCCGCATCGTGTCCAGCAAGAAATCCATGTGTGGACCACGAAAAATACAAATAAAGTTCTTTGAACTCCCCACGGACTTATGGGTAATGGAAGGGGAGGGAAAAGGCCCGTTGAATAGAAGGACAATAAATCCGGATTTGAACTTTGGACAATATACAAAAAACGTCCAACTAATGATCCAGTTCCAGTTTTGTTTTTTACCAATTAATTCTTAAAAAGTAATTTTAAGTGTCTATTTCTTCGTTAAGGAGGATAAAAAGTGTATATGAATTTGTCCAGTAAAGGAGTATGGTAGATATGTGGAAAATATTTTAGAAATTGAGGCGATGGTGTAGGTGTATGCACCAAAATAAGGGGATTGGCCAATACGGCGGGGAGTGGCGAGCATGGGGTATAAATATCTGACTGCTTGGCTTTAGAGGACACCTTGAGGAAGGATCTAGAATCCGAAACGCGTCGGTGTGGTATCTGGGTATCCCAGGTCGTAAGGGCTCCTCCATTTACCTTTTATTGCTAAAGAGGACCAACACTCGGTTTTATTAAAAGCTTTTTTGCACAAATTTGTAGTGGTTGGTACCTTGAGGTACTTGGTGGTGAAAGTATTTCCCGACTGACCTAGGGAACCATTTATTGTTTTTAGTATTTTTTATGTTTTATTTGTGTTTTGCCCATTTTTAACGCTGTATGGATATATCTTTATAAGATACAGTAAATTTGTGTATTTTTTGGATATCCACGGCCTTTTTATCCACATATCTACATAATACTGGTGGCTACCAGTGGAAATCTGTGGCTCCACCAACAGCAAAGAAACCTTTCAAGGAACATAGGGCATTGTTGGAAGGTGAGTGCCCTTTTTGAGGGACGGGGGTGTGATAAATCTCGATCCTGTGAAATGAGTGTGTACGAGGAGAACATCTAAAGAAACCTTTTGATGTACATATCCCACCCTAAGGAGGTTAGTCAAAAGGTGTGAACCTTTGAAAAACCGTGGAGAGGGAGAAGTCGGGTAACCTTTGTGACCCAAGAAGTCTGAATATGACCATTATGACTGGGATGAATTAATGTTTATTGATCAGTGACTTGCAGCGCTTGTGAACCACCCCACATCTTGTGTTGTATATTGTCTCAAGGAGTTGTGCTCTTGGGGGTTGGTACCGAGCTGCAGCAGGGGCGCAAGTTATTTTTTTCTGTCTGTTGAAAACGCCTCCATAATGCCTCTTTTTCCTGCCAGTATTTAAATGGACTGTCTGACATGCCTATTTGGATGCGATCACTGAAATAGTCATCAACCATTCTTTTAATGGTGACAGCATCATATGCATTAAGAAGACATGTCAGTAATTGTAGGCAGCTCCTTCAGTTCGGACCAGATGTCAAAATTTGTTCCTGACTGATCTGCATCATTCCGATGGGTCTCTTTGGAAAATTTAGTTTTGTCCTCGCAGCTGCTGTTGCTGGAGACATTGAAGGAGGAGATATTTGCTGTGTTACCTTCTGCATGAGCTGACAATTTTCTCACCAACATCTCTTTGCAACTCTGCAGATTTGTGCCCGTTGGAAAGAAAGACACAACGTATGACTTAAACCAAGGATCAAGTACGGTCGCCAAAATATAGTGATCTGATTTCAAGAGATTGATGACCCTTGAATTTTGGCAAAATGAATGAAGAGCTTCATCTACAAGTCTGACATACTTAGTGGAATCGCTACGTTTCAGCTCATCCTTCACTTTCTCCAGCCGCTTTTGCAAAAGCCTGACGAGGGGAATGACCTGACTCAAGTTGGCAGTGTCTGAATTAACTTCACATGTGTCAACTTCAAGAGGTTTGAGAACCTTGCACAACATGGAAATTATTCTCCACTGTGCATGACTCAGGTGCATTCTCGCTTCTTTCCCTATGTCATGGGTGGATGTGTAGGCTCGAATAGCCTTTTGCTGCTCCTCCATCCGCTGAAGCATATAAAGGGTAGAATTCCACTTCGTTACTACCTCCTGTTTCAGATGATGGCAGGTGAATTCAAGAGTGTTTGCTGGAGCTCCAGTCTTCAACACGCAGTTGCTGAATGTCGAAAATGTTCACAAATTTTTCAGGCCACCGACAGCAACTCCTGCAAGCCCCTGTCATTTAAAAAAAAATTCTGCACCACCAAATTAATTGTGTGAGCAAAACATGGGACATGTTGGAATTGACCCAGATGTAATGCTCTCACAATATTGGTGGTATTGTCAGATATCACAAGTTCCGAGGAGAGTCCAAGTGGGGTAAGCCATTGTGCATTGATTTCCCTGAGTTTTTTTAAGTGGCTCTGAGCGGTGTTCCTCTTACTGAAACTGGCGATACACAGCGTAGCCTGCCTTTGAATAAGTTGGCAACAGCACCACTTGTCCACATATCCGTGGTTAAGTGGACAGTGGGTACAACGGCATTTCTGAGAAACTAATAATACATTCTTTAATGTCCTTGTACAGGCTGGGAATTGCTTGTCTACTGGAGTGGAATCTAGACGGGATTTGGTACCGTGGACATAGTACGACAATCGACTGTCTAAATCCCACTGCACTAATTGCGGATACTGGACGCATTTCTAACATCAGCATAGTTGTTATGGCCTCAGTAATCCGCTTTGCAACTGGGTGACTGCTGTCATAGTTCATCTTCCTTGCAAGTAGTCTTCCTGGTCCTCTCTTGGGATGAAGATTGACTCCTAGGAGCAACAGGAGCAACAGCAGCAGCAGTAGGCATAGCACTCAAGGATCCTCCAGAGGAATTGGATACAGGACTACTTCCGATTCTGATTGAGGAGGAAATTGGCAATGAGGGTGTTGGTGGTGTGGATTGCAGGCGCTTGGAGCCAACAATGAAAAGGGAGCTAAGTGTCGCTGGACTGGTTACTTTCTTATCTGAAGTTTCTGAATGTTTCAACAACTTGTGATGGATGCTCTGCAAGTGGCGTAACAGGGAGGAGGTTCCTATTTGGTTACAGTCCCTACCTCTAAATACAATGGCTTTACAAAGGCTATAGATGGCTACACAGTAATTGTCTGAGTGTAGGGAGAAATAATTCCACACAGACGAGGTGGATTTTTTTTTTGTCTTTTGCCCAGGCATGACAATGGGATTTTTCATGCCATGGGCAACAACTATCTCCACTGGAGCCTTATTTAAACCACATCATCATCATCATCAAAATCCTCATCGTCAACATTCTCATTAGCGCCAGCTACACCAATATCCTCCTCATCCTGGTGTACTTCTACAGTCACATCCTCAATCTCAATGGCAGTATGTTGACTAGCATTGCTCCTCCCAACACTTGCAGAGGGCGTTCAAATGGTGGAAGGAACCGCCTCTTCTCGTACAGTATTGGAAAGGTCAGGCTTATATATCACAACTGCGGACACACTTGGACTCTCCTTGGGGATTGGTGATATTTCTGAATGCACAGTTGGTTCCTGTGCCTTAACAAGTTTATTTTTTTTAACTCTTCTAAAGGGAGGAGGGCTTACATCATCACTATGAGATGCAGATCCACCAGTCATAAACACAGGCCTTAGCCTTAGCCTTTCCTTTCCACTTTGTATAGTTAATGACATCTTGCCAATTTTACATTTCCCATCCGCTAACATTACTTTTTTTATTTATCACCATAAAATATTGCTTCTTTGATTTTACATGCCCTCTACGCCATTGGGTATCGGCCTTAGAAGACGACGTTGATGGACTTGCATTGTCAATGTCATGACTAGTGGCAGCAGCTTCAGCACTAGTAGCAGGAAGTGGTTACTGCTCTTTCAATTGTTTGTCCTCCATTTCTATCAACACAAAGTGGGTACAGCAACAGCGTAGCACAAATGAGTCAGAAATATATATAATTATTACACAGTGCGGTTGACTGCACCGTCAGCATCGCACAAATATGTCAGAAATATGGAGAAGTATTTTTTATCTCACATACCGGCGGTTACAGTGTCGCACAATTGAGTAAATATATATATATAATAATTACACACTGCGGTTGACTGCACCGACAGTATCGCACAAATGAGTCAGAGATATGTAGAAGTATTTTTTATATCACACACCCGCGGCTATAGTGTAGCACAAATGAGCTAGACATATATATAATAATTACACACTGCGGTTGACTGCACCAACAGCATCACACAAATGAGTCAGAAATATGTAGGATTTTTTATACAGGTTGAGTATCCCATATCCAAATATTCCGAAATATGGAATATTCCGAAATACTGACTTTTTTGAGTGAGAGTGAGATAGTGAAACCTTTGTTTTTTGATGGCTCAATGTACACAAACTTTGTTTAATACACAAAGTTATTAAAAATATTGTATTAAATGACCTTCAGGCTGTGTGTATAAGGTGTATATGAAACATAAATGAATTGTGTGAATGTACACACACTTTATTTAATGCACAAAGTTATAAAAAATATTGGCTAAAATGACCTTCAGGCTGTGTGTATAAGGTGTATATGTAACATAAATTAATTCTGTGCTTAGATTTAGGTCCCATCACCATGATATCTCATTATGGTATGCAATTATTCCAAAATACGGAAAAATCCGATATCCAAAATACCTCTGGTCCCAAGCATTTTGGATAAGGGATACTCAACCTGTATCACACACAGGTGGTAACAGTGTCGCACAAATGAGTCAGACATATATATAATAATTACACACTTCGGTTGACTTCACCAACAGTGTCACACAATACATGTATGAGTAGGAAATAATATAATGCGGTCTGACCGGCAGTGTCACAGTACTTATGAAAAAAAAATGATAAGTACACTGGGGTACAGCACAAACAAACCCAAAAAATATATAATTATAATTTTAGGATTTTTGTTTTTAGCTTCTATTATTTTAATTTTACACTGGGGCGGAGCCCCTTGATGGATGGACAGATCACCCCTTTCAGATACAGCAAAGAGAGCACATCTATTTCAGATATAGCACGCAGAGCACTCCTGGACTGATATAGCAGACTTAGTAGCACCCCTGTACTGATACAGCAGACAGGGCACCCCTGGACTGATATAGTAGACTTAGCAGCACCCCTGGACTGATACAGCAGACAGGGCACCCCTGGCTGATACAGCAGACAGGGTACTCCTAGACAGATACAACATGTGATAAAATCGACCCAAATCCACACTGCAATAATTGATTACATTGCACAGATGTATCAGTTATCGCATGCATGGACAGTGCTTACAAGCAAGCTCTGTCCCTGCGATGCCACTCCGCAGCATTATCAGGGTATTTTTTTGTAAAAAATACCCCAATGTCCTGCTGTGCATGCGCTGCCACCTCTGCTATCCCAGTCGCGCTTACCCCCCATGCACCGCTGAGCCCCCCCACCAGTAAATATATGCTTACGGTATCAGTCCAGGGACAAAGTAGACACAGGCCCACATATATAAAATTACATACCCAGCAGCCATCCATCTGGCATTTGTCCGTCCTAAACTTATCAAAGAGGGATGACTGACTGAGGATGAAGGAGTCATGGCAGCCCCCAGGGTAACCAGAAACAACACTCATTATTTTGAGATTTGCATCACAAACCACCTGCACATTTGTGGAGTGCTCTAGATGGCGATTAATATAGATGTGCTGCCTGCCCCAGGTGGTCTCAGCTGAATGTGTGTGCAATCTATGGCTCCCAGCACATTGGGCATGCCAGCCAGCTCATAGAAATCTACCCTGACGGCATGCCACTGAGACTCCTGGGTAGGGAAGCAGATTGAGGCATCGATGTGGGGCTGCAAAACAGCCAACACCTGTGTGTATATTTGAAAGAAAATTAAACATGAGATTTTAGGACAGAACTGGCCACCGAGTAATTAAAACCAACCAAAAATAGAGGAAGTAGTTAGGTATACATCACCTGTGTTAATATTCTAGAAAATGAGGGCTGTGAGATTCCTATGACATCCCCAGACACAGCCTGAAAGCTGCCAGTAGCCATAAAGTGCAACACAGCCAGGAGTTTGTGCAGGCCTGAGACAGAGCGAGAGCGTGCAGTCTCAGGGTCTAGGCCCAGTTTGACAAGGTCATACAGACGGAAAATATTGTTACGATTTAGACGGAACATCTGTATGACCGTATCATCGGACAATGCGTTCAAGTTTAAACGCCCCCTGAAAAAACTAGGCCTGCGCAGCCTCCGCGGAACCTGTACAACCTGCTGACCATGTTCAGTTTCTTGGCCCTGGTTACTTACAGGCTGATGTCTGAGTCTGAGGAATCCCACAGCACACAAAATATCACTGGCCCACAATCCTGCTGCCATTTCTGAGTGTAGATGGATCGAAATGGGCCTAAGATCCTTTTATAGGCATCCTAATTCAGGTGTGAGTGATTTGTTAGTTGCAACACATGTAAACACGCCTGAAAAAAGCAGGTCTATTTTTTGCCGCTTTTTTTAACGAATCGCAAAAAAATACGACCGCAATTGAGCACTCAGAGACTAACACCCAAATACGAATGAATAGTGAATACCCGTGTTGTATGAAATAACAGCCGTGTTTGACAGATGGTCTATTCATTCGTATTTTTGAACTTTGCCGTTAAAACCATTACGAATAGCCCAAACACTGCCGAGATTTGTGCTTAGTGAATTCCCGGTCAAACTCGGATTATTAGTAAATATAGGCCCAGGTTGTCCAGCTAAGAAAAAGCATATTGATGCCATGTTATGGCGCTGAGCAGAGGTGCATCGAGGGAATACAGGCGGAGCCCCAGGTGACAGGAGGGTATGTCACAGGGAGACCCAGAGTTGCAGTTGCCTCTTCCTCTTCTGAGATAACAGTTCACTGCTGCTCTGCCCATACGTTTGCACAATGTAATAGCCTCAAACTTAAAAACTTGCAGACTATTACATTCGGCGAGTTGTGCAACAAACTCGCACCTTCTAATGGTGGTCATTCCGAGTTGTTCACTAGCTGCTTTCGGCCGCAGCGCAGTGATCAGGCACAAACAAACTGCATTTCTGCGCATGCGTACGGGCCGCAGTGCGCACGCGCAAAGTTATTTCACACAAAACTATGCTATTTTACACAAGATCTAGCTGCGCTTTTCTGTCGCACGGCTGATCGGGGAGTGATTGACAGGAAAGGGGCGTTTCTGGGAGGTAACTGAGCGTTTTCCGGGAGTGTGCTAAAAAACGCAGGCGTATCAGGTAAAAACACAGGCATGCCTGGGGAAACGGGGGAGTGCCTGGCCGAACGCAGGGCGTGTTTTTGACGTCAAACCAGGAACTAAACTGACTGCAATGATCGCAAGGTAGGAGTAGGTCTGGAGCTACTAAGAAACGGCATGACATTTTTTCCAAGCAGTTCTGCTAATCTTTCGTTCGCACTTCTGCTAAGCTAAGATACACTCCCAGAGGGCGGCGGCTTAGTGTTTGCACTACTGCTAAAAGCAGCTAGCGAGCGAACAACTCGGAATGAGGGCCAATGTGCGAGAAGGTGCGC
Source organism: Pseudophryne corroboree (assembly GCF_028390025.1). Lineage (NCBI taxonomy): Eukaryota > Metazoa > Chordata > Amphibia > Anura > Myobatrachidae > Pseudophryne > Pseudophryne corroboree. The sequence continues at coordinate 993,076,022 of NC_086444.1, read as the reverse complement.
GTTTGTCCTGCACACACACACACACAAAAAATACACTGCATTACATCCTGCAGTCTCCCCTCCCTTCTCTTATTTCTCACCGACATTGACTGGTCTGCTGGGGCTGCTGGCTGAAACATGTAATGACAACATGCATTAGCATGAAGAAAAATAGATGCATAGCAGTTTTCGTGGTCAGACAGTCTGGTTTTGTACACGTGAAGAATGATGGTAACCGATCATTCTTCGGTTACCATCAGGAGAAGCTGGTCCATCAGGAGAAGCTGATCTCGCCACGATGCGGGCACGGTGCCTCGCTACGCTCGGCACACTAATTTATTCTCCCTCTATAGGTGTCGTGGACACCCACAGAGGGAGAATATGTCGGGATTGTGCTGGTTTGGGATTCCGGTGTTGGTATTCCAACTGCCAGGATACCATCCTGCGGGATCTTGACCGCATCCCATATACAGAAATGCAAGCAAGCAATGTTTGTGTGGAAACTCCACAAAAACCTGAACACAAGGCTGACTGGATCTGGTCAGGTAATCAATCCAGCAAGTTCCCCCGGGTCACGGGCACCACACAGGCTGACAGGATCTCCTACGAGCTGACCAGTTCACACTGAAGCAGGTTCTATCACCAGCGTTTTGGTAGTGAACAGGAAGGGAATATAAATGGTGCTGCACCAATCACCGCAGAAACCCCTAATTATAAAATACAGCCCTGCTGCAAGTCCCTGTACAACAGCTGAGTACTTAGTTACCTAGCAACGGGGAACACCATCTGTCTCTGGCGTTCCCGTTGCCAGGGATCCGGGGGCTCTCAGCGCCTGGCGTCTGCCTGTTGCTAGGTGCCGGGCGGGGACAAAGAGACCTTGTGCCTGGCGTCCGCCTGTTGCTAGACGCCGGGCTGGGGTCAGCGGGAGGCGCGGCATCTTGCCTCCCGACCAGTGGCGTAAGTTCGTCACAGTTGCCCGGAGGCAAGATAAATATTGGTGCCCCCCTATTTCCCATATTAAGATAAATATATGTATAGGATCTATGACCCCTGAGGAAGTCCCAGCATAGAATTACGGGACGAAACGCGTTGGGAACGCCCGATGACTTTCCACTATTTACAGTGATTGACAGATAAGCATTTGTATTTTTATTAAATTGTACGAGTCCACCTATATGTTTTTTATTCGTTATAATAAATGTGTGTTAAAATAGTATCACACTATTAGAGTCTTTTTCTCCCCTGGGAGCATTCTAATTTTAAGGTATTCGTGGTGGGACAAACAACATTGAGACTACCACCCATTCATTGCACCTTAAGAGTAAAAAATGTGAGTGCTGCCCAGTTGCTAAATCTATTATTGTATATATATATATATATATATATATATATATATATATATCAAACGTTTGGTCCACACTCACGTTTTCAAATTTTCTGCTGGGGTGCCTTCCAAAACTGGGGATCTTAAACAGAATCACCAGTAAATTGTATAGACGAAGAGAAATGGGAGCACTCACCAGTCTTCATTATAGTGGTAATTTATTTGAATATCATGTCAGACAGAGCATCTCTGTCTGACATGATATTCAAATAAATTACCACTATAATGAAGACTGGTGAGTGCTCCCATTTCTCTTCGTCTATATATATATATATATATATATTTTTTTTTTTTTGTGCTGCACCTTTCTGACATCGGTAAAATAAGCACATTAATGGCAGGGTGCTTTTTCTCTCTTTTTTAAGCATTTTTGAGCATTTTTGGCACAGCATAGCACTGTAGCACTTTTTTGCACTTTTTTGTACCAGTTTGCACGTTTATTGCACTTTTCATGCACTTTAGCACAGAGTCACCTTATTATTGAGCTGTGCACTTTTTTCTGATACATTGCCTTCCGTCCCATATCCACGCAAAATATCACGTCAAACATCCGGAAGGACATAAGAGGAAAAGTGGAGTGAGGATGAAGACGGAGATGTAAAGATCCCTTTACAAGCATACAGTCATTTATATCTGGTATGCATATTGGGTATCTATTAGAGGACACTGTATTGAGTCACTTATTTGAAAAAAACACTGAAGGCGTGGCTGGTTTACCCTTGATCAATACTTAGATTTTGGTTTTGCTTGGAAATTGGACTGTTTGAAATCTGGCGGCTGCCACTGGACTTTCTAGGAGTGTTTTTCTGTATATATACACGTATACACATATATAAGTTGTGCACTTGTTAAAATCATATTTCTGATTAAGTTATTTGTAACCTCGGCGTCCCTCTGAAGATAAGGTCGTAGCGCTACTTGCACCCCCCTTTCTATATGTGTGTGTGTGTGTGTGTGTGTGTGTGTGTGTGTGTGTGTATGGAATGTTCAGGAAAATTTTTATATACTGTATTTATACATTTAATTGTCTTTTATTTTAAATCACACATTTCTTAGCAGTCATACCCAGGATTAGAACCCATGACCTGTTACATTGACAGCAGACACTTTACTGATGGAGTTATTTGCTCCTGTAGAAGAAGCATGAGAAGTCTAACTATATGAAGTTATGTGTAATTGTCAGAGAAGTATCTTCATATAGTTAAAATTCTCATATTTCCTATACAGGAGCAAACAGCTTCATCAGGAAGGTGAAGAGAAAAAACGAAAAAATGAGAAAGCGCTATTCACATTTGATGTGGATTTTATTTTTCCTTAATAATCAATTTTTGCTAAAAGCACATTCAAATGCCGGCCGGCAACGCACAAACAATAATGATAAAAAATATATATATATTACAATCAACTAAGTAATAATCACACTGATTATGGATAAAATCTTTCACCTATATATTATAAGCACAATGATTCTAAATTCTAATCTGTTTTATATTAAGACAGAAATTTACATGCATACAATTAATCCACCTGTTTGTCTTCTCATGTAAATATCTTATTGCTGTTTGGTCTGACACTTTATAGACATGTGTCTCTATAGCAAAATTAGACCACACTTATGTCCATGGATCCCGGGTTAATAAAGTGCATATATTCCCAATGGATACGACCAATCCTATGGTGGACTGATTCGGAGATATTAAGTGTGGTTCATGGATAAAGTTAATGCATGTATGATGAATATGTCACTGTGTATATGATAATTGAAAATACCGTGAAATAGCCTCTGTTTAGGCACAAAGATGGTAATGCTCCTCCTGGCTGATGCTCCACAAAAGCCTTTTCGTTAGGGTTGAGCGGCTTTTATCCGCAGTGTGCTCCGTTCTCCTCCCGGCCGGTGAGCACTAACCTCGGCCTTATCCGGAGTCCATGAACGGGTGATGTTGAAGGATTTTTTCCCCCTTTCCAAAGGAACTGTGCTCCGTTTTCCTCCCGGCCGGTACGCACTCCCCTCGGCCTTGTCAGGAGTCCGTGAGCAGGTAAAGGTGAAAGGTTTCTCCTCTCCACAGAGACTGTGCTGAGCTGGCTGGCTGGTGGGCTCGGTCTACAATACAATGTGACCGGAGATGCTGACATACGCGTTTCTCCGCCTACTTGCAGGTATCGGCGGCTTCCTCAGTGTCATGAACTTTCTCCCCTGGCTACTCCTTTTTAATAGCCATTCAATTGAACAAATCATGTGCAATTAATATACTAATCATTCCCTCTCTCCATAGGCATATATCTCTATCCTATTATTAGTCATTATTACTTTATCGATTTATATACTGCCTAGGAAACAGTTTTAAATGTACATATATAATATATATATAAAGAATAACATAGTGTGCAAATAATCTAAAAAATAAAAATAAAAATAAATATATATAAAAAAAAAAAAAAAAAAAAAAATATATATTATAAAAAAATATTAATAATAAATATAAAAAATATAAAAAGACCCTTCTTCTGTATTGCCAACAAGAGACATTTCAATATATACCCATAATAATGGCACTCATTTGCATTTTTATTTTCTTTCTTATATCTATGCATAAGAGTGTCCCCAATCTTTACAGTTTAATTAACATAAAGAAATATATATAACACGCAATTTTCTATGATCGAACTCCACTTATAAATCGATAAAACTGTTTCCTAGGCAGTATATAAATCGATAAAGTAATAATGACTAATAATAGGATAGAGATATATGCCTATGGAGAGAGGGAATGATTAGTATATTAATTGCACATGATTTGTTCAATTGAATGGCTATTAAAAAGGAGTAGCCAGGGGAGAAAGTTCATGACACTGAGGAAGCCGCCGATACCTGCAAGTAGGCGGAGAAACGCGTATGTCAGCATCTCCGGTCACATTGTATTGTAGACCGAGCCCACCAGCCAGCCAGCTCAGCACAGTCTCTGTGGAGAGGAGAAACCTTTCACCTTTACCTGCTCACGGACTCCTGACAAGGCCGAGGGGAGTGCGTACCGGCCGGGAGGAAAACGGAGCACAGTTCCTTTGGAAAGGGGGAAAAAATCCTTCAACATCACCCGTTCATGGACTCCGGATAAGGCCGAGGTTAGTGCTCACCGGCCGGGAGGAGAACGGAGCACACTGCGGATAAAAGCCGCTCAACCCTAACGAAAAGGCTTTTGTGGAGCATCAGCCAGGAGGAGCATTACCATCTTTGTGCCTAAACAGAGGCTATTTCACGGTATTTTCAATTATCATATACACAGTGACATATTCATCATACATGCATTAACTTTATCCATGAACCACACTTAATATCTCCGAATCAGTCCACCATAGGATTGGTCGTATCCATTGGGAATATATGCACTTTATTAACCCGGGATCCATGGACATAAGTGTGGTCTAATTTTGCTATAGAGACACATGTCTATAAAGTGTCAGACCAAACAGCAATAAGATATTTACATGAGAAGACAAACAGGTGGATTAATTGTATGCATGTAAATTTCTGTCTTAATATAAAACAGATTAGAATTTAGAATCATTGTGCTTATAATATATAGGTGAAAGATTTTATCCATAATCAGTGTGATTATTACTTAGTTGATTGTAATATATATATATTTTTTATCATTATTGTTTGTGCGTTGCCGGCCGGCATTTGAATGTGCTTTTAGCAAAAATTGATTATTAAGGAAAAATAAAATCCACATCAAATGTGAATAGCGCTTTCTCATTTTTTCGTTTTTTCTGTTTCCTTATTAGGGGCGAAATACCAATTGCCCCTGAGAGAGCTGCTTACGCACTTGTTTAAATCATAGCGCCTGGCATTTTCTCTTGTCATCAGGAAGGTGTCTGCTTCCAGTGTAATAGGTTGTGGTTTCTAATCCTGGGTGTGATACTTGTAAAATGTGTATATTCAGTATAATAAAGAGGGTGTGATTTGTAAGGTGCAGGGACCAGTGAGGAAGTCACCCACTGAAGAGATAGTGACAGCTATCAATTAACTTAATTGAATGGTGTCACAGAATGGGAGGAGAGGTGCCCCCCTCCAGAGCAGGAGCCCGGCGGCAGATGACTCCGTTGCTTCCCAGAGTTCTGCCTCTGCTCCCGACGCTAACAACAATAGACTGTGGTTTTAAGCCAGAGTCTACTAGCTGCTGGAGAGGAGGGGGCCCGTGATGGAGGATGCACGCGGGTGCCCTCCTCTCTTAAAGCGCCCCTGTGTGGACTGTTAGGGTGCATTGAGGATCGCATTTGGGAACCGCTGGAGGTCTGGATACAGAACAGGTGCAGAAATGCAATCATTCAGCTAAAGTTTTATCTGAAATGGAAGCACACTGAAAGGCTATTTGAAACTTCCACTGGATTAGTAGACAATGGTAGCTATTTGCAGAAAAATAATGGTGAAGACTGCAGACAGGTGTCAGGATAGTTAGCAGACACAGAGTCAGGCAGCCCTGGGCAGTTGCTGTATTGACTGGACACTGGGTTGCTTCCAGTGTCTGACTGACACCAGACTAAAGGGGGCTACACACAGAGGGATCCGTGCTTAAATTCTAAGCAATCTGACTTCACAGCAATCTGAGGTTACTTAGAAGTTAAACACGGATCTCTCTGTGTTTACGCCCCACAACGATAGCAATGTGCAGCCCAGCATGTCGCTATCACTGGTACTAGATTGGCCTTAATGCAGGCAAAATCTAGCAGGTCACTTATTTCACCGCTGGGTGAAATGAGTGGCTCCCCCTCGCTCAGCACACATTGCGCTGTGTACTGAGTGGGGGAGAGATGTGTGCTGAGCGGTCTGTGACAGATCACTCAGTACACATCTCTCCCGGTGTGTATGGGAATTTAGATACTGAACTGAAATGGAAACAACTGATTACTGGAGCAGATTGCAACTGGACTAGAACCAGACTAGAACGGAAGTGTAGTGTCGGACCAGACTGGAATTGGACTGGAGTCAGATACTTGAGCTGAACCAGTGGGTCTGGTTACTAAAATTCAATTTTGGAGTTTCAAGGGATTTAGCATTCAACTTTCATTCAATTTCCATTCGATTTGGATTGAAGAGATTTACTAAAGACTAAACTGAATGTCAAATCGATTCAAAAGCCAAATTCAACCTACATCACAATAGAAATTGAATTTCTCAAAAACATCGATGTTTTCAAATGGGCCAACATAAAATCCCATCATTTGCTAAAATTCAATGTGCAAATCGATTTGAAATGAAACTCAAAATTGAACCTCAAATCCCCAAATGTTTAGAATGATGTTAGACATTCGATTTTGGCTTCTAAACACCATTCTAATGGTAGGAAATTGATAGTGATTACTTTTTAAGTACACAAAAGCATGTAGGACAGTGTTGAAGTAGTATTAATGGATGTCCAAGGCCATGGTATATTGTGCACCTACCTGCACAATGCAAATCACCACCTGACTGAGATATCCCTGGAGTATCAATCAGAACACCATCAGCAGTTTCATGAGTTGATTAGTGCACATATTTATACTTATATACATCATACTTTTTCAGTGAATGTGCAATAGATAGCACCAGAGCACAATATTGGGCACTTTAGCTGGATGATATAATGCATTTTAAAATCATGAGTGTTTTAACTGGCCATCCGGGTTCATTCCATGATGCCTTCATCCTCAGCAATTCATCCCTGCATGCAGAAATTCTTGTGATACAAATCCCAGAGGGATGGTTGTGTGTAAGATACCAGTATGTGCTAATAAAGCAGCTAATAGTAATTGTTACTATATTGTTCTAATTTGTTCCCCTTCCACCAAAAAAGGTTATTTAGGCTATGGCTGTTGCTCCTTGCTTCTGACTCCATTGTCAAATCCACAAACTCCTGCTGGGCATAAGTATAAAGAGGCACATATAGCCACCCAATCCATGACAGAATGCATTTTTGGATTATTAAAAAAATAATATATATATATATATATATATATACTTGCAAATGTCGGATCGGCACTCTCCTGGAGACGAAGCATGTTGCTCTGGTGCCCTCTGGAGAAATTTCATACAAATGGCAGGCTATGCAGCAAACAGCGGCACTCAGAGACTGACAAAGCAAAAGTAAAGTGCTAGTGCTTTTAATTCATGGCTGGTGAATCCAGCCATGAATTAAAAGCACTAACACTTTACTTTTGCTTTGTCAGTCTCTGAGTGCCGCTGTTTGCTGCATAGCCTGCCATTTGTATATATATATATATATATGTAAACAACAAGAAAAAATAGCGCCACTTGTGGTAGGTTGGCCCTCACTGCAAATGTAAAATGTATGTCCAAATTTTACACTCCCTTGGTACAAAGGGTGTCAGCTGGCCCCAAAAATAAAAACAGCAGTGGTAAATTGCTGTAAAAAATGTTGTAAAAAGCCAAGAAATTGGGTGCGAGCGACCAATGGTGTCTATATTAAAGGAACGTAAAAAGGATTGTATATAAAAAAGACGTATTTATTTTTGCACGATAAAAAGGAGGGGGAGGGTAATACACTGTGGTTTATAAAAAATTCATAAAACACAACGATTAATATAAAAATGGAGTACAAAGTAGAAGGAATAAAAAAAGGGTACAAGGTGCATATCAATTGGTAGTATATATATAAAAAAAATGCTTATCTTAGGTACAGGAGGTAGGTCTGAGAAAGATCATGGAGTGCCCAACGCGTTTCGTCCTTCAGGACTTCATCAAGGGTGGTGTGGTACTGAGACAAAGCTCCTATTTATACCACTATCAATTAAACTATGTATGACATCACTTCCTCCCAGAGTGATGTTCAGGGAAAACCACATATTTTGTATGTTTTCAAAATTAGACAAATTATATGTAGGTAATGGGTGTCTTAAGAACAGAGCTAGTTACAAACATCAACTTAAAAAACGAGCAGTGTAGTGAGTGTAATCTATTAATTGTTCATATGAGTACTGGCATCCCGGACTTCCGCCCCACTTCCTGTAGTGTGACGGGTTCTTTTGCGCATGCGTCAACTCCCGAGTACACGTTCGGGTGACGGATGTCTCTTTAATGGTCCTTCTGCGCTTGCGTTGACTCCCGCGCAGTGTCTTGTCCCGGAAATTGTCGTACACTTCACCGGATGTCACGTTGCATACAGGAACCCGGAACCGCGATGCATCGTGAACCGCACTCAGGAATCGGAGCTCTCTGTGCGTCACTTCCTGTGGGAACTTAATTCAGCGAATGATCTCCGGAGGCTTGTCTTGAAACGCACGTGGAACGCAAACATTGTTTCTGATATCATTAATAATGGGTCCCAATGGCGGATTATTACTTCTTTGGATATACAGTCTGTGGCTTCTTCATTTAGACTGTATATGAGTATGGAGCTTGTCCAGAAAACATATGGAGGAAATAAAAAATATATGAATTACCAGAGTTTTATGATGGACTTCATTCGAACCAATTATATATTCATTTTAGTGTTATATAAAAAAGGAAATAAATATTGAATATTAGGTAATAAATTATTAAAGTGCCTGTGCTGATTCTCTTTTATTACTTATGTTTTATTTTATTTATTTAGTGCAAGAGTGTAAAAATAACATTAATGTGTCTTATGAGTAGTGCATAGGATAATATCCATACATAATAAAGGAAGGTGAAAACAAAAAGTGTTTAGGGTTTATATGAGTGAATATTTAGAATGACAGCTGTTTTACTGGTTTAGGAACTTTTTACGTGCATACATTGTCTCTACAGCACCTAGTCTTCTCCGGAGGTCGCCCTCCCCGATACTGGCCAGGCCCATAAAAATGCTTAGCTTCCACGATCGGACGAGAGTGGGCGTTCCATTTTGGTATGGCTGTAGTCTACTTAGCACCAGTTCACCAGAAATTATTTACAACTGTAAGATGGTCTAGAAATAAGAAGAGAGCGCCATTCCCAAACACCACAGTAGTTTATTATAAGGGAGAAAGAAAGAAGGGGGGGGGGGGGGGGAAAGGGGGGTAGTATCAAAAAGGTACTTAAAGAAAAGGAGAAATTTCGTAGCTTTCGTTAAATCCAGCCGGATGCATCGTCCTCAATTGAAATATCCAAAACATCTCCCTTCTGGATAGCAGGTTTGCCAGATCGCCACTTCTTTCGCCAAGTGTGACATGTTCTATGGCTTTGTATGTTAAGGCCTCAGGATTGGAATTGTGGTGTAGCAGGAAATGTTTAGAAACTGCATGTGCTTCCACCTTATTTTTGATGTTTCGAACGTGCTCTTGAATCCTTAGTTTTAACTGTCTTTTTGTCTTCCCAATATATTTTTTACCACAGTCACATTCCAAAAGGTAAATCACAGATGTTGAGTTGCAGTTCATGTATTCTTTTATCTTGAATTCTTTCATATCACCTGTTGCAGAGAAAGTCTTTCGATTTGGGTGTACATATTTGCAGGTATTGCAGTGTCCACACTTATAGCTACCTACACACCTGATAAGAGGTTCTTTCTTGTTGTTTATGGGTCTCAGCATGCTCGGTGCCACTAAGTCCTTAAGATTTTTTGACTTCTTAAAAATGATTTCAGGTTGTGGTGGTAATATGTCTTTTAAAACAGGGTCCATTAAAAGAATGTTCCAGTGAGTTTTCATTGATTGTCGGATGATTTTCTCATGTCTGCTGTAAGTCGTGATAAAGGCAGTAGAGTCTTTTTTCTTTTCCCTTTTCTTGTATGTTAGGAGGTCATTTCTCACCAAAGTTCTTGTTTTATTGACCGCCTTGTCAAGAATGTTCGTGGGATATTTCTTATCCAGGAATCTGTTTCTGTATTTCTCCAATTGGTTGTTGCATTCCTCTATTTCGCTACAATTCCTTCTGATTCTATGGAACTGTGAATAGGGGATATTATTTTTCCACTGTTTTAAGTGATTACTCCTGTAATCCAAGTAGCTATTGGTATCCACCGGTTTGATGTAGTTCCTCGTGATGATGCTATTTTCTTTCCCCACCAGGATGAGATCCAAAAATTCAATTTGTTCCTTGTCAGTTTTTGAAGTAAATGTGAGATTCAATTCATTGTGTGCCAGGTATTCAATAAAAAAATTGTTATAATCTTCTATTGTGCCGTCCCAGATCATCAGGATATCATCTATATATCGCTTGTAAAACACAATAAAATTCTTAAAAGGGTGGTCATTGTAGATGTATGTTTCCTCCCATTTTCCCATAAATAAATTAGCAAAACTTGGTGCGAAAATAGTTCCCATAGCGGTTCCGCAGCTTTGTAAATAAAAATTGTCTAAAAATTTAAAATAATTATGGGTTAAAATGAAGAACATGATGTCACAGATAAATTGTCTGTGGGAATCAGTCATTGAAGGATCATTGTCCAGATATTCTTTGCATGCTGCTACACCCTTTGTATGTTCGATACATGTATAAAGTGCTTGCACATCGATTGTGACCCATAAATATGTTGATTTCCATTCGATGTCTTTGACTGAATTGAGTACTGCGGTTGTATCCTTGAGGTATGATGGTAATTGGGTTACATATTTCCTGAGGAAAACATCTGCATATTCGGAAAGATTTGAAGTAAGAGAATCTATACCGGCCACTATTGGTCTGCCTGGTGGGTTTGTGATTGATTTGTGAATTTTTGGTAAGAAGTAAAATATCGGGGTAACGGGGTAGGACTGCATTAAAAACTGGTATTCCTCCTTTGTTAAAATGCTGGTACGTAGTCCATTTAAAAGTAGTGATCGAAGATCTTCCAGATAATCTTCTTTTGGATCTTTTTGTAATATTTTGTACGATTTAGTGTCGCCCAATAGTCTCTTGGCTTCTGTTACATATTTTTCTCGATCCATGATCACTAAACCCCCCCCTTTATCAGCTTGTTTGATAATGATCTCAGTATTCTTTTGTAGTTTCTTTAGTGCTTCTCGTTCTTTATTGGAGAGGTTTTTTTCCTGGATAGGTTCTACTTCTGATTCAGAAGCCAAGAGACTATTGGGCGACACTAATGCAGTCCTACCCCGTTACCCCGATATTTTACTTCTTACCAAAAATTCACAAATCAATCACAAACCCACCAGGCAGACCAATAGTGGCCGGTATAGATTCTCTTACTTCAAATCTTTCCGAATATGCAGATGTTTTCCTCAGGAAATATGTAACCCAATTACCATCATACCTCAAGGATACAACCGCAGTACTCAATTCAGTCAAAGACATCGAATGGAAATCAACATATTTATGGGTCACAATCGATGTGCAAGCACTTTATACATGTATCGAACATACAAAGGGTGTAGCAGCATGCAAAGAATATCTGGACAATGATCCTTCAATGACTGATTCCCACAGACAATTTATCTGTGACATCATGTTCTTCATTTTAACCCATAATTATTTTAAATTTTTAGACAATTTTTATTTACAAAGCTGCGGAACCGCTATGGGAACTATTTTCGCACCAAGTTTTGCTAATTTATTTATGGGAAAATGGGAGGAAACATACATCTACAATGACCACCCTTTTAAGAATTTTATTGTGTTTTACAAGCGATATATAGATGATATCCTGATGATCTGGGACGGCACAATAGAAGATTATAACAATTTTTTTATTGAATACCTGGCACACAATGAATTGAATCTCACATTTACTTCAAAAACTGACAAGGAACAAATTGAATTTTTGGATCTCATCCTGGTGGGGAAAGAAAATAGCATCATCACGAGGAACTACATCAAACCGGTGGATACCAATAGCTACTTGGATTACAGGAGTAATCACTTAAAACAGTGGAAAAATAATATCCCCTATTCACAGTTCCATAGAATCAGAAGGAATTGTAGCGAAATAGAGGAATGCAACAACCAATTGGAGAAATACAGAAACAGATTCCTGGATAAGAAATATCCCACGAACATTCTTGACAAGGCGGTCAATAAAACAAGAACTTTGGTGAGAAATGACCTCCTAACATACAAGAAAAGGGAAAAGAAAAAAGACTCTACTGCCTTTATCACGACTTACAGCAGACATGAGAAAATCATCCGACAATCAATGAAAACTCACTGGAACATTCTTTTAATGGACCCTGTTTTAAAAGACATATTACCACCACAACCTGAAATCATTTTTAAGAAGTCAAAAAATCTTAAGGACTTAGTGGCACCGAGCATGCTGAGACCCATAAACAACAAGAAAGAACCTCTTATCAGGTGTGTAGGTAGCTATAAGTGTGGACACTGCAATACCTGCAAATATGTACACCCAAATCGAAAGACTTTCTCTGCAACAGGTGATATGAAAGAATTCAAGATAAAAGAATACATGAACTGCAACTCAACATCTGTGATTTACCTTTTGGAATGTGACTGTGGTAAAAAATATATTGGGAAGACAAAAAGACAGTTAAAACTAAGGATTCAAGAGCACGTTCGAAACATCAAAAATAAGGTGGAAGCACATGCAGTTTCTAAACATTTCCTGCTACACCACAATTCCAATCCTGAGGCCTTAACATACAAAGCCATAGAACATGTCACACTTGGCGAAAGAAGTGGCGATCTGGCAAACCTGCTATCCAGAAGGGAGATGTTTTGGATATTTCAATTGAGGACGATGCATCCGGCTGGATTTAACGAAAGCTACGAAATTTCTCCTTTTCTTTAAGTACCTTTTTGATACTACCCCCCTTTCCCCCCCCCCCCCCTTCTTTCTTTCTCCCTTATAATAAACACTGTGGTGTTTGGGAATGGCGCTCTCTTCTTATTTCTAGACCATCTTACAGTTGTAAATAATTTCTGGTGAACTGGTGCTAAGTAGACTATAGCCATACCAAAATGGAACGCCCACTCTCGTCCGATCGTGGAAGCTAAGCATTTTTATGGGCCTGGCCAGTATCGGGGAGGGCGACCTCCGGAGAAGACTAGGTGCTGTAGAGACAATGTATGCACGTAAAAAGTTCCTAAACCAGTAAAACAGCTGTCATTCTAAATATTCACTCATATAAACCCTAAACACTTTTTGTTTTCACCTTCCTTTATTATGTATGGATATTATCCTATGCACTACTCATAAGACACATTAATGTTATTTTTACACTCTTGCACTAAATAAATAAAATAAAACATAAGTAATAAAAGAGAATCAGCACAGGCACTTTAATAATTTATTACCTAATATTCAATATTTATTTCCTTTTTTATATAACACTAAAATGAATATATAATTGGTTCGAATGAAGTCCATCATAAAACTCTGGTAATTCATATATTTTTTATTTCCTCCATATGTTTTCTGGACAAGCTCCATACTCATATACAGTCTAAATGAAGAAGCCACAGACTGTATATCCAAAGAAGTAATAATCCGCCATTGGGACCCATTATTAATGATATCAGAAACAATGTTTGCGTTCCACGTGCGTTTCAAGACAAGCCTCCGGAGATCATTCGCTGAATTAAGTTCCCACAGGAAGTGACGCACAGAGAGCTCCGATTCCTGAGTGCGGTTCACGATGCATCGCGGTTCCGGGTTCCTGTATGCAACGTGACATCCGGTGAAGTGTACGACAATTTCCGGGACAAGACACTGCGCGGGAGTCAACGCAAGCGCAGAAGGACCATTAAAGAGACATCCGTCACCCGAACGTGTACTCGGGAGTTGACGCATGCGCAAAAGAACCCGTCACACTACAGGAAGTGGGGCGGAAGTCCGGGATGCCAGTACTCATATGAACAATTAATAGATTACACTCACTACACTGCTCGTTTTTTAAGTTGATGTTTGTAACTAGCTCTGTTCTTAAGACACCCATTACCTACATATAATTTGTCTAATTTTGAAAACATACAAAATATGTGGTTTTCCCTGAACATCACTCTGGGAGGAAGTGATGTCATACATAGTTTAATTGATAGTGGTATAAATAGGAGCTTTGTCTCAGTACCACACCACCCTTGATGAAGTCCTGAAGGACGAAACGCGTTGGGCACTCCATGATCTTTCTCAGACCTACCTCCTGTACCTAAGATAAGCATTTTTTTTATATATATACTACCAATTGATATGCACCTTGTACCTTTTTTTATTCCTTCTACTTTGTACTCCATTTTTATATTAATCGTTGTGTTTTATGAATTTTTTATAAACCACAGTGTATTACCCTCCCCCTCCTTTTTATCGTGCAAAAATAAATACGTCTTTTTTATATACAATCCTTTTTACGTTCCTTTAATATAGACACCATTGGTCGCTCGCACCCAATTTCTTGGCTTTTTATATATATATATATATATATATATATATATGCGAAGGATGATACAGCGCCACTTGTGGATTAAAATCTCAGTGATGAAAATCGTATGCTAAAAAATTAATTAAAAACACAACCACCTTGTTAAAGGTGTCTGCCACCCCTTAAGGTTGCAACACTAGTACAATGCTGCCTAAAGGATATATAGTAGGGGGATAAGGGTACCGGCGACTATTGTTGTGTGAGTACGCAAAAGGTTACTGTTAAAAGGTATGATTCATGAGCCAAAAAATATAAAATTTGAACAAACAGTTTTAATAGCACATATAGATAAGATGTTTAAAAAGGTCATAAAACATCCAAAGACAAGTAAAAAGGTAAAAAGGTAAGGACTTAGCTTTTTAAAATAGGCAAGGGGGTCACTGCAGGGAAGTCTGATGTGACGAAACGCGTTGGATTCCCTGCAGTGACCCCCTTGCCTATTTTAAAAAGCTAAGTCCTTACCTTTTTACCTTTTTACTTGTCTTTGGATGTTTTATGACCTTTTTAAACATCTTATCTATATGTGCTATTAAAACTGTTTGTTCAAATTTTATATTTTTTGGCTCATGAATCATACCTTTTAACAGTAACCTTTTGCGTACTCACACAACAATAGTCGCCGGTACCCTTATCCCCCTACTATATATATATATATATATATATATATATATATATAAACACTCACTTTTTCCACAGTTGAAAAAAGAATTAGACCAGCACTCACGTTTAGTAGGTGAAAGAAAAAAAGGGTTTTATTCCTGATAAGCCATCTGGATGTACCCCACTGCTACAATTCGCCCGACAGCCGTTTCAACGCTCAATGGTCTTCATCAGGGGCAGCTGTCACTCTTTCCGGAGTTGCTTTAAATACCAGAGAGGGCGCCAAACACTTTGAACAGGAAGCCCGGAAGCAGCGCGTCATAGCTGCTGTCCGATTCGTTCCTTCCTGCACGTGGGTTGTGTTGCTATGGTACACAAACCCGGCTCTCTCCTTAGCAACCCGCTCCGGCAGCGTGACCATTCTGTAGTGCAGGCTGATCTGTATTCGTGTGCAGCGGCAGACAGGTAAAGTTGCTGCTGTCAATGTTCCCGGCTTGAGGCACACATGCAGAGTAATTAACCCCACAGAGCGCCGGCAGCATTGAGACACCGACAGCCCAAAAATAATATAAATCATGAAACAATTGTAACATATAAAAATTGTGACATATAAAGCAAGTGAACCAAACATTGTCATCATGCATAGCAAAGGTATCAAACCACTCAGGGAATAATGATATCTAAATGCAACACACCACCATATTGGTGTGTTATAGCCATGGTTAATAGCATCATGCAACATGGGTATCAAACAGGGGTGATGTGAAAGGCCAATGTAAGCGCCATGTAATGTCAGGGACAGAACGGGGATGTTAGTTCGTCACCTATAGGACAAATCTGTCCCTTGGTACAATACCCGGTATTCCCATGCCGTCTCCAAGCATGGTACTAACTGGGCCCAACACTGCTTAATTGCCAAGATCAGACGGGATTGGATGGTTTCCAGTGTGGTATGATTGTATCAGACAGTTGTGCCCATATACAGGTGTGTGCCTCCCGTAGTCTCAGTGTCATCTCCCATTTCACTGCCAAATCACATCATAGTCCTGTATGTTGGTGTGCAAAGACGGCCACCACTATTGATACCAACAGCTAATATGGTGGTGTGTTGCATTTAGATATCATTATTCCCTGAGTGGTTTGATACCTTTGCTATGCATGATGACAATGTTTGGTTCACTTGCTTTATATGTCACAATTTTTAAATGTTACAATTGTTTCATGATTTATATTATTTTTGGGCTGTCGGTGTCTCAATGCTGCCGGCGCTCTGTGGGGTTAATTACTCTGCATGTGTGTCTCAAGCCGGGAACATTGACAGCAGCAACTTTACCTGTCTGCCGCTGCACACGAATACAGATCAGCCTGCACTACAGAATGGTCACGCTGCCGGAGCGGGTTGCTAAGGAGAGAGCCGGGTTTGTGTACCATAGCAACACAACCCACGTGCAGGAAGGAACGAATCGGACAGCAGCTATGACGCGCTGCTTCCGGGCTTCCTGTTCAAAGTGTTTGGTGCCCTCTCTGGTATTTAAAGCAACTCCGGAAAGAGTGACTGCTGCCCCTGATGAAGACCATTGAGCGTTGAAACGGCTGTCGGGCGAACTGTAGCAGTGGGGTACATCCAGATGGCTTATCAGGAATAAAACCCTTTTTTTCTTTCACCTACTAAACGTGAGTGCTGGTCTAATTCTTTTTTCAACTGTGGAAAAAGTGAGTGTTTGTATCAATTACCAGGACCCTGCACCAGCAAAACTTTTGTTATAAGACATAGAGTGCTGTCATGTTGCTATATTTTGTACCAATCCCTTTTTTGACTTGCACCAGTCTGTGTGGTTAAGATCCCTATAGTGGAGATTAACCAATCATAATTCTATTTGGAATATCATCATTTATTTAGAACTTTTTTAGGAATATATAGTGATCTTTATTTTTTGGCAGTTGCACACAGTAACGTATGGTTGCCATTTTTGCATTTTTTTCATTTTTTCTTTTTTTTTCACATCACTCAATACACCCCTGTATATATAAATGTCTACCAGTGCTAACAAAGATTTAGTCTCTGTTCTTCAGTTTGACAAAACGGATGCGGAACGGATCCTTTTTGCTAATACTGAATCCCTGGCTTTCGACAAAGACAGTCCAGAGGAATTCATAAATGACTTACTCAGACTAAAAAAGAGAGAAGTTGAACTACATCTGCATGGCTTAACTCTCTCCCAATATTATAAAGAATCTCTTATCCCCAGAGGGTTTAGATTGCACAATCAACCCACACTGGGGAGACACAATAATGACTTTTGCACGAAGTGGTGCAACATCTTGAATAAATGTTCCCAGGATCTAATGCTGCTTGTAATTGAACAGGCTGGTCTAGATCTAACAGAAATCAGAAGGGACATTTCAGAACTAGAGGCTTCTGAACTATTTAGGACGATACAATCTCCTGACTGTGACCTTTTTACTAAATTAAATAAGGACATTGATAAATTTCGTGGTGACCTGTTAAAATTTAAGAAAAATAAATACAAACAGGTCAAACTGGACTATAAGGAAAATAGGGTATATCCCTGGGTCTCACGCAGTGAGCCACGTAAATACAGACCTCAACAGAGACGTGGAGGACGAAGACCTACCACACCATTCACGGATATTGAAAGCAGATCTCAGACGTCAGCAAGCGACTCTGATGCACCATCCACATCTGCACAAGGGGCCACCTACCTTTCAAGATCTGAGCGCAATAGGAGGGCTCCAAAAAACCCGCTATACCCACCCGTAGAGGTGGGAGAAAAAGGAAGAAAAAAATAACAACAATGGAAAATAAAACACAGACATCAGTGGTCTTCAATTTATCTAAACATGAACTGACGGATGAGGAACTCTCTGTCCTGAACAAGGGATTAACTTTTGTGCCAACTGTTGGACAGGATAGCTTCCATTGGCAGGTTGACCTCTACAAATTGGGAAGACAACTCCGTCTTAAAGACTATTTCTCCAATTCCCCAGGTCCAGACTCCACCACAATGGTTTCATCTTCTACACCTCATTGTCCTTTGAAGAAACCCAGTCAGTTTGACCCACCGACCCTAAATCCCTCAATCCACACCTTCTTAAGGGTACTCAAAAGGGACACAATGCCTTATATAAAGGAACAAAAGCCTAGCTATTCTAACATCACTAAGGGAGAAAGAGCTGCTATCAAATCCTTACAGAATGACAGTCACCTGGTCATCAGGTCTGCAGACAAGGGTGGAGGCATAGTCCTGCTCGATTATGACTATTATGTACAAGAGGCCTATGGACAATTGTCCAACCCAACCTGTTATCAAAAACTTACCTATGACCCCACATGGACATATAAAAAGGAAATTGATTCAATAATCAACTTGGGAGTCAACAACAGGTACATCAATCAGACTACTGCTGACTTTCTGACTACGCCTCACCCCAAAACCCCAATCCTATACACGTTACCCAAAATACATAAATCACTGACACAGCCCCCTGGGCGGCCGATCATTTCGACACGTGGATCCCTATGTCAACCGCTTTCACAACTTGTAGACTTTTATCTACAGCCTCTTGCAAAAAGTGCAGCCAGCTACATTGAGGACACAACTGACTTCTTAAGGAAACTGGATTGCATTAAGCACATCCCTGATGATGCACTATTGGTCACACTCGATGTCTCGAGTTTGTATATGAACATTCCTCATGCACTTGGCATTGAATCATGCAGACGGCTAATAACAGAAAGTGATGTGTACTTTGGACCTCCATCAGAATATATGGTGTTATTGATCAACCTAATTTTGAACAAAAATTATTTTCTGTTTGAGAATTGTTTTTTTCCTACAAAAGCAGGGCACCGCTATGGGGTCTAACATGGCCCCTGCTTATGCTAACATTTTCATGTCAGCATATGAACAAGAGCACATTACAGGTCACCCCCTTTTTGGCCAGTTCTTGTCAACATATGTCAGATATATTGATGATCTGTTTTTTATCTGGCATGGGGGAGAGAAAACACTTCTTACTTTCATAGACCATCTGAACTCACTTCCTGGCACCATTAGATTCAGCCTCACGTTTAGCAAAACAGAAATCAATTTTTTGGACGTGTCCGTTCTTCTGTCCAACAATACACTGACCACCAGGATCCACTGTAAAGCCTCTGATAGGAACACCCTTTTGCTTTCAACGAGTTTTCACCCGGCACCCCTCAAAAGAGGATTACCTTTTTCACAGCTCCTAAGGGTGATACGGATCACCTCTGACCCTTCAGTAATACCATCTGCTCTACAATCTATGAGTCAACGCTTTCTTGATCGTGGATATTCTAAGGAGGAGATTGACTTGGCACTCACAAGAATTGGTCAAATAAAGAGAGAGGAACTCCTATCTAATAAAGACGCCTCTGTCAACAAAGATAACGACAGGTTTAACTTTGTTAGTATGTACACCACTGCTTCTAGATTCATCCGCAACAAGATTCAGGAACATTGGCACCTTATTGGCACGGATCCAGGATTATCAAAAGCCATTCCGCAACCGCCTCGATTCGCATATAAACGAGGACCCAATCTGAAAGATTTGCTTGTTGTAACAGATTTTTCTAAGAGAAAGAAGAGTACACCCTCACACTGGTTGACCACTAAAACAGGGGTTCACAAATGCACGGGTTGTCCAAACTGTTCATTCTTGCTACTTGGCAATCGGTTTATTAACCCTCAGGATAACAAGACATATACCATTAAACAGAGACTTGACTGCAACAGCAAGTTTGTAGTCTACGTGCTGAAATGTCCATGCAATTTGCTTTATGTTGGAAAGACCAGCAGGATGCTAAAGGAGCGCTTAAGCCAGCATCGTTCAACAATCAAAAAGAGCATTACCCAGGGTGGGACTTCAAGTGACTTTACAAATTTACCTGTGGCAACACATTTTATGGAGGCAAAACACACTATCAATCAACTCAAATGTTGTATTTTGGATCAAATCCCACCACTACAAAGGGGTGGTGACCGCAACAAAATCTTACTGCAAAGAGAACACCAATGGATTGATAGATTACAAACACTGGCCCCTAACGGGCTCAATGAGGAATTCCGTTTGGGATGCTTCCTTTGACTCTGTAAAACATTGCACAGAATCTACCCTTTTGGTTTAATTTTCTGAGACACCGCCGTGTGTCATGTTTATGTCTTGTCTAAATGGATATGTTTAATCATATATCACCCGCTAATGCTTGATTGTTTTTGTCCGTCTGATCAACATATGGCTCTTGCAGTTTGCTTATTGGACATGTATAATAGCTCATTGCTTTTGTACACCGTGGTGACTGATACTACCATACCACACTGGATCCCATCCGATCCCATCTGATCTTGGCAATTAAGCAGTGATGGGCCTAGATAGTACCACACTTGGAGACAATGTGGGAATACTGGGTGTTGTATCTAAGGTACCGGTGTATGTTTATTCTTTCTCTTCACAGCTTAGCTGTTGGTATCAATAGTGGTGGCCGTCCTTGCACACCAACATACAGGACTATGATGTGATTTGGCAGTGAAACGGGAGATGACACTGAGACTACGGGAGGCACACACCTGTATATGGGCACAACTGTCTGATACAATCATACCACACTGGAAACCATCCAATCCCGTCTGATCTTGGCAATTAAGCAGTGTTGGGCCCAGTTAGTACCATGCTTGGAGACGGCATGGGAATACCGGGTATTGTACCAAGGGACAGATTTGTCCTATAGGTGACGAACTAACATCCCCGTTCTGTCCCTGACATTACATGGCGCTTACATTGGCCTTTCACATCACCCCTGTTTGATACCCATGTTGCATGATGCTATTAACCATGGCTATAACACACCAATATGGTGGTGTGTTGCATTTAGATATCATTATTCCCTGAGTGGTTTGATACCTTTGCTATGCATGATGACAATGTTTGGTTCACTTGCTTTATATGTCACAATTTTTATATGTTACAATTGTTTCATGATTTATATTATTTTTGGGCTGTCGGTGTCTCAATGCTGCCGGCGCTCTGTGGGGTTAATTACTCTGCATGTGTGCCTCAAGCCGGGAACATTGACAGCAGCAACTTTACCTGTCTGCCGCTGCACACGAATACAGATCAGCCTGCACTACAGAATGGTCACGCTGCCGGAGCGGGTTGCTAAGGAGAGAGCCGGGTTTGTGTACCATAGCAACACAACCCACGTGCAGGAAGGAACGAATCGGACAGCAGCTATGACGCGCTGCTTCCGGGCTTCCTGTTCAAAGTGTTTGGCGCCCTCTCTGGTATTTAAAGCAACTCCGGAAAGAGTGACAGCTGCCCCTGATGAAGACCATTGAGCGTTGAAACGGCTGTCGGGCGAACTGTAGCAGTGGGGTACATCCAGATGGCTTATCAGGAATAAAACCCTTTTTTTCTTTCACCTACTAAACGTGAGTGCTGGTCTAATTCTTTTTTCAACTGTGGAAAAAGTGAGTGTTTGTATCAATTACCAGGACCCTGCACCAGCAAAACTTTTGTTATAAGACATAGAGTGCTGTCATGTTGCTATATTTTATATATATATATATATATCAGAAAAAAATAGTTGTACGGAGAGCGCTCAAATGTATGTTAATGTCTCTTTAGTTCTTTCAATGAAAGTTCATTGAAAGAACTAAAGAGACATTAACATACATTTGAGCGCTCTCCGTGCAACTATTTTTTTCTGGTAAATTACTGGTTCTCGACTTGTATTGGAGATCAGCAGCCGTTTCTCCCCAAGGACTATTGGGTCTAAGGCGGGATTATTAGCGCAACTTGGTTATTTGTTTCTATTATATATATATACAGAGGCGGAACTACCGGCAGTGCAGGCAGTGCACTGCACTGGGGCCCGCCTCTGTCCAGGGGCCCAAGCATGTAATGAGTCAAACTGACTCATTACATGCCGCTGTGCGCTGCAGGCAACCGCTGCCCGCAGCGCACAGCCGCCCGGAGATAGGAGCTGAGCAGCGGTACAGACGGGGGAAGGAGGAGGGAGCCGGAGGACGGAGCCGCAGCAGCGCTTTGTTACTGGTGGAGGCGCTGCTGCTGCTGCTCCTCTGCTTCCCTATAGGCTGTCTTCCGAGAACAGCCTATAGGGAAGCAGAGGGGCAGCAGCAGCAGCGCCTCCACCAGTAACAAAGCGCTGCTGCGGCTCCGTCCTCCGGCTCCCTCCTCCTCATTCTCTACTGCCCGGGAATCGTCGTCTGACGCAGCTGCACCGAGGAGCCTGAGGGTAAGTATAATTCTTCTTTCTTTCTTTCTTTCTTTCTTTCTTTCTTTCTTTCTTTCTTTCTTTCTTTCTTTCTTTCGCCTGCCGCAATGTGTAAAAAGGGGGGACTACCTGCCGCAATGTGTAAAAAGGGGGGACTGCCTGCCGCACTGTGTAAAAAGGGGGGACTGCCTGCCGCAATGTGTAAAAAGGGGGGACTACCTGCCGCAATGTGTAAAAAGGGGGGACTGCCTGCCGCAATGTGTAAAAAGGGGGGACTGCCTGCCGCAATGTGTAAAAAGGGGGGACTACCTGCCGCAATGTGTAAAAAGGGGGGACTGCCTGCCGCACTGTGTAAAAAGGGGGGACTGCCTGCCGCACTGTGTAAAAAGGGGGGACTGCCTGCCACACTGTGTAAAAAGGGGGGACTGCCTGCCGCAATGTGTAAAAAGGGGGGACTGCCTGCCGCACTGTGTAAAAAGGGGGGACTGCCTGCCGCAATGTGTAAAAAGGGGGGACTGCCTGCCGCAATATGTAAAAAGGGGGGACTGCCTGCCGCAATGTGTAAAAAGGGGGGACTACCTGCCGCAATGTGTAAAAATGGGGGACTGCCTGCCGCTATGTGTAAAAAGGGGTAATCTGCCCGACGCAATGTGTAAAAATGGGGGACTGCCTGCCACTATGTGTAAAAAGGGGAATCTGCCTGCCGTAATGTGTAAAAATGGGGACGCTGTCTGCCGTAATGTGTAACAAGGGCACGCTGTCTGCCGTAATGTGTAAAAAGGGCACGCTGTCTGCCGTAATGTGTAACAAGGGCACGCGGTCTGCCGTTATGTGTAAAAAGGGGTAATCTGCCCGACGCTATGTGTAAAAATGGGGAATCTGCCTGCCGTAATGTGTAAAAAAGGGGGGCTGCCTGACGCTATGTGTAAAAATGGGGAATCTGCCTGCTGCTATGTGTAAAAAGGAGGAATCTGCCTGCCGTAATGTGTAAAAATGGGGACGCTGTCTGCCGTAATGTGTAACAAGGGCACGCTGTCTGCCGTAATGTGTAACAAGGGCACGCTGTCTACCGTAATGTGTAAAAAGGGCACGCTGTCTGCCGTAATGTGTAACAAGGGCACGCGGTCTGCCGTTATGTGTAACAAGGGCACGCGGTCTGCCATTATGTGTAAAAAGGGCACGCTGTCTGCCGTTATGTGTAAAAAGGGCACGCTGTCTGCTGTAATGTGTAAAAAGAGGAATCTGTTCGCTGTAAGGTGTAAAAGGGTCTCTACCTGGTGTAGTGGTGCTACTGTGCGGCGTAATTTGAATAATGGAGACTACTGTGTTGGTATTATTTTGTGGCCACACCCCTTCCCCACGAAGCCACGCCACTATGTATTTTTGCGCGCGCCTACGGCGCGCACTGCCCCCGGGGTGGACTTGGATGGGGGGGGGGGGGGGGGGGGGGCCCAAAGCATTTTGTCGCACCTGGGCCCACCGCTTGCTTGTTCCGCCACTGCATATATATATATTTATTTATTTATTCGGAAGGCATATTATTATATCATTAGGCAAAAGTGTTCGATGTTGTGATCTGCTGCCATCTATTGCACAATCGCGCATTAAATAAACCACTCCCCCCAAGATTATACAACAAACATGGAGCAGGCAGAGGTTTTGTTTTTTTTAACTACAGCTGACTATGTGAGCACAGAAAGTGGAAGGCAGATTAGGGTTAAATTTATTTCCACATATTTCACCTGTAATTATTTAAAAACATTTTTTTAAATCACAGGTTTTCATGTATAAAACATTGTAAAGAGTAAGGTTCCCTTTAATTAGTGTGCATACGATACTTTTGGAAATCCTGTTCGATTTTGCATTCGATTTTGCTGGGGATTTTAATGGGGATTTGAGGTTCGATTTTGGAAGGGATTTTATAAATTAATCTCAAAATCCCTTCCAAGCATGAATCCACATCGAATTTGATTTGAAAATCGAATGAAAAATGCGGTAAGGACGGAATATGGAGACGCAGGGCGGTGATGAGGGAATATGGAGATGCAGGGCATAGTAAGGGGATAGGAAGACACAGGGTGGTATGAAGGGAATATGGAGATGCAGGTTGATAGGGAAGGGATAGGGAGATGCAGGCCAGTGAGGGAATATGGAGGCATAGGGTGGTAGTGAGGGGATAGGGAGATGCAGGGCGGTATGACTGGAATTTGGAGATGCATGGTGGTAGGGAGGGGATAATGAGACGCAGAGTAGTAGGGAAGGGATATAGATATGGAGGGCTGTAGGGAGTGGATTGGGAGACACAGGGTGGGGGGGGGGGATAAGGAGACTCAGAGCAGTAGGGATGGGATATAGAGATGCAGGGCAGTATTAAGAGAATAGGAAGATTCAGGGTGGTAAGGAAGGAATATGGAGACACAGGTCGGCAGGGAAGGGGTAGGGAGATGCAGGACAGTAAGGAGGGAATATGAAGGCGTAGGGTGGGGATAGGGAGATGCAGGGCGGTTGACGGGAATATGGAGATGCTTTGTGGTAGGGAGGGGATAAGGAGGTGCAGAGTAGTAGGAAGGGGATATAGATATGCCGGGCAGTAGGGAGTGGATAGGGAGACACAGGGTGGTAAGGAGGGGATAAGGAGACTCAGAGCAGTAGGGAGGGGATATAGAGATGCAGGGCAGTGTTAAGGGGATAGGAAGACGCAGGGTGGTTGGGAGGGAATATGGAGACGCGGGTCAGTAGGGAAGGGATAGGGAGATGCAGGACGGTAAGGAGGGAATATAGAGGCATAGGGTGGTAGGGAGGGGATAGGGAGATGCAGGGCGGTTGACGGGAATATGGAGATGCTTTGTGGTAGGGAGGGGATAAGGAGGTGCAGAGTAGTAGGAAGGGGATATAGATATGCCGGGCGGTAGGGAGTGGATAGGGAGACACAGGGTGGTAAGGAGGGGATAAGGAGACTCAGAGTAGTAGGGAGGGGATATAGAGATGCAGGGCAGTATTAAGGGGATAGGAAGACGCAGGGTGGTTGGGAGGGAATATGGAGACGCAGGTCAGTAGGGAAGGGATAGGGAGATGCAGGACGGTAAGGAGGGAATATAGAGGCATAGGGTGGTAGGGAGGGGGTAGGGAGATGCAGGGCGGTATGACGAGAATATGGAGACGCATGGTGGTAGGGAGGGGATAAGGAGGTGCAGAGTAGTAGGGAGGGGATATAGATATGCAGGGCAGTAGGGAGTGGATAGGGAGACACAGGGTGGTAAGGAGGGGATAAGGAGACTCAGAGCAGTAGGGAGGGGATATAGAGATGCAGGGCAGTAGTAAGGGGATAGGAAGACGCAGGGTGGTAGGGAGGGAATATGGAGACGCAGGTCAGTAGGGAAGGGATAGGGAGATGCAGGACGGTAAGGAGAGAATATAGAGGCGTAGGGAGGGGATAGGGAGATGCAGGGCGGTATGACGAGAATATGGAGATGCATGGTGGTAGGGAGGGGATAAGGAGGTGCAGAGTAGTAGGGAGGGGATATAGATAAGCAGGGCAGTAGGGAGTGGATAGGGAGACACAGGGTGGTAAGGAGGGGATAAGGAGACTCAGCAGTAGGAAGGGGATAAAGAGATGCAAGTCAGTAGAGAGGGGATAGAGAGACGCAGGGTGGTAGGGAGGGGATAAATAGATACAGACACAGAGAAATCCTCGTACAACTTACTGTGCCTGCAGCATTTTCCCGGGGCTGTATTATGTGTGCGTGACAAAAGTTCCCTCACTGCCAGTAAGGAAGCCGAGGAAGGAGAAAAGAAGTGAAACTAGTGGAGATGGTGGACTCCCGGGGCAGAGATAATAACAAGCCCACATCGCTCCCGGAGTAATCTCAGCCGCACATGAACTGCGCCAGGATATGGCCCTTTCTTTCTCCGTTTGTGTGTCTTTCTCTAATTTTCAATGTGCATCTTTGCCCCTATCTGGCTTTCTTTGGCCTCATTGTTTGTGTCTCTGAGCTGTGTGTGTCTGACTGACTTTTTTTGATCACTATTATTACTCTTATTACATCTTATTACTCTTATTACATCCCCCCCATCCCCTTCCAATGTGTGGTAGGATGCGTTTAATTCACTGCTGCAGGGAGCACACAGGGGCATGGAGAGCCCCATAATGATATATGCACTGACAGAGGACAAAAGCAAAACAAGATATAAACAGGGTTTGCAGGTCTGTGGTTGGTTGCTAATGTCAGCTGAGACAAGGAGCATTCTGACTGAAGGGAATGCAATCAGCTGACATGCGCCAATAGCAACAGTTCACAAGACAAGCAGGCCAGGTGACAAGGTATATCACATCCTCTATGAATATATTAAACAAATAATGTATCAACTCTGAACTTGCTTCTATGAGCTATCTTTATTGATAAAGATGGCATATATTGGCGGCAAACGCATATGTGGTCATACACATGAGTAATACATGCCTGACGTTATCTTGGTACTTATTCGACTGTTGCAGAACCAGATACATTTTGAGATATATCCAACAACATGCACATATAATTGCATCTTTTTTAGACATATTTTACATAAGGCCCTGAATACCTATGAGGCTATATTCTGGCATTATTATTAGCTATGTGATAATATACAAATGCAGCAAGAATCGTCTTTTTTAAGAGACACATCTTGTTGGCTTCTCTGATCCTCTGCTGCATCCAAAGATGCAGCACTGGATCATCTACACGAACATCGCCTTTGAAAGTAACCCTCAGGTTACTCAAGATGTCCAGTGAAATCATGATATTGGTGCCAATGAAGATGCATCCCAGGATGCCACCCCCAAACGCCAACAGAATGTCAAACATGCTGCAATGCTGCTTCTTAAAACACTGATGTTTACCGTAAACAGGTGTTAAAATAGTCTGGAACGGGGAGGAACTGTGGGGGTCATTCCGAGTTGTTCGCTCGTTATTTTTTTCTCGCAACGGAGCGATTAGTCGCTAATGCGCATGCGCAATGTCCGCAGTGCGACTGCGCCAAGTAAATTTGTTATGCAGTTAGGAATTTTACTCACGGCATTACAAGGTTTTTTCTTCGTTCTGGTGATCGTAATGTGATTGACAGGAAGTGGGTGTTTCTGGGCGGAAACTGGCCGTTTTATGGGTGTGTGCGAAAAAACGCTACCGTTTCTGGGAAAAACACGGGAGTGGCTGGAGAAACGGAGGAGTGTCTGGGCGAACGCTGGGTGTGTTTGTGACGTCAAACCAGGAACGACAAGCACTGAACTGATCGCAGATGCCGAGTAAGTGTGGAGCTACTCAGAAACTGCGAAGAGGTGTCTATTCGCTATTTTGCTAATCTTTCGTTCGCAATTTTGATAAGCTAAGATTCACTCCCAGTAGGCGGCGGCTTAGCGTGTGCAAAGCTGTTTAAAGCAGTTTGCGAGCGAACAACTCGGAATGACCCCCTGTGTTCTGTCAGTTCTATTTGGAGGGTGTACACAGATCGCCTCCATCGGCCCACCTCACCCAGCCCAGTTACTCTTCTGGTTACAGTATCTCACTGCCACACTGTGGCACTACTGTGACATAAAACATGTATAAAAGGAGCGCTATGTGTGTTGAAATATGAAATACTATTGTGCTAATACCTGTAAAGTAAAAAAGAGGTAGTAATGCTTATAGCTCTTTTTATGATGTATGTAACATGGAGTACATATTCCTATGTCATCGGCTCTGATAACCGCAATGATTTAAAGTTCATCCCATGCGGTAAGGGCTAAACTATCACTATTTCTAATTGCCTCGTCTCCCGGCAATGTGGGCGCTCTCCTCCAGCTCTCCCAGCTGGGTGAGTGTCTTCCTCCGGCTGGTTCTTCTATGTGAGGCAGCCGTGCTCTGCACTTCGCTGGCGCTTTTTCGCTGACGTCAGCATTGCAGGGCTCCATTCTCCGTCTCACAAACAATGGTCTCCTGGTCTCCAACATGTTTCGGGCATTAACGCCCTTTCTCAAGACCTACCGCATCAGATGAACTTTAAATCATTGCGGCTATCAGAGCCGGCGACATAGGAACTTCTAATTAAATTATGGACTCCATACATCATAAAAAGAGCTATAAACATTACTTTCAACCTCTTTTTACTTTACAGGTATTAGCACAATTGTCTCTTACTTAGGATGCTGGGGTCCATTTAGTACCGTGGGGTATAGACGGGTCCTTTGGGAGCCACTGTCACTTTAAGAGTTTAATAGTGTGGGCTGGCTCATCCCTCTAAGCACCTCCTTCCAGACTCAGTTTAGAAAATGTGCCCGGAGGAGCCGGTCACAGCTAGGGAGCTCCTAGGAGTTTTTCTAGTTTTATTGTTTTTCTAAGTGTTGTTAGGTACAGGAAAGCTGCTGGCAACAGCCTCCCTGCTTCGTGGGACTTAGGGGGGATTAGGAACCAACTCTTGAAGTTAATGGTTCTCTATCTCCAGTGACAGGACACTGAGCTCCTGAGGGTGCTGATCACAAGCCCACGAGGCGACTGCTCACTCCCGCAGCACGGCCACCACCCCCTAACAGAGCCAGAAGAAAGAAGAGTGGGGAGTTCAGCACCGGCGGCCCGGTTAGCGGGTCGCCGGTGGGAATGGCGGCACAAGGGTGGGAGCGCAGCTCTGTCAGGCTGCGCTCCATGAAGGATCAGCAACAGGATACTGTAGACGCAGCTGAGGGGCGTCCTGGGCCAGCGCGATCACCCTGACACTGGAAATGTAGCTAACAGGGGCTAATCACGCTGTTAGCATTAAAAACCTCAGGCCAGTATAAACATAATGTGCGGGAAGCCGCGCGCCATTTCAGGGGACGGGGCTTCTCCTCAGAGCGGATCCAGCACTCACCATCGCCATTTTCTCCCTGCAGAATGCTGAGACAAGCTGACAGGGAGTGCTGACCCTCCACATAACTCCAGTTACTGCGGTACCAGGGTGTTATAGACGGGGGGAGAGTGTAGTTAGTACTATTTAACCTATTAAGGTTATTTAGTCTGCACCGAGCTGTTATCATAATAACTGGTCACTGGGGGCGCTGTGGGGCTGGCTCCTTATACGTTGTGACTCTCTGAAGGTACTCTGGGGGAAACTGTGTCTGACATTTTCCTGTATGTGTGTGTTTATGTGTATATATCCACATTACCATGTCTAAGGGCTCTGTATCCTGTGCTGCAGAGTGTGTATCTTCTCCTGAAGAGTCTATCCCAAGTACTCAGGACTGCGATTCTTTAAGGGGAAAGATATCACAGATTTCATCAAGGATGTCCCATAATAAGAAAGAGACACAGTTTTTGAGAAAGTCTGTAGAGGGTTTGCAGCATTCAGCTCCTACTCCCTCAAATACCCCACCAACATACCCTAAAAAACGTATACTTGCCCAAATAATGAAAATTGGCACTGATACAGACTCTGATACAGGGGACGGTGATGGAAATATGCAGGGGGAGATGCATCCCTTGCTAACGGGATGCAGTTGATGATTGAAGCCATTAGGGATGTTTTGCATATTACTGAGATGGTACCTGAGCCGGAAGAGGAATCTTATTTTACGGAAAATAAGAAATCCTCCCTCACCTTCCCTGCTTCTAAAAAGCTGAACTCTTTATTTGAAAAATCCTGGGAAAACCCAGAGAAAAAATTTCAGATCCCTAAAAGAATTCTCATTGCTTTTCCTTTCACTGAAGAGGATAGAAAGAAATGGGAAAACCCACCTATCTAGGTTGTCTAAATATGTGGTTTTACCTGTCCCTGGTTCAACTGCCCTAAAGGAGCCGGCTGACCGCAAGATTGAGACTACACTCAAATCTCTATACACTGCTACAGGCGTGGCTTTAAGGCCCACTATCGCTTGTGCGTGGATTTCTAAAGCCATAGTATAGTGGTCAGGCACATTACTAGCGGACTTAGATACTATGGATAAGTGGGACATTGATTTGTTTTTGCGTCACATACAGGATTCTGCTGGGTTCATGGTGGAGGCCATGAAAGACCTTGGAATGCTGAATGCGAGGGCTATTTCTCTGGCGGTATCAGCACGCAGAGGACTCTGGCTACGCCAGTGGACTGCGGATGCAGAATCAAAGAAAAGTGTGGAGAACCTACCCTTCACAGGTCAGGCTCTGTTTGGGGATGCGTGGATTTCCACGGCTCCTGCGGGTAAGTCAGCCTTTCTCCCCTCATCAGCTCCACCGGCTAGGAAAACTTATCCTACGTCCACACTGCAGTCCTTTCAGACCACAAAATTTAAAAAAACCAAATCCCCTTCCACCTTCTTTAGGGGTGGTCGGGGAAAATCCAAAAAACCTGCACCAAACAGGTTCTCTTGAACAGAAACCAGGTTCTGTTTCCTCAAAATCTTCAGCATGACGGTGGACCTCCCTGCCTGGAGATCGGGCAGGTGGGAGCGAGACTAAAAAATTTCAGTCACATCTGGGCATCATCAGGCCTGGACCCCTGGATGACAGACATTGTTACCCAGGGCTACAGACTGGAGTTTCAGGAACTCCCACCTCACAGATTCTTCAAATCAAGCTTACCAGTTTCGCTGACAGAAAGTGCTATCCTACAGGAACCTATTCAAAAATTGGTAAAAACAGATGTTATTGTCCCAGTTCCACCTCATCTACACCACAAGGGTTATTACTCAAACCTGTTTGGGGTGCTGAAACCGGATGGTTCGGTAAAGCCGATTCTAAACCTAGTCATTGAACCCCTACTTAAGGGAATTCAAATTCAAGATGGAGTCTCTGAGAGCGGTGATCTCAGGTCTGGAGGAGGGGGAATTCCTAGTATCCCTAGATATCAAGGATGCGTACCTTCACATTCCGATCTGGCTGCCTCACCAGGTTATCTCAGATTTGCACTGCTGGATTGTCACTATCAGTTCCAGGCACTGCCGTTTGGCCTCTCCACAGCACCGAGAGTGTTCACCAAGGTCATGGCAGAGAAGATGCTACTCCTCCGCAGGCAAGGAGTGAACATAATGCTATATCTGGATGATCTCCTGATAAAAGCATCTTCCAGGGAGAGATTGTTGCAGAGTATCGCTCTCACAACTCAACTACTCCAGAATCATGGGTGGATCCTTAACCTTCCAAAGTCACATTTGGAACCGACAAGGAGACTGCCCTTCCTGGGGATGACACTCGACACGGATGTGCAGAGGGTGTTTCTACCGGTAGAGAAAGCGTTGGTGATCCAATCAATGTTACGGGATGTCCTCAAGCCAGCCCGGGTATCGGTTCATCAGTGCATTCGCCTTCAGGGGAAAATTATAGCCTCCTACGAGGCTCTTCCGTACGGAAGATTCCATGGGAGGTCCTTCCAATTGGATCTCCTTGACAAATGGTCGGGATCACATCTTCACATGCACCAGCGGATATGCCTGTCGCCGAAAGCCAGAATTTCTCTCCTCTGGTGGCTGCAAACTTCTCACCTACTAGAGGTCCGCAGGTTTGGGATTCAGAATTGGATTCTTCTAACCAAGGATGCAAGTCTCAGAGGTTGGGGAGCGTTCACCCAAGGGGAAAACTTTCAAGGAAGGTGCTTAAGTCTGGAATCCATACTTCCGATAAACATTATGGAACTAAGGGCCATATACAATGCCCTTCTACAAGCAGCACATCTTCTGCAAGATCAGGCCATTCAGGTTCAGTCGGACAATGTAACGGCAGTGTCCTACATAAACCGACAGGGCGGAACAAAGAGCAGAGTGGCAATGTCAGAGGTAACAAGAATCCTCCTCTGGACAGAAAAACACACGGTGGCGCTATCAGCAATCTTCATTCCGGGAGTGGACACGATCTCCATCCAGGAGAATAGGGCCTCCTGGATGAGGTATCCGCAGAGGTGACAAGCCGTTGGGTAGACATGATGGCCTCTCGCCTCAACAAGAAGCTTCGCAGGTACTGTTCCTTGGTCAAAAGACCCACAGGCAATGGCGGTGGATGCATCCACTTCGTGGGTGTTCCAGTCAGTGTATGTGTTTCCTCCACTTCCACTCATCCCAAGGATTCTCAAACTAATAAAAAGAACAAGAGTTCAGGCGATCCTCATTGCTCCAGACTGGCCAAGGAGGGCTTGGTACGCGGATCTTCTGGAATTACTCCTGGAGGATCTGAGGCCTCTTCCTCTTCATGAGGACCTTCTTCAACAGGGGCCGTTCACCTATCAAGACTTACCGCGGCTACGTTTGATGGCATGGAGGTTGAATGCCAGATCTTAGCTCGGAAGGGCATTCCAAAAAAGGTCATTCCTACCATAATTCAGGCTAGGAAGGGAGTTACGTCTAAACATCACCATCGAATTTGGAAAAAGTATGTGTCTTGGTGTGAAGAAGAAGTTGCCAACGGTGGAGTTTCAACTGAGATGGTTTCTCCTCTTTCTGCAAGCAGGTGTGGATGTGGGCCTACGCTTGGGCTCCATAAAAGTCCTGATTTCGACCTTGTCTATTTTCTTCCAGAGACAATTGGCTGCCCTCCCTGAGGTTCAGACATTCTTGAAAGGGGTTCTGCACATCCAACCACCCTTTGTGCCTCCTACGGAACCTTAGGATCTTAATGTGGTCCTGCAGTTCCTACAATCAGAGTGGTTCGAACCTTTGCAGTAGGTGGACATCAAGTTTATTACTTGGAAGGCGGTCACACTTGGCATTGGCATCTGCTAGACGTGTGTCAGAATTAGGGGCATTGTCATGCAAGAGCCTCTATTTGATTTTCTATGAAGATAGGGCTGAGCTCAAAACGCGTCAGCAGTTTCTTCCAAAGGTTGTGTCAGCTTTTCATATCAACCAACCTATTGTGGTGCCAGTAGCTACTGACTCCTCAATTATCTCAAAGTCCTCGGATGTGGTGAGGGCTTTGAAAATTTATGTGAAGAGAACCTCTCGTCACAGGAAGTCGGACGCTTCATTTGTCTTTTATGATCCCAACAAGGTTGGGTGTTCTGCTTCTAAGCAGATGAGTTCTTGTTGGATCAGGTTCACTATCAAGCATGCTTATTCTACTCGTAAAGTGGGTTCTTCCTGGGCGGCTGCCCGGGGTGTCTCGGCTTTACAGCTTTGCCGAGCAGCTACTTGGTCTGGGTCGAACACGTTTGCTAAGTTCTACAAGTTCAATACTTTGGCCTCAGAGGACCTAAAGTTTGGGCAATCTGTTCTGCAGGAACCTCAGCACTCTCCCTCCCGTACTGGGAGCTTTGGTACATCCCCATGGTACTAAATGGACCCCAGCATCCTCTAGGACGTAAGAGAAAATAGGATTTTAATTACCTACCGGTAAATCCTTTTCTTGTTGTCCGTAGAGGATGCTGGGCGCCCGCCCAGTGCTTCGTATTCCTGCATTGTTACTTGGTTCAGTATTGTTGTTTCAGCCTTTGCTGAATTGTTTCAAGTTGGTTAGGTTGGCTTTCCTTTTTTGTTATGTGTGAGCTGGTGTGAATCTCACCACTATCTGTGTATTTCCTTCTCTTGATGTATGTCCGTCTCCTCGGGCAGTTTCTAGACTGAGTCTGGTAGGAGGGGCATAGAGGAAGGAGCCAGACCACACTATTAAACTCTTAAAGTGCCAGTGGCTCCCAAAGGACCCGTCTATACCCCTTGATACTAAATGGACTCCAGCATCCTCTACGGACTACGAGAAAAGGATTTACCGGTAGGTAATTAAAATCCTATATTTTCTTTACAGGTATAAGCGCAATAGTTAGTATATCATATTTCAACACACATAGCGCTCCTTTTATACATATTTTATATACTTACCCCATTAATGGATCAGCTTATAGACCATCTAGCGCAGACTTTTCCTATATTTAGCACTACTGTTACGGCCTGGCCCTGCCTACCCATTCCCCTCTTCTGTGCCAGCTAGATATATGCTGTGACGTTGTTGTACCCGCCTAGACAGGTACGGTACCTAGGGAGTCTGTTCGACCCCTTTTCTACAATACCCAATTCACTACTGTTGTCTGGGACAATTAACTACACACTGTGTAACAATGAACTTTTTATTATTATGGAACGAAGAACTTCAGAAATCGTGGGCCTGTAATTACTTAACTGTTTTTGGTTAAACTGTGTAACTTTCACTCCTCTATCTTATCACTATATAACACATTTGAGAATAAACTGTATACTATGCATGTTATTACACAATCAGTACGGCTACAGTTTCTCAACCCTACACGGTACCGTGTATAACCCCGCTAGTTCCCCCTTAATGTTCAGCTGATCAATGTAACGTTGGTGCACGGTGGGTACCTTTTCCTGGCTCGTTCCTCGGTAAATATTTAAAGTGTGACAATTCACCTGTCATGCTGAGAGTTGAAAGGTGAGTAATGAGCTCAGCGTGGAGGGGTTACATCACTGTCCAACTAGGGGCTTAATCAGTGGGTTATCGGTTAACCTCGTCAGGCAAAACCGACTACCAAATTCAATTGTTCCCGCCTGGCATGCGGTCCTGGCTACAGGTTAGTGCTGATCCAATGGCTGATCCTGAGGGATGACTACTCTGCGCAGGTGAGTCTGTTAACTGGTCTTTGTGCCTAGTCTGTAGCTGCTCCTGCCAAGTTGAACCTTGTAGTGGATCCCTCGTACTCCTCCTCCTACCGCTGTGCAGCTATTCTCTCGCTCTACACACTGTGCTGGCTGTGCGTAGAAGGGCTACCACTTTCCAAATATTTGTGTATACTGAAGGAGTATTATGCAGCTCTAATAACTCTTGGCCTCTAGTTTTGCCTCTATTACGTGAGAAGAAACTGTAGCTGTCCCTACGAGAGCGCTATATGATCAGTTCAGGCAGGAACCTGTGAGTCAATTTCTAAGCAGCGCTCTCTGGCTGGACTATGCCCACTGGCTTAAACTGATGGTTTGGTGTAGGCAGGATAGTGACAGGCTGTGCTGCGTGTGGAGCATTTACTAACCTGCTGCTGGTGTAGCCCTTGTGGCGAGGTGATTGCAGCCTTTAAGAATGGAAGGGTCCCTTCGCTGAGGGGGCCTCCCCCTCACGGATGCTCAGCAGGGTTGGTCCGCCCTTGTTCCGCCCTTAGACCGCCTCCGGCCAAGTTCTTTGTTGTAGTGGCCGCTCTGCTGCCTCTCTGGACGAACTCCGCCTTGATCCCCACCTACTCCGGAGCTGCGGGCGGCGCCTTCTATGCTGGCTTAGGGACGGGCTGCCGGGAGCGCTTCAGAGGGTCAGGTCCCGCTGATCACTGCACCTGCTGCCGGAATCACCCGAGCTGCCTTCACACACTGTCTGGTCCTAAGGCACAGCCCACAATCCGGTAAGGGCGCTGATTCCCACCGCAGTCCGGTCTTCTCCGTAGTCCCATGTCGTCCTCTCTCTCCTCAGGCTAAGCTGATTGTGCTCCTCCCCTAACGGTCCCAACTGCCAGCTCACGAGCCCCCTTCTTCCTCCAGTACAACGGGGACGGCGTGCGGGTGACAGTTCTGATCACCACACGCTGGCCTTATAGCTGCTGCTCCAAACCCCATATTTACTTATAAGCAGCCCATTTTATGAATCGTCCCATATGCAGTTCATCTGTTTGCCCCTCCGAACAGCACGGGGTCCATGTTTGGGGCTATTAGGTTCAACTGTTTTTGCAGGGTTATCACAACGTCACTATGCAATGTCTGTCTCCTTCCCACCACCTACGGCGCACATTCCGCAGTGCAAAGAGGATGAGGAGCTGAATCAAGGAGGACCCATACGGACGCTAACATTGTTGTGTGAGTGTGTGTACTCAATGTGTGACTGCAGTCATTGTACAAGTGCTCCAGAGCCAGCCACTGAACACTGAACAGGTGTACAGGTTGTCACAGAAGTTTTTTCAGTAATGTGAGCTGCCGAAGGACACAGTGGGGGTGGGCTGCTGGAGGGATACAGGTGGGATGAGCTGTAGAGACACAGGAAGATGATGCCGGTGAGATGCTGGGGGGGGGGGAGGTTACTCTGGGTAAACGCTTAGGGGGTAGTGCTAAAGAGACACAGTGGAATTGGTGTTTTATAGACGTAGGGGGCGATGACACTATTGAGACACAGTAAGATGGTTGTGAAGGGACATAAGCATACTTACCTACATTTTATTTCTCCTCTCCGGGAGAAGCCCAGAGAGGAGATACTGCATGGAACTTCAGGGGGCGGGGCAGGGCGGTAACATCATCAAGCTCCACCCCACACTGGAAAAATCCTACGATTCGTGGGTCCGTGGGTAGGGGGTGGGGCTAAAATAACGTGATTCATGTCATTTTAGCCCCTCCTCCACCCACGGACCTGCAAATGCCAGAGATTGTCTCTCTGTCCTGCCCGCTTCACTAAGGTGCAGGCAGGATGCGGGAGATGTGCCTGCACTTCTGTGGGTGTGGGGGGCTACCCCAAAAATCAGGAGCCTCCCGCAACTTCCGGGAGAGTAGACATGTATGGATATAAGGGGGGGTTAGTGTTGGAGAGATGCAGGGGGGATGACACTGGTGACACACAGGGGGATGATGCAGGGGTAATGACACTGATGAGACTCAG
The DNA here is from genome assembly GCF_028390025.1 of Pseudophryne corroboree. Taxonomy (NCBI): domain Eukaryota; kingdom Metazoa; phylum Chordata; class Amphibia; order Anura; family Myobatrachidae; genus Pseudophryne; species Pseudophryne corroboree. The sequence goes on along the minus strand of NC_086444.1, from coordinate 993,038,950 downwards.
AGGGGATGATGCTGTAGGGATGCAGGGAGGATGGTACTGGAAATATGTAGGAGGGTGATGTCTCTGTGCCTCTGCTTGGTGTAACATGACTACTCCCACTGTGGAATACTGCATCTCTAGTACTACATTACTTGGCCCCTTCTGGAGGAGGCATTTCTTACTGTTTGCAGGTTGGTCTACCTTTGACAACTTTAAACACTTGGTACATACACAAACTAAAAACAATAAGATGATCTAGCTACAGTAAATGCTCCATACAAAATAAGCACTTATTTATAAAATAAAAATTGTGTGTGTATTTTTTTAATTAGTGCTATGTGTAAAAGCAGTCAGTGCATTCTTCTGCAAACACACAGCGCCTATTTCTGTAAAGATATGGCTTAAAATCACAACTAAAAAGGCAGGTTAACCCCAATGTCAGGGAGAAAACAGCTTTTAGCTGCACCTTGGCTTTTATCCTATAATTACATCTGATCTGCCCTTTCGATCCCAAATAGCACCACTTTTTAAGTAATATATCATCAGTCCACTGCACAGTAATAATCTATTTCACTCATATATCAAGAGAGAAACAGTTGCATTAGTGTAATACATCATGAAAACAAAGCACTCTCATCATGATGTATTTCTCAGCGATGGCAGCGCTGGAGAAAGATAGAGGTCGGAGAGCAAATTTAACTCCAAATGCTGGGATCTCATGAAACTTTTCTACAGGTACAATTACAACTAAAGTTGTATACTGTATAGGTGGAGAAATAAAGAAATAATGTTCAGTACAGTGATGTTTGTATTCGAAGAATTATTCCTTAGTTTTTAGTTCAGTGCTATACATATAATAAACAATATAGGTACAGGGAGGAATATGTTTTTTTCTGTACCATATTTATGTCATACCATTTAAAGTGACAGGCTTTTACTATGTATATCCCGGACAGTGCAAGCCATAAAGCCATGTAGAGGGGAAAAAGCTGCCCTGTGACTTCTTATATCTCTAACACAGATACATAGTCAAGATCAAACACAAGATCACACAATGCTTCAGGCTCACTTGTCAGTGAAACCCTTTGTCCCTCACTGATGGCAGCCTATAAAAGCTGTACAGGTTGATTCAATTCAAGGGCATTTTTTTATAAGCAGATATTCCAAGAAACACATTGATATGATATCATGTTTTTTCTCTGAAGTGTTTAGTTATTGGATATTAAATACTATAAAGATTGAGCAGCACTCTACATACAAAAACAATTAGCCATAGAGGAAAGGACATCTTGAGTAAGAGCTCAACTAGGGAGACTACAAGTGGTACATGATAGACTGCTCAGATGATCCCTCACCACTGCAGTGTACTGTATGTGATTTATGTTAGAAATAGTGATGTGCACCGGAAATTTTTCGGGTTTTGTGTTTTGGTTTTGGATTCGGTTCCACGGCCGTGTTTTGGATTCGGACGTGTTTTGGCAAAACCTCCCTGAAATTTTTTTGTTGGATTCGGGTGTTTTTTTTTTTTACAAAAAAACACTCAAAAACAGCTTAAATCATAGAATTTGGGGGTCATTTTGATCCCATAGTATTATTAACCTCAATAACCATAATTTCCACTCATTTCCAGTCTATTTTGAACACCTCACAATATTATTTTTAGTCCTAAAATTTGCACCGAGGTGGCTGGATGACTAAGCTAAGTGACCCAAGTGGCCGACACAAACACCTGGCCCATCTAGGAGTGGCACTGCAGTGTCAGGCAGGATGGCAGATTTAAAAAATAGTCCCCAAACAGCACATGATGCAAAGAAAAAAAGAGGTGCACCAAGGTCGCTGGATGGCTAAGCTAAGCGACCCAAGTGGCCGACACAAACACCTGGCCCATCTAGGAGTGGCACTGCAGTGTCAGACAGGATGGCACTTCAAAAAATAGTCCCCAAACAGCACATGATGCAAAGACAAAAAGAGGTGCCCCAAGGTCGCTGGATGGCTAAGCTAAGCGACCCAAGTGGCCGACACAAACACCTGGCCCATCTAGGAGTGGCACTGCAGTGTCAGACAGGATGGCAGATTTAAAAAATAGTCCCCAAACAGCACATGATGCAAAGAAAAAAAGAGGTGCACCAAGGTCGCTGGATGGCTAAGCTAAGCGACCCAAGTGGCCGACACAAACACCTGCCCCATCTAGGAGTGGCACTGCAGTTTTCTAGCGAGAGGATGAGTGCTTCCATCCTCATGTGAATCTGAACCACTAGCCATGAACATAGGACAGGGCCTCAGCCGTTCCTTGCCACTCCGTGTCGTAAATGGCATATTGGCAAGTTTACGCTTCTCATCAGACGCTTTTAATTTTGATTTTTGGGTAATTTTACTGAACTTTTGTTTTTTGGATTTTACATGCTCTCTACTATGACATTGGGCATCGGCCTTGGCAGACGACGTTGATGGCATTTCATCGTCTCGGCCATGACTAGTGGCAGCAGCTTCAGCACGAGGTAGAAGTGGATCTTGATCTTTCTCTATTTTACCCTCCACATTTTTGTTCTCCATTTTTTAATGTGTGGAATTATATGCCAGTAATATATCAATAGCAATGGCCTACTGTACCGTACTGTCTTTATATTATATACTGGTGGTCAGCAAAATTCTGCACTGTCCTCCTACTATATACTGCGCACAACTAAAATGCACCACAGGTATGGATGGATAGTATACTTGACGACACCGAGGTAGGTAGAGCAGTGGACTACTGTACCGTATTGCTATATATTATATACTGGTGGTCAACAAAATTCTGCACTGTTCTCCTACTATATATACTGCGCACAACTAAAATGCACCACAGGTATGAATGGATAGTATACTTGACGACACAGAGGTAGGTAGAGCAGTGGCCTACTGTACCTTACTGCTATATATTATATACTGGTGGTCAGCAAAATTCTGCACTGTCCTCCTACTATATATACTGCGCACAACTAAAATGCACCACAGGTATGGATGGATAGTATACTTGATGACACAGAGGTAGGTAGAGCAGTGGCCTACTGTACCGTATTGCTATATAATACTGGTGGTCACTGGTCAGCAAAATTCTGCACTGTCCTCCTACTATATATACTGCGCACAACTAAAATGCACCACAGGTATGGATGGATAGTATACTTGACGACACAGAGGTAGGTAGAGCAGTGGCCTACTGTACCGTATTGCTATATAATACTGGTGGTCACTGGTCAGCAAAATTCTGCACTGTCCTCCTACTATATATACTGCGCACAACTAAAATGCACCACAGGTATGGATGGATAGTATACTTGATGACACAGAGGTAGGTAGAGCAGTGGCCTACTGTACCGTATTGCTATATAATACTGGTGGTCACTGGTCAGCAAAATTCTGCACTGTCCTCCTACTATATACTACAGTGCAGCACAGATATGGAGCGTAGATATTTTCAGCACACTGAGCACAGATATTTGCAAGCACACTGAGCACAGATATTTGCAGCACACTGAGCACAGATATTTGCAGCACACTGAACACAGAAACTGAGAGAACGCTGCACGTCCTCTCCCTATAATCTCCAATGCACGAGTGAAAATGGCGGCGACGCGCGGCTCCTTATATAGAATATGAATCTCGCGAGAATCCGACAGCGGGATGATGACGTTCGTGCGCGCTCGGGTTAACCGAGCAAGGTGGGAGGATCCGAGTCTGCCTCGGAACCGTGTAAAATGGGTTAAGTTCGGGGGGGTTCGGATTCCAAGGAACCGAACCCACTCATCACTAGTTAGAAATAGAGATGTGTGGCGGACACTTTTCGGGTTTTGTGTTTTGGATCTGGATCTCTGTTCGTGTTTTGGATCTGGATTGGTTTTGCCAAACCACCCTTTCGGGTTTTGGTTTTGAATCTGGATTTTAAAAACAAACAAACATAAAAACAGCAAAAATCACAGAATTTGGGGGTAATTTTGATCATACAGTATTATTATCCTCAATAACATTAATTTCCACTCATTTCCAGTCTATTCTGAACGCCTCAAAATATTGTTTTTAGGCCAAAAGGTTGCACCGAGTTAGCTGGATAACTAAGCTAAGTGACACAAGTCGGCTGTACAAACTCCTGGCCCATCTAGGAGTGGCACTGCAGTGACAGACAGGATGGCAGTTTTAAAAACTAAGCCCCAAGGAGCACATCATGTAAAGAAAAAAAAAGAGGTGCAAGATGGAATTGTCCTTGGGACCTCCCACCCAACCTTATGTTGTTTAAACAGGATATGCACAGTTTAATAAACCCATCATTTCAGCGACAGGTGGTCCCCCTGGAAAAAACTTGCTAAGTTCAACGAATCATAGCTAGTTACAAACACCACCTCATTCTTTGATGACTTTTCACATTATGAGAAGAGGCAAGAGGAAGAGGACAGTGTCAAGAAGGTGATTAAACATTAGAGAGGCACACGCAATCAGGAACAACACACTGGCTTTCACCTCCACTCCTATATTGGTGTGGTACGGAAAGGACTTCAACCAAGCAAATGTATAATTACCACATTACTAGACAAACTGAAAAACTAGGGCCAAAGCCTCAAAATTTGTACTCCCTTCTCCATTTTCAGGTATTAAGATAATCTTGGATTTAATGCTGGGATGCAAATAAACTGGTAAATACCACAGGATCAAGATTGGATATTTTTCCCTCCACAGAGTCTGGAGACTTATTTTGTGAAAATCTCGTGGGTTTCATTTTTTCAATTTTTTTATTTCATTTTTATTTACATATTTTGTGGCAGATGCCTTATTTTCATTTTTACACAGCTCCCAGTTACATGCATGTGAGCATACCTGTGTGTCTCAGTTACACGCATGTGAGCATACCTGTGTGTCTTGTTTATTTTATTCATATTTTATTTTTAAATAAAGCAGCCCCTTAGATGTCTTAGAATCCCCTCGTGAGCCCCCACAGCAGCCCCCGATGGGGCAAGTTGAGTTTTGGTGGGTTCGAGACAGTACTAAGCAGAACTGTGCAGTGAATTTTTTGTTATTGAGCCCCTGACCTAGTGGAGCTTACCACTCTACAGTCGAATCTCATTTCACACTATAAGTAGGACTCTGAGAGGGAGCAATGCTAACCTCTTTTCCCACAGCATGCCTCAAGCCAGATATCTTCCTGGCTGTAAGCCACCATTAGGCTCCATACTGGGCCTTATTCAGTAACTGTTTGTGCCTCACAGGAGCTGCTGACCCATCTAGTGCTGCAGTGCAATGGAAAGCTGATGCAATGCAAGATCACTGAAACTCTGTTCTTCTAACACTGCGAGGTCTTGCGATAACCCTACGCAGCCCTTAGCAAAAGAACCCTGTACAACAAATGTGCAACTTGTAAATCAATAATCCCAAATGTGGAACATTAATAATAATAAATCAAAATTAAGGTTGACTACTTGGAGCCATTCATTTAAGTGAGACCCTAACATGAAATAATTGAGAAGAACCTCTCTCTAATACTGGGTACACATTGCGCACTAGAAGATGTAGATGAGCAGGTTCAGACAGGGCACCCCTGGAGAATTATATGGCAGACATATAGACATAGGTGTGTTTGGAAAATCTAGTTTTCTCTGGCAATTGTGCTGGATTATGATTCTGTCTTTTCTGAGTCTTACTGAGTTTGGCCGCTAATGTGGTCGCACTGAAAAAACGAGATTTATGGTAAGAACTTACCTTTGTTAAATCTCTTTCTGCGAGGTACACTGGGCTCCACAAGGATTGGACAATGGGGTGTAGAGTAGGATCTTGATCCGAGGCACCAACAGGCTCAAAGCTTTGACTGTTCCCAGAATGCACAGCGCCGCCTCCTCTATAACCCCGCCTTCCTGCACAGGAGCTCAGTTTTTAGTTAACCAGCCCAATGCAGTAGCAGGAAAAGAGACGACAACGGTTAGTAGCCACATACACCACACTCTCACGACAAGAGAAGTGTCAGCGGCTAATGCCATACCAACCCAAATAAGCTAAGTGCGTCAGGGTGGGCGCCTTGTGGAGCCCAGTGTACCTCGCAGAAAGAGATTTAACAAAGGTACGTTCTTACCATAAATCTCGTTTTCTGCTGCGGGGTACACTGGGCTCCACAAGGATTGGACAATGGGGATGTCCTAAAGCAGTTCCTTATGGGAGGGGACGCACTGTAGCGGGCACAAGAACCCGGCGTCCAAAGGAAGCATCCTGGGAAGCGGCAGTATCGAAGGCATAGAACCTTATGAACGTGTTCCCTGAGGACCACGTAGCCGCCTTGCACAATTGATCAAGGGTTGCACCACGTTGGGCCGCCCAAGAAGGTCCAACAGACCAAGTAGAATGGGCCGTGATGTGAGCAGGAGCTGATAGACCAGCCCTCACATAAGCATGTGCAATCACCATTCTAATCCATCTGGCCAGGGTCTGCTTGTGAGCAGGCCAGCCACGTTTGTGAAATCCAAACAAAACAAAAAGAGAATCAGATTTTCGAAAAGAAGTTCTCTTCACATAGATACGGAGAGCCCGTACCACATCCAAAGACCGCTCTTTGGGAGACAAATCAGGAGAGACAAAGGCCGGAACCACAATCTCCTGATTAAGGTGGAATGAAGAAACCACCTTAGGCAAATATCCGGGACGAGTCCTAAGAACCGCCCGGTCATGGTGAAAAATCAGATATGGGGAACTACAAGACAAGGCACCCAGATCCGACACTCTTCTAGCAGAGGCAATATCCAGCAAGAATACCACCTTAAGGGAAAGCCACTTAAGGTCAGCTGAACCCAGGGGTTCAAACGGAGGCTCCTGTAATGCCTCCAAAACCACCGACAAGTCCCAAGGAGCCACAGGCGGGACATAGGGAGGTTGGATACGCAACACACCCTGAGTGAAAGTATGAACATCAGGTAAAGTCGCAATTTTTCTTTGAAACCACACCGACAAGGCAGAAATATGAACCTTGAGGGAGGTCAGACGCAGGGGCCCTGCTGCAGAAAAGCCAAAAGTTTGGCTGTACTAAACTTGGAAGCGTCATAATTATGAGATGCGCATCAAACAAAGTAGTAATGCCAGACCTTATGGTAAATCCGAGCAGAAGCTGGTTTCCGGGCCCGCAACATAGTTTTAATGACCTCTTCAGAAAAACCCTTAGCCCTCAAGACGGAACCTTCAAGAGCCACGCCGTCAAAGACAGCCGGGCTAGGTCCTGGTAGACACAGGGGCCCTGAACGATGAGGTCTGGGTGTTGTGGAAGTAGAAGTGAATGCTCTGACGTTAGGCCTTGCAGGTCTGAGAACCAGTGCTGTCTGGGCCACGCCGGAGCTATGAGAAGCAGATTTCCTTTTTCTTGCTTGAACTTCCGAATTACCCTGGGCAGGAGTGACACCGGAGGGAACACGTACGACAGCCGAAACCTCCACAGCACCGCCAGCGCATCCACGATTGCTGCTTGAGGATCCCTTGTCCTTGCTCCAAAGACCGGAACCTTGTGATTGTGTCGAGACGCCATCAGATCTACATCTGGAAGACCCCACTTTTCCACTAGGAGTTGAAATACTTCTGGATGGAGGCTCCACTCGCCGGCATGCACGTCCTGACGACTGAGAAAGTCCGCTTCCCAATTCAGGACTCCCGGAATAAATATTGCCGATATGGCAGGTAGATGGCTTTCCGCCCAACATAGAATCCGTGAGACTTCCTTCATTGCCAAACGGCTTCGAGTGCCGCCTTGATGATTTATGTAAGCCACTGTGGTGGCGTTGTCTGACTGTACTTGAACTGGACGGTTCTGAATTAAATGCTGGGCCAGGTTCAACGCATTGAAGACCGCCCGCAATTCCAGAATGTTGATCGAGAGGAGAGATTCCTCCTTGGTCCACCGACCCTGAAGGGAGTGTTTCTCCAGCACCGCGCCCCAACCTCTTAGACTGGCATCTGTCGTCAACAGGACCCAGTTGGATATCCAGAAGGGACGGCCCCTGCACAACTGTTGGTCCCGGAGCCACCAAAGTAGCGACAGATGTACTTTCGGAGCCAATGAGATCATGTGAGACCTGATCCAGTGAGGAAGGCCGTCTCACTTGGCTAGAATCAGCCTCTGGAGGGGGCGAGAATGGAATTGAGCATACTCCACCATGTCGAATGCTGAGACCATGAGGCCCAGCACCTGCAATGCCGAATGTATCGACACTTGCGGACGAGAAAGGAAGCAACGAATCCTGTCCTGAAGCTTCAGGACTTTCTCCTGAGACAAGAACAACCACTGGTTGTGAGTGTCCAATTGCGCTCCCAGGTGCACCATGCTCTGAGCAGGGACCAGAGAGGATTTCTTCCAGTTGATGAGCCACCCGTGGGCTTGTAGAAACCGGACCATCATATCCAGATGACACAGGAGAAGTTCTGGGGAATTTGCCAGGATTAACAAGTCGTCCAGGTATGGCAGTACCACCGTCATCACCGCTATTACTTTGGTGAAGACTCGCAAGAACCATTGTTAAACCAAAAGGTAACGCCCGAAACTGGTAATGAAGGTTGCCAATAGCGAACCTCAGGTATTGCTGATGTGATGCTGCTATAGGAATATGCAGGTAAGCATCATGTATGTCCAGGGAGACCACGTAGTCCCCAGGTTCCAAGGCCAGAACTATAGAGCGAAGGGTTTCCATACGGAACTTGGAAACCTTCACAAACTTGTTCAATGCCTTGAGGTTGAGAATGGGCCGGGAGGACCCATTCGGTTTCGGGACTAGAAACAGCGGAGAATAGTATCCCCGGCCCCTCTGAGCAAGAGGCACCTGTACTACGATTCCTGTATCCAGGAGGGTCTGTACCACCGAATGCAGAGTGTTTGCCTTTGCCTGGTCCAACGGGACGTCTGTCTGGAAAAATCGATGAGGGGGTCGATTTTTGAAGGCTATGGCGTAACTTCGAGTGATGACTTCCCCTGAAGTGGTCTTCAACCATTCCTGGGTATACCCTAGAAGCCGGCCCCCCACCCTGGGATCCCCGTCATGCGGCAGGCTTATCGGTCTTGGAAGCTGGCTGACGGGCATCCCAGGCTCTTTTGGGCTTCGGCTTTCCAGGTTTGGAAGTGCGGGCCTGCTTGTCGTACGCCTGACCTTTTGCTTTACCTGAAGGGCGAAAGGACGTACCTTTAGCCTTCGACACAGAAGGATCGGTATTTGGCAGACAGGCAGTTTTGACAGTAGCCAAGTCAGCCACTATCTTATTTAAGTCCTCCCCAAACAGAATATCTCCCTTGAAAGGGAGTACCTCCAGGGTTTTTCTAGAGTCCAGATCCACAGACCAGAATCTCAGCCACAGTATCCGGCGAGCCAGGACTGATGTAGTAGAGGCCTTGGCTGCCAGGATACCGGCATCAGAAGCCGCCTCTTTAATATAGCGAGAAGCTGTGACAATATATGACAAGCATTGTCTAGCACGGTCAGAGGAGATTTCAGCTTCTAACTCCAAGGCCCATGCTTCAATAGCCTCGGCAGCCCATGTTGCTGCAATAGTGGGCCTTTGTGCAGCACCCGTGAGGGTGTAAATCGCTTTCAGACAACCCTCCACACGCTTATCCGTAGGCTCTTTTAGAGACGTGACGGTAGTGACAGGCAGAGCTGAGGAAACCACCATCCTAGCCACATTTGAGTCCACTGGAGGAGGCGTTTCCCAATTATTAGACAGCTCTGGCGCGAGGGGATAGCGAGCCAGCATCTTCTTTTGAGGCACAAACTTCGTACCTGGGTTTTCCCAGGGTTCCTGACGTATATCCACTAGGTGGTCAGAGTGAGGTAAAACTTGTTTAACCACCTTCTGACGCTTGAACCTATCTGGTTTCTTAGGAGGGACGGATGGTTCGGGATCATCTGTAATCTGTAGTATGAACTTAATAGCCTCCAAAAGATCAGGAACATCCACATGTGAACTACCCTTACCATCAGCAGTATCTGAGTCAGAACATGTGGGGTCAGTGTACGTTCCGTCTTTATTAGACGAGGTGTCAGTGACAGCAGTGGATTGTGAGGAGACAAGCGCTCGCTTAGAGGACCCCTTGGACTTAGGCGAGCGATGGTCAGACTTTTTAGTAGTCAGGGACTGGTTCAACTTCTTTAATTGAGCAGATAAATCGTCCGCCCACAGTGGGTTAGCTGCAGGGACCACAATCGGTTGTACCGGCATTGGGGGTCCCATAGGGGGTGTTAGTTTATGAACTAGCATATGCAGAAGCATGGAAAAAGCGTCCCACGGTCCCACTGGGGGCAAGGAGCCCCCAGAACCAGAGCCCACAGCTGCTATATTCTCCTCATATGGGTCTGTGGCTTCAGCAACGCCTGCAGTGTGTTCAGCCCCAGAACCGTTAACCTCAGAAGCAGACATGATATAACTTGCAGTATGAGGTAACACAGTACAATTATCAGCAGCACTATGCCTCTAAACCCAAACCCCTGCGCAGTGTAGTCAGCAGTAGCAGAGATAAAGGAGAGATATGGTGACTAAATCTCAGAGAAAAATACGTAATACAGTATATCTTTGTGAAAATCCTATATTAGATAAAACCTGACGCACCAAGCCCCCTCAGGTTATAGAATATAGGGATAGCAAGTTGAGTGAAAGACACGAAATGGACAACACTCAGCTATCAAATGCATACACAGAAAGTCACAGTTTGTACAATGCAGAGGTTATTACTGGCAATAATACTGCACTGGACTAGCTTACACAGCTATATAACAGGAGATATAACAGTACACAGTAAGAACTGGATGTATATCACAGGGTAATTGTACTAGGAAACCCTGACTAAGTGCACTCTTTCTTACTAACACTGACTAAAAAAGGCAGGTAGAATACTTAAGTGTCATGTAAAGGCACAGCGCTGACAACCAGGCGGCTTTACATAGGAGGATTTGCCCAAGCAGTCCCAGGAACAGTGAGCTGAGGGATAATGGCGCTGCAGACACTGACAGGGAGTGAGGAAAAGACAGAGATGCAGCTCCAGGGCGGGAACACTTGCTAGAAATGGCACCCTGGGGCTGGGGAAGGGGCTTCAGGTCTAAGCCTTATCCCCCTTGCTGGCAAAACCACCGGGTACTGTGGGCGATATAAAAATCAGTTTAGAGGAAAAACTTGACCTGCGCCCATGCCCTGGTGATCTAGTGGGATCGCCTGTACTGCCACAGTGTCCACCGCCAGCGCGCGCGGCCCGCCTCCCACTGACCGTGCCGGATCGCGATAAATACCGGGTCCCGCAAGCGGGACCCACTTACCCCCTCCCGAAGTGCGGCCACGCAATCCTGGAGAGTCCCAGCCGTGTGTGTCTAACGTGAAGAAAACCGGATCCTCCGCTGTAGGTACCCGGCAACCAGGACTCGGGAGTGTACAGCGCCGCTGGGGAGAGCTGGAGCAGCAGCAGTGAATGTCTCCTGACATTTACCACCGCTGCTGCCCTTGAAGTCTTCACTTTTTTCTCACAAAAAAGCTCTTTTTAGGGCTGCCTGGAGCAGCCCTCCTCTTAAGTGCCTGCTTACTGCAGCACCAACTTACAAAACTGAGCTCCTGTGCAGGGAGGCGGGGTTATAGAGGAGGCAGCGCTGTGCATTCTGGGAACAGTCAAAGCTTTGAGCCTGTTGGTGCCTCGGATCAAGATCCTACTCTACACCCCATTGTCCAATCCTTGTGGAGCCCAGTGTACCCCGCAGCAGAAACACTTTGTCAAAATTGCAATTTCCATTTCCACCTTTGCGGCTATATGTTTTCACAATTCTGTTTGTTATGTTGAAGCTTGTTTCATATTCTGCTCTAGACTTTAATTTAAACCTAGGATCAAATACAGCAGCACCCCTGGAATTATACGGCAGCACCTCTGGACTAATGCAGCAGATAGGCAGCACCCCATGACTTATACAGCATAGACAGCACCCCCATAGAATTGTCCTTGAGCCCTCCCAGCCTTATGTTGTATAAACAGGACATGCACACTTTACCAAACCAATCATTTCAGTGACAGGGTCTGCCACATGACTGTGGCTGAAATGATTGCTTCTTTTTTGGTGGGGGGCCCAAACAAGCCAATTAATCTCTCCTTGCACAGACTGGCTCTACAGAGGCAAGATGTCGTCCTCATCCTCAGATCCCCCCCCTTCAGTGTCTACATCCTCATCCTCAGAGAAATAATATTCAAACAAACCACATCATTTAGGTGTCAGTGGACTGCTTACGCTATTACCTAAAGTTCTGAACTTGACAATGACTTATGATGAATGTGCTGCAGGTGACGAATAAGGGAGGGTGTTCCTAGGTGGTTAACGTCCTTACCCCTACTTATTATGGATTGACAAAGGCAACAGATGGCTTGACACCTGTTGTCTGGATTTGTGGAGAAATTATTCCACACCAAAGAGGTGGCTTTTTTGATATTTTGCCCAGGCATGACAAATGGCTTTTTCATCCCATGGCCAACAACTGTCTCCATTGGTGCCTTATTCAAACAAACCACATCACCATCAGAATCCTCATCGTCTACTTCCTCCTCAGCGCCAGCTACACCAATATTCTCCTCATCCTGGTGTACTTCTACAGTGACATCCTCAATCTCAATATCAGCAACTGGACTGGTGGTGCTCCTCCCAGCACTTGCAGGGGGTGTGCAAATGGTGGTAGGAGCCTCCTCTTCCCATACAGTCATGGGAAGGTCTGGCCTAGGCATCGCAAACATGGACACACTTGGACTCTCCCTGGGAATTTGTGATATCTCTGCACACACAGTTGGTTTTTCCTGTGCTTTAACAAGCTTTTTTTTGAGAGGGGGGAGGGCTTCCATCTTCATGAGAAGCTAAACCACCAGTCATGAACATAGGCCAAGGCTTTAGCCTTCCTTGCCACTTCATGTCGTGAATGGCATATTGTCAATATTACATTTCTTATCAGATGACTTCTTTTATTTTTTTTTTGGTTCTTCATTTTTGCTTCTTGGATTTTACATGTTCTCTATGACATTGGGCATTGGCCTTAGCAGACGACGTCAATGGAATTCCATCGTCAATGTCATGACTGGTGGCAACAGCAGCTTCAGCACAAGTACTAGGAACTGGAAGTGGTTCCTGATCTTTCACTATTTTTTCCTCCAATTTTTTGTTCTCCATTTCATAGGACAGCACCCCTTTATTATTACAGCACACAGAACAGTGCCCCTTTATTTTCACAGCGCCCCTGACTTTTTACAGCATACAAGACAAGGCCAGTGTACATTTATTTTCACAGTACCCCTGTGTTTTTACAGCATAAAGGACAGTGCCAGCACCCCTGTATTTTCACAACACCCCTGTAATTTTATAGCATACCAAACAGGGCCAGCACCCTTTTATAGTCACAACACCCCTGTATTTTTACAGCACACAGGACAGGGCCAGTGTACATTTATTTTCACAGCACCACTGTATTTTTACAGCATACAGGACAGGGCCAGTGTAAATTTATTTTCACACCACCCTGATTTGTACAGCATACAGGACAGTGCCAGCACCCCTCTATTTTCACAACACCCTTGTAATTTTATTGCATACAATACAGGACCAGCACCCCTTTATATTCACAGCATCCCTGTATTTTTACAGCATACAGGACAGGGCCAGTGTACATTTATTTTCACAGCACCCCTGTATTTTTACAGCATACAGGACAGGTCCAGTGTACATTTATTTTCACTGCACCACTGAATTTTTACAGCTTATAAGACAAGGCCAGTGTACATTTATTTTTACTATACTCTTGAATTTTTACAGCATACAAGACAGGGCCAGTGTACATCTATTTTCACTGCACTCCTGAATTTTTACAGCATACAAGTCAGGGGCAGTGTACATTTATTTTCACTGCACCCCTGAATTTTTACAGCATACAAGACAGGGCCAGTGTATATTTATTTTCACTGCACCCCAAATTTTTACAGCATACAAGACAGGGCCAGTGTACATTTATTTTCACTGCACCCTTGAAATTTTACAGCATACAAGACAGGGCCAGTGTACATTCATTTATTTTCACTGCACCCCTGAATTTTTACAGCATACAAGACAGGGCCAATGTATATTTATTTTCACTGCACCCCTGAATTTTTACAGCATACAAGACAGGGCCAGTGTACATATATTTCTCATACGTCCTAGAGGATGCTGGGGTCATCATAGAACCATGGGGTATAGATGGGATCCGCAGGAGACATGGACACTTTAAGACTTTGAAAGGGTGTGAACTGGCTCCTCCCTCTATGCCCCTCCTCCAGACTCCAGTTTTAGAATTGTGCCCAGGGAGACTGGACGCACTACAGGGAGCTCTTCTGAGTTTCTCTGAAAAATACTTTTTTGTTAGGTTTTTTATGTTCAGGGAGGCTGTTGGCAACAGTCTCCCTGCTTCGTGGGACTTAAGGGAGAGAAGTATGACCCACTTCCAGTGAGTTCAAGGGCTCTGCTTCTGGCTACAGGACACCATTAGCTCCTGAGGGTGCTGATCGCTGGGTACGCTTAGATGCTCACTCCCGCAGCCGGCCGTCACCCCCTTTCAGACCCAGAAGTCAGAAGACAGGTGAGTAACCGAAGAAAAGAAGACTTCAGCTTCACTGATGGCATTTTCTGAGGTACCGCGCAGCGGGCAGACGCTGCGCGCCGAGCTCCCATACACAGCACTACAGGGTGCAGGGCACAGGGGAGGGGGGGGGGGGGTTGCCCTGGGAAGCTAAAAACATCCTCATTATTCCACTGGCAAGAGGGGACATTAGTGCCACGGCACTGTCCTATCCCCCGCCAGTATAAATATGAGAAAAAGCGGGACAGAAGCGCGCCATTAAGGGGGCGGAGCTTCTTCCTCACAGCTCACGGCGCCATTTCCTCTCCACAGGCTGCAGAGACGCTGGTCCTCCTCACACTGACAAGTACCAGGGGTACAAAACGGGGGGAGGCAGGTCAATTGGTGCAATATATATGTGATTGTAAAAGCACTTCAGGTCTAAGGAAAATTCTTGGTGATTTCAGACCCATTGATTTAACACTGGGTTGTGAGCTGGCAAATCCCCTCTGTGTCTCTCTGACAGACTTTACTGTGGGTCTGTCCCCTATATGCCCGGTGTGTCTGTCGGTCAGAGGCGTATCTAGCATGGGGCGAGCAGGGCACGTGCCCTGGGCGCCGTGGCAGCCCTGGCAGAGGGGGGCGCCACCGGCACCTGCACGGCCCACTCGCCCCATATGACAGAGATTCCGACGGCGCTACCCGCGGCGCTCTCCCTGTCTCCCTGGCTGCTGTGACTGTCACACTGTGCAGGCAGTGGCAGCCATGAGCCTCCCCCTACTAACCCCCCCCCTGCAAAGACTTCAGTGCGCGTGTGCGCGACCTCGGAGGTGCGCGTACGTGACCTCGGAGGTACGCGCATGCGCAACTTTGGAGGTGCGCGTGTGGCCTCGGAGGGAGGTGCAGGAGGTGAGCAGGGCAGGCTAAACTGTGTGTGTGTGTGTTTGTGTGTGTGTGTGTAATTTACTGTGTGTGTCTGGGGCTAGTGTGGTGTGTGTGTGTCTGGGGCTTGTGTGGTGTATGTGGGGCAATGTAACTGGCACTGTGGGGCAATGTATCTGGCACTGTGGGGCAATGTATCTGGCACTGTGGGGCATGTATCCGGCACTGTGGGGCATTGTATCTGGCACTGTGGGGCAATGTAACTGGCACTGTGGGCAATGTAACTGGCACCGTGGGGCATGTAATCGGCACTGTGGGACATTGTATCTGGCACTGTGGGGCAATGTGTCTGACACTGTGGGGCATTGTATCTGGCACTGTGGGGCAATGTAACTGGCACTGTGGGGCAATGTAACTGGCACTGTGGGGCAATGTAACTGGCACTGTGGGGCATGTAACCGGCACTGTAGGGCATTGTATCTGGCACTGTGGGGCAATGTATCTGGCACTGTGGGGCATGTATCCGGCACTGTGGGGCATTGTATCTGGCACTGTGGGGCAATGTAAATGGCACTGTGCGGTGTTGTATCTGGCACTGTGGGGCAATGTATCTGGCACTGTGGGGCATGTAATTGGCACTGTGGGGCATGTATCTGGCACTGTGGGGCAATGTAACCGGCACTGTGGGGCATTGTATCTGGCACTGTGGGGCAATGTATCTGGCACTGTGGGGCATTGTACCTGGCACTGTGGGGCAATGTAACTGGCACTGTGGGGCAATGTAACTGGCACTGTGGGGCAATGTAACCGGCACTGTGGGGCATTGTATCTGGCACTGTGGGGCATGTATCCGGCACTGTGGGACAATGTAACTGGCACTGTGGGGCATTGTATCTGGCACTGTGGGGCAATGTATCTGGCACTGTGGGGCATGTAATTGGCACTGTGGGGCATGTATTTGGCACTGTGGGGCAATGTAACTGGCACTGTGGGGCATGTAACCGGCACTGTGGGGCATTGTATCTGGCACTGTGGGGCAATGTATCTGGCACTGTGGGGCATTGTATCTGGCACTGTGGGGCAATGTAACTGGCACTGTGGGGCAATGTAACCGGCACTGTGGGGCATTGTATCTGGCACTGTGGGGCAATGTATCTGGCACTGTGGGGCATGTATCCGGCACTGTGGGGCATTGTGTCTGGCACTGTGGGGCAATGTAACTGGCACTGTGGGCCATTTTCAGTGGCCACACCCCTACTGGTGCATGGCCACACCCCTTCGGTGCGCGCAAATGCTACTTTTGGTGGGTTTTTTTTTGGGGGGGGGGCATTTTCCATCTTGCCCTGGGCTCCAAAAACCCTAGCTACGCCTCTGCTATGGGTGCACGTGTGTCAACATGTCTGAGGCTGAAGGCTCTTCCCAGGAGGAGGCTGTATTAGGGAAACAAACGGCTGCAGGGGTGACCCTGTCGGCACCGCCGACACCGGATTGGGTAAATGTGGTGAATGCTAATGTGGCTCTTATTAGTAAGATTCTAGATAAGTCTGAGTCTCAGACCGAGGCATGGAATAAATCTGTAGAAGATATGTTATTACAAAGTCAGGTCCCCTCAGGGCCGCAGAAACGTACACTGGCCCAGTTGGCAGACACTGATACCGACACGGACTCTGATTCCAGTGTCGACTATAGCGATTCCAGATTAGATCCAAAATTGGCAAAGAGCATTCAGTACATGATTGTGGCAGTTAAAGAGGTACTACATATCACTGAGGACCCGGCTGTCCCTGATAAAAGGGTCTGTATGTATAAGGAAAGGAAACCTAAGGTGACGTTTCCTCCCTCTCATGAACTGAACATGTTATTTGAAAAAGTCTGGGAAGGTCCTGACAAAAAATTTCAGATTCCCAAAAGAATTACGGTAGCTTATCCGTTTCCCTCGGCGGATAGGAAAAAGTGGGAGTCACCCCCCACTGTGGACAAGGCCCTGTCACGTTTGTCTAAAAAGGTGGCTCTCCCGTCACCTGACACGGCGGCCCTTAACGATCCTGCGGATTGTAAACAAGAAACTACATTAAAGTCCATTTATGCGACCACAGGTACGCTACTCAGACCTGTCATTGCGTCTGTGTGGGTAAGTAGTGCTATCAAAAAGTGGGCAGACAACTTGTCTTCTGAAATAGATACCCTAGATATGGATAGCATCCTCTTAACGCTGGGTTATATCAAGGACGTTGCAGCATACCTTAAGGAAGCTGCGAGAGATATTGGTCTTTTGGGATCAAAGGCCAATGCCATGGCAGTGTCAGCTAGACGAGCGTTGTGGATTCACCAATGGAATGCTGATGCTGATTCCAAGAAAAGTATGGAGTTTCTACCATATAAAGGTAAGCCCTTATTCGGTGACGGCCTTGATGATTTGGTATCTACAGCTACTGCGGGTAAGTCATCCTTTTTGCCTTATGTTCCTCCACAACAAAAGAAAACGCATCACTATCAGATGCAGTCCTTTCGGCCCAATAAATACAGAAAGGGCCGAGGTTCTTCCTTCCTTGCTACTAGAGGAAGGGGAAGAGGTAAACGATCACCAGCTTTGTCAGGCTCCCTGGAGCAGAAGTCCTCCCAGGCTTCTGCCAATTCCACCGCATGACGTTGGGGCTCCTATGCGGGGGTCCGTACAGGTGGGGGCACGTCTCAAACTCTTCAGTCAGTTTTGGGTTCATTCGGACCTAGACCCATGGGTTTTACAAATAGTATCCTAAGGGTACAAGCTGGAGTTTCAAGACGTTCCCCCTCGCTGTTTTTTCAAATCGGCCTTACCAGCTTTTCTTCCGGACAGGGAGGTAGTTTGCGACGCAATACAAAAGTTGTGTCAAAATCAAGTTATCGTCAGGGTTCTCCAGTCACAACAGGGAGAAGGTTTTTATTTGAGCCTGTTTGTGGTCCCGAAGCCGGACGGCTCGGTCAGACCAATCCTAAACCTGAAATCCCTAAATTTCTACCTAAAGAAATTCAAATTCAAGATGGAGTCTCTCCGAGCAGTGATCTCCAGTCTGGAGAAAGGGGATTTTATGGTGTCGGTGGACATAAAGGATGCCTACTTACATGTTCACATTTATCCTCTGCATCAGGCTTACCTGAGGTTTGCAATTCAGGATTGTCATTACCAATTTCAAACGTTGCCATTTCGTCTATCCACGGCTCCGAGGATTTTCACCAAAGTGATGGCGGAGAGGATGGTTCTCCTTCGCAAGCAAGGAGTCACGATTATCCTATACTTGGACGATCTCCTGATAAAGGCGAGATCCAGGGACCAGTTGGTGCAAAATGTTGCACTCTCCGTGACGGTTCTTCAGGGACATGGTTGGCTCCTAAACTTGCCAAAATCACAGTTGATTCCGACGACGCGGTTGTCGTTTTTGGGAATGATATTGGACACAGAACTACAGAGAGTCTTTCTTCCAGTGGACAAGGCTCTGGAACTTCAGAGTCTGATCAAACAAATTCTGAAACCAGCAAGAGTGTCAATCCATCAATGCATTCGGTTGCTGGGGAAGATGGTTGCGGCCTACGAGGACATTCAGTTTGCAGGTTCCATGCCAGGGTGTTCCAGTGGGACCTGTTGGACAAGTGGTCTGGGTCCCACCTACACATGCACCGGAGGATAATCCTGTCTTCCAAAACCAGGGTATCACTCCTGTGGTGGCTGCACAGCTCTCACCTCCTAGAGGGGTGCAGGTTCGGGATACAGGACTGGACCACGGATGCAAGCCTCCGAGGCTGGGGGCAGTCACAATGGGAGAAAACTTCCAAGGAAGATGGTCAAGTCAGGAAACTTGGCTCCACATAAATGTTCTGGAGTTAAGGGCCATTTACAACAGCCTTCTGCAAGCAGAACATCTTCTTTGAGATATGCCTGTACTGATCCAGTCGGACAATGTAACAGCAGTAGTGCACTTAAACCGTGATGGCAGAACGAAAGGCAGAGCGGCAATGGCAGAAGCCACAAGGATTTTCTGCTGGGCGGAAAAGCATACAAGCGCTCTGTCAGCGATCTTCATTCCAGGAGTGGACAACTGGGAAGCAGACTTCCTCAGCAGACAGGATCTCCATCCAGGAGAGTGGGGCCTCCACCAAGAAGTCTTCGCAGAAGTGACAAGTCGTTGGGGAGTTCCTCAAGTAGACATGATGGCATCTCGTCTCAACAAGAAGCTTCAGAGATATTGTTCCAGGTCAAGGGACCCTCAAGCAATTGCAGTGGATGCACTGGTGACACTGCGGGTGTTTCAGTCGGTGTATGTATTCCCTCCACTTCCTATCATTCCAAAGGTTCTAAAGATCATAAGAAGAACAAAAATCTGGGCAATCCTCATTGTCCCAGACTGACCAAGGAGGGTTTGGTATCCAGATCTTCAGGAATTACTCATAGGAGATCCCTGGCCTCTTCCTCTGTGCGAGGACCTGTTACAACAGGGGCCGTGCGTGTATCAGGACTTACCGCGGCTACGTTTGACGGCATGGCGGTTGAGCGCAAAATCCTAGCCCATAAGGGTATTCCCAGTGAAGTCATTCCCACACTTATTCAGGCCAGAAAAGGGGTAACGTCTAAACATTACCACCGTATTTGGAAAAAATATGTTTCTTGGTGTGAATCCAAGGGGGCTCCTATGGAAGAGTTTCGGCTAGGACGTTTTCTCAATTTTCTACAAGCAGGTGTGGATGCGGGCCTAACATTGGGCTCAATTAGGGTACAGATTTCGGCCTTATTGGTTTTCTTTCAGAAACAATTGGCCTCCCTTCCAGAAGTTCAGACTTTCGTGAAAGGCGTGTTGCACATCCAACCTCCGTTTGTGCCTCCAGTGGCACCATGGGATCTTAATGTGGTGTTGCAGTTCCTTCAATCACATTGGTTTGAACCTTTACGGACGGTGGAGTTGAAATTCCTCACTTGGAAAGTGGTCATCCTGTTGGCCTTGACATCTGCAAGGCGGGTGTCTGAGTTAGCGGCCTTGTCTCACAAGAGCCCTTATTTGATCTTCCATGAAGACAGAGCTGAATTGAGGACACGTCAACAATTTGTACCGAAGGTGGTTTCCTCTTTCCATATGAACCAACCTATTGTGGTGCCTGTGGCTACTGACGCCTTCGCTGAGTCAAAGTCTCTGGATGTGGTCAGAGCTTTGAAGAGTTATGTCACCAGAATGGCTTAGATTAGGAAAACAGAGGCTCTGTTTGTCCTGTATGCTCCCAACAGGGTTGGGTGTCCTGCTTCCAAGCAGACCATTGTACGCTGGATCTGTAACACGATTCAGCATGCTCATTCCACGGCTGGATTGCCGTTACCGGAGAGGTAGGCCACTGCTCTACCTACCTCTGTGTCATCAAGTATACTACATTGAAGACCGCCCGCAATTCCAGAATGTTGATCGAGAGGAGAGATTCCTCCTTGGTCCACCGACCCTGAAGGGAGTGTTTCTCCAGCACCGCGCCCCAACCTCTTAGACTGGCATCTGTCGTCAACAGGACCCAGTTGGATATCCAGAAGGGACGGCCCCTGCACAACTGTTGGTCCCGGAGCCACCAAAGTAGCGACAGATGTACTTTCGGAGCCAATGAGATCATGTGAGACCTGATCCAGGGAGGAAGGCCGTCTCACTTGGCTAGAATCAGCCTCTGGAGGGGGCGAGAATGGAATTGAGCATACTCCACCATGTCGAATGCTGAGACCATGAGGCCCAGCACCTGCAATGCCGAATGTATCGACACTTGCGGACGAGAAAGGAAGCAACGAATCCTGTCCTGAAGCTTCAGGACTTTCTCCTGAGACAAGAACAACCACTGGTTGTGAGTGTCCAATAGCGCTCCCAGGTGCACCATGCTCTGAGCAGGGACCAGAGAGGATTTCTTCCAGTTGATGAGCCACCCGTGGGCTTGTAGAAACCGGACCATCATATCCAGATGACACAGGAGAAGTTCTGGGGAATTTGCCAGGATTAACAAGTCGTCCAGGTATGGCAGTACCACCGTCATCACCGCCATTACTTTGGTGAAGACTCGCAAGAACCATTGTTAAACCAAAAGGTAACGCCCGAAACTGGTAATGAAGGTTGCCAATAGGGAACCTCAGGTATTGCTGATGTGATGCTGCTATAGGAATATGCAGGTAAGCATCATGTATGTCCAGGGAGACCACGTAGTCCCCAGGTTCCAAGGCCAGAACTATAGAGCGAAGGGTTTCCATACGGAACTTGGAAACCTTCACAAACTTGTTCAATGCCTTGAGGTTGAGAATGGGCCGGGAGGACCCATTCGGTTTCGGGACTAGAAACAGCTGAGAATAGTATCCCCGGCCCCTCTGAGCAAGAGGCACCTGTACTACGACTCCTATATCCAGGAGGGTCTGTACCACCGAATGCAGAGTGTTTGCCTTTGCCTGGTCCAACGGGACGTCTGTCTGGAAAAATCGATGAGGGGGTCGATTTTTGAAGGCTATGGCGTAACTTCGAGTGATGACTTCCCCTGAAGTGGTCTTCAACCATTCCTGGGTATACCCTAGAAGCCGGCCCCCCACCCTGGGATCCCCGTCATGCGGCAGGCTTATCGGTCTTGGAAGCTGGCTGACGGGCATCCCAGGCTCTTTTGGGCTTCGGCTTTCCAGGTTTGGAAGTGCGGGCCTGCTTGTCGTACGCCTGACCTTTTGCTTTACCTGAAGGGCGAAAGGACGTACCTTTAGCCTTCGACACAGAAGGATCGGTATTTGGCAGACAGGCAGTTTTGACAGTAGCCAAGTCAGCCACTATCTTATTTAAGTCCTCCCCAAACAGAATATCTCCCTTGAAAGGGAGTACCTCCAGGGTTTTTCTAGAGTCCAGATCCACAGACCAGAATCTCAGCCACAGTATCCGGCGAGCCAGGACTGATGTAGTAGAGGCCTTGGCTGCCAGGATACCGGCATCAGAAGCCGCCTCTTTAATATAGCGAGAAGCTGTGACAATATATGACAAGCATTGTCTAGCACGGTCAGAGGAGATTTCAGCTTCTAACTCCAAGGCCCATGCTTCAATAGCCTCGGCAGCCCATGTTGCTGCAATAGTGGGCCTTTGTGCAGCACCCGTGAGGGTGTAAATCGCTTTCAGACAACCCTCCACACGCTTATCCGTAGGCTCTTTTAGAGACGTGACGGTAGTGACAGGCAGAGCTGAGGAAACCACCATCCTAGCCACATTTGAGTCCACTGGAGGAGGCGTTTCCCAATTATTAGACAGCTCTGGTGCGAGGGGATAGCGAGCCAGCATCTTCTTTTGAGGCACAAACTTCGTACCTGGGTTTTCCCAGGGTTCCTGACGTATATCCACTAGGTGGTCAGAGTGAGGTAAAACTTGTTTAACCACCTTCTGACGCTTGAACCTATCTGGTTTCTTAGGAGGGACGGATGGTTCGGGATCATCTGTAATCTGTAGTATGAACTTAATAGCCTCCAAAAGATCAGGAACATCCACATGTGAACTACCCTTCCCATCAGCAGTATCTGAGTCAGAACATGTGGGGTCAGTGTACGTTCCGTCTTCATTAGACGAGGTGTCAGTGACAGCAGTGGATTGTGAGGAGACAAGCGCTCGCTTAGAGGACCCCTTGGACTTAGGCGAGCGATGGTCAGACTTTTTAGTAGTCAGGGACTGGTTCAACTTCTTTAATTGAGCAGATAAATCGTCCGCCCACAGTGGGTTAGCTGCAGGGACCACAATCGGTTGTACCGGCATTGGGGGTCCCATAGGGGGTGTTAGTTTATGAACTAGCATATGCAGAAGCATGGAAAAAGCGGCCCACGGTCCCACTGGGGGCAAGGAGCCCCCAGAACCAGAGCCCACAGCTGCTATATTCTCCTCATATGGGTCTGTGGCTTCAGCAACGCCGGCAGTGTGTTCAGCCCCAGAACCGTTAACCTCAGAAGCAGACATGATATAACTTGCAGTATGAGGTAACACAGTACAATTATCAGCAGCACTATACCTCTAAACCCAAACCCCTGCGCAGTGTAGTCAGCAGTAGCAGAGATAAAGGAGAGATATGGTGACTAAATCTCAGAGAAAAATACGTAATACAGTATATCTTTGTGAAAATCCTATATTAGATAAAACCTGACGCACCAAGCCCCCTCAGGTTATAGAATATAGGGATAGCAAGTTGAGTGAAAGACACGAAATGGACAACACTCAGCTATCAAATGCATACACAGAAAGTCACAGTTTGTACAATGCAGAGGTTATTACTGGCAATAATACTGCACTGGACTAGCTTACACAGCTATATAACAGGAGATATAACAGTACACAGTAAGAACTGGATGTATATCACAGGGTAATTGTACTAGGAAACCCTGACTAAGTGCACTCTTTCTTACTAACACTGACTAAAAAAGGCAGGTAGAATACTTAAGTGTCATGTAAAGGCACAGCGCTGACAACCAGGCGGCTTTACATAGGAGGATTTGCCCAAGCAGTCCCAGGAACAGTGAGCTGAGGGATAATGGCGCTGCAGACACTGACAGGGAGTGAGGAAAAGACAGAGATGCAGCTCCAGGGCGGGAACACTTGCTAGAAATGGCACCCTGGGGCTGGGGAAGGGGCTTCAGGTCTAAGCCTTATCCCCCTTGCTGGCAAAACCACCGGGTACTGTGGGCGATATAAAAATCAGTTTAGAGGAAAAACTTGACCTGCGCCCATGCCCTGGTGATCTAGTGGGATCGCCTGTACTGCCACAGTGTCCACCGCCAGCGCGCGCGGCCCGCCTCCCACTGACCGTGCCGGATCGCGATAAATACCGGGTCCCGCAAGCGGGACCCACTTACCCCCTCCCGAAGTGCGGCCACGCAATCCTGGAGAGTCCCAGCCGTGTGTGTCTAACGTGAAGAAAACCGGATCCTCCGCTGTAGGTACCCGGCAACCAGGACTCGGGAGTGTACAGCGCCGCTGGGGAGAGCTGGAGCAGCAGCAGTGAATGTCTCCTGACATTTACCACCGCTGCTGCCCTTGAAGTCTTCACTTTTTTCTCACAAAAAAGCTCTTTTTAGGGCTGCCTGGAGCAGCCCTCCTCTTAAGTGCCTGCTTACTGCAGCACCAACTTACAAAACTGAGCTCCTGTGCAGGGAGGCGGGGTTATAGAGGAGGCAGCGCTGTGCATTCTGGGAACAGTCAAAGCTTTGAGCCTGTTGGTGCCTCGGATCAAGATCCTACTCTACACCCCATTGTCCAATCCTTGTGGAGCCCAGTGTACCCCGCAGCAGAAACACTTTGTCAAAATTGCAATTTCCATTTCCACCTTTGCGGCTATATGTTTTCACAATTCTGTTTGTTATGTTGAAGCTTGTTTCATATTCTGCTCTAGACTTTAATTTAAACCTAGGATCAAATACAGCAGCACCCCTGGAATTATACGGCAGCACCTCTGGACTAATGCAGCAGATAGGCAGCACCCCATGACTTATACAGCATAGACAGCACCCCCATAGAATTGTCCTTGAGCCCTCCCAGCCTTATGTTGTATAAACAGGACATGCACACTTTACCAAACCAATCATTTCAGTGACAGGGTCTGCCACATGACTGTGGCTGAAATGATTGCTTCTTTTTTGGTGGGGGGCCCAAACAAGCCAATTAATCTCTCCTTGCACAGACTGGCTCTACAGAGGCAAGATGTCGTCCTCATCCTCAGATCCCCCCCCTTCAGTGTCTACATCCTCATCCTCAGAGAAATAATATTCAAACAAACCACATCATTTAGGTGTCAGTGGACTGCTTACGCTATTACCTAAAGTTCTGAACTTGACAATGACTTATGATGAATGTGCTGCAGGTGACGAATAAGGGAGGGTGTTCCTAGGTGGTTAACGTCCTTACCCCTACTTATTATGGATTGACAAAGGCAACAGATGGCTTGACACCTGTTGTCTGGATTTGTGGAGAAATTATTCCACACCAAAGAGGTGGCTTTTTTGATATTTTGCCCAGGCATGACAAATGGCTTTTTCATCCCATGGCCAACAACTGTCTCCATTGGTGCCTTATTCAAACAAACCACATCACCATCAGAATCCTCATCGTCTACTTCCTCCTCAGCGCCAGCTACACCAATATTCTCCTCATCCTGGTGTACTTCTACAGTGACATCCTCAATCTCAATATCAGCAACTGGACTGGTGGTGCTCCTCCCAGCACTTGCAGGGGGTGTGCAAATGGTGGTAGGAGCCTCCTCTTCCCATACAGTCATGGGAAGGTCTGGCCTAGGCATCGCAAACATGGACACACTTGGACTCTCCCTGGGAATTTGTGATATCTCTGCACACACAGTTGGTTTTTCCTGTGCTTTAACAAGCTTTTTTTTTGAGAGGGGGGAGGGCTTCCATCTTCATGAGAAGCTAAACCACCAGTCATGAACATAGGCCAAGGCTTTAGCCTTCCTTGCCACTTCATGTCGTGAATGGCATATTGTCAATATTACATTTCTTATCAGATGACTTCTTTTATTTTTTTTTTGGTTCTTCATTTTTGCTTCTTGGATTTTACATGTTCTCTATGACATTGGGCATTGGCCTTAGCAGACGACGTCAATGGAATTCCATCGTCAATGTCATGACTGGTGGCAACAGCAGCTTCAGCACAAGTACTAGGAACTGGAAGTGGTTCCTGATCTTTCACTATTTTTTCCTCCAATTTTTTGTTCTCCATTTCATAGGACAGCACCCCTTTATTATTACAGCACACAGAACAGTGCCCCTTTATTTTCACAGCGCCCCTGACTTTTTACAGCATACAAGACAAGGCCAGTGTACATTTATTTTCACAGTACCCCTGTGTTTTTACAGCATAAAGGACAGTGCCAGCACCCCTGTATTTTCACAACACCCCTGTAATTTTATAGCATACCAAACAGGGCCAGCACCCTTTTATAGTCACAACACCCCTGTATTTTTACAGCACACAGGACAGGGCCAGTGTACATTTATTTTCACAGCACCACTGTATTTTTACAGCATACAGGACAGGGCCAGTGTAAATTTATTTTCACACCACCCTGATTTGTACAGCATACAGGACAGTGCCAGCACCCCTCTATTTTCACAACACCCTTGTAATTTTATTGCATACAATACAGGACCAGCACCCCTTTATATTCACAGCATCCCTGTATTTTTACAGCATACAGGACAGGGCCAGTGTACATTTATTTTCACAGCACCCCTGTATTTTTACAGCATACAGGACAGGTCCAGTGTACATTTATTTTCACTGCACCACTGAATTTTTACAGCTTATAAGACAAGGCCAGTGTACATTTATTTTTACTATACTCTTGAATTTTTACAGCATACAAGACAGGGCCAGTGTACATCTATTTTCACTGCACTCCTGAATTTTTACAGCATACAAGTCAGGGGCAGTGTACATTTATTTTCACTGCACCCCTGAATTTTTACAGCATACAAGACAGGGCCAGTGTATATTTATTTTCACTGCACCCCAAATTTTTACAGCATACAAGACAGGGCCAGTGTACATTTATTTTCACTGCACCCTTGAAATTTTACAGCATACAAGACAGGGCCAGTGTACATTCATTTATTTTCACTGCACCCCTGAATTTTTACAGCATACAAGACAGGGCCAATGTATATTTATTTTCACTGCACCCCTGAATTTTTACAGCATACAAGACAGGGCCAGTGTACATATATTTCTCATACGTCCTAGAGGATGCTGGGGTCATCATAGAACCATGGGGTATAGATGGGATCCGCAGGAGACATGGACACTTTAAGACTTTGAAAGGGTGTGAACTGGCTCCTCCCTCTATGCCCCTCCTCCAGACTCCAGTTTTAGAATTGTGCCCAGGGAGACTGGACGCACTACAGGGAGCTCTTCTGAGTTTCTCTGAAAAATACTTTTTTGTTAGGTTTTTTATGTTCAGGGAGGCTGTTGGCAACAGTCTCCCTGCTTCGTGGGACTTAAGGGCGAGAAGTATGACCCACTTCCAGTGAGTTCAAGGGCTCTGCTTCTGGCTACAGGACACCATTAGCTCCTGAGGGTGCTGATCGCTGGGTACGCTTAGATGCTCACTCCCGCAGCCGGCCGTCACCCCCTTTCAGACCCAGAAGTCAGAAGACAGGTGAGTAACCGAAGAAAAGAAGACTTCAGCTTCACTGATGGCATTTTCTGAGGTACCGCGCAGCGGGCAGACGCTGCGCGCCGAGCTCCCATACACAGCACTACAGGGTGCAGGGCACAGGGGAGGGGGGTTGCCCTGGGAAGCTAAAAACATCCTCATTATTCCACTGGCAAGAGGGGACATTAGTGCCACGGCACTGTCCTATCCCCCGCCAGTATAAATATGAGAAAAAGCGGGACAGAAGCGCGCCATTAAGGGGGCGGAGCTTCTTCCTCACAGCTCACGGCGCCATTTCCTCTCCACAGGCTGCAGAGACGCTGGTCCTCCTCACACTGACAAGTACCAGGGGTACAAAACGGGGGGAGGCAGGTCAATTGGTGCAATATATATGTGATTGTAAAAGCACTTCAGGTCTAAGGAAAATTCTTGGTGATTTCAGACCCATTGATTTAACACTGGGTTGTGAGCTGGCAAATCCCCTCTGTGTCTCTCTGACAGACTTTACTGTGGGTCTGTCCCCTATATGCCCGGTGTGTCTGTCGGTCAGAGGCGTATCTAGCATGGGGCGAGCAGGGCACGTGCCCTGGGCGCCGTGGCAGCCCTGGCAGAGGGGGGCGCCACCGGCACCTGCACGGCCCACTCGCCCCATATGACAGAGATTCCGACGGCGCTACCCGCGGCGCTCTCCCTGTCTCCCTGGCTGCTGTGACTGTCACACTGTGCAGGCAGTGGCAGCCATGAGCCTCCCCCTACTAACCCACCCCCCCCTGCAAAGACTTCAGTGCGCGTGTGCGCGACCTCGGAGGTGCGCGTACGCGACCTCGGAGGTACGCGCATGCGCAACTTTGGAGGTGCGCGTGTGGCCTCGGAGGGAGGTGCAGGAGGTGAGCAGGGCAGGCTAAACTGTGTGTGTGTGTGTGTGTGTGTGTGTGTGTGTGTGTGTGTGTGTGTGTGTGTGTAATTTACTGTGTGTGTCTGGGGCTAGTGTGGTGTGTGTGTGTCTGGGGCTTGTGTGGTGTATGTGGGGCAATGTAACTGGCACTGTGGGGCAATGTATCTGGCACTGTGGGGCAATGTATCTGGCACTGTGGGGCATGTATCCGGCACTGTGGGGCATTGTATCTGGCACTGTGGGGCAATGTAACTGGCACTGTGGGCAATGTAACTGGCACCGTGGGGCATGTAACCGGCACTGTGGGACATTGTATCTGGCACTGTGGGGCAATGTGTCTGACACTGTGGGGCATTGTATCTGGCACTGTGGGGCAATGTAACTGGCACTGTGGGGCAATGTAACTGGCACTGTGGGGCAATGTAACTGGCACTGTGGGGCATGTAACCGGCACTGTAGGGCATTGTATCTGGCACTGTGGGGCAATGTATCTGGCACTGTGGGGCATGTATCCGGCACTGTGGGGCATTGTATCTGGCACTGTGGGGCAATGTAAATGGCACTGTGCGGTATTGTATCTGGCACTGTGGGGCAATGTATCTGGCACTGTGGGGCATGTAATTGGCACTGTGGGGCATGTATCTGGCACTGTGGGGCAATGTAACCGGCACTGTGGGGCATGTAACCGGCACTGTGGGGCATTGTATCTGGCACTGTGGGGCAATGTATCTGGCACTGTGGGGTATTGTACCTGGCACTGTGGGGCAATGTAACTGGCACTGTGGGGCAATGTAACTGGCACTGTGGGGCAATGTAACCGGCACTGTGGGGCATTGTATCTGGCACTGTGGGGCATGTATCCGGCACTGTGGGACAATGTAACTGGCACTGTGGGGCATTGTATCTGGCACTGTGGGGCAATGTATCTGGCACTGTGGGGCATGTAATTGGCACTGTGGGGCATGTATTTGGCACTGTGGGGCAATGTAACTGGCACTGTGGGGCATGTAACCGGCACTGTGGGGCAATGTAACCGGCACTGTGGGGCATGTAACCGGCACTGTGGGGCATTGTATCTGGCACTGTGGGGCAATGTATCTGGCACTGTGGGGCATTGTATCTGGCACTGTGGGGCAATGTAACTGGCACTGTGGGGCAATGTAACCGGCACTGTGGGGCATTGTATCTGGCACTGTGGGGCAATGTATCTGGCACTGTGGGGCATGTATCCGGCACTGTGGGGCATTGTGTCTGGCACTGTGGGGCAATGTAACTGGCACTGTGGGCCATTTTCAGTGGCCACACCCCTACTGGTGCATGGCCACACCCCTTCGGCGCGCGCAAATGCTACTTTTGGTGGGTTTTTTTTGGGGGGGGGGGGCATTTTCCATCTTGCCCTGGGCTCCAAAAACCCTAGCTACGCCTCTGCTATGGGTGCACGTGTGTCAACATGTCTGAGGCTGAAGGCTCTTCCCAGGAGGAGGCTGTATTAGGGAAACAAACGGCTGCAGGGGTGACCCTGTCGGCACCGCCGACACCGGATTGGGTAAATGTGGTGAATGCTAATGTGGCTCTTATTAGTAAGATTCTAGATAAGTCTGAGTCTCAGACCGAGGCATGGAATAAATCTGTAGAAGATATGTTATTACAAAGTCAGGTCCCCTCAGGGTCGCAGAAACGTACACTGGCCCAGTTGGCAGACACTGATACCGACACGGACTCTGATTCCAGTGTCGACTATAGCGATTCCAGATTAGATCCAAAATTGGCAAAGAGCATTCAGTACATGATTGTGGCAGTTAAAGAGGTACTACATATCACTGAGGACCCGGCTGTCCCTGATAAAAGGGTCTGTATGTATAAGGAAAGGAAACCTAAGGTGACGTTTCCTCCCTCTCATGAACTGAACATGTTATTTGAAAAAGTCTGGGAAGGTCCTGACAAAAAATTTCAGATTCCCAAAAGAATTACGGTAGCTTATCCGTTTCCCTCGGCGGATAGGAAAAAGTGGGAGTCACCCCCCACTGTGGACAAGGCCCTGTCACGTTTGTCTAAAAAGGTGGCTCTCCCGTCACCTGACACGGCGGCCCTTAACGATCCTGCGGATTGTAAACAAGAAACTACATTAAAGTCCATTTATGCGACCACAGGTACGCTACTCAGACCTTTCATTGCGTCTGTGTGGGTAAGTAGTGCTATCAAAAAGTGGGCAGACAACTTGTCTTCTGAAATAGATACCCTAGATATGGATAGCATCCTCTTAACGCTGGGTTATATCAAGGACGTTGCAGCATACCTTAAGGAAGCTGCGAGAGATATTGGTCTTTTGGGATCAAAGGCCAATGCCATGGCAGTGTCAGCTATACGTGCGTTGTGGATTCACCAATGGAATGCTGATGCTGATTCCAAGAAAAGTTTGGAGTCTCTACCATATAAAGGTAAGCCCTTATTTGGTGACGGCCTTGATGATTTGGTATCTACAGCTACTGCGGGTAAGTCATCCTTTTTGCCTTATGTTCCTCCACAACAACAGAAAACGCATCACATTTTTCCACTGTCAAGAGGGGACATTAGTGCCACGGCACTGTCCTATCCCCCGCCAGTATAAATATGAGAAAAAGCGGGTAAGAAGCGCGCCATTAAGGGGGCGGAGCTTCTTCCTCACTGCTCACGGCACCATTTCCTCTCCACAGGCTGCAGAGACGCTGGTCCTCCTCACACTGACAAGTACCAGGGGTACAAAACGGGGGGAGGCAGGTCAATTGGTGCAATATATATGTGATTGTAAAAGCACTTCAAGTCTAAGGAAAATTCTTGGTGATTTCAGACCCATTGATTTAACACTGGATTGTGAGCCGGCAAATCCCCTCTGTGTCTCTCTGACAGACTTTACTGTGGGTCTGTCCCCTATATGCCCGGTGTGTTTGTCGGTCAGAGGCGTATCTAGCATGGGGCGAGCAGGGCACGTGCCCGGGGCGCCGTGGCAGCCCTAGCAGAGGGGGGCGCCACCGGCACCTGCACGGCCCACTCGCCCCATGTGACAGAGATTCCGCCGGCGCTACCCGCGGCGCTCTCCCTGTCTTCCCGGCTGCTGTGCCTGTCACACTGTGCAGGCAGCGGCAGCCATGAGCTTCCCCCTACTAACCCCCCCTCCCTGCAAAGACTTCAGTGCGCGTGTGCGCGACCTCGGAGGTGCGCGTACGCGACCTCGGAGGTACGCGCGTGCGCGACTTTGGAGGTGCGCGTGTGGCCTCGGAGAGAGGTGCAGGAGGTGAGCAGGGCAGGCTAAACTGTGTGTGTGTGTGTGTGTGTGTAATTTACTGTGTGTGTCTGGGGCTAGTGTGGTGTGTGTGTGTCTGGGGCTAGTGTGGTGTATGTGGGGCAATGTAACTCGCACTGTGGGGCAATGTATCTGGCACTGTGGGGCAATGTATCTGGCACTGTGGGGCAATGTAACTGGCACTGTGGGGCATGTAACTGGCACTGTGGGGCATTGTGTCTGGCACTGTGGGGCAATGTATCTGGCACTGTGGGGCAATGTAACTGGCACTGTGGGGCAATTTAACTGGCACTGTGGGGCATGTAACCGGCACTGTGGGACATTGTATCTGGCACTGTGGGGCAATGTATCTGACACTGTGGGGCATTGTATCTGGCACTGTGGGGCAATATAACTGGCACTGTGGGGCAATGTAACTGGCACTGTGGGGCATATAACTGGCACTGTGGGGCAATGTAACTGGCACTGTGGGGCAATGTAACTGGCACTGTGGGGCATGTAACCGGCACTGTAGGGCATTGTATCTGGCACTGTGGGGCAATGTATCTGGCACTGTGGGGCATGTATCCGGCACTGTGGGGCATTGTATCTGGCACTATGGGGCAATGTAACTGGCACTGTGGGGTATTGTATCTGGCACTGTGGGGCAATGTATCTGGCACTATGGGGCATGTAATTGGCACTGTGGGGCATGTATCTGGCACTGTGGGGCAATGTAACTGGCACTGTGGGGCATGTAACTGGCACTGTGGGGCAATGTAACCGGCACTGTGGGGCATGTAACCGGCACTGTGGGTCATTGTATCTGGCACTGTGGGGCAATGTATCTGGCACTGTGGGTCATTGTACCTGGCACTGTGGGGCAATGTAACTGGCACTGTGGGGCAATGTAACTGGCACTGTGGGGCAATGTAAACGGCACTTTGGGACATTGTATCTGGCACTGTGGGGCAATGTATCTGGCACTGTGGGGCATGTATACGGCACTGTGGGGCATTGTATATGGCACTGTGGGGCAATGTAACTGGCACTGTGGGGCATTGTATCTGGCACTGTGGGGCAATGTATCTGGCACTGTGGGGCATGTAATTGGCACTGTGGGGCATGTATCTGGCACTGTGGGGCAATGTAACTGGCACTGTGGGGCAATGTAACCGGCACTGTGGGGCATGTAACCGGCACTGTGGGGCATTGTATCTGGCACTGTGGGGCAATGTATCTGGCACTGTGGGGCATTGTATCTGGCACTGTGGGGCAATGTAACTTGCACTGTGGGGCAATGTAACCGGCACTGTGGGGCATTGTATCTGGCACTGTGGGGCAATGTATCTGGCACTGTGGGGCATGTATCCGGCACTGTGGGGCATTGTATCTGGCACTGTGGGGCAATGTAACTGGCACTGTGGGCAATTTTCAGTGGCCACACCCCTTCTGGTGCATGGCCACACCCCTTCGGCGCGCAAATGCTACTTTTGGTGTGGGGGGGGGGGGGGGGTTTGGGGGGGGGCATTTTCCATCTTGCCCTGGGCTCCAAAATCCCTAGCTACGCCTCTGCTATGGGTGCACGTGTGTCGACATGTCTGAGGCTGAAGGCTCTTCCCAGGAGGAGGCTGTATTAGGGAAACAAACGGCTGCAGGGGTGACCCTGTCGGCACCGCCGACACCGGATTGGGTATATGTGTTGAATGCTAATGTGGCTCTTATTAGTAAGATTCTAGATAAGTCTGAGTCTCAGACCGAGGCATGGAATAAATCTGTAGAAGATATGTTATTACAACGTCAGGTCCCCTCAGGGTCGCAGAAACGTACACTGGCCCAGTTGGCAGACACTGATACCGACACGGACTCTGATTCCAGTGTCGACTATAGCGATTCCAGATTAGATCCAAAATTGGCAAAGAGCATTCAGTACATGATTGTGGCAGTTAAAGAGGTACTACATATCACTGAGGACCCGGCTGTCCCTGATAAAGGATCTGTATGTATAAGGAAAGGAAACCTGAGGTGACGTTTCCTCCCTCTCATGAACTGAACACATTATTTGAAAAAGTCTGGGAAGGTCCTGACAAAAAATTTCAGATTCCCAAAAGAATTACGGTAGCTTATCCGTTTCCCTCGGCGGATAGGAAAAAGTGGGAGTCACCCCCCACTGTGGACAAGGCCCTGTCACGTTTGTCTAAAAAGGTGGCTCTCCCGTCACCTGACACGGCGGCCCTTAAGGATCCTGCGGATTGTAAACAAGAAACTACATTAAAGTCCATTTATGCAACCACAGGTACGCTACTCAGACCTGTCATTGCGTCTGTGTGGGTAAGTAGTGCTATCAAAAAGTGGGCAGACAACTTGTCTTCTGAAATAGATACCCTAGACATGGATAGCATCCTCTTAATGCTGGGTTATATCAAGGACGTTGCAGCATACCTTAAGGAAGCTGCGAGAGATATTGGTCTTTTGGGATCAAAGGCCAATGCCATGGCAGTGTCAGCTAGACGAGCGTTGTGGATTCACCAATGGAATGCTGATGCTGATTCCAAGAAAAGTATGGAGTTTCTACCATATAAAGGTAAGCCCTTATTCGGTGACGGCCTTGATGATTTGGTATCTACAGCTACTGCGGGTAAGTCATCCTTTTTGCCTTATGTTCCTCCACAACAAAAGAAAACGCATCACTATCAGATGCAGTCCTTTCGGCCCAATAAATACAGAAAGGGCCGAGGTTCTTCCTTCCTTGCTACTAGAGGAAGGGGAAGAGGTAAACGATCACCAGCTTTGTCAGGCTCCCAGGAGCAGAAGTCCTCCCAGGCTTCTGCCAATTCCACCGCATGACGTTGGGGCTCCTATGCGGGGGTCCGTACAGGTGGGGGCACGTCTCAAACTCTTCAGTCAGTTTTGGGTTCATTCGGACCTAGACCCATGGGTTTTACAAATAGTATCCTAAGGGTACAAGCTGGAGTTTCAAGACGTTCCCCCTCGCTGTTTTTTCAAATCGGCCTTACCAGCTTTTCTTCCGGACAGGGAGGTAGTTTGCGACGCAATACAAAAGTTGTGTCAAAATCAAGTTATCGTCAGGGTTCTCCAGTCACAACAGGGAGAAGGTTTTTATTTGAGCCTGTTTGTGGTCCCGAAGCTGGACGGCTCGGTCAGACCAATCCTAAACCTGAAATCCCTAAATTTCTACCTAAAGAAATTCAAATTCAAGATGGAGTCTCTCCGAGCAGTGATCTCCAGTCTGGAGAAAGGGGATTTTATGGTGTCGGTGGACATAAAGGATGCCTACTTACATGTTCACATTTATCCTCTGCATCAGGCTTACCTGAGGTTTGCAATTCAGGATTGTCATTACCAATTTCAAACGTTGCCATTTCGTCTATCCACGGCTCCGAGGATTTTCACCAAAGTGATGGCGGAGAGGATGGTTCTCCTTCGCAAGCAAGGAGTCACGATTATCCTATACTTGGATGATCTCCTGATAAAGGCGAGATCCAGGGACCAGTTGGTGCAAAATGTTGCACTCTCCGTGACGGTTCTTCAGGGACATGGTTGGCTCCTAAACTTGCCAAAATCACAGTTGATTCCGACGACGCGGTTGTCGTTTTTGGGAATGATATTGGACACAGAACTACAGAGAGTCTTTCTTCCAGTGGACAAGGCTCTGGAACTTCAGAGTCTGATCAAACAAATTCTGAAACCAGCAAGAGTGTCAATCCATCAATGCATTCGGTTGCTGGGGAAGATGGTTGCGGCCTACGAGGACATTCAGTTTGCAGGTTCCATGCCAGGGTGTTCCAGTGGGACCTGTTGGACAAGTGGTCTGGGTCCCACCTACACATGCAC
The DNA here is from genome assembly GCF_028390025.1 of Pseudophryne corroboree. Taxonomy (NCBI): domain Eukaryota; kingdom Metazoa; phylum Chordata; class Amphibia; order Anura; family Myobatrachidae; genus Pseudophryne; species Pseudophryne corroboree. The sequence goes on along the minus strand of NC_086444.1, from coordinate 993,003,338 downwards.
CGGAGGATAATCCTGTCTTCCAAAACCAGGGTATCACTCCTGTGGTGGCTGCACAGCTCTCACCTCCTAGAGGGGCGCAGGTTCGGGATACAGGACTGGACCACGGATGCAAGCCTCCGAGGCTGGGGGCAGTCACAATGGGAGAAAACTTCCAAGGAAGATGGTCAAGTCAGGAAACTTGGCTCCACATAAATGTTCTGGAGTTAAGGGCCATTTACAACAGCCTTCTGCAAGCAGAACATCTTCTTTGAGATATGCCTGTACTGATCCAGTCGGACAATGTAACAGCAGTAGTGCACTTAAACCGTGACGGCAGAACGAAAGGCAGAGCGGCAATGGCAGAAGCCACAAGGATTTTCTGCTGGGCGGAAAAGCATACAAGCGCTCTGTCAGCGATCTTCATTCCAGGAGTGGACAACTGGGAAGCAGACTTCCTCAGCAGACAGGATCTCCATCCAGGAGAGTGGGGCCTCCACCAAGAAGTCTTCGCAGAAGTGACAAGTCGTTGGGGAGTTCCTCAAGTAGACATGATGGCATCTCGTCTCAACAAGAAGCTTCAGAGATATTGTTCCAGGTCAAGGGACCCTCAAGCAATTGCTGTGGATGCACTGGTGACACTGCGGGTGTTTCAGTCGGTGTATGTATTCCCTCCACTTCCTATCATTCCAAAGGTTCTAAAGATCATAAGAAGAACAAAAATCTGGGCAATCCTCATTGTCCCAGACTGACCAAGGAGGGTTTGGTATCCAGATCTTCAGGAATTACTCATAGGAGATCCCTGGCCTCTTCCTCTGTGCGAGGACCTGTTACAACAGGGGCCGTGCGTGTATCAGGACTTACCGCGGCTACGTTTGACGGCATGGCGGTTGAGCGCAAAATCCTAGCCCATAAGGGTATTCCCAGTGAAGTCATTCCCACACTTATTCAGGCCAGAAAAGGGGTAACGTCTAAACATTACCACCGTATTTGGAAAAAATATGTTTCTTGGTGTGAATCCAAGGGGGCTCCTATGGAAGAGTTTCGGCTAGGACGTTTTCTCAATTTTCTACAAGCAGGTGTGGATGCGGGCCTAACATTGGGCTCAATTAGGGTACAGATTTCGGCCTTATTGGTTTTCTTTCAGAAACAATTGGCCTCCCTTCCAGAAGTTCAGACTTTCGTGAAAGGCGTGTTGCACATCCAACCTCCGTTTGTGCCTCCAGTGGCACCATGGGATCTTAATGTGGTGTTGCAGTTCCTTCAATCACATTGGTTTGAACCTTTACGGACGGTGGAGTTGAAATTCCTCACTTGGAAAGTGGTCATCCTGTTGGCCTTGACATCTGCAAGGCGGGTGTCTGAGTTAGCGGCCTTGTCTCACAAGAGCCCTTATTTGATCTTCCATGAAGACAGAGCTGAATTGAGGACACGTCAACAATTTGTACCGAAGGTGGTTTCCTCTTTCCATATGAACCAACCTATTGTGGTGCCTGTGGCTACTGACGCCTTCGCTGAGTCAAAGTCTCTGGATGTGGTCAGAGCTTTGAAGAGTTATGTCACCAGAACGGCTTAGATTAGGAAAACAGAGGCTCTGTTTGTCCTGTATGCTCCCAACAGGGTTAGGTGTCCTGCTTCCAAGCAGACCATTGTACGCTGGATCTGTAACACGATTCAGCATGCTCATTCCACGGCTGGATTGCCGTTACCGGAATCGGTGAAGGCCCATTCTACTAGAAAGGTGGGCTCATCCTGGGAGGCTGCCCGGGGGGTCTCGGCATTGCAACTTTGCCGAGCAGCTACTTGGTCCGGGTCAAACACATTTCCAAAGTTCTACAAGTTTGACACTTTGGCCGCTGAAGACCTTAAGTTTGGTCAATCGGTGCTGCAGAGTCATCCACACTCTCCCGCCCGTTCTAGAGCTTTGGTATAACCCCATGGTTCTATGATGACCCCAGCATCCTCTAGGACGTATGAGAAAATAGGATTTTAATACCTACCGGTAAATCCTTTTCTCTTAGTCCGTAGAGGATGCTGGGCGCCCGTCCCAGTGCGTACTGTATCTGCAGTCATTAGTTGTGGTTACACACATGTTGTGTTACATTATTGTCAGCATGTTGCTGCAGTTGTTCATGCCGTTGGCTTGTGTTCTGTTGAAAGCCACGTTCTGCGGCATGCTTGAGGTGTGAGCTGGTATGAATCTCACCTTAGTTTAACAATAAATCCTTTCCTCGAAATGTCCGTCTCCCTGGGCACAGTTCCTATAACTGGAGTCTGGAGGAGGGGCATAGAGGGAGGAGCCAGTTCACACCCTTTCAAAGTCTTAAAGTGCCCATGTCTCCTGCGGATTCCGTCTATACCCCATGGTTCTATGATGACCCCAGCATCCTCTACGGTAGGTATTAAAATCCTATTTTTCACTGCACCCCTGAATTTTTACAGAATACAAGAGAGGGCCAATGTATATTTATATTCACTGCACCCCTGAATTTTTACAGCATGCAAGACAGGACCAGTGTACATTTATTTTCACAGCACCCCTGAATTTTTACAGCATACAAGACAGGGCCAGCACCCCTGTATTTTCACAGCATACAGGAAGACAGTGTCCCTGTACAGCACAGTGATAGCCAGGACAGCAACACCCATGTACAGTTGCAGAACCCCTAACAGCACATGAAACACCAGTGACAGCCAGGACAGCACCTCTAACATCACACTGACAGGACAGCACCCCCAGAGAGCACACGCTGACCCCACCCGACAGCACCACCCACAGAAAGAGACAGAGGTCCGTCTCCCACACTCACTCTCCAAGTGCGGAGTGAAAATGGTGGTGACGCGTGGCTCTTTATATGGAATCCAAAACCCACGAGAATCTGACAGCGGGATGATGACGTTTAGCCCCGTTCTGGTATCCGAGTCTGGCGGGAAGTCTCAAGCCGGATTTGGATCTGGGCTCGGAGCGTGAAGTTTAGGGGGTTTCGGTTCTCTGAGAACCGAACCCACTCGTCTCTAGTTATAAGTGGAGTGCGCTACAGTGCAGTGCAGTCTGCAACAACATGGCTCCTTTAGGGATGCGTCATTCCCTATCCAAGATAGACACCGATAGTGTGTCCAGTGGCGGAACTAGCGAGCGGTGAGCCCAGGTGCGGCAAAATGCTTTGGGCCCCCCCCCCACATCCCCCCCCACACACATCCCATCCAAGTCCACCCCCTCACCCCTGGAGAGGATCTGGTGAGGGGGACCTGCTCAGGGCCAGAGAAATGGATACCTAGCAACAGTGCCGTAACTAGACATTTTAGCACTGTGTGCAAGAAACGGCATCGGAGCCCCACCCCTGCATGCAAAACAGGGGCAGTGCGCGCCGTAGGCGCGCGCAAAAATACATAGTGGCGTGGCTTCGTGGGGAAGGGGTGTGGCCACAAAATAATACCAATTCATAAAACGGTACACAGTAGTCTCCATTATTCAAATTACGCCGCACAGTAGCACCACTACACCAGGTAGAGACCCTTTTACACCTTACAGCGGACAGATTCCTCTTTTTACACATTACAGCAGACAGCGTGCACTTTTTACACATAACGGCAGACCGCGTGCCCTTGTTACACATAACGGCAGACCGCGTGCCCTTGTTACACATAACGGCAGACAGCGTGCACTTTTTACACATAACGGCAGACAGCGTGCCCTTGTTACACATTACGGCAGACAGCATCCCCTTTTTACACATAACGGCAGACAGCGTCCCCTTTTTACACATTACGGCAGACAGCGTGCCCTTGTTACAGATTACGGCAGACAGCGTCCCCATTTTTACACATTGCGGCAGGCAGATTCCCCATTTTTACACATTGCGGCAGGCAGATTACCCCTTTTTACACATAGCGGCAGGCAGATTACCCCTTTTTACACATAGCGGCAGGCAGTCCCCCATTTTTAAACATTGCGGCAGGCTGATTCCCCCTTTTTACACATTACGTCAGGCAGTCCCCCCTTTTTACACATTGCTGCAGGCTGATTCCCCCTTTTTACACATTACGTCAGGCAGTCCCCCTTTTTACACATTGCGGCAGGCTGATTCCCCTTTTTACACATAGCGGCAGGCAGTCCCCATTTTTACACATAGCGGCAGGCAGGCCCCCATTTTTACACATTGCGGCAGGCTGATTCCCCCTTTTTACACATTACGTCAGGCAGTCCCCCCTTTTTACACATTACGTCAGGCAGTCCCCCCTTTTTACACATTGCGGCAGGCTGATTCCCCCTTTTTACATATTACGTCAGGCAGTCCCCCCTTTTTTACACATTGCGGCAGGCTGATTCCCCATTTTACACATAGCGGCAGGCAGTCCCCCATTTTTACACATAGCGGCAGGCAGGCCCAAGAAAAAAGAAAGAGAAAGAAAGAAAGAAAAAGAGAAAAAGAAAGAAAGAAGAATTATACTTACCCTCTCCGCCGGCTCAGGCTCCTCTGTGCAGCCGCGTCAGACGATTCCCGGGCAGTAGAGGAGGTGGAGGACGGAGGTGAAGAAGGGAGCCGCAGCAGCGCTTTGTTACTGGTGGAGGCGCTGCTGCTGCTGCCCCTCTGCTTCCCTATAGGCTGTTCTCGGAAGACAGCCTATAGTGAAGCAGAGGGGCAGCAGCAGCAGCGCCTCCACCAGTAACAAAGCGCTGCTGCGGCTCCCTCCTTCACCTCCCTCCTCCTCCTTCCCCCGTCCGTGCCGCTGCTCCTCTCCGGGCGGCTGTGCGCTGCGGGCAGCGGTTGCCTGCAGCGCACAGCGGCATGTAATGAGTCAGTTTGACTCATTACATGCTTGGGCCCCTGGACAGAGGCGGGCCCCAGTGCAACGCACTGCTTGCACTGCCGGTAGTTCCGCCTCTGAGTATGCCTGTGCATGCGCAGCACCATCTTGTCGCTGTGTATGAGCAATGTCGTGGAGTTTGGTCAGCCCTATCTGATATCTATTACCCAACTGTTACTGCTGTTCCAGGGCCCTGCACCAATACTTAAGATGAATGAGCTGGTGAGCTGCTTACACCCCTGCTCTGTTACAGGCTCTGCTCCTCCTTATAACGCATCTTGCAAGTGTACTGCCTCTGAATGTGTGATTGCTTTGTTACTCGTCATCACCATCAATGCACACTGTCACCAGGCGTATTTACATTATTGGCCATCTCTGCAGAGTGCACAGTTACGCTGACACACCCTCACTGAAAATGATCTGTTATTTGTCAGTCCCGCCTTCCCCTAGATACACCACCTCTGTGCCAGGGACGTGCAGTCAGGGGAAGCAGGGTAGGCAGTGCCTCCCCAGTCATAATGATTAAAATAATAAAAAGAAGATATTTATAGCACAGATTCTGTGATAAATATCTTCTTTTAATATTCTAATAATTTTCCCCCTGTTACTATGGCTGCTAACACTAAAAGTCTGGGCATCGGGGGGCGGGCAGGGGGCAGGGCGAAGCAATGGGCTGTGAAAGCCCATTGAAAAAGCATGGGGAAGCAGCACCTATACTGGTGCCTCAATGACAGGGGCGTGCATTCTCCCCCGATGAATGCACGCCCCTGTCAGTCCCCCAGATTTGATTGGCCCAGTGGATCCAGTGCTGGATCTGCTGTCCAATCACCCACAGGTGGAGGCGGAAGTGGCGGCACCTGTGTACGTGCGGTGGCCGGGTAGGAATGCCCCCCTTGTTCCTCCTCCGGCGCGGCGCTTGAGTGCGGTGGCTGTGTCGGAATCCCCCCCCCCCTCGTTCCTCCTCCAGTGCCAGCTCTGTCCTCCCAGCCAGCAGCAGCAGCAGCAGCACTCTCCCCTGTCAGTGCTCCTCCTGCTCCCAAGAACCACGGTGAGTGCATAATCTCTCTCTCTTCATGACCCCTCTCCAGAGCCGGCCCTAACCAATATGATGCCCTAGGCAAGATTTTGGCTGGTGCCCCCTAGCACAACCGCTGGTTCCGCCTCTGACCTTGCATCTCTTTCCCAGCACTATCACCCCTCACCCATAGCAGTCCTTATTTTGGTGTTTGTACCCCCTATATTTTAAACAGGAACAGTTCGCACATTTGGCGCACAGACCAAAAAGGGGTGTGTTTTTGCTGGCAAAGGGCATGGCCACACAATAGTAACCCCAATTCCAATTACCCCACACAGTACTGCAACTTTATTCACATTTTATGTTGCGATAGTGTCCATAATTCATATTAAATCCCACAGTAGTATTACTTTACCTTAAAAGTTACTCCTCACAGTAGAGCCCCTTATTCACATTACATCACACTGAATTGCTCCTTATTCACATTACACCACACCTATTGCTCTTTACTCACATTAGACGACACAGTAGTGCCCTTTCTATACGCAACGCCACATAGTAGAGCACCTTATACACATAATGCCACACATTAGTAATCCATTTATACACATAATTCCACACAGTAACGCCCCTTACACATATGAGACACATTATTAATGTCCTTATCAACATAATGCGCCTTACACATTATGACAACCTTTATTAATGCCCTTTTACAAATAATGTCCCTTACACATATGCCACACATTATTAATGCCCTTATACACATAATGACACACATAGTGCCCCCTACACATTTGCTGCACATTATTAGTGCCCCTATACACATAATGACACACATACAGTACTACCCTGTTACACATATGCCGCCCATTATTAATGCCCTTATACACATAATGACGCACATAGTGCCCCTTACACATGTTGCACATTATTAATGCATTTTTACATAACACACATAATGCTCCTTACACATTTCCGAACAATACTGCACAACCAACCCACTCACATGCACACAGCACTCACACTGCCGCTAACACTGTGACCTCTGCCTCTGCTTGGATACAGATGAGTCCTCATAAATCTTGCCTCAATGCTAACGTAGGGCACCTTTTTTTAATGAAAATGCATCTTATTTGCATTGCTATGTGGCTAGGATGCACAAGCAGCTTCTGCTGATTAAAATGATATGCAGCATGCCTATATACAGCGTGAGACTGTGGCTGTATCTGCATACAGGCCCGGCGCTACCCGCTCAGCGAAGGGATGCAGTGCAGGGAGGCGCTGGAACGGATAGGCGCTTCCACTGCTCTGCATTCCTTCCCTGCTGCGCCGTCCTGTCCCCCCTGCTGCTGCTGCTGCCACTGCTGTGTCTGTCACTGTATGACAGGCACTGGCAGCGGGCACCTGCAGCATGATACGCCTCCTCCCTCCCCTCACCTCATCTCATCTGTATGAGAGTGCCGAGTACGGGACATAAGGGGGCGGAGCTACACGGGACGGTAGGGGGCGTGACTAAACGGGTCATAAGGGGGCGGAGCTACACGGACCTGGCTGCTGTACAGAGGGAGACTGGATTAGGTAAGTGGAGGGTGAGAGAGAAGTGTGTGTGTGTATGGTGGGTGTGTATGTGTGTGTATATGTGAATTGTGTGTGTGTGTGTGTGTGTGTGTGTGTGTGTGTGTGAGGTATGTCTGTGCGCGCGCTCTATGGACGCCACTACTGGGGGGGGCATTACATATAAGGACGCTATTACTACAGGGGGGCATTACGTGTAACAACGCTACTACTGGGGGGGCCATTACGTGTAAGGACGCTAATACTACTGGGGGTGCACTACGTATAAGGACGCTTCTACTACTGGGGGTGCACTACGTATAAGGACGCGTCTACTACTGGGGGTGCACTACGTATAAGGACGCTACTACTACTATGGGTGCATTATGTATAAGAATACTACTACTACTCGGGGGGCATTATGTATAAGGATGCTACTACTACTGGGGGGCATTATGTATAAGGATGCTACTATTACTGGGGGGCATTATGTATAAGGATGCTACTATTACTGGGGGGCATTATGTATAAGGATGCTACTACTACTGGGGTGCATTACATATAAGGACGCTACTACTACGGGTGGGGCATTACGTATAAGGACGCTACTACTACGGGTGGGGCATTACGTATAAGATTAATAAGATTGTGCTACATTGTGGCGTAATTTTAAATGGGGGTACTACTGTGTGGCCATGCCCCTTACTTGTGGCACCACACCCCTTTTCCCGGCGCGCGCCAAAGGAATATGGGAGGGCGCAAATTTATAGTTTGCAGGGGGGCGCCGAACACCCTAGCACCGGCCCTGTCTGCATATGAAATGGTACACACAGAATATAGGCATGTCGCATATCATTTTAATCAGCAGAAGCTGCTGATGCCCCTAGGCATATCAAATGCCCTAGGCAATTGCCTAGTTTGCCTATACCTATGGCCGGCTCTGCCCCTCTCTAAGAGGGACAGACTGCTCTGCTGCTGGTCTGACAGGTGCTGGCAATCATAAAATAAGAGGGAAGTCCAGCAGCAGAGCATTCTGTCCCTCCAGGAGAGGCTCATGTTGGCAGGTATGCTCTCTCTCTCTCTCCCTCCCCCCTTCCCCCCCTCCTGTGGATTACTTCGTTTGTAAGTTTAATTTTCATTTTTACAGGTACCCCTATTGTATTCTACATGGACAAGTGGACGTGACCGGCGTGGGATGTAGGTAAGTAATCTCTCTCTCATTTTTACAGGTACCTCTATTGGATTCTACTGGACAAGTGGACGTGATCGGCGTGGGATGTAGGTAAGTATGTGTGAGTGTGTAAGTGTGTTTTAATACATTTTTACTTTCAAGGTGTGTGTGTTGTGTTTTTATTTGGGTATTTTTTGTTGTTGTAGAATTACAGGTACCAGCTGGCCCGTTATTTCCCCGCATGCTGGTACTTGAGGTTCTCCAAGTACCAGCAAGTGGAGGAGGCTTGCTGGGCCTTTTAGTTCCACAACAAAAACAATATTCTATTTTTTACACACTTATGATTATCAGCCCGGCACCCAACTCCCAGAGGTGCTGGGGACAGCCTCAGGCTTCACCCCTGGCCCTTCGGTGCCTGGAGGGGGGGGGACCCCTTGATTTAAGGGGTCCCCACTCCTCCAGGGAATCCCAGCCAGGGGTGACTAGTTGGGGGGGGGGGGTAATGCCACGGCCGCAGGGACCTACATAAATGTGTACCCCGGCTGTGGCATTATGTCCCTGGCTAGTGGAGCCCGGTGCTAGTTTTAAAAATACGCGGGACCCCTACATCTTTTGTCACCCGTATTTTTGGAACCAGGACCGGACTAAGAGCCCGGTGCTGGTTGTCTAAATACGGGGAACTCCTGTCCAATTTTTTCCCCAGTATTTAAACAACCAGGACCAGCTCAAAGAGCCCGAGGCTGGTTATACTTAGGAGTAGGGACCTTTTTTTTTTAACCCATTCAGACCGTTCTCCATTAAGTTAATGAAAGCCCTGGACAACAAAATTGCATTCATGTCCTCCTCCCACTCCCTTCTCAGTCCCAAACACTAATTTTTATTTATTTTTCTATAAAAATGTACAATATATCACAAGCATGATGAGCGGGCATTGGCGGCATCGAACTGAGATGCAAATTAGTGGCGGAGGGGTGGTTCAGTTGATGGTGGGTGAGTTTGTAATTCAGGACACTATTGCTTTGAAGTTTTGCATGCTAACCTACTAATGAATTGCAGAAGCAGAAAAATCCTGCATTAACATCAGCTGCATAGATATATTAAACGTTCATTTATTCTCTGCCAAAAGAGATCTCATAATGCCAGCTTGCTATTGTTACTAATTTTCATCTTTGCTGTTAATGACAATATAGCAATATTTGTTATCTGTGCTATTTAAGATATAAGGTGGAATTTGGTTTAATGCTATGCTAATGAGACATTTAAATCTCTATCTGCTAGTGATAAATTGCTGCATATTTGTTATAGTGAGCCAGTAGTAATTTACTACAAGTTTATATAGGTGTGGTCTTTGAGCAGAGCCGGCCCTAACCAATATGATGCCCTAGGCAAGATTTTGGCTGGTGCCCCCTAGCACCACCGCTGGTTCCGCCTCTGACAGTGCACCTCTTTCCTAGCACCATCACCCCTCACCCATAGCAGTCCTTATTTTGGTGTTTGTACCCCCTATATTTTAAATAGGAACAGTTCGCACATTTGGCGCACAGCCCAAAAATTGGTGTGTTTTTGCTGGCACGGGGCATGGCCACACAATAGTAACCCCAATTCCAATTACGCCACACAGTACTGCAACTTTATTCACATTTGATCATGCAATAGTGTCCATAATTCATATTACATCCCACAGTAGTATTACTTTACCTTATAAACATTACTCCTCACAGTAGAGCCCCTTATTCACCTTACATCACACTGAATTGCTCCTTATTCACATTACACCACACCACACCCTATTGCTCTTTATTCATATTAGACGACACAGTAGTGCCCTTTCTAGTGGTTCAGCTTCACATTACGATGGAAAATCTCATCCTCCCGCTATAAAAATGATAAGAATTAAGCTGGCAAAAGCACATCAAAGAACTGTGCGTTCTAAGATGGTATCACAAATCCCCAAGGAGAGTCCAATTGTGTCGGTTGCGATGCCTGACCTTCCCAACACTGGACGGGAAGAGGTGGCTCCTTCCACCATTTGCACGACCTCTGCAAGTGATGGAAGTAGCACTCACAGTCCAGTTTCTGATATTCAAATTGAAGATGTCACTGTTGAAGTACACCAGGATGAGGATATAGGTGTTGCTGGCGCTGAGAAGGGAGTTGATGGTGAGGATTCTGATGGTGATGTGATTTGTTTAAATCAGGCACAGGGGGAGACACCTGTTGTCCGTGGGATGAATAAACCCATTGTGATGCCTGGGCAAACTACCAAAAAAGCCACCTCTTCGGTGTGGAATTATTTCTCCACACCCCAGACAACAGGTGTCAAGCTGTGTTGCCTCTGTCAATCTGTAATAAGTAAGGGTAAGGACGTTAACCACCTAGGAACATCCTCCCTGCACATTCATCAGAAGTCAGTGTCAAGTTGTGAAACTTTGAGTAAGAGCGTAAGCAGTCCACTGACACCTAAATCCCTTCTTCCTCTTGAACCCAAGCTCCTGCAAGCCACACCACCAACTCCCTCAACATCAACTTCCTCCTCAGTCAGGAACATCAGTAGTCCTGCAGGCCATGTCACTGTCAAGACTGAGGAGTCCTATCCTAACCTGGATTCCTCCGTAGGATCCTTGAGTGGTACACCTGCTGTTGCTGCCGCAGCTGTTGTTGGTGCTGGGAGTCAATCGTCATCCCAGAGGGGAAGTTGGAAGACCACTTGTACAACTGTTCAACAGTCCTTTGTGAGAAAGATGAAATATGACAGCAGTCATCCTGTCGCAAAGTGGACAGCTATGTTGGTGTTAGACGTGCGTCCGGTATCCGCCATTAGTTTAATGGGACTTGAAGAATTGATGGAGGCAGGGCTGGATTAACAATGGGGCTGATGGAGCTGCAACTCCAGGCCCACCCTCCAAAATAGGCCCATGGTATCTGCAAATGTCTATGTTGCTGTAGACAGGATTTTTTTTTCTTGCTACTGCAGCACAGCCTTGGACCTGCCCCCTCCGGCATCAACAACACCAGCCTCACCCCCCATCACCCCCCCAGCGGCAGCGCCGGTCAGTGTCACATGCAGGGGACCTGATAGACAAAGTTTTTTTCATGTTCACTGACCGGGATCGTAGCTCCACCCCCTCGCGACATTAGGTCACGCCCCCTCACTGCATTATGCCCACGATTTGCTTGCCTGTGGGTGGTGGAGTCCAGCTGCTGGCAGGTCCCCAATGGCAGGAACAGAGAAGGAGACATAACTGAAGGAGCTTCATCACCAGGCTTCCCAGCAATAGCCCTGGTGCCAGGACAGGAACTCTATTGAGCAGTACTGCAAACGAATTGTGGCTCTGTACTTTCATCCTCCTTATTTACTGCAAGCACAGTGGGCAAGACAGAACTCTGGTGACCAGGGCCGGATTGGTCATTAGTTCTACCAAGGAGAGCGACGATGGGCTGAGGGGTGTGGGCCCGCCTGTCATCTGTGGCCCCACCCACGCCTCACTAACTTAATGTACTTTGCCTTGTGCGCTGCGGCCACCGGCCACTAACAGGATAAGAGGTCCTGTCCCCACATCACCCGGCTGTAAGGAAGAGGAGGAGTTCTGCGCACCAAAGTCCGTTGACGTCATTGCGCAGGCCTCATAGGAAGAGACAGTGCGGCTGCGGTGGATCCAGCAGGAGAGGTGAGTATGAGTCTTCTCTAATCTCTCTGACCTCTGCCTGCAAACAAAGTGCTCTTGTGATAGAACAGTTCTATCGGCACCCCTACCTGTGATGTAATGTGAGTAACAGACGCCGCTGGGTGGTGTAATGTGAATAACGGACGCCTCTGTGCGTTGTAATGTGACGCCATTGTACGCTGTAATATGAATAATGTGACGCTGCTGTGCAGTGTAATGTGAGTAACAGACGTCGCTGTGCGGTGTAATGTGAGTAATGGGCGCCTCTGTGTGGTGTAATTTGAATAACGAACGCCTTTGGGCAGTGTAATGTGATGCCGCTGTATGCTGTAATATGAATAATATGACACCGCTGTATGCTGTAATGTGAATAATGTGACACCGCTGTGCAGTGTAAGGTGAATAACGTACGCCTTTGGGCGGTGTAATGTAACAGGTGTCGCTGTGCGCTGTAATGTGAATAATGTGACGACGCTGTCCAGTGTAATGTGAGTAACAGACGCTGCTGGGTGTTGCAATGTGCGTAACGGTTGCCGCTGTGCAGTGTGATGTGAGTAACGGATGCCGCTGGATGTTATAATGTAAGTAATGGACGTCGCAGAGCATTGTAATGTGAGTAACATACATCACTGGGCGCTGTAATGTGAAGTCGCTGTGCGCTGTAATGTGAATAACAGAACTCGCTGTGTGCTGTAATGTGAATAACGGAAGTCGCTGTGCACTGTAATGTGAGTAACGAGCGCCACTGGTCATTTTAATGTGAGTAACGGACGTCGGTGGGTGCTGTAATGTGATGCTGCTGTGCATTGTAATGTGAATAACAGACGCCTCTGTGCGGTGTAATGAGAGCTAGTGATGTCGTTGTGCCTTGTTTTGCGAGTAACAGATGCCACTGGGCAGTGTAATGTGAATAACAGATGCCGCTGTGCGCTTTAGTGTGACACCATTGTGCGCTGTAATGTGAATAATGTGACGACGCTGTGCAGTCTAATATGAGTAACGGACGCTGCCGTGTGCTGTAACGGGAATAACGGATGTGTCTGTGCAGTTTAATGTGCATAATGGACGCTGCTGTGCGTTGTAATGTGAGTAACGGGCGCCTCTGTGCGGTGTAATGTGACACCGCTGTACACTGTAATGTGAATAATGTGATGCTGCTGTGCGGTGTAATGTGAGTACTGGATGCCACTGGGCTGTGTAATGTCACGCTGCTGTACGCTGTAATGTGAATAATGTTCCGCCGCTGTGTGGTGTAATGTGAGTAACGGACACTGCCGTGCGCTGTAATGGGAATAATGGATGTGTCCGTGCAGTTTAATGTGAATAATGGACGCCGCTGTGCGTTGTAATGTGAGTATCGGACGGCGCTGGGCGGTCTAATGTGAATAATGGACACCTCCGTGCGGTGTAATGTGACGCAGCTGTACAATGTAATGTGAATAATGTGATGCCGCTGTGCGGTGTAATGTGAGCAGAGCCGGCCCTAACCAATATGATGCCCTAGGCAAGATTTTGGCTGGTGCCCCCTAGCACCACCGCTGGTTCCGCCTCTGACAGTGCACCTCTTTCCTAGCACCATCACCCCTCACCCATAGCAGTCCTTATTTTGGTGTTTGTACCCCCTATATTTTAAATAGGAACAGTTCGCACATTTGGCGCACAGCCCAAAAATTGGTGTGATTTTGCTGGCACGGGGCATGGCCACACAATAGTAACCCCAATTCCAATTACACCACACAGTACTGCAACTTTATTCACATTTGATCATGCGATAGTGTCCATAATTTATATTACATCCCACAGTAGTATTACTTTACCTTATAAACATTACTCCTCACAGTAGAGCCCCTTATTCACCTTACATCACACTGAATTGCTCCTTATTCACATTACAGCACACCCTATTGCTCTTTATTCATATTAGACGACACAGTAGTGCCTTTTCTATACACAATGCCACATAGTAGAGCACCTTATACACATAATGCCACACATTAGTAATGCATTTATACACATAATTCCACACAGTAATGCCCCTTACACATTATTTATGTCCTTATAAACATAATGCGCCTTACACATTATGACAACCTTTATTAATGCCCTTTTACACATAATGTCCCTTACATATATGCCGCACATTATTAATGCCCATATACACATAATGACACACATAGTGCCCCCTACACATTTGCTGCACATTATTAGTGCCCCTATACACATAATGACACACATACAGTAGTACCTTGTCACACATATGCCGCACATTATTAATGCCCTTATACACATAATGACACACATAGTGCTCCTTACACATATGTTGCACATTATTAATGCATTTTTACATGACAAACATAATGCTCCTTACACATATTCCGAACACTACTGCACAACCAACCCACTCACATGCACACAGCACTGCCACTAACACTGTGACCTCTGCCTCTGCTTGGATACAGATGTGTCCTCATAAATCTTGCCTCAATGCTAACGTCGGGCACCTTTTTTTATGAAAATGCATCTTATTTGCATCGCTATGTGGCTAGGATGCACAAGCAGTTTCTGCTGATTAAAATGATATGCAGCATGCCTATATATTGTGTGAGACTGTGGCTGTATCTGCATAAGAAATGCTACACACAGAATATAGGCATGCCACATATCATTTTAATCAGCACAAGCTGCTGATGCCCCTAGGCATATCAAATGTCCTAGGCAATTGCCTAGTTTGCCTATGCCTATGGCCGGCTCTGTCTTTGAGGTAATAGAATAGGAGTTTTAAAATAAAAATAAAATTTTATTTTAATATAGTCTGTGAGCGCTGTCTGTATTTTGTGTTTGTTTTTTGGTGGATAATTTTGAAAGGGTAGAGAAGTCCCTTTTTATCACAGTGAGCTGCATATAGACGGTTAAAATATATATATATATTTTTTTTAATTCAAACTGAGCCTTTTTTAACTAGCACCAGGGGGTACACTTGTTGTACTTTGTTTTGTTTGAGTTTGTAAGCCATTGGCGGTGGCAGCGGGCATCGGCTCAAAGGCAGTAGCGGGCATTGGCTCGGCGGCGGTAGGGGTCATCGGCAGGATTTGGCGGACATTATGGCTGTAGTGCCTCACCAGCCACTGACCTCACCGCACGCCACTGCTCTGTGCTGATTATCTGAGACTAGTTTACAGCTTGTTATAATGGGATCAGTACTAAATCCTGCTGGACGGGATCCTGGCGGTCGAAATACCGACGCCGGAATCCCGACCACACAATCCCGACAGGGGTGGCGAGCAGAACGCGGCCCCTTGCGGGCTCACTACGCTCGCCACGCTGCGGGCACGGTGCCTCGCTACGCTCGGAACACTATTATATTCTCCCTCTATGGGTGTCGTGGACACCCACGGAGGAAGAATATGTCGGGATTGTGCTGGTCGGGATTCCGGCGTCGGTATTTCGACCGCCGGGATCCCGTCCAGTGGGATCTTGACCGCCTCCCGTTATAATGAACAAAGGTTTTGTGTAGAAGGGTGGATCCCTCCTGCATTATTATGCTAGGCATACTCCATCTTCCCATGCACTGCAAATCACACACAAAAACTGGATTAACTACAGAAACTGCCACACACTGCGGGCACAGTGTAATGCACACTCCAATTGGGCTTCTATCCTATGAATTGTCCTTGAGTTTTGTCAAATGTGAAAGTATTCATTTAAAAGTTATTACTTTGAAAAGACATAAAATTTCTGCCAGTTTTGATGATCATTTGGTCACTACATGGCACTGTTCCAGCAATTTGTCAGTTTTATTTTATCTGAAGAAATAGTGGGGAGGAAATGACAAGGGATTATAGAAGATGGCATAAAAGGCACAAAGGGACAATTAATGGCAAAAGGGGACAATGAATGTCAATATAGGTAGAATGGCACATGAGTGCAGGGCCGGCGACAGGGGAGTCAAAGGGGACACCTGTACCGGGCCCCAAGGATCAGAGTGGTCCCAAGGATATGCCACTTAGTGCCCGGCAGAGATGTGAACCAAATTGTCCAAATAGCGTAGCGAGCTGTAGGTGTGAGTGCAGCCTCAGAGTGACAGGAGCCTCCCACACACAGTGACTGTGCAGTGTGAGTGTGCGCTCGGTCTTCTGGGTTCAGCTCTGTTGCAGACAGTTACGTGACATGGCAGCAGCTCCACTGTCAGGATTCCTATGCCCTGCGCCGGCCTCTTCTGGGGTGTAACGTCCGCATGGTACCTGCTGTGCGGTGTGAGGGTCTGGCTACTAGGGAGTGCAGCGCAGCGCAGGTGAGACTCTCCCCATGTAAGAGTGCATTGGTGAGGGGATACAGGGCTTTGGGATGGGATGGTTGGAGCTGGGAATGCAGCAGAGAGTCATTGGGGAGAGACAGACTGTGGGGTATGTCAGAGGAAGGAGAGATATACATATTTCTATATGTGTATAGATAAATATCTCTCTCTCTATAAATATATATATTTATTAAGAGTTTCTTACGGTATATAGCGCAGCTTTAATATATATGTATTATATATCAAATCTAAGGGGGCCCCAGAGATATTACTGTACCGGGCCCCAAGAATTCTGTTGCCGGCCCTGCATCAGTGGGATAGAACACGATGTGACATAAGGGGAATCTGGTATAGCACACAAAAGTCTATGAGGGTGCTCTGTGAAGGCATATAAAGGGACAGGAGGAGGCTCTGGGATAGCATATAAAGGGACAAGAGGGAGCTCTGGGCTGGCTGCTCTCTTAAAGCCCCTATGCATAAGTGCAGAGGTGCTTTAAGAGTAGAAGAAGCCCGTGTGCAGGCACCAATTGGACCTCCTCCTCTCTGGCATTGCAGTAGACTCTGTAATTGTGCCAGAGTCTACTGCACATGGGGGGTCCTTCCGAGTTGCTCGCTCGGTAAAAATCTTCGCATCGCAGCGATTTTCCGCTTAATGCGCATGCGCAATGTCCGCACTGCGACTGCGCCAAGTAAATTTGCTATGCAGTTAGGATTTTTACTTACGGCTTTTTCATTGTTCTGGCGATCATAATGTGATTGACAGGAAATGAGTGTTACTGGGCGGAAACAGGCCGTTTTATGGGCGTGTGGGAAAAAACGCTACCGTTTCCGGAAAAAACGCAGGAGTGGCCGGAGAAACGGAGGAGTGTCTGGGCGAACGCTGGGTGTGTTTGTGACGTCAAACCAGGAACGACAAGCAGTGAAATGATCGCAGATGCCGAGTAAGTCTGGAGCTACTCAAACTGCTACGAGGTGTGTAATCGCAATATTGCGAATACATCGTTCGCAATTTTAAGATGCGAAGATTCACTCCCAGTAGGCGGCGGCTTAGCATGAGCAAATCTGCTAAAATCCGCTTGCGAGCGAACAACTCGGTATGACCCCCATGGTCAGGTCTCCAGGAACATGGTGCCCACACCACATTCCTGGGGGCATTTCTATTGTGCATGCGCGAATCACCAGAATATGGCTGAAGTGGACATTTTATGAGTGTTATTTTCAACTCTGCAGCTAGTGCTGGGCCGACGGAGTATAATTAAATGGGTGCAGGTGAGCGGTGTGTCGGCATCCTTGGACCCAGGGGCGTCTGTGTACCACACGCCTTGCACCCATTATTGATACGCCAGTGCATGAGTGGGATTGGGGATATCAAGGAACATGTAGGGAACGTGGGCTAGCATATAATGGGACATGAGTGTTTCTGAGGCACATAAATGGGCATGAGCAGACTCCGGGCTGGTGCATATAAGAACACGGGTGGCTCTGGCTGTCACATAAAAAGGCATTAGCACCATGATGCTGGAATATGTGTTCAAATGGCAGGGGCTATGGTTCAGTGAGTGTACACACCACCTCCGTACTTAACGAGTGGGGTGGTTTATTTAGCAATAATGTGATTTGTACAACCAGCGGTGGAACTATTGGCTGTGCAGTTGGTGCACAGCACAGGGGCCTGCCGCAATAAAGGGGTCCTCCGCAAGTGGCAGTATAATGAGTAAAATTGACCCATTAGATGCCGACCACCGCTACTCTGTGGGCGTAATAAAAATGACCTCACGTGGCTAAGGAAGTGAGGGAGGGCATCAGCGGGGTACGTGCAGTAGTGGCGTCATCTCTTCAATGAAGGGTGATGACTGAGATGTATCATCACCCTCAAGCTGACACTGCTGAAGCTGCCTGTCTCTGGCTTGCATTGAAACTGCATGCTGGGAGTGGGAGGAGCCAGTGACGAGAAACCGGATATGGAGGCATGAGAGGGAACTACAGCCTGCACAGTGAGTACTGAGGAATCAGCCAGCAAACATACAGTAAAACACATAAATGTAAATTCTGCTTTCAAAATTAGAAGTGTAAATAGTTTATTTTTATCAATTAACAAAATGCAAAGTGAATGAACAGAAGAGTAATCTAAATCAATATTTGATGTGACCATCTTTCAAAACAGCATCAATACACTTGCAATTTTTGAAGGAACTCGGCAGGGAGGTTGTTCCAAACATCTTGGACTGACCACAGATCTTCTGTGGATGTAGACTTGCTCAGATCCTTCTGTCTCTTCATGTAATCTCAGACAGACTCAATGATGTTGAGATCAGGTCTCTTTGGGGGCCAATAGCATCACTTCCAGGACTCCTTGTTCTTCTTTATGCTGAGGATAGTTCTTGATAGAACATAGAAACATAGAAACTTATTTGATCCTTATTTCTTTTGTAAGAATATCCTTAAGTCTATCCCATTCATATTTAAATTGCTCTACTGTCTTAGCCTCTAGCACCTCTGATGGGAGGCTATTCCACTTGTCCACTACCCTTTCTGTGAAGTAATTTTCCCTCAAATTTCCCCTGAACCTCCCCCCTCCAGTCTCAGTGAATGTCCTCGTGTCCTATTGCTTCTCTTCATTTAAAGAATTTTTCCCTCCTGGACTATTTTTAAAACCCTTAAAATATTTGAAAGTTTCTATCATGTCCCCCCTTTCCCTTTTCTGCTTCAAACTATACATATTGAGATTTTTTAGTCTTTCTGGGTATGTTTTGTGTTGTAGGCCATACCCCATTTTAGTTGCCCTTCTGTGTACAGTCTCTAATGTATTAATATCCTTTTGAAGATATGGCCTCCAGAATTGAACATAGTATTCTAGATGAGGCCATACCAATGACCTATACAGTGGCATTATTACTTCTTTCTGCTGCTGATTTCTATCTGAATGCAGCAAAGCATCTAATTAGCCTTCCTCATTGCTTTGTTGCTTATCTGCCTTTAAGTCACCTGAAATAGTGACTCTTAGATCCCTTTCCTCCTTAATCAGAGCACAGCCTTCCTTTTTGTTGTGTTATTGTGCTCTTTCCTCCTCAGTAGTTTCCAGTATAGTGCCATTAATACTACATCATTTGGATTTTTGAGACCCAATGACATTGGCTGTATGTTTGAGGTCATTGTCCTGCTGCAGAATAAATTTGGAGTCAATCAGATGCCTCCCTGATGGTATTGCATGATGGATAAGTACCTGCCTCTATGTGATGATAGTGGGAGGCTACTAATGCTGTCAGTGGTACATTGCTGTCACTGATACTGACTGTAGTATATGGTATTCATATAGGTAAAGGATGATTGCTGTCCACTAGAATGGAGGTTGCCGTAATTAGGCTTTGCCAGAAAGGCTAGCTTCACCCTAGGGGAGGAGGAGAATGAGGGGACCCCTCACCACTCCTCCCCCAGCTCTTACACTCTTCCTTTCTCAGGCGATCCTGCTTTTGCAACCACCTCCACGTGCTGCAGTTCTGGTGTGGGCCAAGGTAAATAGAGACTCTTCTGAATCTCAGCCCACCCAATGCACACTTCTGCTGTGTCATCCGATCTATTCCCTGCATACACAGTCCTTACTCAACACAAGGTATAAAGTGGGGATCGAGAGTTTGGGCACCCCAGGCAAAAATTAATTTTAATGTGCAAAAAGAAGCCAAGGAAAGATGGAAAAATCTCCAAAAGGCATCAAATTACAGATTAGACATTCTTATAACATGTCAAAAAAAGTTTGATTTTATTTCCATCATTTACACTTTTAAAAGAACAGAAAACAAAAAACGGCATCTGCAAAAGTTTTGGCACCCTGCAGAGTTAATACCTTGTACTGCCCCCTTTGGCAAATATCACAGCTTGTAAACGCTTTTTGTAGCCAGCCAAGAGTCTTTCAATTCTTGTTTGAGGTATCTTCGCCCATTCTTCCTTACAAAAGTCTTCCAGTTCTTTGAGATTCCTGGGCTGTCTGTGACGCACTGCTCTTTTAAGGTCTATCCATAGATTTTCAATTATGTTGAGGTAAGGAGATTGTGAAGGCCATGGCAAAGCCTTCAGTTTACGCCTCTTGATGTAATCCACCGTGGATTTTGAGGTGTGTTTAGGATCATTATCCATTTGTAGAAGCCAGCCTCTCTTTAACTTCAGCTTTTTCACAGATGGCATCAAGTTAGTGTCCAAAATTTGCTGGAATCTTATTGAAGCCATTTTTCCTTCTACTCGTGAAATGTTCCCTGTGCCACTGGCTGCAATACAACCCCAAAGCATGATTGATCCACCCCCATGCTTAACAGTTGGACAGAGGTTCTTTTCATTAAATTCTGTGCCCTTCCTTCTCCAAACGTACCTTTGCTCATTCCGGCTAAAAAGTTCTATTTTAACCTCATCGGTCCACAGAACTTTATTCCAAAATGCATCAGGCTTGTCTATATGTTCATTTGCAAACTTCAAACGCTGATTTTTTTGGTGAGGACGTAGAAGAGGTTTTCTTCTGATGACTCATCCATGAAGACCAAGTATCTCTTTATAGTGGAATAGTGTACCACAACTCCAGTGTCTGCCAGATCTTCCTGGAGGGATCGTGCAGTCAAACGTGGATTTTGACTTGCTTTTCTCACAATCCTGCGAGCTGTTCTGTCTGATATTTTTCTTGGTCTTCCAGATCTTGCTTTAACTTCCACTGTTCCTGATGACTGCCATTTCTTAATTACATTCCGAACAGAGGATATGGGCATCTGATAACGCTTTGCTATCTTCTTATAGCCTTCTCCTGCTTTGTGAGCGTCAACTATTCTCAGTTTCAGTGTTCTACACAACTGCTTAGAGGAACCCATGGTGCTGATTGTTGGAGCAAGGTCAGATGAGTCTGGGCTTTTAAAACCTTTGAGATTGATATTACCTGGTCTTTCCAGACGATGATTAAGAACAATCCATGACACTGCCAGGTCTCAGCTGTCCAAAGGGGGCAGTACAAGGTCTTAATTCTGCAGGGTGCCCAAACTTTTGCAGATGTAATTTTTTGTTTTCTGTTCTTTTGAAAGTGTAAATGATGGAAATAAAATCAAACTTTTTTTGACATGTTATAAGAATGTCTAATCTGTAATTTGATGCCTTTTGGAGATTTTTCCATCTTTCCTTGGCTTCTTTTTGCACATTTAAATGAATTTTTGCCTGGGGTGCCCAAACTTTCGATCCCCACTGTAAGTATTATTAATTTATAATTCAAAATAGTCATCCTGATTTGACTGACGACTATTTTGCTTTGTACATGAATAATACTGATATCCTCTGTGTTGTAGGCTATTCATCCTTCCCAGTTCTGCATGTGCAAAGAGCCCCTAATTTGGGCTTTAAGGGTTGCGGTCGGGGCCACACGCTAGTTCCGCCACTGTGTACAGTTGTACTCACAGTTATGCATATATAAACTCTTTGCATGGAACTGAGCTTGAGTCAAGCATAGAGGTCACCAGCCACTGACTGTATGTGGGTAGCGGTGCAGGGTGCAAGCAGTACCAGCACCTCTAGGATTGTTGATCAGCGGTAATTCACAGGGTCTCTCTGAGCTAAGTGGAAAATGTCTATCTCCCATTGTGGCACACTAACATAGTGACAAGATGGTGCCACTCATGCACAGAAGTAAGATCAGTAGCCATTTTGGTTAGGGATTGAAACATCCCTGAAGGAGCCAAAATGGAGTATGCGCAGTAGCACTCTCCAACTAGAACACCCACTTCGCTACAATCTTCTTCATGCAACAAAAATATTTTCTTTCAGCGTCCTGTAAAAAAATTGAGGGTTAAACAAACATAATAATATCAACATCTCAAACAGTTCTAGTCCACTTTTCTTGGCAGAGATATCAGCAAAGACTTTTCTCACTGACTGCATGTACCATATTAACAGTCTCTCTCAAGTCATTGATTTTTCCCACACTTGTAAAACTCGCACTATGCAAAGTCTCTTTACTTATTTTGGACTTCCATCCACAACAGTCAGCTCTTGGCTTCTAGATATTTTGAGATTCACTGGATGCAATATTTGCAATTCCTCATTGTATCTTTTAGGTGGTTTTACAATATTTGATCTTGCACAAGTTCTATTAGTTGGTTGGATGTCCATGCTGGTAGCTGTGGTAGTCTCCAGCTGCTGGCATATCCAGTGATACATACTTGGAGCCAGATGTAATGAAGTCCGACTTGGCTGGAGGTGCAGGTTCCCGGCCAAACTCTGACCTATTTTAAAATGGCAATCGTGTACAAGGCAAAGCAATGCCTTTTAAATTATTGACATTTTAAAAAAACGTCCGTGTTCGGCCGGGAACCTGCATCTTCGGCCAACTCGGACTTCATTACATCTGGCCCTTGCTTTGCGTTTTAAATTCCAGCTTTTCTGTAATTTGTGCTGTATCTGTAAATATGACATCTATTAACTTGACAAGCTTTCTGGTACTTTGATTCCGTAATCTGTAGCCTTTAATTTCATGATAATAGACAAGCATAATACACTTCTTAGACTTTAAATCCAGCCTGTGTAGTCTCGTATGGTATGTATACATAGGCAATACTTCCAAAAGTTCTGAGATGCTTTACTTTTGATTTTCTTTGTGATCAAGCTTCCTTAGGGCAACAGTGGGGGGAGCAATTTTCCTTTATAGACTGCTGTGGACACGGCTTCCACCAAAAGTTGCTTGTTTAGACCTGCATCCTTCAGTATATATTTGGCTTCTTCCATTAGTGTACGGTTTGCTCGTTCAGTAACACCGTTTTGTTCAAAAGTGTAGGCAGTGGTCAACTGATGCGCAATTCCGTATTTACTTGAGAAGAATTCCACACCATTCTTTAGATATTCTCTACCATTCTCAGATCTTAAGGTCTTAAGGCTGTGACCTGTTTGATACTCTATAAGTCTCTTGTAGTCTGCGATTTTCTTCACTACTTCAGACTTTTCTTTGATGAAGTGTAAGTGTGTTATTCTTGTGAAGTCATCAGTGAATGTTATTAAGTATCTGTAACCAGTCATTGTCTTGACCTCCATTGGACCACAAACCTCTGTATACAGTATACTAACTCTAGTGGTGATTCAGCTCTGCTTGCTGAATTTGGAAATGGCTGATGACTTTGCTTTCCTGTTATAGAGCTTTCACATACAGTACTGATTTCTTTATATCAGTCATTGACATTCTTGTGACCATCCCATTCAGTAACTTTGAACACTATCATATCCTAGGTCGCCAAAGTGTCAGTGTTGTTACTTATACTGCTACATTCACATAGCTTGGTACTACACAATACGTCTCAGATCAATTCCTCTCATAAGACATCTATCCTTATGTGATGAAACTTCACCATGTATGATAGAGAACATGTGCATATGCAGGATTTGTAAGGGGGAGTTTCCGTAGAAATATATATATATATATATATACACACACACACACACACACACACACACACACACACACATATATATATACTATATATATATATATATATATACAGGTTGAGTATCCCATATCCATATATTCCGAAATACGGAATATTCCGAAATACGGACTTTTTTGAGTGAGAGTGAAATAGTGAAACCTTTGTTTTTTGATGTCTCAATGTACACAAACTTTGTTTAATACACAAAGTTATTAAAAATATTGTATTAAATTACCTTCAGGCTGTGTGTATAAGGTGTATATGAAACATAAATGAATTGTGTGAATGTAGACACACTTTGTTTAATGCACAAAGTTATAAAAAAATATTGGCTAAAATGACCTTCAGGCTGTGTGTATAAGGGCCCTCATTCCGAGTTGATCGCTCGCAAGGCGAATTTAGCAGAGTTGCTCACGCTAAGCCTACGCCTACTGGGAGTGTATCTTAGCTTCTTAAAATTGCGACCGATGTATTCGCAATATTGCGATTACAAACTACTTAGCAGTTTCAGAGTAGCTTCAGACTTACTCGGCATCTGCGATCAGTTCAGTGCTTGTCGTTCCTGGTTTGACGTCATAAACACACCCAGCGTTCGCCCAGACACTCCCCCGTTTCTCCGGCCACTCCTGCGTTTTTTCCGGAAACGGTAGCGTTTTTATCCACACGCCCCTAAAACGCCGTGTTTCCGCCCAGTAACACCCATTTCCTGTCAATCACACTACGATCGCCGGAGCGAAGAAAAAGCCGTGAGTAAAAATACTATCTTCATTGTAAAATTACTTGGCGCAGTCGCAGTGCGAATATTGCGCATGCGTACTAAGCGGAATTTCACTACGATGCGATGAAAATTACCGAGCGAACGACTCGGAATGAGGGCCAAGGTGTATATGTAACATAAATGCATTCTGTGCTTAGATTTAGGTCCCATCACCATGATATCTCACTATGGTATGCAATTATTCCAAAATACGGAAAAATCCCATATCCAAAGTACCTCTGGTCCCAAGCATTTTGGATAAGGGAGACTCAACCTGTATATATATATATATACATATACACACACACACGTATGTATATATACACACACACACACACATACATATATTTACACACATATACCTATAAATATATGTATATATATATATATATCAGTTCGATTAGAAGGTGGCAGTCCTTTTTCTCTCAACAGTAGAGAAAATTACAAGTACCAGAAACCTCTGAGTTGTAGCACAGGTATAGGATAAATACCGCAGCACTTTCCCAATGAAGGCTCCGGACTCCTGGAGCAGGATTGATTTCTAGGAATAAAACATAATGGAAAAGGCGCTCATAGTGCAGACTGTTTATTCAATTTAAAAACAGTAACAGGCCACGGCCTGTCTGACGCACTGTGTCCACCTGTGCAGCTGCTCCCACTGTCTGATCCAGAGAGGTTTCCCGACGAGTCACGGCTATACCATAGCCGGCGGCGCGGTGTGTGGTCCCGGGTAGCGGCCAGCAGGTATGCAGTTTGTGCCAGTGGATTTTCTTTGAACCGTGTGGTAACCAGCCCACAGCGTGTGCTATATGGTACGAGTCCTATACAATTTGTCCGTGGACCTGTTACTGTTTTTAAATTGAATAAACAGTCTGCACTATGAGCGCCTTTTCCATTATGTTTTATTCCTAGAAATATATATACACACACACACACACACACACACACACACACACACACACACACACACAATCAATCAGTGTGCAGCACTTACTGTAGGATTCAATAAGCATGATTCTTCAACAGACGGAGCGGCTATGCCATTGCTCTAACTGCGGGACCACCCACTGCCATTAGCAACGGGGAGACAGACAGGCAGGTGCTTTAGTACTAACCAGTCCCTGGCTGCTTGACTGAATCTTGTCTTTGCCATCAAGCTTGCAAATCGGAAAATAAATGTTGTGGGGGCAGGGCCTATCAACGCTAGTGGGTGGGGCTATGATCAGGTGTCTCGATCAGCAAAACAAAAATTTGGGTTCATCAAGGGGTGTTTATGGGTACTCAGAAACTCACCCCTGCATGCGCCACTACCATGTTGCTCAACACCTAATGCAATTATACCCATGGGTCTCTCTACATCATCTGTGCTTGAACTGTCACCAGGATCAATTGTAACTTTCAATAACCTCTCATGCTTTAGTTGCATCTCTATAGCAAATGTCCATGTGGTGCAATTATCTGCACCTTAAAGTTTGATAACCCCAATAAGGGTGTAGCATAATCATGTCAGTACTTCTTACTGACATGATTATGCAGCTCCTGTGCTTTGATTAGCTTTCTGTGCTTTCTGTGTTGGAACCACTCTGTGCTGTCTTCACTGTGTGTTTGCAAGTATTTAAAATGGCATATGTGTGCTGCTGGGTGTTCTAGTAGATTGGAGCCTGTGTTACTGTACCTTCTGTGTCTAGGCCCAAGAAGGGGTTATTAACTTGCTTTTATTTACAGGAAAGCCCTGCTCACAAGCTTACAATCTATAGGGAAATAGGCATTGATGCACAAGGATATGTGATACCTCTTGCATAATGGTCCAGCGAAATTGCAAAGGTTCTTGTTGGGTCTCACATCAATGTTTGCCATGGATCAGGAGGATGTGAAAATGAAGAAAGATAAAATATGTGAGGATATGTGCGGACTGTACAGTGGGGATGTAATTGGATAGAAAAGTTTATAAAGGTTATGTTATGCTGTTCCAAAATTTGATAAGCTTGTCTAAAGAGGCAGGTTTTCAGGGAGCACTTGAAGGTTTGGAAACTAGAGGGGAGTCTTATTGTATGTGGAAGGGCATTCCACAGAGTGGGTGCAGCCCGAAGAAAGTCCTGCAATCGTGAATAGGAGCGAATAACAAGTGTGGATGAGAGAAATAGAGCTTGTGAAGAGTGAAGAGGTCGAGATATTTTGAGATAAGCAAAGAGATATATGTTTGTATAGTTTGGTTAATGGCCTTGTGTGTGAGTAAAAGTATTTGATATTGAAAACAATAGAATACAGGTAATAAATGGAGGGACTGACAGAGCAGATCCACAGACTATAAACGTCTAGTGAGAAAGATTAGCCTTGAAGTTTCATTCAGAATGGATTGTAGTGGTGAGTCTCTTTTTGGTAAGACCAGTTAGAAGACTGTTGCAATAATCAATGCGGGGGAGTTTTTGCAGTGTTTTGTTTATGATATTATTTTGTTTTGGATATGTTTCTAGATGTACTGTATGTAACATGGTTTTGTGGCAGAAAGAATGTAGGGTTAAAAAGGACAGTTCAGAGTTAAGGATGACACCTAGGCAGCAAGCTTGTGGGGTAGGATTGTCTTGTTCTCAACAGTTATAGAGATATCAGGTTATCAACTACTATTAGTTGGTGGAAATATAATTAATTCTGTTTTGGAAATATTACGTTTGAGGTGACGGGATGACATCCAAGATGAAACAGCACAAAGGCATTATGTGACACAGACCAATAGAGATAGTGACAAATCTGGGGAGAAAAGGTTGATATGAGTATCATGAGTGAACAGATGATACTGAAATACAAAAGAGATGATTCATTTACAAAGTGGTGTGGTATAGATTGAGATTAGAAGAGGACCTAAGACTGAGATTTGCTGTACTCCAGCTCCAAGGTAGAAAAGAGGAGGTGGATTAAGAGAAGCGGACACTGAAAGAGTGATTAGATAGGTAGGATGAGAACCAAGAAAGAGCTGTGTCCTGAAGACCTAGGGATTGTGGTGTTTGCATGAGAAGAGAGTGGCCAATAGTGTCAAAAGCAGCAGAGAGATCTAGAAGAATAAGAAGTGAGTAATGGCCATGACCAGATCATTCACTATGTTATTGCTGTCTCTGTGGAGTGTTGGAAATGAAAGCCTGACTGAAGCATGTCCAATAAATTGTGTGAGTTAAGAAAGTGTGAGGCAATTGTAGGCAATTCTCTTAAGTAGCTTGTAGGAGCATGGGAGCTGAGAGATGGGACGGTAGTTTGAGAGAGTTTGGGTCAGGATCTGTTTTTTTTCAGTATGGGAGTAATCACTGCTTGCTTGAACAGTGAAGGAAAGATACCAGCAGAGACATAGATATTACAGATTTTAGTTAAGGTTGGGATGAGCACAGGAAACAGAGCTTTACTTATTTGTGAAGATTAAATGAAAGAGAAGGTGCCAGAGGGTTCAGCTAGGGTTTTGAGCAGGTCACTAGCTGAGGAAGAACACACCATTTCATTGTGGATCTTATTAACCCTGTCATTTAAGTAGGAAGCAAGATCTTACGCATTGACAATGGCTGGTGGCTTGGATGAGTGAGGGTTGAGAAGTGATTTAAATGTATTAAAAAGTTGCTTGGGTTAGAGGCTTGAACAAAGATGAAAGTTTGGAATTATGTTTGTTTGGCAGTGTCCAGGGTATTACGATAGAAGTGGTAGATAGACTTAACTGTGAGGAAATCGCTTGGAGAACAAGATTTCCACCACTAATGTTCAAATTTACGTGAGAGTTTTTGTAGGTGTCTTTTTAATTTAGAGTGCCATGGTTGACATCTAGGCCTATGTGGAGTGTGATGGGTAGCTAGAGTCACTTCATCAAGAGCTATTTCTAGAGTCTAGTTCAGGTGTGAAATAATGGAGGAGAGCATGCAGGTGATAAGTGATAAGTGAATACAGAAACTAAGCATAGTCCAGTGAATACAAGCTCAAGGCTATAACCCTCCTGATGAGTAGAGTAGTCAGTCTGTTGGGAGAGGCCGAGAGATGAGGTTACAGAGAGTAGTTTGAAGGCATGAGCAGCAGATTTTGGACTATAATTAGCAATACTGAAATCACCCATGATGATATTGGAGATGTCAGATGAGAAGAAGTGATGGAGCCAGGCAGAAAAATCTTCCAGAAATTATTTAGGTTGTCCCAGGTGGGCATAAGGAGTGAAAATCCTGATCCAAATGATGTGCATGTGAGTGATTGAATCTGTGG
This sequence comes from Pseudophryne corroboree, assembly GCF_028390025.1. NCBI lineage: Eukaryota > Metazoa > Chordata > Amphibia > Anura > Myobatrachidae > Pseudophryne > Pseudophryne corroboree. Next base: position 992,974,431 of record NC_086444.1, on the reverse strand, counting down.
TAAAACTGTGTATGTGATAGATTGGGATAGTAATACTCCAGCCCCACCTCCTTCACTGTTACCAGGCCTGGAGGTGTGTGTTAAGTTGAGACCACCTATGTTACAGTGCTGCAGGGGAGGCTGTGTCTGATTGTGTAATACATGTTTCTGTTATAGCCAGTAGGTTGAAGTTGTTAGATATGAATAGGTCATGGATGGATATTAATTTGTCACAAACAGAGCGTACATTCCATAAGGCACATTATAGTGTTATGGAGGGTGGTGGGAGACATGTAATGGTAATGAGATTTGCTGTATTTATATATTGTTGTGAATCAGGTGAATGTGGTTGGGGCCCAGATTTGGTGAAATGTCACCAGCTAATAGAAGCAGGATAGAGAGGTGAATATACTTGTAGGAGATTTGTGAATGTTTTCTATGGTAACAGGTTATGGATGTCACTGTCAATATATAAAGATAAGTAGAAAAGTTCATGAGTGTTATAAAGTGGGGAGTGTATAATTGAGGCGGCATTGTGTACAGTGGGGTGAGTTGCTGGGAGAGTGAAGGATGTAATTGCTTTGCACAAAATACCATGGAGTGAAATGAAGAAAAGCAATTTGTGATACATTGTGTTTGAACTAAAACTAAAGTTTTTTTTAGGTTTAAAGCATAATGAAGTTGCAGTTGCTGAAGTTAAACATTCAAATGTCTGTTTACTGATGTTGTTCAACTGTTATGAGCAATTTGTGTATGTGAATGCACATTTACCAGCATAGATGAATCTAGATTGCATCTAAAGAAATACTGTGGCCAATTAACACAGGCTACCAGTGAGGCATATATTTAACTGATTAAAGGTGAGAAATTACACTGTATTTGACTATACAAACACCAGCCCAGTATGCCTTCATTAACTATGCAACAATCTTGAAGACAGGCTGTGAAGAGTCCATGAAGACCGAAGCAGCAGGATAAAAGTGCAGTTTTAGTAGGGAGGCATGATGATTTGTAAAAAAAAAATGAAAGTAGGAGAATTAAAAACTAAAGTTTCTCATTTTATTTCACTTCTCACCGGAAGTGAACAAACCCTGTTAAAGGGTGAAACATGTTTTCCTCAGGAGACCTCACTCACTGGACTTCAGATTTGGAGACACAACCATCCTGACACACCTAGGGTTTGGGCAGTCTACAAAACATAGTCAGTATATACAAAACATAATATTAAGATCAACTCCTTCCACCCAAGTAACTACAGATACAAATACAATAGCTAGTAGCTCACTCATTGTGGAGAGTAAAGGGTTTCCACTCCCCCTTTTGAATAATTAATATCATATTATTCTTTCAAACAGTCATGATGTACATTTAAATGATCAAATCAGAGCAATAAAAATGAAGTAAAATTAATGTCTTTCCCAGTTTATATATTTGGGAATAATATCCCTCACATGCCTTATGCATCTCACTATTAAATGATATGATGTCAGTAAATGTCTCTGCCACAGTATTCACTGGTAGATGTAGTAACACTACCAACATATTTAAAATATTGTCCTATGTGATTGTATATGGATTGACAAGCATTATATATATATATATATATATATATATTCCTTAATCAATTAAAATAATATAAATTACATATATAAACCACTTCATTCGAGTATTTATTGATCTTAATAACTTTACAGTAGTGTTTATTTGTTTTTACATTGTTTTGTTTTGTACCATTTCTGCTCTGAACACAAGCTCTACTAATGAGCGCTAATATAAGATCTGATTACCAATCGGTCACTTAATAACATTAGCCCGATGTACATTCACCACCCAAACTGCAGGGAAGGTGGTCAGGGTTACACTGGAATAGTGCTTAGTAAGGGCGGAAGTGACATCACACATCGGTTATAAGAAAGGGCAAAGAACTGAATAAGAGGAGTGGGATGATGAACGATCCGGCATCCTGACGAAGCCTTTACAGGTGAAACGTGAAGATCACCAATCCACGGTCCGGACACACCAACAAGCTGACCGCTGTGGAATAGTTCTAGTCTGCCAGCAGACACCCGCACCTCCAAAGCAGCGAAACGGATTACCTTTCAAGCAGGACTTCCACGTAGTGAGTACTAAAGCAAGCAAGTACTTATCCGTAATACTGACTTTCCGCCGCCGTTTTAACCTTGTTGGAGAAGCTCAGCATTATTCTTTTTCCATCAGGAGCTACACTGGTACGCAAATATTGTAATTGTCACCGAGTGTAAACATAAATAAGGACATTAAAAACCATATGGTGGTAGAGTAAATCGCATAAGTGTTTCTACCATACAACATCTTTGGACAACAAAGTGTCCCCTTACGTGTTTTTTGTTTGTATGTCATTTTATCTCTGTTTTTTGTATACCGATATTAGGACCTTTTCTGAAATACACACAGATATCTTATTATTGTATATTCCTACTAATTTTATACAAATAAACTTGTCACGATCCGGGTATCTGGACGCCATTTCTTACCCATCAGATGCCTCCTAAGGCTGGCTCAGCGCTCCAGGACCGGATCCCATCTGTTATCCTGATGTGTACATTCCTGTATCCTCTCCTGTCACTCTGGAACGCTGTCACAGTAAACGCCATATTACACCTGGCATGGCGTCTCCCGCGGCCTCCGCCGCCGTCCCTGAACTTCTGCATGCAGAGTGTCTGAGTGGCGATTACGTCAGCCGCGGCCTCCGCTGTGTCCGCGTGGTTGGATGTGCATCTGTCAGCCTGGCGCCTCCTGTCTCCGGTGGCCGGCGCCGCCATTACTGTTTTCATTACCACATGGATTACAAACCAAACTTCCCTCCAAGTGTCTGCATGGGCGCAGCCATCTTGGATTCTGTCAGCTGATCATTTCCACCAATCTGTTCTCAGTATTGATAATCTGCATAATTGCCTAGCCAATCCCTTCCTTGCTGCAGGTATAAATACACTGTGCCTGAGCAAGGAAGGCGTCAGTGCTTTGGTTGTCAAACCTAGTTCCTGTTTGTCTCTCTCCTGTGATTGTCTTCCAGGTTCCAGCTCCTGTCTCAAGACTTCCACCATAGAGACCCGCACCAGCATTCCACCTGCGGTGTAGCCTGACTCTCCAATCCATTGTGGATTCATCTGTTTCCAGCTACAACATTACCTGCTTCCAGCTCAGCTTCCAGCAGAGTACAGCTTCCCTTAAAGGGCCAGTGTCCTTTCTACACTTTGCCACTCTCCACCGGTATTATTATTTCTCCGCTCTCAAGTTCTACATTTCAGTTCATATTTCATCGCTCCCAAGTTCATTTATTATTTAACTGGTTCCAGCCAGTATCCACTCCGTGCTAACAACAGTCTGGTTCCAGCCAGTATCCACAGCAGCTGTTTTACCTTCAGCAACCCAGCTTTTCCTGGAACACCAGCTGGCACAATCCTGGGTTATCTCCATTGCTACAGTCGGGCCTGGTAAGGACTTTCCATCTAGAAGATCATAAGAACTATCTCACACTACCAGTGCCCTGTGGCTCCTGCCATCCTGTAGTACCCAGGAACTGTATTTATTATTTGCTGACTTTTACGTTTTCTTTTACTGCTGCTGTGTTGCGGAGTTGTCATAATAAACATCATTGACTTTTATCCAAGTTGTCGTGGTCACGCCTTCGGGCAGTTATTATTCATGTTACTTACATGTCCAGGGGTCTGATACAACCTCCCAGGTTCCGGTACATCTCAGCCCCTACAACTGAGGCTGCCTCCCGTCAGCTCAGGCCCTCAGTTGTGACAGTAAGCACTGACCTAATGAATCCAGCCGGAGACCAGGATCAAGCGGCCAGGCCGATGCAAGAACTGGCAGCCCGACTAGAACATCAGGAGGCTGCACAGGGCCACATCATCCGCTGTCTCCAGGATCTCTCTACTCGGCTGGATGGGATTCAGACAACTCTCCGTGGATCAGGCGCATCTGGTGCGTCAACCACAGTGACTCCAGCTATAACCCCACCCACCTTACCCATTTCTGCTCCACGTCTTCGTCTTCCAACGCCAGCAAAATTTGACGGATCTCCAAGATTCTGCAGGGGATTTCTCAACCAGTGTGAGATTCAGTTTGAGCTACAACCTGGCAATTTTCCCAGTGACCGTACAAAAATTGCCTACATCATCTCTCTTCTCAGTGGCTCCGCCCTTGACTGGGCATCACCGTTATGGGAGAGGTCCGACACCCTGCTATCTTCTTACACTGCATTCGTGTCAACATTCAGGCGCATCTTCGACGAGCCAGGCCGGGTAACCTCAGCTTCATCCGAGATTCTCCGTTTACGCCAGGGGTCACGTACTGTAGGACAATATCTGATACAGTTCCAGATCCTGGCATCCGAACTGGCATGGAACGACGAGGCCCTGTATGCTGCATTCTGGCATGGCTTATCTGAGCTTATTAAAGATGAGTTAGCTACCAGAGACTTACCTTCTAAGTTAGATGAGCTAATCTCACTCTGCACGAAAGTTGATTTACGTTTCAGAGAGAGAGCAACTGAGCGTGGAAGATCATCTGCTCCAAAATCTTCTGCTCCTCCTCCTCGTCAACTGTCACCATCTAAAGATGAGCCCATGCAAATTGGCCGTTCCCGTTTAACTCCTGCTGAGCGCCGAAGACGTCTCTCTGAGTCTCTTTGTCTTTACTGTGCAGCTCCGTCTCACACCATCAATGCCTGTCCCGAACGTCCGGGAAAACTCCAAACCCTAGCTCGCCCAGGAGAGGGCCGGCTAGGAGTAATGATCTCCTCTCCATCTCCTCATGATTGTAATCTCCCAGTCTCGCTTCAAGTTGCTCAACGTTATCGGAACGTCATTGCTCTCCTTGATTCCGGAGCAGCTGGGAACTTTATTACTGAAGCCTATGTTAAACGGTGGTCCCTACCCACCGAGAGACTTCCTTCCTCCTTTTCCTTAACTGCCGTGGATGGCAGTAAAATTTTTGATACTGTTATTGCTCTAAGGACTCTACCAGTTCGTCTGAGAGTGGGAGTTCTTCATTCCGAACTTATTTCACTTTTAGTGATTCCAAGAGCCACACATCCTGTGGTCCTGGGCCTTCCATGGCTCCGTCTTCACAATCCTACATTTGATTGGACGACTACGCAAATCCTGGCATGGGGTTCCTCCTGTGCAGAGACATGTTTGTTTAAAGTATTGCCTGTCTGTTCTTCCTCCCCCAGGTCGTCTGATGTTCCACCTCCTCCATATCAAGATTTCACGGATGTGTTCAGTAAAGCTTCTGCTGATATCCTTCCTCCTCATAGAGAATGGGACTGCCCGATTGATCTCGTTCCAGGGAAGGTTCCACCTCGAGGCCGAACTTATCCGTTGTCTCTGCCTGAGACGCATTCTATGGAGGAATACATTAAAGAGAACCTAGCAAAGGGGTTCATTCGACCTTCTTCTTCCCCAGCCGGCGCAGGCTTCTTTTTTGTAAAAAAGAAAGATGGTGGTCTGCGGCCGTGCATCGACTACAGAGGTTTGAACGACATTACCATCAAGAACCGTTATCCTTTACCCCTGATTACTGAGCTCTTTGACAGAGTTAGCGGAGCTACCATCTTTACAAAGCTGGACTTGCGAGGTGCATACAATCTCATCCGGATCCGTGAGGGTGACGAGTGGAAGACCGCCTTTAACACCCGTGACGGACATTATGAGTACCTCGTCATGCCCTTCGGATTGAGCAATGCTCCAGCTGTCTTCCAGCATTTTGTCAATGAGATCTTCAGAGACATTCTATACCGTCATGTCGTGGTCTATCTAGACGATATCCTCATTTTTGCCAACGATTTAGAGGAACATCGTTTTTGGGTTAAAGAGGTTCTGTCCCGTCTCCGTGTCAATCATCTCTATTGCAAATTAGAAAAATGCGTCTTTGAAGTCAAGTCCATTCCGTTTCTAGGGTACATTGTGTCCGGTCCCGGACTAGAGATGAATCCTGAGAAACTACAAGCAATTCAGAATTGGCCGGTACCCTTAACCCTCAAAGGGGTCCAGAGGTTCTTAGGGTTCGCCAATTATTACCGAAAGTTTATACGAGACTTTTCCACCATTGTGGCGCCTATTACTGCTTTCACCAAGAAGGGTGCTAACCCGTCCAAGTGGTCTGAAGAAGCCATGCAAGCTTTTCATCTTTTAAAACAGAGGTTCATCTCTGCGCCTGTCCTGAAACAGCCTGACATCGACTCTCCTTTCATCCTAGAGGTGGATGCCTCCTCCGTTGGAGTAGGAGCGGTGTTAGCTCAGAGGGCTAAAGATGGCCATTTACATCCTTGCAGTTTCTTCTCCCGGAAGTTCTCCCCAGCTGAGCGCAACTATGCCATTGGCGACCAGGAGTTGCTAGCCATCAAGCTCGCTCTAGAAGAGTGGAGGTATCTGTTGGAGGGAGCTTCTCATTTAATCACCATACTTACAGACCACAAGAACCTTTTATACCTGAAGGGCGCACAATGTCTCAACCCTCGTCAGGCCAGATGGGCACTTTTCTTTTCCAGGTTCGACTTTAAACTCCAGTTCTGTCCGGGCTCTCAGAATCGCAAGGCCGATGCCCTTTCCCGCTCATGGGAGCAAGAAAATGAGTCAGAGTCTTCAGACAAGCATCCTATTATAAATCCGTTGGCATTCTCCACGGTAGGGATGGACTCTACGCCCCCATCAGGGAAAAGTTTTGTGAAGCCGATGCTAAGGAAGAAGCTCATGCATTGGGCCCATGCTTCCCGTTTTGCCGGACATACAGGTATCCAAAAAACCCTGGAGTTTATCTCTAGGTCCTATTGGTGGCCAACTCTGAAAAAAGACGTCTTGGAGTTTATTGCATCTTGCCCAAAGTGTGCCCAACATAAAGTATCCCGCCAGTCGCCTGCGGGGCAACTGGTTCCACTATCCGTTCCCCGTCGACCATGGACCCACTTGTCGATGGATTTCATTACAGACTTACCCATGTGCAACAAGTTCAATACCATCTGGGTGGTAGTTGACCGGTTCACCAAGATGGCACACTTCATTCCTCTCACCGGTCTTCCGTCAGCTTCCAAGTTGGCTCAAGTATTCATACAAGAGATCTTCCGACTCCACGGTCTTCCTGAAGAAATTATCTCAGATCGAGGAGTTCAATTCACAGCCAAATTCTGGCGAAGTTTATGTCAAATCCTCCAAGTCAAGCTAAAGTTTTCCACGGCTTACCATCCTCAGACCAATGGTCAAACCGAGAGGGTGAATCAGGACTTGGAGGCCTTCCTCCGCATCTATGTGTCCTCCTCTCAAGATGACTGGGTTCAATTACTTCCCTGGGCCGAGTTCTGTCATAACAACCAGTATCATTCTTCATCTGCTTCAACACCATTCTTCACTAACTTTGGATTCCACCCTAAAGTCCCTGAGTTCCAACCGCTTCCAGCAACTTCTGTTCCCGCAGTGGATATCACCTTGCATCAGTTTGCCAATATCTGGAAGAGCGTACGATCAGCTCTGCTCAAGGCATCGTTCAGGTACAAGAAGTTTGCGGATAAGAAGCGTCGAGCAGTTCCTGCTCTCAAGGTGGGTGATCGGGTATGGTTATCCACGAAGAATTTGAGGTTAAGAGTTCCCAGTATGAAGTTTGCACCTCGCTATATCGGTCCTTTCAAGATTGAACAAGTCATCAATCCTGTTGCTTACAGACTCCAGTTGCCTCCCTTCTTAAAAATACCCAGGACATTCCATGTTTCCCTGTTGAAACCGCTGATCTTGAATCGGTTTCATTCCTCACTTCCTCCAACTCCGAAAGTCCAAACTCAACGAGGCGTTGAGTATGAAGTGGCCAAGATCCTGGACTCACGTCACCGTTACGGTCAACTACAATATCTTATTGACTGGAAGGGTTATGGTCCTGAGGAACGGTCGTGGACCAATGCTTCTGATGTCCATGCTCCTGCCTTGGTCCGGAGATTCCATTCCAAGTTTCCTCAAAAGCCAAAGAAGTGTCCTGGGGCCACTCCTAAAGGGGGGGGGGTGCTGTCACGATCCGGGTATCTGGACGCCATTTCTTACCCATCAGATGCCTCCTAAGGCTGGCTCAGCGCTCCAGGACCGGATCCCATCTGTTATCCTGATGTGTACATTCCTGTATCCTCTCCTGTCACTCTGGGACGCTGTCACAGTAAACGCCATATTACACCTGGCATGGCGTCTCCCGCGGCCTCCGCCGCCGTCCCTGAACTTCTGCATGCAGAGTGTCTGAGTGGCGATTACGTCAGCCGCGGCCTCCGCTGTGTCCGCGTGGTTGGATGTGCATCTGTCAGCCTGGCGCCTCCTGTCTCCGGTGGCCGGCGCCGCCATTACTGTTTTCATTACCACATGGATTACAAACCAAACTTCCCTCCAAGTGTCTGCATGGGCGCAGCCATCTTGGATTCTGTCAGCTGATCATTTCCACCAATCTGTTCTCAGTATTGATAATCTGCATAATTGCCTAGCCAATCCCTTCCTTGGTGCAGGTATAAATACACTGTGCCTGAGCAAGGAAGGCGTCAGTGCTTTGGTTGTCAAACCTAGTTCCTGTTTGTCTCTCTCCTGTGATTGTCTTCCAGGTTCCAGCTCCTGTCTCAAGACTTCCACCATAGAGACCCGCACCAGCATTCCACCTGCGGTGTAGCCTGACTCTCCAATCCATTGTGGATTCATCTGTTTCCAGCTACAACATTACCTGCTTCCAGCTCAGCTTCCAGCAGAGTACAGCTTCCCTTAAAGGGCCGGTGTCCTTTCTACACTTTACCACTCTCCACCGGTATTATTATTTCTCCGCTCTCAAGTTCTACATTTCAGTTCATATTTCATCGCTCCCAAGTTCATTTATTATTTAACTGGTTCCAGCCAGTATCCACTCCGTGCTAACAACAGTCTGGTTCCAGCCAGTATCCACAGCAGCTGTTTTACCTTCAGCAACCCAGCTTTTCCTGGAACACCAGCTGGCACAATCCTGGGTTATCTCCATTGCTACAGTCGGGCCTGGTAAGGACTTTCCATCTAGAAGATCATAAGAACTATCTCACACTACCAGTGCCCTGTGGCTCCTGCCATCCTGTAGTACCCAGGAACTGTATTTATTATTTGCTGACTTTTACGTTTTCTTTTACTGCTGCTGTGTTGCGGAGTTGTCATAATAAACATCATTGACTTTTATCCAAGTTGTCGTGGTCACGCCTTCGGGCAGTTATTATTCATGTTACTTACATGTCCAGGGGTCTGATACAACCTCCCAGGTTCCGGTACATCTCAGCCCCTACAACTGAGGCTGCCTCCCGTCAGCTCAGGCCCTCAGTTGTGACAGTAAGCACTGACCTAATGAATCCAGCCGGAGACCAGGATCAAGCGGCCAGGCCGATGCAAGAACTGGCAGCCCGACTAGAACATCAGGAGGCTGCACAGGGCCACATCATCCGCTGTCTCCAGGATCTCTCTACTCGGCTGGATGGGATTCAGACAACTCTCCGTGGATCAGGCGCATCTGGTGCGTCAACCACAGTGACTCCAGCTATAACCCCACCCACCTTACCCATTTCTGCTCCACGTCTTCATCTTCCAACGCCAGCAAAATTTGACGGATCTCCAAGATTCTGCAGGGGATTTCTCAACCAGTGTGAGATTCAGTTTGAGCTACAACCTGGCAATTTTCCCAGTGACCGTACAAAAATTGCCTACATCATCTCTCTTCTCAGTGGCTCCGCCCTTGACTGGGCATCACCGTTATGGGAGAGGTCCGACACCCTGCTATCTTCTTACACTGCATTCGTGTCAACATTCAGGCGCATCTTCGACGAGCCAGGCCGGGTAACCTCAGCTTCATCCGAGATTCTCCGTTTACGCCAGGGGTCACGTACTGTAGGACAATATCTGATACAGTTCCAGATCCTGGCATCCGAACTGGCATGGAACGACGAGGCCCTGTATGCTGCATTCTGGCATGGCTTATCTGAGCTTATTAAAGATGAGTTAGCTACCAGAGACTTACCTTCTAAGTTAGATGAGCTAATCTCACTCTGCACGAAAGTTGATTTACGTTTCAGAGAGAGAGCAACTGAGCGTGGAAGATCATCTGCTCCAAAATCTTCTGCTCCTCCTCCTCGTCAACTGTCACCATCTAAAGATGAGCCCATGCAAATTGGCCGTTCCCGTTTAACTCCTGCTGAGCGCCGAAGACGTCTCTCTGAGTCTCTTTGTCTTTACTGTGCAGCTCCGTCTCACACCATCAATGCCTGTCCCGAACGTCCGGGAAAACTCCAAACCCTAGCTCGCCCAGGAGAGGGCCGGCTAGGAGTAATGATCTCCTCTCCATCTCCTCATGATTGTAATCTCCCAGTCTCGCTTCAAGTTGCTCAACGTTATCGGAACGTCATTGCTCTCCTTGATTCCGGAGCAGCTGGGAACTTTATTACTGAAGCCTATGTTAAACGGTGGTCCCTACCCACCGAGAGACTTCCTTCCTCCTTTTCCTTAACTGCCGTGGATGGCAGTAAAATTTTTGATACTGTTATTGCTCTAAGGACTCTACCAGTTCGTCTGAGAGTGGGAGTTCTTCATTCCGAACTTATTTCACTTTTAGTGATTCCAAGAGCCACACATCCTGTGGTCCTGGGCCTTCCATGGCTCCGTCTTCACAATCCTACAATTGATTGGACGACTACGCAAATCCTGGCATGGGGTTCCTCCTGTGCAGAGACATGTTTGTTTAAAGTATTGCCTGTCTGTTCTTCCTCCCCCAGGTCGTCTGATGTTCCACCTCCTCCATATCAAGATTTCACGGATGTGTTCAGTAAAGCTTCTGCTGATATCCTTCCTCCTCATAGAGAATGGGACTGCCCGATTGATCTCGTTCCAGGGAAGGTTCCACCTCGAGGCCGAACTTATCCGTTGTCTCTGCCTGAGACGCATTCTATGGAGGAATACATTAAAGAGAACCTAGCAAAGGGGTTCATTCGACCTTCTTCTTCCCCAGCCGGCGCAGGCTTCTTTTTTGTAAAAAAGAAAGATGGTGGTCTGCGGCCGTGCATCGACTACAGAGGTTTGAACGACATTACCATCAAGAACCGTTATCCTTTACCCCTGATTACTGAGCTCTTTGACAGAGTTAGCGGAGCTACCATCTTTACAAAGCTGGACTTGCGAGGTGCATACAATCTCATCCGGATCCGTGAGGGTGACGAGTGGAAGACCGCCTTTAACACCCGTGACGGACATTATGAGTACCTCGTCATGCCCTTCGGATTGAGCAATGCTCCAGCTGTCTTCCAGCATTTTGTCAATGAGATCTTCAGAGACATTCTATACCGTCATGTCGTGGTCTATCTAGACGATATCCTCATTTTTGCCAACGATTTAGAGGAACATCGTTTTTGGGTTAAAGAGGTTCTGTCCCGTCTCCGTGTCAATCATCTCTATTGCAAATTAGAAAAATGCGTCTTTGAAGTCAAGTCCATTCCGTTTCTAGGGTACATTGTGTCCGGTCCCGGACTAGAGATGGATCCTGAGAAACTACAAGCAATTCAGAATTGGCCGGTACCCTTAACCCTCAAAGGGGTCCAGAGGTTCTTAGGGTTCGCCAATTATTACCGAAAGTTTATACGAGACTTTTCCACCATTGTGGCGCCTATTACTGCTTTCACCAAGAAGGGTGCTAACCCGTCCAAGTGGTCTGAAGAAGCCATGCAAGCTTTTCATCTTTTAAAACAGAGGTTCATCTCTGCGCCTGTCCTGAAACAGCCTGACATCGACTCTCCTTTCATCCTAGAGGTGGATGCCTCCTCCGTTGGAGTAGGAGCGGTGTTATCTCAGAGGGCTAAAGATGGCCATTTACATCCTTGCAGTTTCTTCTCCCGGAAGTTCTCCCCAGCTGAGCGCAACTATGCCATTGGCGACCAGGAGTTGCTAGCCATCAAGCTCGCTCTAGAAGAGTGGAGGTATCTGTTGGAGGGAGCTTCTCATTTAATCACCATACTTACAGACCACAAGAACCTTTTATACCTGAAGGGCGCACAATGTCTCAACCCTCGTCAGGCCAGATGGGCACTTTTCTTTTCCAGGTTCGACTTTAAACTCCAGTTCTGTCCGGGCTCTCAGAATCGCAAGGCCGATGCCCTTTCCCGCTCATGGGAGCAAGAAAATGAGTCAGAGTCTTCAGACAAGCATCCTATTATAAATCCGTTGGCATTCTCCACGGTAGGGATGGACTCTACGCCCCCATCAGGGAAAAGTTTTGTGAAGCCGATGCTAAGGAAGAAGCTCATGCATTGGGCCCATGCTTCCCGTTTTGCCGGACATACAGGTATCCAAAAAACCCTGGAGTTTATCTCTAGGTCCTATTGGTGGCCAACTCTGAAAAAAGACGTCTTGGAGTTTATTGCATCTTGCCCAAAGTGTGCCCAACATAAAGTATCCCGCCAGTCGCCTGCGGGGCAACTGGTTCCACTATCCGTTCCCCGTCGACCATGGACCCACTTGTCGATGGATTTCATTACAGACTTACCCATGTGCAACAAGTTCAATACCATCTGGGTGGTAGTTGACCGGTTCACCAAGATGGCACACTTCATTCCTCTCACCGGTCTTCCGTCAGCTTCCAAGTTGGCTCAAGTATTCATACAAGAGATCTTCCGACTCCACGGTCTTCCTGAAGAAATTATCTCAGATCGAGGAGTTCAATTCACAGCCAAATTCTGGCGAAGTTTATGTCAAGTCCTCCAAGTCAAGCTAAAGTTTTCCACGGCTTACCATCCTCAGACCAATGGTCAAACCGAGAGGGTGAATCAGGACTTGGAGGCCTTCCTCCGCATCTATGTGTCCTCCTCTCAAGATGACTGGGTTCAATTACTTCCCTGGGCCGAGTTCTGTCATAACAACCAGTATCATTCTTCATCTGCTTCAACACCATTCTTCACTAACTTTGGATTCCACCCTAAAGTCCCTGAGTTCCAACCGCTTCCAGCAACTTCTGTTCCCGCAGTGGATATCACCTTGCATCAGTTTGCCAATATCTGGAAGAGCGTACGATCAGCTCTGCTCAAGGCATCGTTCAGGTACAAGAAGTTTGCGGATAAGAAGCGTCGAGCAGTTCCTGCTCTCAAGGTGGGTGATCGGGTATGGTTATCCACGAAGAATTTGAGGTTAAGAGTTCCCAGTATGAAGTTTGCACCTCGCTATATCGGTCCTTTCAAGATTGAACAAGTCATCAATCCTGTTGCTTACAGACTCCAGTTGCCTCCCTTCTTAAAAATACCCAGGACATTCCATGTTTCCCTGTTGAAACCGCTGATCTTGAATCGGTTTCATTCCTCACTTCCTCCAACTCCGAAAGTCCAAACTCAACGAGGCGTTGAGTATGAAGTGGCCAAGATCCTGGACTCACGTCACCGTTACGGTCAACTACAATATCTTATTGACTGGAAGGGTTATGGTCCTGAGGAACGGTCGTGGACCAATGCTTCTGATGTCCATGCTCCTGCCTTGGTCCGGAGATTCCATTCCAAGTTTCCTCAAAAGCCAAAGAAGTGTCCTGGGGCCACTCCTAAAGGGGGGGGGGTGCTGTCACGATCCGGGTATCTGGACGCCATTTCTTACCCATCAGATGCCTCCTAAGGCTGGCTCAGCGCTCCAGGACCGGATCCCATCTGTTATCCTGATGTGTACATTCCTGTATCCTCTCCTGTCACTCTGGGACGCTGTCACAGTAAACGCCATATTACACCTGGCATGGCGTCTCCCGCGGCCTCCGCCGCCGTCCCTGAACTTCTGCATGCAGAGTGTCTGAGTGGCGATTACGTCAGCCGCGGCCTCCGCTGTGTCCGCGTGGTTGGATGTGCATCTGTCAGCCTGGCGCCTCCTGTCTCCGGTGGCCGGCGCCGCCATTACTGTTTTCATTACCACATGGATTACAAACCAAACTTCCCTCCAAGTGTCTGCATGGGCGCAGCCATCTTGGATTCTGTCAGCTGATCATTTCCACCAATCTGTTCTCAGTATTGATAATCTGCATAATTGCCTAGCCAATCCCTTCCTTGCTGCAGGTATAAATACACTGTGCCTGAGCAAGGAAGGCGTCAGTGCTTTGGTTGTCAAACCTAGTTCCTGTTTGTCTCTCTCCTGTGATTGTCTTCCAGGTTCCAGCTCCTGTCTCAAGACTTCCACCATAGAGACCCGCACCAGCATTCCACCTGCGGTGTAGCCTGACTCTCCAATCCATTGTGGATTCATCTGTTTCCAGCTACAACATTACCTGCTTCCAGCTCAGCTTCCAGCAGAGTACAGCTTCCCTTAAAGGGCCGGTGTCCTTTCTACACTTTACCACTCTCCACCGGTATTATTATTTCTCCGCTCTCAAGTTCTACATTTCAGTTCATATTTCATCGCTCCCAAGTTCATTTATTATTTAACTGGTTCCAGCCAGTATCCACTCCGTGCTAACAACAGTCTGGTTCCAGCCAGTATCCACAGCAGCTGTTTTACCTTCAGCAACCCAGCTTTTCCTGGAACACCAGCTGGCACAATCCTGGGTTATCTCCATTGCTACAGTCGGGCCTGGTAAGGACTTTCCATCTAGAAGATCATAAGAACTATCTCACACTACCAGTGCCCTGTGGCTCCTGCCATCCTGTAGTACCCAGGAACTGTATTTATTATTTGCTGACTTTTACGTTTTCTTTTACTGCTGCTGTGTTGCGGAGTTGTCATAATAAACATCATTGACTTTTATCCAAGTTGTCGTGGTCACGCCTTCGGGCAGTTATTATTCATGTTACTTACATGTCCAGGGGTCTGATACAACCTCCCAGGTTCCGGTACATCTCAGCCCCTACAACTGAGGCTGCCTCCCGTCAGCTCAGGCCCTCAGTTGTGACAAAACTATTTTATTATAATTACACTATTCTTATTTTCCATATTGTTGTTTAGAGTAAGTGCTGGGAGTAATCCCCTCTTTTTAGATACACAGCAATAATTACCTAGGTAGTATGCTGTTTCAAGACTAATACTAACATATATGCTGTACCGCTTTCTCTCTATACTTATTCAGTGGACTCTCATTCATGATTCAGGGATGCGAACCTCTGTTGTGAGACAAAGGATTACACACCTCTGTCTTACGTGGACAGCAGATCCACATACTTTTTTACTTTTTTCTTTCTCTCTCACTTCCTTCCCCCCACCCCCCTCTTTTTCATTCCCTTCGCCACCCTTCTTTGCTCTTTTTGGTCCTTCCCCACTGGTTTCTTCCTGAATTCCATTCGATATATGGGCTTATTCATATAATACTCCGGTGCACTTTCATTAGTGTGTCTGAACTATTGGCCATTTTTTCCTACTACCATACCCCAATGCACATGCCCAGTTTCATCTGATCTTGGAAGCCAAATGGTGGTGGGCTGGGTCAGTACCTGGAAGGGAGACCGCCAGGGAATACCCAGTGGAGTAGGAAGGCACAGATAAACCATTCTGACAAAAACACTAACAGCAGGATCACCACTCTTTCTTACTTACTTCTGAACTAAAGGGCATCTCTACCTATCCTATATATGCTACAATAAACAATGAATAATAAACATTGTGGACACTTGTGATATACCTGTATCAAATCTCGCGTAATTTGCACTATTAGCATCGTGATCCCAGTGAGTGGGACTACCCTCACACTAATTGGGTCTTATTAATACAAATTTGCTTTGTACTGATCCACGGCAGACGGAAGTAGCATTAACTGTATCTACTTTCCTATCTGGTATCACCTCACATGTTGATGGATCGGAACATATTCTGTTTTTAAAGCTTTGCAGTGTTTGGATGCCAATTTTATTTTATGTGAAGAATTAATAAAAGTTAAGCCTTAATCCTATTACTTACTATCATGTTTGACCGATTTAACAAAGAGTGCGCCCAAACAAGAGTCTTCTTTTCTTTCCTACATTCAATGAGGCACTCCAAACAGGTGTGCTGCTGCACGTAGCAGCCAACATCCTAGTTGCTAGGAGACAGCCGGACTACAGACAGGACAAAGTTGCAGCAGCAACTCATAACACAGCCAATGTGCCAGAGTAGCAGGAAGAATACAATTCAAGTCAAGCGGAAAAGATAGTGCCATATTAATCACTTGCCTGGCATGGTCGCATCAGATGCAACCATGCCTGCTAGTGTTTTATCTGATCTGGTCACACAGGATGCGACCAGTCATATAAACAGTGTTAGCAGCAGCAGGGAAGGGAAACTTCCCTCCGCTGCTGCTGTCAGAGGGACCGGAAGGTCCCTCTGCCTCCCTTTACTCTCCCCTACTGATTGCCATGTTACCAATCACTGCTGATTGGTCAGCACGGTAGGACCCCCCCCCCCTCTCCCTCCAGTGGTTGAAGACAATAGCAGCAGCTGGGGAGTGTAAATTATCCCCCTCCAAGCCCCCTCTGTGTACCTGGAGGCTATCCTGGATTTCAAAATGAAAGCTGCGATGGTCGCAATGTTTCCGATGGTCATAATGTTCCCGTTCGATGTTTGAAAAATATTTAAAAAAAAATCCCCCAAAAATTTTTTCACGTTTTTTTCCCCCACATTTTTTTTTACTAAAATCATTTTGGACAGGGTTAAATTCATGTTCTTCACCTAATTCACTCATAAACCCCCCCCAATGATTTCGGAGCGTTTTTTTGAGAAATAAATCATCAGTTAAATGGTTAAAGCCCTGTAGAACACTGTGAGCCAAGACCGAGTTCAGCGCTCCAGGGATAGTCCAGGTTCCTGTTGCTGGTTCCTGGTTCTTGCTGCTGTTGCTACTACTTCTTCTGGACAGGTTTATAGTGAGGGGAGACTCATGCCTTGAAAAGTCCCCAGAAGGGGTTGAAATGCATTGGTAGGGATCAACATTGGTGGTGTAATGAGGACAATTGCAAGCCTGAGCAGAGTACCAGGAAGCCTACCTGGGACGCCTTCTGGTGATATATCCTCTATGCTCCTATTAAAGAACTGACCGTTGCCAGTTCTTTTTAAGCTGGTAGCTGAAATACTATGGCAAAAGCCCTTCTTTGAGATATTACAGTATGTGGAAGAAGTGTAGAATATTGAATGAACGTTACTGTTTGACTATACTATTCAGACCCTAAAGGAGTGAAATACAAGTTTTATAAGGGAAATATTGTTCATTGCTTTTTTATTGGTAGCGTCTGGAAAACTCGCCTTTCTTTTCATTATAGGAGAAACACTGGATATAGTTGCAAGTCTTCGTTTCTTGTTTAGGCAGCACTCCAATTTTCTAGAGTTGGTCAGTGTCCGCTTCATGTGGTAGAAACCTAGCACTGTACTACACCACACCCAGAGATATTTGCCTGTGCCTGTGATACAGTATTTGTCTTCCATTGCCATACACTGCTGGGACTACTCCACCACGCATTCCTATTATACATTCCATGGATTAATTAGTGCTTATTGCTTGCCACATTCATACACCTGTTAAAGGGGAGTACGTTTTAGTAAGTAATGAATCCCCAGTTGTTTAATTAACCTTGTGGCAAAAAATGAGTGCCTAAATTAATTAGAGTATCAACGACTTGGTGTCCAAGTAAACTTACGTGAGCATACATATTAGAGTCCTGGGCAGAGATTCATACCAAAATAAAACCTACTCTGGCATTAGAGGCAAAATTCAGGAAGGTTCTTCAAGAACCAAAACTATGATATATTCACTTACATCATATAAATTCACCATAAATCTGAAGGTACAAATCATGGAGTATATTGTATCATTTATTAATACTGTTGAGACCCAATGGTACCTAACAGCCGCATCCTGAAAATTCAGTATCTACATAAGATGAAACTGGAAAAGCAGAAACCAGGGCTGTTTCTAGACAATCTAGGTCCCAGTGCGAGCATAAAAAAAATGCTCCCCCCCAAATACAAATTAAAAAATGCGCCCCCCCCCAATAGACATAAAAAAAAAACTTATTTTGTGCGCGCGAGGGGGCTTGACCTTGCTAAAATGGGCATGGCCTCGCATGAAAAGACTACCTTACACCCCAGTTTTTGACCCTGCAACAACAGACTTCAACCATCACAGGAGAAAAAAAACATTCCACCATATTAAGCCCCACACAGTAATGCCCCTTCCACCATATTATGCCCTCTGCACCATATTGTGCCATACACCGCAATGCCCGTGATACATTATGTCCTACAGTAAAGCTTCTAATAACTTTAAAATTACCTGCTCATTGCTAGGGGTTTCATGTGCTGGATGTCATGCTCGTTGCCAGGGGTTTCATGCTCTGGGATACATGTTCATTGAAACATTTTGGTGCTAATAACCCCATTCTAAAAATTCCAGTAAGTTTCACATCTGCATTGCAGAATGAAGCAGCTGTCATCTAATTTCTTTGCACTTCTCACTAATTCAAGGGGTTTAGTATGAAATACCTACAATCAAAATCCCGACGGTCAAAATACCAACAACAATTGACCGACGGTCAAAATCCCTACAAGGTCAAAATACTGACAAGGTCAAAATACTGACATTTAAAATACAAACAAGGTAAAAATACAGACTTTTAAAATGTCAACAGGTCAAAAAATTTACACAGTTTTCATTGTTTTTTTGGGTGTGTATGTCAACATAGGTTGACATGGACACCGTATGCTTCGGGCACGGTGCTTTGCTGTGCTCGGCACACTATTATATTGCCCCTTCATGTCCACTGGGATGGTACAAGTATGAACAAGTCAGTTTTAATGAAAAGATCATGAAAAACTCTTTGACCTGTCAACATTTTAACTGTTGGTATTTTGACAATGTAGGGATTTAGACCTTGTCGGGATTTTGACCATCGGTCAATGGTTGTCGGTATTTTGACCTTCGGGATTTTGATTGTAGGTACATTGACCGCATCCCAATTCAAGATGCCATGCCGATATACTGTTAATATATCCATTGTGAGATTAAATTATGCTGAGAGAAGGAATGTGTTTTATTCAGATTTATGATCCTGCAATGCTCAAGAAATCTTGTATTTAATGTTCCAGTCATCCATCCAATGGAATGGACCCCACACTTACAATGAATAGTGTATTCAACATATTTTGAATTGCATTTGATAAAATCTTTAATCAAAAGGTCTCTTTAATCATGAATGGTTGAAAATAATTATATTTATATTGGCAGAATTTGCAGATAATACATCCAATGCTTTCAAACAGAAAAACCCAATGGGCCTCTGCTGTAGCCAAAGACAATTACTGTCTCTTACATAGTATTTTATTTTTTATCTCAAATGAAAAACTAGGGTTTATCATATAGATTTAGTGCTTTGTCAAAAATGACATTAACAGAATATTCTAATATTGACTTTAATTTATCATATATGGTTTTCAAGGTTTGAAGAGGAAGAATATAAAATCATATACAGTTTGGCAATTCATCAAACAATTTTTCAGTTTTGCACAAATGAAATTCATTCTTTTAGGGACAAGATTTCTCCAGTTGCTTGCTCAAACGTGAATCTTAAGAAACATAATCATATGCGTTTCACCTGACAAAACTTTCTTCAGGGGTTATTCTTTAATTGGGCAAGAAAAAAAGGCATTTGGTTTACCCCAGTACCCTGAATGATAACAGTAACCAGATATAAATCCCACATAATAATAGACTTCAGAGATCTTCGTTACACATATTTGCGCAAATGTGTGGTTAAGCCCCAAAGCCGCATCAAGGCGTCTCTGTATATTTGGGGTCCCTAGCGCTATATCTAGGTGCACGGTGTGGCACCCCAAAACACCAGCATAAGCCAGAAAGCCCAGCGTAGCATACCAGTGAAAAAACTATAGTGTTAATAAATTAGCATTTAGGAAGCCGAAGCTATAGAGAGGGTGATACATACATGAAATGTAATTAAAGTAGAGAAATAGTGTTAAAAAATTAATGAGTGAAAAGTGTTAATAGAATGTAAAGGTATGCCACACTAAAGCCACCCAGCTCAGCCAGTCCAGAGGCTCCACACCTCACACCTCCATTACCCCAATCTGGATCTAATATTAACCAGCAAGGAGCCACATGATAATGGCTCCTTACTACAATATGTCTAAGCTAAGCGCTACCTACCTTGGAGCAACCCCATAATGCTCCATGTGGCATGTCAGGGCCTGCACCTCCACCTAATGCAGGAACCTCTCTGCCTCTCACAACAGACATATATATTGGTAGATGCTCAATTAGCTTAGTGATATCATTCAGGTGCTCGAAAGGGAGGGGTATTTCTGAGCAAGAAAAAAAGGCATTTGGTTTCCCCCAGCACCCTGAATGATAACAGTAACCAGATATAAATCCCACATAATAATATAATTCAGAGATCTTTGTTACACATATTTGCGCAAATGTGTGGTTAAGCCCCAAAGCCGCATCAAGGCGT
The DNA here is from genome assembly GCF_028390025.1 of Pseudophryne corroboree. Classification (NCBI taxonomy): domain Eukaryota; kingdom Metazoa; phylum Chordata; class Amphibia; order Anura; family Myobatrachidae; genus Pseudophryne; species Pseudophryne corroboree. The sequence goes on along the minus strand of NC_086444.1, from coordinate 992,954,003 downwards.
CTCTGTATATTTGGGGTCCCTGGCGCTATATCTAGGTGCAGGGTGTGGCACCCCAAAACACCAGCATAAGCCAGAAAGCCCAGCGTAGCATACCAGTGAAAAAACTATAGTGTTAATAAATTAGTATTTAGGAAGCCGAAGCTATAGAGAGGGTGATACAAACATGAAATGTAATTAAAATAGAGAAATAGTGTTATAAAATTAATAAGTGAAAAGTGTTAATAGAATGTAAAGGTATGCCACACTAAAGTCATCCAGCTCAGCCAGTCCAGAGGCACCACACCTCACACCTCCATTACCCCAATCTGGGTCTAATATTAACCAGCAAGGAGCCACATGATAATGGCTCCTTACTACAATATGTCTAAGCTAAGAGCAACCTACCTTGGAGCACCCCCATAATGCTCCATGTGGCATGTCAGGGCCTGCACCTTGTGAGAGGCAGAGAGGTTCCTGCATTAGGAGGAGGTGCAGGCCCTGACATGCCACATGGAGTATCTGAATGAATGAAATATTCTTATTTAATACTTTGTTCTTTACATAGTTGAATGTGCTGAGAACAAAATCACACAAAAATTATCAATGGAAATCAAATTTATTGACCCACGGAGGTCTGGATTTGGAGTCACACTCAAAATTAAAGTGAAAAAAACACACTACAGGCTGATCCAACTTTGATGTAATGTCCTTAAAACAAGTCAAAATGAGGCTCAGTAGTGTGTGTGGCCTCCACGTGCCTGTATGACCTCCCTACAACGCCTGGGCATGCCCCTGATGAGGTGGCTGATGGTCTCCTGAGGGATCTCCTCCCAGACCTGGACTAAAGCATCCGCCAACTCCTGGAAAGTCTGTGGTGCAACGTGGCGTTGGTGAATGGAGCGAGACATGATGTCCCAGATGTGCTCAATTGGATTCAGGTCTGGGGAACGGGCGGGCCAGTCCATAGCATCAATGCCTTCATCTTGCAGGAACTGCTGACACACTCCAGCCACATGAGGTCTAGCATTGTTTTGCATTAGGAGGAACCCAGGGCCAACCGCACCAGCATATGGTCTCACAAGGGGTCTGAGGATCTCATCTCGGTACCTAATGGCAGTCAGGCTAACTCTGGCAAGCACATGGAGGGCTGTGCGGCCCCCAAAGAAATGCCACCCCACACCATTACTGACCCACTGCCAAACCGGTTATGCTGGAGGATGTTGCAGGCAGCAGAAGGTTCTACTTGGCGTCTCCAGACTCTGTCACGTCTGTCACATGTGCTCAGTGAGAACCTGCTTTCATCTGTGAAGAGCACAGGGCGCCAGTGGCGAATTTGCCAATCTTGGTGTTCTCTGGCACATGCCAAACATCCTGCACAGTGTTGGGCTGTAAGCACAACCCCCACCTGTGGACGTCAGGCCCTCATACCACCCTCATGGAGTCTGTTTCTGATCATTTGAGTAGACACATGCACATTTGTGGCTTGCTGGAGGTCATTTTGCAGGGCTTTGGCAGTGCTCCTCCCGTTCCTCCTTGCACAAAGGCGGAGGTAGCGGTCCTGCTGCTGAGTTGTTGCCCTCCTATGGCCTCCTCCACATCTCCTGATGTACTGGCCTGTCTCCTGGTAGCGCCTCCATGCTCTGGACACTACGCTGACAGACACAGCAAACCTTCTTGCCACAGCTCGCATTGATGTGCCATCCTGGATGAGCTGCACTACTTGAGCCACTTGTGTGGGTTGTAGACTCCGTATCATGCTACCACTAGAGTGAAAGCACTGCCAGCTTTCAAAAGTGACCAAAACATCAGCCAGAAAGCATAGGAGCTGAGAAGCGGTCTGTGGTCACCACCTGCAGAACAACTCCTTTATTGGGGGTGTCTTGCTAATTGCCTATAATTTCCACCTGTTGTCTATTCCATTTGCACAACAGCATGTGAAATTGATTGTCAATCAGTGTTGCTTGCTTCCTAAGTGGACAGTTTGATTTCACAGAAGTGTGATTGACTTGGAGTTACATTGTGTTGTTTAAGTGTTCCCTTTATTTTTTTGAGCAGTGTTTTTATATATATATATATATATATATATATATGCAACAGCAATGAAGTAGACAGGTTTTAAGACTCTGTGATAGTGTAGGACCTGCATGAAGGTGGGGTACCTCGGCGATCGGTTTGCAGGCATCCGTGCATTGGCCAATCCACTAACTAAACCTCCATCTTTTATTTATTGAATTGTTGAGGATCAGTGAGCTTACTTTGGTGAGTGCTGGGTTTTCTGTTTGTATATATATATATATATATATATATAAAACAGTGTTTTATATATATATATAACAGTTTTACTAAACCACGGGTTCAGTACTACATAAAACAAAACCAAGTTGTTCACACCACAACTTAGGGTAACAAGAATCTCCCTGGCTGTTTAATATCACACAGCCGTCAGGTGGTTATAGAAACAGCATACAGTCTACCAAAACAATGAATCAAGCAGTGTAAAACCTTTTGCTAACAGCACTACAAATAAATAAGCAGCGTCCCGTTTCAGTGAAAGTGCGTCTTGACAGAACCACTGATACCGAACTCCCTTCAGACATATGCAGTCTTCCAGACCCCTGACACTAGCCCTCTTACAGGCCCTAGCTTCTGGCTGCTAGTCAGCATCAGAGGTCCTGCACCTGTGAAAGCTTCAGCCCTTTCTAGGTATCCTACAGGTGCACAATTACTCAGCCACCCTGGCTGTAGAACTCACAAGACCTGGGCTGACCTTTGTGGATGGGGCCCGCCCTCTTCTCCCATCCACCCCCAGGGACCCTTACTGGTTTTCTACAAAACTAAACTACAGGAGCTAAAATAGTTCCTGCTGTCTCCCAGGGGTTTTTCTAAAGTCTGCTGTAGGCATTTTCCAGGTCATCGCAAAATATGGAACGGATCCCATTTCCATTTTGCGAGGCTCCTTTCGACTGGTCTGACAATCCACTTCAGACCGTCTGGAGTCTCTCTCATCACATACCTTCCCCCTACGCTTTTCCTTACTATGGAAAGTAACTTTTCCTTCCAGGGGCTTTACGGTCTCGTAGCACCTGGACAAAGCGTCAGCATTTTTGTGATGGGTTCCAGGTCTATGTCCCACCTTGAACTTGAACTGATGAAGTGCCAAAAACCAACGTGTTACTTTAGCATTGACTTCCTTATTCAACTGCACCCAACGAAGCAGAGTATGGTCTGTTACCAGGATAAATTCTTGGCCCAGAAGGTAATACTTAAGAGACTCAAATGCCCATTGAATGGCGAGATGCTCCAACTCGACAATGGTATATCTTGTTTTCCTGGGTACTAACTTTCTGCTTAAGTAAAGGACTGCCTGCAAGGTTCTCCACTAACTCGTCAACTCGCGGGGTATGCGTCAAAACGTGATACTTGATTACGTTTTTGGAAATCATTGCAAAACCGAATTGTCCCATTTGGTTTTGATACAAATACTATGGGATTGGACCAATTGCTTTGTGATTCCTCAATCACACACAGGTCCAGCATTTCTCGGACTTCTGTGGCACAGCTTTCCATCTCGCCTCGGGTATCCAATATGGTTTTTGTCTTACGATGACTCCTGGTGGTGTATAAATTTCATGCTCGGTCAGAGATGTTCTTCCAGGCTTGGATAAGAAAACATCTTGATTCCGATCAACCAGAGCTCTCACCTCTGCTACCTGTTGTCGAGTTAGAGTTTCTCCTACAGGCACTTCAGCCACCTCTGGTTGAGAAGCAGCCAGAGCCGACGTGGATCCTCTTTTAACCAAGGTTTGAGTAAGTTGACGTGATAGATCTGTTCTGGGTGTCTTCTCCCAGGTTGTTTGACCTTGTAATTAACTGGACCCACAGCCTCTATGATTTCATAGGGTCCATGCCAATGAGCATACAACTTACTCTCCAGAGTTGGAACCAGGACTAATACCTTATCCCCCGGGTGGAACTGCCTCATTTTCGCAGTAGCATCATAATATCATTTCTGGCAGGGTTTGGCTTCAACAAGATTTTCCAGGATGATAGGAGCAATCATGTGAAGTCTCTCGTAGAGCTGGGCTACAAATTGTATCACACTGGGTTCTTCTGGGTGTTGTCTTTCCCAACTTTCCTTTATCACATCCAGTATGCCTCTAGGCTGTCTCCCGAAGAGTAGCTCAAACGGGCTGAACCCTGTGGAGGCCTGCGGGACTTCTCATATGGCAAACATTAGGAACGGCAGTACTTCGTCCCATTCTTAGCCATTCTCACTAACAGCTCGTCTTATCATAGACTTCATGGTTCTATTGAACTGCTCCTCCAGACCATCCGTTTGCGGGTGGTAGACTGAGGTATGCAGCCTCTTTTTTTTTTTTTTTTTTAACAATTTTTTTATTGAAGCACAGAGCAATCAGTAACAGACAAGACAAATAGATACAACATATGTAACATTCTGAAGTGAGCACTTTGATACAATATGACTATGTTGTTACATTCCATTCAAAAAGAACCTTAGCTGACACAAATAAAACAGTTCTAGACACAATAATGAAAACCACTTGGTAAATCTGCATATTACAGCAGAGAATATCTGCACTGAATGCCTCAGCTTCACCACTGCTTTTTCAAATTTTCCCAAACCAAAAGAAATAGGAAGCAACTGCTGGTCAGCAGTCTATTTCCCGGAAAACCTTACACTAAACATTATGGTATATTTTAATGAACAGAAATTAATTCAAGACAATATTAGTCACTTAGCTCAACTAGCAATTTTGATAATGCAATCAGGAGGTGAGCATTTCGGCAGCATTCTGTTGCAATTTACCAAATAGCTTGAGAGCATATACCGTATAAATAATATAAAAAGGTGAATAATAAACTACTAAACAAAGTATTTACGTAGCATTTATGCCGCGAAATGAACAGTACTCAGACACAATGGTAATGTATGAGAAACAAAGTCAGGTTCACATAAGTTGAACAATGATTACTGAGGTGACCATTATAAAGCAGTCACCAAAAGCATCATGAAAAAATAAATAAAATCAGTGTTTAAACAAAGAAATAATACAAATTATAAGAAACGTTACAGCAACAGGAGAGAGTACAAAAAATAAACTGAATTAACAAAAACAAAAAAAAAAGGGGGAAGAGACGTATATGCATGACACATCAGGCAAGTATTGATATCCATAAGGCTTCGTAAACAAGATCGTAAGTAAGAACAGACTACAGGGAGTTATTTGAGCGCAGATAGCTGAAAATATTTTAGAATCAAGCTGTGTGAATTCGTACTAAGAAGCAACTTCCTGCCCAAATATATAAGTATAAATACACATGTACCTACAAAAAATGTAATAGGCAACATAAAGGCGGGACTAAGTGGTATGCACTATGCAGCCTCTTGATTTGCAGTTTCTGGCACAACTCTTTGAGAATGTGGGACATAAACGGAGTGCCCTGGTCAGTAAGGTTCTCTTTAGGGAAACCAACCCTGGTAAATAACAACAGTAGCTCCTTAGCAATGGTTGCAATTTTTGTGTTATGAAGAGGTATGGCTTCAGGGTACCACATTGCATAATTGAGAATTACCAAGACATGCTGGTTTCCTTTTTTCATTTTTTCCAGTGGACCCACTAAGTCCATTTCTATCCTCTCAAAGGGTACCTGTACAATAGGTATAGCTATTAAGAGAGCACAGAAGTGGGGTTTTGGACTGGTCCGTTGGCATGTGGGACACCGCTTGCAGTACGCCTTTACATCTGCATGTATTCCTGGCCAACAGAAACAGAGAAATATAATTCAAAAGGAGAACATTTCTGTACACTCTATCAATTGGCGCAAGGGGAATGCTGCCTGATAGAAACTATTGACTCAACTGGATATCACCCCTTAATCCAAAATAAATTGTACACATCTAAAACAGGAATAGAGTTAATAGCTTCTTTTGGCGCATGGGAAAAGCCTCAGAAATAAGGAAGTATTTGTACTTTCCTAATTACAATAGTATGGTGTTGTTATTCAGCGTACCCCAACTCACGCTGATATAGAGTAGGTTACACACATCAAGGTATCTTTTATTCTCCCATATCACACTCAAGGTATAAAGGTAATCCTGGGTATCGTACCCCAACTCACACAGCAATGAAAGTCAGGACTCCTATCAAGGTTTCTTTAGATGGTTCTTCTCAGAATGGTTCATGGAAGTGTATCCTCAATGTGTAATAGCCTCATAAGCATGAAATCAAAAGAAATATCCAATGTGTAGTAAATTCTATTAGCTTATACTACATATATGATTTATAATAATAAATCACTCCCGTGCCTAAATTGCACCCTTGCTCCTTCCACCAAATAAAACATCCTTATGGTACCATGTGCAATATCGACATGTGAGCCCTTCACCGAAGTATGTATAAGGTGTGCGTACCCCTCACTCACAGAATGAATATGGGGAAGACTCATATAACGGCATCTTTATGTGAAGAGATGTGCCTAGCGGGCGTACCCCAACTCACACATGGGTATGAAAGCTGAATCTCATCAAGGTATCTTTATCCAGTCCTTTCTCCCAACTGGTATCGAGTCACCAAAAGTCAAGCAAATCCCAAACGTGAAAACGAAATGTTCCACAAAAATGTTATTTAAATGATCATTGTGTGAGTAGCCATTCTTCCAACGGAATTACTTATAACTATCTGCATGCTTTTTAGATGAATTGTTTTATTGGCTCATTTTAAGTAAAAATTTTTGTGGAACATTTTAACGTTTGGGATTTGCTTGACTTTGGAGGAAGAAAAGATCCTTTTGAACACCCCCTCTTTTATTTGGAATTTGGAGGTCAAGTGTTCCCCCCTTTAAAGTTCTATAGAGGTTTTGGTGACTCGATACCAGTTGGGAGAAAGGACTGGATAAAGATACCTTGATGAGATTCAGCTTTCATACCCATGTGTGAGTTGGGGTACGCCCGCTAGGCACATCTCTTCACATAAAGATACCGTTATATGAGTCTTCCCCATATTCATTCTGTGAGTGAGGGGTACGCACACCTTATACATACTTCGGTGAAGGGCTCACATGTCGATATTGCACATGGTACCATAAGGATATTTTATTTGGTGGAAGGAGCAAGGGTGCAATTTAGGCACGGGAGTGATTTATTATTATAAATCATATATGTAGTATAAACTAATAGAATTTACTACACACTGGATATTTCTTTTGATTTCATGCTTATGAGGCTATTACACATTGAGGATACACTTCCATGAACCATTCTGAGAAGAACCATCTAAAGAAACCTTGATAGGAGTCCTGACTTTCATTGCTGTGTGAGTTGGGGTACGATACCCAGGATTACCTTTATACCTTGAGTGTAATATGGGAGAATAAAAGATACCTTGATGTGTGTAACCTACTCTATATCAGCGTGAGTGGGGGTACGTTGAATAACAACACCATACTATTGTAATTAGGAAAGTACAAATACTTCCTTATTTCTGAGGCTTTTCCCATGCGCCAAAAGAAGCTATTGACTCTTTTCCTGTTTTAGAAACAGAGAAATATTCTCTCGTTTTCCCTTCGCCTAGATGTCCACCCCAGAGATGCGTGTATGCATCAGTCAGCACCAGCGGTACATGTTTTCGGGGTACTAATAGCTGCTCTAGTTTACTCCCTTGGTTAACTATTACCCGCAGAGGCAGAACTCTGGGAGGCAATGGAGTCATCTGCCGCCGGGCTCCTGCTCTGAAGGGGGCACCTCTCCTCCCATTCTGTTAAACCATTGAATTAAGTTAATTGATACCTGTTGCTGTCTTTTCAGTGGCCGACTTCCTCACTGGTCCCTGCACCTTACAAATCACACCCTCTCTATTATACTGAATATACACATTTTACAAGTATCACACCCAGGATTAGAAACCACGACCTATTACACTGGAAGCTGACACCTTACTGATGAAGCTGTTTGCTCCTGTATAGGAAATATGAGAATTTTAACTACTGTATATGAAGATACTTCTCTGACAATTACACATAACTTCATATAGTTAGAATTCTCATGCTTCCCATACAGGAGCAAATAGCTCTATCAGTAAAGTGTCTGCTGTTAGTGTAACAGGTCATGGGTTCTAATCCTGGGTATGACTGCTAAGAAATGTGTGATTCAAAATAAAAGACAATTAAATGTATAAATATAGTATATCTATTTTTTTCACAACACTACACACACACACACACACACACATATACACACACACACACACACACACACACACACACACACACACACACACACACACACACACATATATTTATCTTAATATAGGAAATAAGGGGGCACCGATATTTATCTTGCCTCCGGGCAACTGTGACGAACTTACGCCACTGATTACCCGATATAGTAAGTATTTTATCAAAATGAAAAAAGGAGTCCTGTCAGGCAGGTAGGGAATATTAACCCTCCCATTGACCTCAACTACCTTGTCCTTTATATTATCAATAGCGGCATCATTCTGTTGATCCCTTGCAAAGTTCTCCAGGTCCACTTGCTGCAAGTTTTGGGCCCACTCTGGAAGAGGAACTGGGTGTTCTGGTACTTCCTTCGGGTAAGTCTGCTCATCACCACCTTCGCCTACAGCAACCACCTCAGATGATGCAGTATGAGAGTGCTTTGGTGGGTCATCAGATTTGTCCTCTGTCAAGCAAGAAGCTTACTAAAGCTTGGGGAATCCCGTCCCAGGATTAATGGATATAGCAGTTTAGGTCCAACTGCCACTGCAACGTAATAAGTTTGGCCTTTTACAGTGATAGGTAGTATGATATGGGGATACTTCTACGTAGTCCCATGCACACACAGGACGTTGCCCGATACCGGCAGTTGTTACACGTTCTTTGGCACAACGGCCGCTGCGACCAATGTTAATTCACTGCTGGAGTCTACCAAGGCCGTAAATTTCCATCCTCCAATTTGCACTGGTTCTCATATCAGAAGGGCTCGTCCTTGTGAAGACAACAAAAAGCAGAACACCATGTTCTCTTCTGTGCCTTTTGCAACACTGCAATCCATGGGATCCCTTCTTCTGGGACACATGCGTTTGTAGTGGCCAGGTTCACCACATTCATAGCATAATGGGGAGGAGCTCTCCTCAGTAGAGAATCCATTATTTCTAGACACAGGGACAGTAGGAAAAGACCACCGTGGTCGCTGTCCTGTCCCCAGTCCAGGAGAATAAGTCGTAGGTATTACCTTCACTGGCCGTCCAGCCAGTGAGTTCCGATCAGGGCCTTTAGCCATTTGGCCAGCTATCTCATATCTCTCCAGGGTGATTGCCAATGCCTCCAGATTTTGAGGGGTGGCGTGGATTACCCATCTTTGGTTGTTGTGATCCAGGGTGCGGATACACTGGTCCACAATTACCGTCTCTACTATCTGGTGAGAACCATTCTCTTCAGGCTGTATCCAACTATGGCCATACTTGGCTAACTCTGTCAATTGTATCCTGACAGGGGATCCAGACCGAAAAGTCCACTCCTTGAAGCGTTGTGCTTTACTCGTGGTGTTTAGGCCCAGCCGGGCTAAGATAGCAGCCTTTACTACTCCATAGTGTTTAGTTTGTTCCACAGACAAGTCGGCATATGCCCGTTGTGATATTCTGGTCAGATATGGTGCTAACCAATCGGCCTACGTATCTACCTTCCATTTTAACCGATGAGCGTTTTTTTCGAATATCAGAAGGTGTCACTGGCCTAGACTGAGAGTGTTGTAAACTCGGGGATTCTTCCGATGGTTGGGAAGAGGAACCACGACTGAGTTGGAGAAGGGAGGGCCTGATATAGGATCTCCTCATACAGGACGCTGACAGTGGAATTTGATGAAATAAGAAAGAGCTTTATTGCGAAAGAGAACAACTTAAAGTCAAATGTCAACAAAATAAATGAAGGGAAAGTCCAGACCCAATGGAGGGTTAAGTGAGCAGTAATGGGGATGCTGGTAATTGAAGAACTGTGGGTGATGTTGAAAGTCACTGATAACCTGTGGACCTTATGAGTGATGATTATTAGCACGGATGGTTGAAGAACTTGTAAATGGTGACAGAGACGCTGATGATGTGAGAAACTGAAGTGCAGGGGTTTTAGACGCTTTGAATTTGTAGACCTTGTGAATGGAGACTGAGACGCTGTGGATGTGAGGAATTGGAGTGCAGGGGTTTTTAGACGCTGTGGATCTGTAGAACTTGGGAACGGAGACTGAGACGCTGATGAAGTGAGGAATTGAAGTGCAGGGGTTTCTGACGCTGTGGATCTGTAGAGCTTGGGAACGGAGACTGAGACGCTGATGAAGTGAGGAATTGAAGTGCAGGGGTTTCTGACGCTGCGGATCTGTAGAACTTGAGAACGGAGACTGAGACTCTGATGAAGTGAAGAACTGAAGTGCAGGGGTTTCTGACGCTGTGGATCTGTAGAACTTGAGAACGGAGACTGAGACGCTGATGAAGTGAGGAATTGAAGTGCAGGGGTTTGAGACGCTGTGAGAGTATGGAACTTGTGAACAGAGACTTGAGCCGCTGATTCCTAGGAGCACGGATGACTGGAACGCAGGAAGGTTTCCGGCCGCTGAATACACCGAAGCTGGAGCAGTGAACTGGCAGCTGGAAATGCCGGAGGCACTGGGGTACGACTGCAGGAATCCTTGCCGGAAACAGGAGCACTGGCATCTACGTCAGGGAAGACGATACTCAGGCACTGAAGCTCTGTCTGGCGTCTGACTTTGAATCTCCCGCCAGCCCTGGATTGGCAGAGCAGTCTGATGATGTCACCCGCCCCCCGTCCACGCGACGCAGGGTGTCATGGTGGCGCCCATGCCCCGGAGAGCCGCCGGTAGCCGCGCCAACCAGACGCTGGAGCCCGTGGCCCACCGAAGGCAGTGGCCGCAACAGCGACCAGCAGACACGCAGGGGTAAGCGCGGCGAACGCCGCCTCTGGTGTGTGACAGTACCCCCTCCTCCAGGAGTGGCCCCTGGACACTTTCCAGGTTTTGTTGGATGTCTGGAATGGAACATCCGCACCAGTCGAGGAGCCGAAACTTCAGTAGCTTTGGCCCAGCTCCTTTCCTCGGGGCCAAAACCTTTCCATTCCACAAAATATTGTAGATTCTTGTGAAGATAGCGGGAATCAAGAATAGCTTTGATCTCGAAGTCCATACCCTCCTTAGCCTCTGCAGAGGTTGGCCTTGGAGACTTGGAATGAAACCGGTTCAAAACAAGAGGCCGAAGAAGAGAGACATGGAAGGCATTTGGTATCCGGAGATGGGAAGGCAATCCCAATTTGCAGACAACCGGATTCAAGACTTGTAACACGGGATAAGGACCGATGAACCTTGCAGCGAACTTCATAGTGGGCACCTTTAAACGAAGATTGCGGGTAGAGAGCCATACCCTGTCACCAACCTTGTATTGAGGAGCTGCCCGTCGCTTCCTATCCGCAAAGAACTTATAGCGACCGGAAACTCTCTTGAGATTGGCATGAACTCGACTCCAGATTTGGCTGAAATGCCGGAGAGTAGAGGCTGCAGCAGGAACTTCTTCTGGAGGACAAATGGGTAATTCCGGAACTTGGGGATGAAATCCGTAATTAATAAAAAATGGAGACTCACCAGACGAAGAGTGATATAGATGGTTATGGGCGAACTCGGCCCAAGGCAACAACTCCACCCAGTTATCTTGTGAGGGAGAGAGGTAAACACGGAGAAAAGTCTCTAAATCTTGATTGACGCGTTCAGTTTGCCCATTGGTCTGCGGATGATAGGCAGATGAAAACTTGAGTTTTATTTGTAGAGCCGAGCAGAGGGCTCTCCAGAACCTCGCCGTAAACTGTACTCCTCGATCCGAGACTATTTCTAGAGGTAACCCGTGCAGGCGGAAGTGCTCCCGAATGAATAACAAAGCCAACTTAGAAGCTGATGGTAATCTGGTCAACGGAACAAAATGTGCCATCTTAGAGAATCGGTTAATAATCACCCAGACGGTGTTATGACCCTTAGAGGGAGGTAGATCAGTAACAAAGTCCATAGAGATATGGGTCCAAGGCCTTGTAGGAATGGACAGTGGATGCAACAATCCCGCAGGCAGCAGACGTGGAGTTTTGTGCTGAGCACATTGAGGACACGAGTTGACATACTCTTGGACGTCCTTCTTCATAGTGTCCCACCAGTAAGATCTTCGCAGAAATTCCCACATCTTTTGAACTCCCGGATGACCAGAAAACTTAGAAATGTTGCAGTGGGCAACAGTCTTGGTCGAAATTTAGCTGGCACAGACATTCTTCCAGGAGGAGGACCCAACTCAGTGGGAGCCGCAGAGATAGAGACGGGACTGAGAATCAATGCTTTTTCGACCGTATTCTCCTCATCCGAAGCCATTACGGAACGGGATAGGGCATCCTCCTTGGTGTTAAGAGTTCCAGCTCGGTACTTAATGATAAACGAAAATCTAGCAAAGAAGAGTGCCCATCTTGCTTGACGGGGATTCAAGCACTGGGCCGTCTTGAGATACAGTAAATTCTTGTGATCCGTAAAAATTGTAATTAAGTGTTTAGCACCCTCCAGAAGATATCTCCATTCTTCTAAGGCAGATTTAATTGCCAGCAGCTCTTTGTCTCCAATGGAGTAATTAAATTCAGCAGGGGAGAACTTGCGAGAATGGAAACCACACGGATGTAACTTCCCATCTGGGGCGTACTGCGAAAGTACGGCACCTATGCCTACCGTAGAAGCATCCACCTCCAGGAAGAATGGTTTTAGGAAATCTGGCTGCTGAAGTACCGGGGCGGACATAAAGGCTGCTTTCAACTGTGCGAACGCTGCTACTGCTTCAGAGGACCAAAGGCTTGGGTCAGCCCCTTTCCTGGTTAGGGCAGTAATAGGCGCCACAATAGTAGAGAAACCCCTTATAAATTTCCGGTAGTAATTTGCGAATCCTAGAAATCGTTGCACTGCTTTCAGGGTAAGAGGCTGAGTCCAGTCCCGAATGGAAGAAAGTTTCTCCGGATACATACGCAACTCTGTTCCTGAAATAATGTAGCCCAAAAATGGAATAGAAGGGACCTCAAAGGTGCACTTGGAAATTTTGCCATAAAGATGGTTCTCTCGCAACCGAAGGAGTACTTCCTTAACTTGTAATCTGTGCTCAGAGAGATTCTTCGAAAATATCAGGATGTCGTCCAAATATACCACCACATTTAGGTACAACATGTTCCGGAAAACTTCATTAATGAATCCCTGGAAGACGGCGGGGGCGTTGCTGAGGCCAAACGGCATTACCAGGTACTCATAATGCCCGTCTCTAGTATTGAAGGCCGTCTTCCATTTGTCCCCTTGTCGGATACGTATTAGATTATATGCTCCTCTTAAGTCGAGGTTAGTAAAGACTCGAGCTCCACGAACTACATCAAAAAGCTCTGTGATGAGCGGCAGAGGATACTTGTTCTTTATGGTGACTTCATTTAGACCACGATAATCGATACATGGCCTCAGGCCTCCATCTTTTTTTTTCACGAAGAAGAAGCCTGCTCCCGCTGGGGAAGTGGAGGGACGGATGAATCCCTTCTGCAGATTAGACTTGATATATTCTGACATGGCTTGTGTCTCAGGAACTGACAAAGGATAGGTACGACCTCGAGGTGGCATTTTCCCCGGAATAAGCTCAATAGGACAGTCCCAGGGTCTAGGCGGAGGTAATTTATCGTCCGCCTGTTCCGAGAAGACATCTGTAAATTCTCGGTAAGCCTCTGGAATAGACTCCACGTCCGATTTAGCTGATGCACGAAGTGGGAAGACAGGAGTAAGACAATTCGAGTGACAGAAAGGACTCCAAGAAATTATCTGAGTCGACCTCCAGTCGACATGAGGGTTGTGAAGCTTGAGCCAGGGAAGACCAAGGACGAGATCGTGAGACATCTCCTGAATCACAAGGAACTCCAGTTGTTCTTGGTGCAAAGCTCCCACTTGCAGCTTAATTGGCATAGTCTGACTTGTAATCAAAGCATTAGGAATTTGGACACCATTAATAGCAGTTATCGTAATAGGTCGTTCGACCGACTGTAACTTCAAGCCCAAACTCTGGGCGCAGGAAAGGGAAATAAAATTCCCCGCAGCTCCTGAGTCCAACAGAGCCTTAACGGTTTTGACTTCTGATTCAGAAAACAAAGACACTGTAAGTAAACAATCCACTGCAGGAGAAGATTGAGAAACCACTCCTAGCTTGATTTCCCCGGAACAGGCTAGGACTGCCCGTTTCCCGGGCGAGACTTGCAAGACTTGAGGAAATGATCCGCGGCTCCACAGTAGAGGCAAAGTCTACCCTCACGCCGACGTTGACGCTCTTCTGGGGATAGCCGAGACCGATTAATCTGCATGGGTTCGTCTGGACTGGAATTAACAGTCTGCTTAGAAGGAAGAGATCGGAGCCTCGACCGGTCAGACTGACTACGTTCACCAGCTCGTTCCTGCATACGAAGATCCACCTTTACACAGAGTGAGATCAACTGTTCCAAGGAATCTGGCAAATCTCTAGTAATCAATTCGTCTTTTAAACGATCCGAGAGCCCGTTCCAAAAAGCAGCCCGAAGGGCATCATTATTCCAGCTCAGTTCAGAAGCTATAGTTTGAAAGTGAATTACATACTGTCCCACAGTACGAGAGCCTTGTCGAACTCGGAGCAAGTCAGCTGAGGCAGCAGTCGTCTTGCCAGGCTCGTCAAAGATCCTTGAGGCCAGGAAGTTGGTATAACTGGAAACTAACGGATCAGAACGCTCCCACAACGGTGACACCCACTCCAACGCTGAACCTTCAAGTAACGAGATAATATATGCCACTTTAGACCGATCAGTAGGGAAGTTGTGTGAGAGAAGTTCGAAATGTACCTCACACTGATTAAGGAATCCACGGCAATTCTTTGGATTCCCATTATAACGAGGAGGAGTGGGAAGCTGAAGGCGTGACCTGGTTCCAGACAAGGAGGAGACATTGCCAGAGACAACTACTGGAGTGGATACTGGAACTGGAGCTGGAACCACTGAAGCTAGTGAAGTCTGAATTTGATCCAGCCGACCAGACAATTCCTGGAGATAATGCACCACCTGATTCTGTGCTGCCTCCTGACTCTGCACTCGGGAAACTAGGTCCTGCATGGCGCTTGCCTCTGGGTTCCGATTCCCCGGGTCCATGTGGCCTGAGTATACTGTCACTGGCCTAGACTGAGAGTGTTGTGAACTCGGGGATTCTTCCGATGGTTGGGAAGAGGAACCACGACTGAGTTGGAAAAGGGAGGGCCTGATATAGGATCTCCTCATACAGGACGCTGACAGTGGAGTTTGATGAAATAAGAAAGAGCTTTATTGCGAAAGAGAACAACTTAAAGTCAAATGTCAACGAAATAAATGAAGGGAAAGTCCAGACCCAATGGAGGGTTAAGTGAGCAGTAATGGGGATGCTGGTAATTGAAGAACTGTGGGTGATGTTGAAAGTCACTGATAACCTGTGGACCTTATGAGTGATGATTATTAGCACGGATGGTTGAAGAACTTGTAAATGGTGACAGAGACGCTGATGATGTGAGAAACTGAAGTGCAGGGGTTTTAGACGCTTTGAATTTGTAGACCTTGTGAATGGAGACTGAGACGCTGTGGATGTGAGGAATTGGAGTGCAGGGGTTTTTAGACGCTGTGGATCTGTAGAACTTGGGAACTGAGACTGAGATGCTGATGAAGTGAGGAATTGAAGTGCAGGGGTTTCTGACGCTGTGGATCTGTAGAACTTGGGAACGGAGACTGAGACGCTGATGAAGTGAGGAATTGAAGTGCAGGGGTTTCTGACGCTGTGGATCTGTAGAACTTGAGAACGGAGACTGAGACGCTGATGAAGTGAGGAATTGAAGTGCAGGGGTTTCTGATGCTGCTGATCTGTAGAACTTGAGAACGGAGACTGAGACGCTGATGAAGTGAAGAACTGAAGTGCAGGGGTTTCTGACGCTGTGGATCTGTAGAACTTGAGAACGGAGACTGAGACGCTGATGAAGTGAGGAATTGAAGTGCAGGGGTTTGAGACGCTGTGAGAGTATGGAACTTGTGAACAGAGACTTGAGACGCTGATTCCTAGGAGCACGGATGACTGGAATGCAGGAAGGTTTCCGGCCGCTGAATACACCGAAGCTGGAGCAGTGAACTGGCAGCTGGAAATGCCGGAGGCACTGGGGTACGACTGCAGGAATCCTTGCCGGAAACAGGAGCACTGGCATCTGCGTCAGGGAAGACGATACTCAGGCACTGAAGCTCTGTCTGGTGTCTGACTTTCAATCTCCCGCCAGCCCTGGATTGGCAGAGCAGTCTGATGACGTCACCCGCCCCCCGTCCACGCGACGCCGGGTGTCATGGCGGCGCCCATGCCCCGGAGAGCCGTCGGTAGCCGCGCCAACCAGACGTCGGAGCCCGTGGCCCACCGAAGGCAGAGGCCGCAACAGCGACCAGCAGACACGCAGGGGTAAGCGCGGCGAACGCCGCCTCTGGTGTGTGACAGAAGGTAGGCTTCCGGATCATCTGAGGTGGTCATTTTATTTAATATGACCGGCTTATTTTCAGGCGCCTGATCCATCAACAACTGTGCCATCTGCTCTTGGGTCTTTTGCTGTGCCACCACAGCAGTGGTCAGTGTACGCAACAGCTCCTCCATATTGAGGTTCTTTACTACATAAAACAAAACCAAAGTTGTTCACACCACAACTTGGGGTAACAAGAATCTCCCTGGCTGTTTAACATCACACAGCCATCAGGTGGTTATAAACCCAGCATACAGTCTACCAAAACAATGAATCAAGCAGTGTAAAGCTTTTTGCTAACAGCACTACAAATAAACATTCACAACACAGTGTCCTGGGTTATAGTCACCAATGCGTGCAGCGTCCCGTTTCAGTGGAAATGTGTCCTGACAGGAACCACTGATACCAAACTCCCTTCAGACATATGCAGTCTTCCAGACCCCTGACACTAGCCCCCTTACAGGCCCTAGCTTCTGGCTGCTAGTAAGCATCAGAGGTCCTGCACCTGTGAAAGTTTTAGCCCTTTCTAGGTATCCTACAGGTGCACAATTACTCAGCCACCCTGGCTGCAGAACTCACAAGACCTGGACTGACCTTTGTGACCTGACCTCTTCTCCCATCCACCCCCAGGGACCCTTACTGGTTTTCTACAAAACCAAACTACAGGAGCTAAAATTGGTAAAGTGCTTCATGTGCAGTGTAAAAGAAAAAGAGGATAAGGTGATTTTAAGCGACCAATGGTGTCTTAAAACTTAGAGGAGACTCAAATTAAAAAATGATAAAAAATTTAATATAATTAGCACCAATTCAAAAGTAAATAAAACAATGGCCCTATACAAGGAGCCAAAAAAAATGAATAAGAAATCACTGGAACTACATATAAATATATAAGTTAGTATAAAATTGATAGTACAAACTTATATAAGACAGGAGAATAAATGTCCTAACAATAAAAAATTGGAAATAAGATCAGCATAAAAAATGTATAAATAAGATTCTTAGCTTTTGACAAGGTATGTATCATAACACCCAACGCGTTTCGTCCTATCTGGACTTCATCAAGGGGTGATAGGTAATTGGGACAGCTCATCTATATATACCTGTGTTAATGAGGAAGTGATAGCTACATCACTTCCTGTCAATTAACAGATGCCAAATTTAATAAACTGTTTATACATATCAAAACAGAGTGACAATAACCTTACAGCATAATATCACTATGCTGTGCAAAACCGCTTAGTAAAGGAACTGTTTTCATGTGTTTAAATTTGTAAAAAAGACAGTTGAAGTTCATGATCCCGAACTTCCTGTTCGGATCGTGGGTGACGTCACGTCCGCCCCACTTCCGGCGTCCGGCATTCTCCATTGCGCATGCGCTGGGTGCGGGTCGTAGAATGTTTGTGTCCGACATCAGCTGCGCATGCGCCTGTTCTCCCGTCCGATATCAGAGGCTTAAAACGTCCAGAAAATAGCGGCGGCCATGTTCTTGGAGTATGTTCTCACAGACATCTATTTGTATAATCAGGTAGTCGCGACGGCCATTTTTGATGTGACAATTCTTAATGGGAATATGCTCATAACCGAGAATAAAGAGAGAATAATGTGATTTAGGAGTATTGCTTATACAAATATCTCATATTTCTACTAGATTCTATTTGTACCCCTTGTCCCAGGTATAAGAATATTTAAACAGCCCATAGCATTGGATGCCTATGTGGTAGTTATAATTACAGCATTAGGGACAGGATTAGGTCAAATAGTGGAGGATCTTATAATGTAAAGGATTAGTTAAGGGGCCTATTGCGCTGATTCCTTACAGTATTACATCTTACATGCATGCAACTACACATGGAAATGGGGGTAAGTATGAATATAGTCATTCACACACGGAGGTGATGGTATTTGATATTACAGCAACAGACGTATTATTTCAGTTCATGATGAACGATACTCAGGTGTTAGCGGAATTAATGTGTATTAAAGCATATTTGCACCTCTTAGAAACACCAAAGTTCCCGTGGGAAGGAGAGAAAATAAGAATTTACTTACCGATAATTCTATTTCTCGGAGTCCGTAGTGGATGCTGGGGTTCCTGAAAGGACCATGGGGAATAGCGGCTCCGCAGGAGACAGGGCACAAAAGTAAAGCTTTCCGATCAGGTGGTGTGCACTGGCTCCTCCCCCTATGACCCTCCTCCAAGCCAGTTAGGTACTGTGCCCGGACGAGCGTACACAATAAGGGAGGAATTTTGAATCCCGGGTAAGACTCATACCAGCCACACCAATCACACCGTACAACTTGTGATCAAAACCAGTTAACAGTATGATAACAGAGGAGCCTCTGAAAGATGGCTTCCTAACAATAACCCGAATTAGTTAACAATAACTATGTACAATTATTGCAGATAATCCGCACTTGGGATGGGCGCCCAGCATCCACTACGGACTCCGAGAAATAGAATTATCGGTAAGTAAATTCTTATTTTCTCTATCGTCCTAGTGGATGCTGGGGTTCCTGAAAGGACCATGGGGATTATACCAAAGCTCCCAAACGGGCGGGAGAGTGCGGATGACTCTGCAGCACCGAATGAGAGAACTCCAGGTCCTCCTTAGCCAGAGTATCAAATTTGTAAAATTTTACAAACGTGTTCTCCCCTGACCACGTAGCTGCTCGGCAAAGTTGTAATGCCGAGACCCCTCGGGCAGCCGCCCAAGATGAGCCCACCTTCCTTGTGGAGTGGGCCTTTACAGATTTAGGCTGTGGCAGGCCTGCCACAGAATGTGCAAGTTGGATTGTGCTACAGATCCAACGAGCAATCGTCTGCTTAGACGCAGGAGCACCCATCTTGTTGGGTGCATACAATATAAACAACGAGTCAGATTTTCTGACTCCAGCTGTCCTTGCAATATATATTTTTAATGCTCTGACAACGTCCAGTAACTTGGAGTCCTCCAAGTCACTTGTAGCCGCAGGCACTACAATAGGCTGGTTCAGATGAAATGCTGACACCACCTTAGGGAGAAAATGCGGACGAGTCCGCAGTTCTGCCCTGTCCGAATGGAAAATCAGATATGGGCTTTTGTAAGATAAAGCTGCCAGTTCTGACACTCTCCTGGCCGAAGCCAGGGCTAGTAACATGGTCACTTTCCATGTGAGATATTTTTAAATCCACCTTTTTTAGTGGTTCAAACCAATGAGATTTTAGAAATTCCAAAACCACATTGAGATCCCACGGTGCCACTGGAGGCACCACAGGAGGCTGTATATGCAGCACTCCCTTAACAAAAGTCTGGACTTCAGGAACTGAAGCCAATTCTTTTTGAAAGAAAATCGACAGGGCCGAAATTTGAACCTTAATAGATCCCAATTTGAGACCCATAGACAATCCTGATTGCAGGAAATGTAGGAATCGACCCAGTTGAAATTCCTCCGTCGGAGCACTCCGATCCTCGCACCACGCAACATATCTTCGCCAAATGCGGTGATAGTGTTGCACGGTTACTTCCTTCCTTGCTTTAATCAAAGTAGGAATGACTTCTTCCGGCATGCCTTTTTCCTTTAGGATCCGGCGTTCAACCGCCATGCCGTCAAACGCAGCCGCGGTAAGTCTTGAAACAGACAGGGACCCTGCTGAAGCAAGTCCCTCCTTAGAGGTAGAGGCCACGGATCTTCCGTGATCATCTCTTGAAGTTCCGGGTACCAAGTCCTTCTTGGCCAATCCGGAACCACTAGTATCGTTCTTACGCCTCTTTGCCGTATAATTCTCAATACTTTTGGTATGAGAGGCAGAGGAGGAAACACATACACCGACTGGTACACCCAAGGCGTTACCAGCGCGTCCACAGCTATTGCCTGCGGATCTCTTGACCTGGCGCAATACCTGTCCAGTTTTTTGTTGAGGCGAGACGCCATCATGTCCACCATTGGTCTTTCCCAACGGGTTACCAGCATGTGGAAGACTTCCGGATGAAGTCCCCACTCTCCCGGGTGAAGGTCGTGTCTGCTGAGGAAGTCTGCTTCCCAGTTGTCCACTCCCGGGATGAACACTGCTGACAGTGCTATCACATGATTCTCTGCCCAGCGAAGAATCCTTGCAGCTTCTGCCATTGCACTCCTGCTTCTTGTGCCGCCCTGTCTGTTCACATGGGCGACTGCCGTGATGTTGTCCGACTGGATCAACACCGGTTTTCCTTGAAGCAGAGGTTCTGCCTGGCTTAGAGCATTGTAGATTGCTCTTAGTTCCAGAATGTTTATGTGAAGAGACGTTTCCAGGCTCGTCCACACTCCCTGGAAGTTTCTTCCTTGTGTGACTGCTCCCCAGCCTCTCAGGCTGGCGTCCGTGGTCACCAGGATCCAATCCTGTATACCGAATCTGCGGCCCTCCAATAGATGAGCACTCTGCAACCACCACAGAAGAGATACCCTTGTCCTTGGAGACAGGGTTATCCGCTGGTGCATCTGAAGATGCGACCCTGACCATTTGTCTAACAGATCCCTCTGGAAAATTCGTGCATGGAATCTGCCGAATGGAATTGCTTCGTAAGAAGCCACCATTTTTCCCAGGACTCTTGTGCATTGATGTACAGACACCTTTCCTGGTTTTAGGAGGTTCCTGACAAGCTCGGACAACTCCTTGGCTTTTTCCTCCGGGAGAAAAACCTTTTTCTGAACCGTGTCCAGAATCATCCCTAGGAACAGCAGACGAGTTGTCGGCATTAACTGGGATTTTGGAATATTCAGAATCCAGCCGTGCTGTTTTAGCACTTCTTGAGACAGTGCTAATCCCCTCTCTAGCTGTTCTCTGGACCTTGCCCTTATTAGGAGATCGTCCAAGTATGGGATAATTAATACGCCTTTTCTTCGAAGAAGAATCATCATCTCGGCCATTACCTTTGTAAAGACCCGAGGTGCCGTGGACAATCCGAACGGCAGCGTCTGAAACTGATAGTGACAGTTTTGTACAACGAACCTGAGGTACCCCTGGTGTGAGGGGTAAATTGGAACGTGGAGGTACGCATCCTTGATGTCCAAGGACACCATAAAGTCCCCTTCTTCCAGGTTCGCTATCACTGCTCTGAGTGACTCCATTTTGAACTTGAACTTCTTTATGTACAGGTTCAAGGACTTCAGATTTAGAATAGGTCTTACCGAGCCGTCCGGCTTCGGTACCACAAATAGAGTGGAATAATACCCCTTTCCCTGTTGTAGAAGAGGTACCTTGACTATCACCTGCTGAGAGTACAGCTTGTGAATGGCTTCCAAAACCGTCTCCCTTTCGGAGGGGGACGTTGGTAAAGCAGACTTCAGGAAACGGCGAGGCGGATCTGTCTCTAGTTCCAACCTGTACCCCTGAGATATTATCTGCAGGATCCAGGGATCTACCTGCGAGTGAGCCCACTGCGCGCTGAAATGCTTGAGACGACCGCCCACCGCCCCCGAGTCCGCTTGAGAAGCCCCAGCGTCATGCTGAGGCTTTTGTAGAAGCGGGGGAGGGCTTCTGTTCCTGGGAAGGAGCTGCCTGTTGGTGTCTCTTCCCCCTTCCTCTGCCTCGTGGCAGATATGAATATCCCTTTGCTCTCTTGTTTTTAAAGGAACGAAAGGACTGCGGTTGAAAAGTCGGTGTCTTTTTCTGTTGGGGAGTAGCTTGAGGTAAAAAGGTGGATTTCCCGGCTGTAGCCGTGGCCACCAAATCTGATAGACCGACTCCAAATAACTCCTCCCCTTTATACGGCAAAACTTCCATATGCCGTTTTGAGTCCGCATCGCCTGACCACTGTCGCGTCCATAAACTTCTTCTGGCCGAAATGGACATAGCACTTACCCGTGATGCCAGTGTGCAGATATCCCTCTGTGCATCACGCATATAAAGAAATGCATCCTTTATTTGCTCTAAAGACAGTAAAACATTGTCCCTATCCAGGGTATCAATATTTTCAATCAGGGACTCTGACCAAACTACTCCAGCACTGCACATCCAGGCTGACGCTATAGCTGGTCGTAGTATAACACCTGTATGTGTGTATATACTTTTTTGGATATTTTCCATCCTCCTATCTGTTGGATCTTTAAGTGCGGCCGTCTCAGGAGAGGGTAACGCCACTTGTTTAGATAAGCGTGTGAGCGCCTTATCCACCCTAGGAGGTGTTTCCCAGCGCGCCCTAACCTCTGACGGGAAAGGGTATAAAGCTAATAACTTCTTTGAAATTAGCATCTTTTTATCGGGGGCAACCCACGCTTCATCACATACATCATTTAGTTCTTCTGATTCAGGAAAAACTATAGGTAGTTTTTTCACACCCCACATAATACCCTGTTTAGTGGTACCAGTAGTATCAGCTAAATGTAACGCCTCCTTCATTGCCAAAATCATATAACGTGTGGCCCTACTGGAAAATACGGTTGATTCGTCACCGTCGCCACTGGAATCAGTGCCTGTGTCTGGGTCTGTGTCGACCGACTGAGGCAAAGGGCGTTTTACAGCCCCTGACAGTGTTTGAGGCGCCTGGACAGGCACTAACTGATTGTCCGGCCGTCTCATGTCGACAAACGACTGCTTTAGCGTGTTGACACTATCCCGTAATTCCATAAATAAAGGCATCCATTCTGGTGTCGACCCCCTAGGAGGTGACATCCCCATATTTGGCAATTGCTCCGCCTCCACACCAATATCGTCCTCATACATGTCGACACACACGTACCGACACACAGCAGACACACAGGGAATGCTCTTAACGAAGACAGGACCCCACTAGCCCTTTGGGGAGACAGAGGGAGAGTTTGCCAGCACACACCAAAAGCGCTATATATGACAGGGATAGCCTTATAATAAGTGCTCCCTGTATAGCTGCTTTTATAATATAATTTTTTGCCACTATTTTGCCCCCCCTCTCTTGTTTTACCCTGTTTCTGTAGTGCAGTGCAGGGGAGAGACCTGGGAGCCGTCCTGACCAGCGGAGCTGTGTAAGGAAAATGGCGCTGTGTGCTGAGGAGATAGGCCCCGCCCCTTTTCCGGCGGGCTCGTCTCCCGCTCTTTAGTGTATTCTGGCAGGGGTTAAATATCTCCATATAGCCCCGGAGGCTATATGTGAGGTATTTTTTAGCCAAATAGGTTTTCATTTGCCTCCCAGGGCGCTCCCCTCCCAGCGCCCTGCACCCTCAGTGACTGCCGTGTGAAGTGTGCTGAGAGGAAAATGGCGCACAGCTGCAGTGCTGTGCGCTACCTTTAGAAGACTGAGGAGTCTTCTGCTGCCGATTCTGGACCTCTTCATGTTTCAGCATCTGCAAGGGGGCCGGCGGCGAGGCTCCGGTGACCATCCAGGCTGTACCTGTGATCGTCCCTCTGGAGCTGATGTCCAGTAGCCAAGAAGCCAATCCATCCTGCACGCAGGTGAGTTCACTTCTTCTCCCCTAAGTCCCTCGTTGCAGTGATCCTGTTGCCAGCAGGACTCACTGTAAAATAAAAAACCTAAGCTAAACTTTCTCTAAGCAGCTCTTTAGGAGAGCCACCTAGATTGCACCCTTCTCGGCCGGGCACAAAAATCTAACTGGCTTGGAGGAGGGTCATAGGGGGAGGAGCCAGTGCACACCACCTGATCGGAAAGCTTTACTTTTGTGCCCTGTCTCCTGCGGAGCCGCTATTCCCCATGGTCCTTTCAGGAACCCCAGCATCCACTAGGACGATAGAGAAAGAGTATGTATTATTGATACAATATACTCATATCCCTCGCTCAAAAAATTACAGCACTCAGTCTTCCATGATGGTTCCCCATCTATGTACTAACTGGGCCCAGCACTGCTTGGCTTCCAAGATCGAACGGAATTGGGCATCTCCAGTGCGGTATGGCTGTAGTATTGGCGTGGTTTTTAGAGGTAATCATAATACAACAACGTGGTTGGGGAGGTGACCCTAGTGGAAATGACAACAGAGCAGAGACAGGTTGCCCAAGTAAGAAGAAGGTGTAGCCAGCTTACATCACAGAAAGGGGGCTATTTCGTAGCCCTCGTTGAAGCCGTCAGGGTGCAGGGTGTTCAGTTCGAAAATCCAATACATTTCCCTTTTTGATAAAAGGTTAGAGAGATCACCACCTCTCTCACCCAGTGAGACTAGCTCAATGCCCTTAAAAGTTAATTCGTCAGGATCCGAGTTATGGCAGGCATGGAAATGTTTCGGTACTGCATGTGTTAGTACTTTGTTTTTAATATTTCTTACATGTTCCTGAATACGGATTTTCAGAGGTCTTTTCGTTTTCCCTATGTATTGCATCCCACACGAGCACTCCAGCATGTAGATCACTGACACCGTATTACAGTTAATGAACTGCTTAATCTTATAATCTTTGGACCTATTGGTATTCTTGAAGGTTTTCCTATTAGGGTGTACGTACCGACACACATTGCAGCGGCCGCATTTATAACATCCAACGCATTTGGGCATGCTTGATCGTACTTCCGGATTTCTTAGCATGCTAGGTGCCACCAGATCTTTAAGATTTTGTGTCATCTCCTTCACTGTGTCATCTCCATCACCCCCATTTTCTACTTCCTACCTAAGGTGCATAAATCTATGACGAATCCCCCAGGGAGACCCATTGTGGCCGGGATAGATTCCCTGACATCACATTTGTCCGAATACGTGGACGTATTTCTAAGGAAACACGTGCTTAGTCTGCCAGCCTATTTGAAAGACACTACGTCTGTTCTCAACCTGATGGATTCCTTTGAATGGAAAGATACCTACAGATGGATTACCATAGATGTCCAGTCGCTCTACACCTGCATAGAACATGATAAGGGTGTAGAGTCCTGCAATGGATTCTTGAGTAAATATGCCGAGATCACAGAGGAGCACAGAACACATTTTTATGTGAATTGATGAATTTTATTCTGAAACAGAATTATTTTAAATTTTTAGACACTTACTTTTTACAAACCTGTGGCACCGCCGTGGGCACAATTTTCTCGACAAGTTTTGCTAATCTTTTTATGGGAAATTGGGAAAATGAGTACATTTTTAAGGACCACCCGTTCCAGCAGAATATTGCATTTTATAAACGTTATATAGACGACATTTTACTTGTGTGGGATGGTGACGGTGCTAGTTTTAAGGAATTTTTTATATATTTATCTAATAATTCTATGAACCTTCAATTCACTGCAAAGGAAAGCACAGAGAAGATATAATTTCTTGATCTGGTTTTGACACACACGGCCAACGAAGTGATTACTAAGAATTATATCAAGGAAGTGGATATGAACAGTTATGTACATTATCGAAGCAATCACAGTCAACAATGGAAGAATAATATTCCCTTTTCACAGTTCAACAGAATTGCTCGGAACTGTAAGGACATTGAGGACCGAGATCAGCAACTGCAGGTATACACTGAAAGATTCAAGGAAAAAGGTTATCCGAACCATCTCTTGGAAGAAGCAAACCTGAAGGCCAAGAAATTGGAGAGGAAACAACTTCTGAAATATAAAGCCAAGGAGAAAGGAGATGACACAGTGAGGTTTGTCACCACGTACAGTAGACATGAGAACATTATTAAGAAAACACTGAAAAAACACTGGAACATCCTACTTATGGATCCTATTTTGAAAAACTATCTCCCGAAGGATCGTTTAGTGGTATTCAGGAAGTCGCAAAATCTTAAAGATCTGGTGGCACCTAGCATGCTAAGAAATCCAGAAGTACGATCAAGCATGCCCAAATGCGTTGGCTGTTATAAATGCGGCCGCTGCAATGTGTGTTGGTACGTACACCCTAATAGGAAAACCTTCAAGAATACCAATAGGTCCAAAGATTATAAGATTAAGCAGTTCATTAACTGTAATACGGTGTCAGTGATCTACATGCTGGAGTGCTCGTGTGGGATGCAATACATAGGGAAAACGAAAAGACCTCTGAAAATCCGTATTCAGGAACATGTAAGAAGTATTAAAAACAAAGTACTAACACATGCAGTACCGAAACATTTCCATGCCTGCCATAACTCGGATCCTGACGAATTAACTTTTAAGGGCATTGAGCTAGTCTCACTGGGCGAGAGAGGTGGTGATCTCTCTAACCTTTTATCAAAAAGTGAAATGTATTGGATTTTCGAACTGAACACCCTGCACCCTGACGGCTTCAACGAGGGCTACGAAATAGCCCCCTTTCTGTGACGTAAGCTGACTACACCTTCTTCTTCTTACTTGGGCAACCTGTCTCTTCTCTGTTGTCATTTCCACTAGGGTCACCTCCCCAACCACGTCGTTGTATTATGATTACCTCTAAAAACCACGCCAATACTACAGCCATACCGCACTGGAGATGCCCAATTCCGTTCGATCTTGGAAGCCAAGCAGTGCTGTGCCCAGTTAGTACATAGATGGGGAACCATCATGGAAGACTGGGTGCTTTAATTTTTTGAGCGAGGGATATGAGGATATTGTATCAATAATACATACTCTTTCTCTCCTTCCCACGGGAACTTTGGTGTTTCTAAGAGGTGCAAATATGCTTTAATACACATTAATTCCGCGAACACCTGAGTATCGTTCATCATGAACTGAAATAATACGTCTGTTGCTGTAATATCAAATACCATCACCTCCGTGTGTGAATGACTATATTCATACTTACCCCCATTCCCATGTGTAGTTGCATGCATGTAAGATGTAATACTGTAAGGAATCAGCGCAATAGGCCCCTTAACTAATCCTTTACATTATAAGATCCTCCACTATTTGACCTAATCCTGTCCCTAATGCTGTAATTATAACTACCACATAGGCATCCAATGCTATGGGCTGTTTAAATATTCTTATACCTGGGACAAGGGGTACAAATAGAATCTAGTAGAAATATGAGATATTTGTATAAGTAATATTCCTAAATCACATTATTCCCTCTTTATTCTCGGTTATGAGCATATTCCCCTTAAGAATTGTCACATCAAAAATGGCCGCAGCGACTACCTGATTATACAAATAGATGTCTGTGAGAACATACTCCAAGAACATGGCCGCCGCTATTTTCTGGACGTTTTAAGCCTCTGATATCGGATGGGAGAACAGGCGCATGCGCAGCTGATGTCGGACACAAACATTCTACGACCCGCACCCAGCGCATGCGCAATGGAGAATGCCGGACGCTGGAAGTGGGGAGGACGTGACGTCACCCACGATCCAAACAGGAAGTCCGGGATCATGAACTTCAACTGTGTTTTTTACCAATTTAAACATATGAAAACAGTTCCTTTACTAAGCGGTTTTGCACAGCATAGTGATATTATGCTGTAAGGTTATTGTCACTCTGTTTTGATATGTATAAACAGTTTATTAAATTTGGCATCTGTTAATTGACAGGAAGTGATGTAGCTATCACTTCCTCATTAACACAGGTATATATAGATGAGCTGTCCCAAATACCTATCACCCCTTGATGAAGTCCAGATAGGACGAAACGCGTTGGGTGTTATGATACATACCTTCTCACAAGCTAAGAATCTTATTTATACATTTTTTATGCTGATCTTATTTTCAATTTTTTATTGTTAGGACATTTATCCTCCTGTCTTATATAAGTTTGTACTATCAATTTTATACTAACTTATATATTTATATGTAGTTCCAGTGATTTCTTATTAATTTTTTTTGGCTCTTTGTATAGGGCCATTGTTTTATTTACTTTTTAATTGGTGCTAATTATATTAAATTTTTTATCATTTTTTAATTTGAGTCTCCTCTAAGTTTTAAGACACCATTGGTCGCTTAAAATCACCTTATCCTCTTTTTCTTTTACACTGCACATGAAGCACTTAACCAATGAAGCACTTTACCACTTTACCAATGGTACTAAACACATAAAATACCGACCACAGACCACATAGTGTAAAAAACAAGTGCAACAAAATATATGGAAATTAGTGCAATACCGTGAGCCCACTCTCAAATATCTGGGTCAAAACCCAGATATTTGAGAGTGGGCTCACGGTATTGCACTAATTTCCATATATTTTGTTGCACTTGTTTTTTACATTATGTGGTCTGTGGTCGGTATTTTATGTGTTTAGTACCATATTAGACATGGACACCAACGGTATGTCCTCTTACACTATATAGTTATGTGCACACCCTCTGGCACATCATCAGCGGTGTTTCTGTAAGTTTGTTTTTGTTTTTACATGTTAACCGGGGCAACGCGGCTGGGACCCGGGACGTCACCATGCAACGCCACTTCCGGCAGATGTAATCACTCTAGGTGGGCGGAAGAACGGGCCCGGAACGGCGCGGCCAGCGGGAGCCAGGCATGGGGGAGGTCGTAAGGGGTGAGTGTGTCTATAAATGTACGTTTCTATGCACTGTATTGTTAATCCTGCCGAAGGGGTGAAATACCCCGAAACGTTGATTTGCTGATGCAGCTTTTGCACTAAAGTCACTTTGCTATTTCAGTCTCTGAGTGCCGCCTCATTCTTCTGCTGTGTATATATATATATATATATATATATATATACACAAGAAAAGTCCTGTACTCGCATCAAATTTTCAGGGTGGGTGCTATCCCAACAGAACGAGGTCCGCTGAATCTATCGATGTCCACACAGGTGGCGGGCGCACTCTCACAAATATATTCAATTTCTTTAGTAAATATCAACTGTTCTTTATTGTAGCCTCATAAATCGACGTTTCGATCCTTCCACAATTCCACATTTATTTTCGTGATATACAATCATTTAACAATGCTGAAGGGCACCCTGGGATCACATGGCAGGCTTCAACACACGGTTGGGCTGAATAGCTGCATTGAACTATTATGCACCCAGGATACATTGAACCTTGATTGTGATCACTATAGTTGCTATAGGACCATACATGATGCTGGCAGTCCTCCGGCCTTGGATACTGTCATCCTGTTTTTAAGCCCTTCAGCATTGTTAAATGATTGTATATCACGAAAATAAATGATATCGTACTGCCTTTCTTGAAAAAGATCCTGTGGAAGGATCGAAACGTCGATTTATGAGGCTACAATAAAGAACAGTTGATATTTACTAAAGAAATTGAATATATTTGTGAGAGTGCGCCCGCCACCTGTGTGGACATCGATATATATATATATATAAAACTAAACAACAATAACCCAAACTCGCGCTATATAGGATTTGGCAGCACCTCATATGAAAGTCTCCCTGCTAGTGGGAGATATATAAAGATAATGGATAAAAGTATTCAGAGGGCGCACTATGACTTCAACTCCAAATATTTGAAACCAGCATGAACCAAATGGCAATATTTTTTAATACAACATTAAAAACATTAAAATCATACAGAAGTATAATAGTTCATAAGCACATTATTCGTTTGTACATGTGTAACACTTCATAAATACTATCATAAACCCAACGCGTTTCGTCCTATAAGGACTTCATCAGGGGTACAGTTCGTGGTATGGATACTGTTTCGGGTGGGTCCCGTGTAACCATAAGGTTTATTATTAGTGATAACCGTATTCCACTGTTAATAAAGGTATTTGATGTGTGGTACTATTAAATGATACTCAAACATCAAAGGTCTTCCATGTAGAGTATGGTGGAGATATATTTGAGTTCAGAAAGGAGGGCAGTAGATAACTTCTGAATGTTTTCTCAGTTCATTTGAGGAAGCTAGACACTATCTCTTCCTTATTCATGGTAGTGTTCAAGTGTTGTGTATGTATAGGCCTGAGTCCGTGACGCAGTATTGATTGGCAGAGTCACTGTTTGGTTGCCATTGGCCTATCTGGATTCCTGTTTGGTATCTTTGATTCTAGTTCTAAAAATTCTATCTGATCTCCCCCAAACCATTGAAGACAGTTTATTATTGGCTATGGGCACTTTCTGAACTCAAATATATCTCCACCATACTCTACATGGAAGACCTTTGATGTTTGAGTATCATTTAATAGTACCACACATCAAATACCTTTATTAACAGTGGAATACGGTTATCACTAATAATAAACCTTATGGTTACACGGGACCCACCCGAAACAGTATCCATACCACGAACTGTACCCCTGATGAAGTCCTTATAGGACGAAACGCGTTGGGTTTATGATAGTATTTATGAAGTGTTACACATGTACAAACGAATAATGTGCTTATGAACTATTATACTTCTGTATGATTTTAATGTTTTTAATGTTGTATTAAAAAATATTGCCATTTGGTTCATGCTGGTTTCAAATATTTGGAGTTGAAGTCATAGTGCGCCCTCTGAATACTTTTATCCAATATATATATATATATATATATATATATATAGGTCTAACACTCAGAGATCCGGATCCAAGTCTGGCTTGGGGTTTCCCACCTGAGGCAAAACATCAATCTCTCACTCTCAGATTCTTGCAGGTTTTGGACTGCATAAAGGTGATTGGCACGTAACCTCACACTGGCAATGGAGCTTCTATGGTGCAGTTCGTCCATGGGCGCTGTGTCTGTCCAGGCATGCAGTATTGTTCATTCAGGGGCTGTTTTGTCATCCAGGGGGTGCTGTGTCCATCCAGGGGTGCTGTGTCCATCCAGGGTTGCTGTGCCCGTCCAGGGGTGCTGTGTCCTCCAGGGGCTGCTGTATCCATCCAGGGGCTCGGATGTGTCCTTCCAGGGGCTCTGCTCCAGTGGATTAAAAAAGTTACAAATAGAAATTAAAAAAAAAACATTTTTTTTTTTTTTTTGGTGTTGTATCCCAGTTTAATATTCTTACAAGTACTGTGATGATGCAGGTCGTACCCAATTTCATACAAGTATTTTGACACTGTAAGCCGTACCGCAGTGTAATATTCATACAAGTATTGTGACGCTGCAGGCCGTACCACAGTGTAATATTCATACAAGTATTGTGACACTGCAGTTCGTACTACAGCTTAATATTCATACACGTATTGTGACTAGGGAGGCCAATCCCGGGCCGTTTTTTCAATCCCGGGATTCGGGATTGAAAAACGGTCAATCGCGGGATTCCCGGGATCCCGGGATTGCAGTAGGGACCAGTGAAGGTTGTAGGGAGCAGCGATGGAGGGAGGGTGTAGGTAGTGGTGCGGGAGGTAGGGAGGGTGTAGGTAGTGGTGCGGTGGGTAGGGAGGGTGTAGGTAGCGGTGCGGGGGGTAGGGAGGGGGTAGGTAGCAGTGCGGGAGGGTGGGTGTAGGTAGTGGTGCGGGTGGGAGGATGTAGGTAGCGGCGCGGAAGGGTTGGTAGCGGCGCGAGAGGGAGGGTGGGTGTAAGTAATGACACTTACTATTAGGCGGGCGGCCGCGGC
This sequence comes from Pseudophryne corroboree, assembly GCF_028390025.1. Classification (NCBI taxonomy): domain Eukaryota; kingdom Metazoa; phylum Chordata; class Amphibia; order Anura; family Myobatrachidae; genus Pseudophryne; species Pseudophryne corroboree. Next base: position 992,922,153 of record NC_086444.1, on the reverse strand, counting down.
AGCCATGGACTCACTGAACGCGGGAGCATTGCAAATGGTGCGCCGGCCGCCAGCCAACCAGAGCTGGCGGACCGGCAGCCAATCAGGGAAGCGGTCGCAGCAGTGGCTCCTGATTGGCTGCCGCTGCTGCGGCAGCTTCCCTGATTGGCTGCCGAGCCGCCAGCTCTGATTGGCTGGCGGCCCGCGCTACATTTGAAGTGCTGCCGCGTTCAGCTTGTCCATGGCTGCCGCGGCTGCTCGCCTAATAGTAAGTGTCATTACTTACACCCACCCTCCCGCACATGCGCACTGTAATCCCTTGAATCCCGGGATTGGAAGCTCCAATCCCGGGAATCAAATCCCGGCATTTTTGGGCCCAAATCCCGTGATCCCGCCGATCCCGATCCCGGGATTGGCCTCCCTAATTGTGACGCTGTCAGTCGTAGCATAGTGTAATATTCATACAAGTATTGTGATGCTAAAAGTCGTACTACAGCTTAATGGGGGTAATTCCAAGTTGATCGCAGCAGGATTTTTGTTAGCAGTTGGGCAAAACCATGTGCACTGCAGGGGAGGCAGATATAACATGTGCAGAGAGAGTTAGATTTGGGTGGGGTGTGTTCAATCTGCAATCTAATTTTCAGTGTAAAAATAAAGCAGCCGGTATTTACCCTGCACAGAAATAAAAATAACCCACCCAAATCTAACTCTTTCTGCACATGTTATATCTGCCTCCCCTGCAGTGCACATGATTTTGCCCAACTGCTAACAAAATTCCTGCTGCGATCAACTTGGAATTACCCCCAATATTCATACAAGTATTGTGACACTGTAAGCCGTACCGCAGTGTAATATTCATGCAAGTATTGTGCCGTCGCAGGTCATACTGCAGCTTAATATATTCATACATGTAATGTGACGCTACAGGTTGTATCCCAATTTCATACAAGTGTTGTGACACTGTAGGTCGTACCGCAATGTAATATTCATACAAGTATTGTGACGCTGTAGGTCAGACAGCCCCTCAATATTCATATACGTATTGTGACGCTGCAGGCCATACCCCAATTTCATACAACTATTGTGACACCGTAGACCCTATTGCTAACATACAAGTATTGTGAGTTTGTGACGCTACAGGCCGTACTGCAGTGTAATATTTCATACAATGATAGCATCCAAATAGGCATGTCAGACAGTGCGTTTCACTACAGGCAGGAAAAAAGGCAATTTGGAGGCCCTTGCACAAACTGGCTTTGCTTTACTTAAGTTGCCCCCCCCCTCCAGTGTGTACTCAGAATCAGTTTTCAGCACAGCCAGGAACCTTTACAGCGATCAGCGTAGGAGGTTACTGCCCCAAAATTTGGAAAAGACGGTGTTGATCAAAATGAATGACAAATTCCAGGAGGAAGAACTTTACTGGCTATTATGTCAAAAAAATACAGAGGCACCTGTAATGGTGGATTCCAGCAGGGATGAATTAATATTGTGTAAAGAAGTTGATGTATACATTAATGGGGGTGAGGAATCAGATGATGATAACGATGACGACATCTTGCCTATGTAGAGCCAGTTTGTGTACGTAAAGATCATTGCCAGCAATGTCCACTAGCAGCTTGTTTGGTGGGGGCCCAAACAAACCAATCATTTCAGCCACAAGTGGCAGTCCCTGTCACTGAAGTGATTAGTTTATTAAACTGTGCATGTCCCATTTAATATACAGTATACAACATAAGAGTGGGTTGGGGGGCCCAAGGACAATGCCATCTTGACCTCTTTTCTTTGCATTACAGTACCATGCTGGAAGTTGAACTGCCACATGATTGTGACGCCCACTGCTGTTGTTTAGTTTAGTCATCCAAATACCTCAGTAACAGTGGCTGGAAATTTATGTTATTGAGGTTAATAATACCATAGGAGCAAAAACTGGCCCAAATTCTGAGATATTAGCTATTTTTATTATTTATTTATGGATGCCCTTGGCTGAGATGTGTATACAGTAGAGATGAGCGGATTCGGTTTTACTCGGTTTTACTCGGTTCTCAAAACCGAATCTTATTGGCTCACGGATGTCACGTGTTTTGGATAGCCAATAAGATTCGGTTTTGAGAACCGAGTAAAACCGAGTAAAACCGAATCCGCTCATCTCTAGTATACAGTATAGTGGTTACAATACAAATACAGTATTTACATTATGAGTCAGGTCCTGGTTATATTACCAATGCACAGTCTATATTCTGGTGGCCACAGTACCATGCACAGCTCTATTCTGGTGACCAAAGTAGAAGACAGAGCCCATTTCCTGCTTATTAGTACAAAGCAATTTGTGGGGAGGGGCTGGCTCAATATTTGTTTTTCATTGGTCATAAAAAACCTAATATAATCTCTCTAAATTGAATTACATATGGAGAAACTATTTTGGATGACTGGGATTGTCTCTGTTATTACTGTTGTATTGCTTATGCTGGGGATCACAGGAAAGATAATCAACCATTTGGCTTCACACTAAGGGGGTCATTCCGAGTTGTTCGCTCGCTAGCAGTTTTTAGAAGCCGTGCAAACGCTATGCCACCTCCCACTGAGAGTGTATTTTAGCTTAGCAGAAGTGCGAACGAAAGGATCGCACAGCGGATACAAAATAATTTTGTGCAGTTTCAGAGTAGCTTCAGGCCTACTCAGCGCTTGTAATCACTTCAGGCTGTTCAGTTCCTGTTTTGACGTCATAAACACGCCCTGCGTTCGCCCAGCCACACCTGCGTTTTTCCTGGCACGCCTGGGTTTTTTCGAACACTCCCTGAAAACGGTCAGTTGACACCCAGAAACGCCCACTTCATGTCAATCACTCTGCGGCGAGCAGTGAGTGCGACTGAAAATTGTCGCTAGACCTTGTATGAAGCTACATCGGCCATTGTGAAAGTACGTCGCGCGTGCGCATATGCATGCGCAGAAGTGACGTTTTTTGGAATCATCGCTGCACAGCGAACATTTTCATCTAGCGATCAACTCGGAATGACCCCCTAAATGCAGTAAGTATATGAATTCTCTAATATTCCACATTACCTGTGAACTAACAGTATCCTCTGTTACCTCTGATGCCTACTATTGACCAGCTTTACTGACCACTATGTCTAAGGTTCACCAGTATCACAATGATACTGTAAGGAATGATAATGGATAGTTTCCCTTCAGTACTTAGAGCAAGGAGTTCTACTCCGATCCCTCTTCATATTCCAGGAAGATCACTAAAGAACTATAGCATTATCTGGCAAAAGCACCAATTTTCACCAGCAACTGGAATTTTTATATTTTGATTTATCTGTTGGAATTAATGAATAAGTCCTTGATATGTTATCCTTCACTTTTCTTTGAAGCACATATTTCTCTGGGAATTAGATGGAAGTTTTCCTAAAAATCAGCAAAAGGTTTTCAACTCTGATAAAGGGTGATGGCAGTAACAGGCAAGGTGGTTCTTGGGGTATCATGCTTAGTACTTTAGACCTGTAAGCCTGTTATCTGCACCCAGCATTGGGAAAAATTACAAATCACTATGTTCTACCTAGGGTCAATACTACTATTAGGTAATAGAAATTGTCGTGCAACAGCTTTCTTTTACTTGTCCAGATCTAGTTGGGAAATCCCTGGTGCTTGTAAAGTAGGTCAGCAGTCAGTTGAAACTTAAATGAATGGAAGGTTATCAGGACTATCAGAATTTGGGTATTGGAGTGCACTCCTGTTAAGGTTTCCCACTGTGCTCCAAGCAGTTGCCTTGCCTTCTCTTCCTTCCTATTGCCTTGGCATTTAAGCAATGTTTTAGAGATGCTTATCCTCCTCAACACTGGCCGTGATATTACGGCAGACAGAGACTTCCTTTTCTGCTGCTGTAATTTATTTGTCATGTGACTTTGTCTGGTGGGGGCACAAGTCTGGGTTGTTATTGAAGAACTGATCTCTTCTAGAACAGGCTGTTACATTAAGACAATTATAGGTAATAATCAAGAGACATAACCTATACTACTATCCAATCTTTACTCAGCAGCAGTTTTTTGCCATTAGAGAGTCTTTTGACCTAGTTCTATTGCAGTTTTGTACACTTATTTGTTCTAACTAGACATATAAAGTAAAATTAGAATGTTTTTAATCACCAAAGGCCAAACTTGAAGTGTGCATGCATGAACTTTCAAGTTGCAAAAATGTAAAAATGAATGCAGAAACAATAGTTTCAAGCTTCTTTTCTAGTTATTCACCCTCGTCCTTCTCAAACCTTATTACTCTTATGAATGTTTATAAAATTACCTTAGTATGCAATTTACTATATTATATGTTCAGGAAATTTATTGGATTGTGGGTTACATTTGGAAAATGTGCGAGTCAGTGTGTGAGAGAGAATGTTTGTGTAAGTGTGTAAAAGAGAATATGTGAGTCAGTATATGAGAAACATGTGCTCCGCCCCCTACTGAGTCCCAATGTCCTCTAAAGTGTCTGCAGCACGTGTAAAAGGGTTGGCTTTTGAAAGCTGCTGCCCCAGAGGCCGAATGTATCACACACACACACACACACACACACACACACACACACACACACACACACACACACACACGTGTTAAAGGGGTCTCTACCTGTTGCAATGTTTAAAATGGAGCTCTACCTGTTGCAATGTTTAAAATGGAGCTCTACCTGGTGCAATGTGTAAAAGGGACTCTACCTGGCATTGTAAAAGGGGACTCTGTAGCAATGTGTAAAAGGGGGCTCTACCTGGTGTATTGTGTAAAAGGGTGCATCTCCAGAAAGTGAACATAAAGTGCCATGCATCACACGCTTTTAATTTTTTATCCCTTTTAAACTGGTCTGTTAAGAGATTGTTGTTATATGAAAACTTAATTGCTTAGTAGCAATGCCTTACCCAATAACTTAAGACTTACTAAAATCTTGGTATTTTGGAAGAGTATGTCATTAGAATTTGTGTCGCTGTCCCGTGCATCGTGGAGAATCTACCTGGCATTGTAATAAGGGGCTACCTGATGCAATGTATATAGGGGGCTCTACCTGGCATCGTAGAAGGGGGCTCTACTTGGCATTGTAAAAGGGGGCTCTTCCTGGCGTAATGTGTAAAAGAGGCTACAGCTGGCATTGTAAATAGGGGCTCTACCTGGAATAATGTGTGACTGGGGCTCTACCTGGAGTAATGTTTAAAAGGCGATATAATTGGTGTAATGTTTAAGAGGGGGCTCTACTTGGCATAATGTGTATAGGGGAGTCTACCTGGCATAATATGTAAAAGGTGCTCTACCTGGCGTAATGTATATAAGGTGCTTTCCCGGTGTAAAGTGTATAAGGAAGCTCTACCTGGTGCAATGTGTAAAAGGGGCTCTACCTGGTAAAATGTATATAAGGGGCTCTAGTTGCTATAATGTATATAAGGGGCTCTACCTGCATAATGTGTATAAGGGACTCTACCAGGACTAATGTGTATAAGTGGCTCGGCTCTTCCTGGTGTAATGTGTAAAAGGGGGCTCTACCTGGCATAATGTGTAAAAAGGACTCTACCTGAAATATTGTGTATAAGTGGCTCTACCTGGCACAATGTGTAAAAGGGGGCTCTACTTGGTGTAATATGTATAAAGGCTCTACCTGGTGTAATGTACATAAGGGGCTCTACCTGGCATAATGTATATAAGGGGCGCTACCTGGTATAATGTGTAAAAGGGGGCTCTGACAAAGAGCGATATAAATCTGCACAGGATATAGGTTTGTTGTTATATAGGTGATCAGATACAGTAAACCAACATATGGCTATAAGGATACAAATATTGTTAGCACTGGGTTGGTGGTGCTTCCAGATGATAATTCGTTAAAGTATGTACAAAGTTAGATTAAGCAGAGGCAAAAAACAAGATATGGTAAAAAATACTTAGACAGGTGCGCAATAAAACCCACAGTGCAGCTCAAACACATGCAAAGTGAGTACACATCCAAAAGGACTCTGGGAATAAATGTAAAAGCAAAACTTACATATGTAGAAAGCCCTCTCAGGGTATCCACATAAAATAGAAAGTCCCATGTGCTATAAAAACAAATAAATACAATCACCATATGGTAAAAGGTCTTTCTTGATGTCCAGGCAAAATTGAAGCAGATTAGGATCACCTTAAAGTCCTATATATTCAGGAACAGATTAGGATGCATCTTCCTTCATATACAGCTTAGATATATCTGCAAAAAGTGACTCCCATCTCACATGAATATGTGTAAGGGGGACACAAAGAACAGAAAAGATGGTACAAAACCCCATTTATAAAAGTATGGGTTTTAATAACAAATTGCACTTACAAGAACGAAGAATAAAACAGAATATACATAACGTCCCAGAGTGGCAAACAGCAGCAAGATGGATCAGTCCTGGTTCTCCAGATGATAAATGGAGTGGCTGGACCTCAAATTCCGGATATAGTGATCCTCCCCAGTGACATACCAACAGCTGTACAGACACCCGGGACTAACAAGTTGTGCAGAGCCACGCTTAACGCATTTCAGAGGCTATGGTCTTTGTCAGAAGCGTGGACCAGGCTCTAAGATGCAGTTATATACCCTAGGAAACACACCTGTGTGTGATTCGTCGCTAATCGGCGTTTGTCCCAGACTACGCATGTGCAGAAACCAAAGACCAGGTCCAAGATGGCGATTTGCATTCCACATAAACGGAAGTGGTCATCCTGCATTTCGGCTGCGTTTCACACACTCCCAGCAGCCGGAGACCAGAGTAGGAAGTAATTCCCACAGTTATAATAGCGCAAATCAATGTTGTTATAGGTGGCATCCAATGAAAAAGAATAGTCCAATAGAAGAATCACTCCAAAGCACAATGGCCCTCATTCCGAGTTGTTCGCTCGCTAGCTACTTTTAGCAGAAATGCAAACACAAAGCCACCGCCCTCTGGGAGTGTATCTTAGCATAGCAGAATTGCTAACGAAAGATTAGCAATTTCTAACGAAAGATTAGCAATTCTGCTAATATTAGCAGAATTGTTAACGAAAGCAATTTCCTTGCAGTTTCTGAGTAGCTCCAGACCTACTCCCGGATTGCGATCACCTCAGTCCGTTTAGTTCCTGATTTGACGTCACAAACACGCCCAGCGTCCGACCAGCCACTCCTCCATTTCTCCAGCCACTCCTGTGTTTTTACCTGGCACGCCTGCGTTTTTTAGCACACTCCCTGAAAACGGGCAGTTTCCGCCCAGAAACACCCACTTCCTGTCAATCAGCAGCGCGATTGAAAAGCTTTGTTCGCCTGTGAGTAAAATAGCATACGCATGCGCAGAACTACCGGATTTTAGCCTATTAGCAATTCTGCTACAATTAGCAGCGAGCGAACAACTCGGAATGAGGGCCAATGTCCATATGTACTAGTGATGTGCACCGGAAATTTTTCGGGTTGTGTGTTTTGGTTTTGGATTCGGTTCTGCGGCCGTGTTTTGGATTCGGATGCGTTTTGGCAAAACCTCCCTGAAATTTTTTTTTTTCGGATTCGGGTGTGTTTTAGATTTGGGTGTTTTTTTTACAAAAACCCCTCAAAAACAGCTTAAATCGTAGAATTTGGGGGTCATTTTGATCCCATAGTATTATTAACCTCAATAACCATAATTTCCACTCATTTCCAGTCTATTCTGAACACCTCACAATATTATTTTTAGTCCTAAAATTTGCACCGAGGTCGCTGGATGGCTAAGCTAAGCGACCCAAGTGGCCGACACAAACACCTGGCCCATCTAGGAGTGGCACTGCAGTGTCAGACAGGATTGCAGATTTAAAAAATAGTCCCCAAACAGCACATGATGCAAAGAAAAAAAGAGGTGCAATGAGGTAGCTGTGTGGCTAAGCTAAGCGACCCAAGTGGCCGACACAAACAGCTGGCCCATCTAGGAGTGGCACTGCAGTGTCAGACAGGATGGCAGATTTAAAAAATAGTCCCCAAACAGCACATGATGCAAAGAAAAAAAGAGGTGCAATGAGGTAGCTGTGTGGCTAAGCTAAGCGACCCAAGTGGCCGAGACAAACACCTGGCCCATCTAGGAGTGGCACTGAAGTGTCAGACAGGATGGCAGATTTAAAAAAATAGTCCCCAAACAGCACATGATGCAAAGAAAAAAAGAGGTGCAATGAGGTAGCTGTGTGGCTAAGCTAAGCGACCCAAGTGGCCGACACAAATACCTGGCCCATCTAGGAGTGGCACTGCAGTGTCAGACAGGATGGCAGATTTAAAAAATAGTCCCCAAACAGCACATGATGCAAAGAAAAAAAGAGGTGCAATGAGGTAGCTGTGTGACTAAGCTAAGCGACACAAGTGGCCGACACAAACACCTGGCCCATCTAGGAATGTCACTGCAGTTTTCTAGCGAGAGGATGAGTGCTTCTATCCTCATGTGAATCTGAACCACTAGCCATGAACATAGGCCAGGGCCTCAGCCGTTCCTTGCCACTCTGTGTCGTAAATGGCATATTGGCAAGTTTACGCTTCTCATCAGACACTTTTAATTTAGATTTTTGGGTCATTTTACTGAACTTTTGTAGTATACTTGACGACACAGAGGTAGAGCAGTGGACTACTGTACCGTACTGCTATATATATACTGGTGGTCACAGCAACATTCTGCACTGTCCTCCTACTATATATACTGCGCACAACTAAAATGCAGCACAGGTATGGATGGATAGTATACTTGACGACACAGAGGTAGGTAGAGCAGTGGACTACTGTACCGTACTGCTATATATATACTTGTGGTCACAGCAAAATTCTGCACTATCCTCCTACTATATATACTGCGCACAACTAAAATGCAGCACAGGTATGGATGGATAGTATACTTGACGACACAGAGGAAGGTAGAGCAGTGGACTACTGTACCATACTGCTATATATATACTGGTGGTCACAGCAAAATTCTGCACTGTCCTCCTACTATATATACTGCGCACAACTAAAATGCAGCACAGGTATGGATGGATAGTATACTTGACGACACAGAGGTAGGTAGAGCAGTGGACTACTGTACCGTACTGCTATATATATACTTGTGGTCACAGCAAAATTCTGCACTGTCCTCCTACTATATATACTGCGCACAACTAAAATGCAGCACAGGTATGGATGGATAGTATACTTGACGACACAGAGGAAGGTAAAACAGTGGACTACTGTACCATACTGCTATATATATATACTGGTGGTCACAGCAAAATTCTGCACTGTCCTCCTACTATATATACTGCGCACAACTAAAATGCAGCACAGGTATGGATGGATAGCATACTTGACGACACAGAGGTAGGTAGAGCAGTGGACTACTGTACCGTACTGCTATATAATACTGGTGGTCAGCAAAATTCTGCACTGTCCTCCTACTATATACTACAATGCAGCACAGATATGGAGCATTTTTCAGGCAGAGAATGCAGATATTTTCAGCACACTGAGCACAGATATTTGCAAGCACACTGAGCATAGATATTTGCAGCACACTGAACACAGAAACTGAGAGAACGCTGCACGTCCTCTCGCTATCATCTCCAATGCACGAATGAAAATTGCGGCAACGCGCGGCTCCTTATAAAGAATACGAATCTCGCGAGAATCCGACAGCGGGATGATGACGTTCGGGCGCGCTCGGGATAACCGAGCAAGGCGGGAAGATCCGAGTCTGCTTCGGAACCGTGTAAAATGGGTGAAGTTCGGGGGGGTTCGGATCTCGAGGAACCGAACCCGCTCATCACTAAAATGTACATGAAAAAAAAGCAACAATAATTTTTTTTTTTAAATATACCATACATATTAAAGCGAGCATAAAACATACTACCATACATATTTGAAAAAGCATAAAAAACAGTGTGGGCACAGAAAGGAGTGGTCTTCAGTATGCCGACTGACGGGATCCCGACGCACAGTATACCGGCGCCGGAATCCCGACAGCCGGCATACCGACACTTATTCTCCCTCGTGGGGGTCCACGACCCCCCTGGAGGGAGAATAAAATAGCGTGGCGCGCGTAGCCCGTAGCGTGGCCGTAGCGCAAGGGGCTCATTTTTGCTCACCACACTGTCGGTAAGCCGGCGGTCGGGCTCCCGGCACCGGTATGCTGGTCGCCGGGAGCCCGACCACCGGCATACCATACTGAACCCCACAGAAAGATATACAGCACATAAAAAAAGATGAAAAAAATAGAAATTAGTTGAGAAAGCATTTCAGTTCAAATTCACTGTTGAGTCCCTTGGGTACAAGGGTACCCAACTGGTGAATCCATTTCCTCTCAGATTGTGAAAGCTGTTTTTCAATATCACGGGTCTTCCACTTTGGCAAAATTTGCTGGATTCCCCAGAAACTCTTTAGATGACATTCGTTAGACTCGTGAGGTATTTTAAAATGTGCGGACACTGTATGTGTAGTAAGGGACTTATGAGTATTCTATATATGCTCTGCAAGTCTCTCCTTAAGTTGTCTAGATGTCTTACCTACTGTACATAGAATAGGCCACATGCACACTCCAAAATATATATTACATTCTTGGAGTGGCATGTGGTAAATTCCTTAATCATGTAGGTCTTATTACCAATATTAAAATTGTCCACCTTACGGTCTTTTGATTTCGCTATTCCACACCGGTCAAAGCCCTTTGTTCTCACACTTTGTCTCACATCTGTTTCTAAATTCCTCCTCAGCAAATGTTATTTTAGAGAGGGTGCCCGTCTATACATAAATAATGGTTTAGATGGTATTGCCTTACCAATTATAGGGTCCTGTTTTAATCGTTCCCAATTTTTTATTAAAAACGGCTTCTATTTCCTTATAACAACATTAAACTGTTTTATTAAAGCCCACTGATACTTATCGTCAGTAGTTGATCTTTTATTTTTTTCTATTAGTAAGTCAGATCTGTTTATCATATCTACCCTTTCCCTAGCTCTCTCTAATTTGTCCTTAGGAAAAACCTTAGCGCAAAAATGTTTTGATACTTCCTCGATTTGCTCTTCACACACTGCTTTATCAATACAATTTCTTTTTATTCGGGAGAATCTACCAAACAGTATAGCCTCAAGCCAGTTAGGGTGATGTTGACTGGTCACATCTATAAAGCTATTAGAGTCAGTCGGTTTTCTATAAGTTTTTGTCTTCACAATCCCTTCATCAATATAAATATTCAAATCAAGGAAGTATACTTCTTTTGTGCTGTAGGAAAAAGAAAACTTTTTTGAAAAATGATTACGATTGGAGAAGGTTTCATCACTCCATCTCCAAATAAAAATCACATTATAGATGTATCGATGCCAGGACACCAGGTTCGCCACCTGACTACCATTTTCTCATATATAGAGTTCCTCCCAGTACGCCATAAAAAGATTTGCATAACTGGGGGCGAACCTAGTGTCCATGGCTGTGCCAACACACTGTAAGTAAAAAGTCTCATCATAATAAAAATAATTATTTGTTAAAATAAAATCAATGCTATCCAAAATAAACATTTTCAAATCTTCATTTAAAGTGCTCATATTTAAAAAGTAGGACATTGCTCTAAGTCCCTCGTACTTATCAATAATTGTATATAGTGTGCTTACATCAGCACTACATAACAAATCATTTTCCTGCCAGGTATAATTAAATATTTTTCTCAGAATACCCCCTGTGTCCTTAAGGTATGCATTTGTATTATACACAAGAGGCTGGAGATGAAAATCTACCATCGCGGATAAATTTAGGCTATTACACCCAGAAATTATAGGCCTACCAGGTGGGTGGAGGAGGTCCTTATTCATTTTTTGGGGAGAACATATATTGATGGAATACAAGGATCCTTTATATTCAGATAATCAAACTCATTTTGAGTTATCACATCTTTCTCCAGGGATTTGGTTGTTAAATCCAATAAAGTTTTGCTAATTTTAATGGTGGGATCACTTTTGAACTTTTTATACGTTTCCCCGTCATTAAGTTGTCTGGAGATCTCTTCCATATATGTTTCCCTTTTCAGAAGGACAACCCCTCCACCCTTGTCTGCTGGTTTAATAATCATAGTCTTATCATCTTTCAATGATTTGAGAGCCTCAAACTCTTTTTTATTCAGATTAAGTTTTTTATTTTTGTTCTCTTTTTGGACTATTTTATTGATCGCCTCACACACTACTTTATTAAAACAATCCACAAAACTTCCTTAAACATGGGTAGGATAAAAAGTACAGTACAAGGTGGATTAAATTTAGAACCATCTGAGTACATTTGTATAGGGCCTTCTTCCTTTTCTTTAAGAAGAAAAATACATTTAATAGTCAATTTTCTTAAATATTTTTGAATATCAAGAAATAAGTCAAAAGAGTTGGGATAAAAGGACGGGGCAAACTTAAGCCCCCTTTGGAGAACTTTTATTTCTGATTCTGTGAGATCCCCATCTGTAAGATTAAAGATTTTTCCTTCACACGTTACACTCTCGCCAGATGTAGACAAAAAAACAGAAATGGCTATACGTCTTTTCTGGGGCACACTTTTGATTTAAATGAAAAAAATAAAAATGTAATTTTTATTGTAGTTACACTTACAAAGATGAGGAACAGACATACATATATATCAACATACTGTAAGTAGAAGATACAAATATAGGCAAACATATAGTTTTCCACGTGGAAAATGTTGAGTAGGGAATGTTCAAAGTAAAGGAGCTCACTTGGCTCAATATAAACTCTGATATTTTTACTTTAACACACAACATTAAGTGTTGTGCCCAAAAAATGAGAGACTGTTATGATTCTGTTGTTGTTGGTGCATTCCCTTTATTCAGAATGTACATGGTGTCAGCTGACATTGGCAACCTGTCAGAATCTGCATGTATTTCCTGTGTGCCTTAGGTCCTGTGTGTAGTGCAGCGCTGCAGCTGTATAGTATTTGTCATCAGGTTGAGACTCCCGGAAAAAGCACTTCCCATTGGCTCAGAGAACTATTATAAGGCATGTAGCCCAGATTTCCAGGGCTGGTTATAGTACTTCGTACCTGAACTATATAGTTCTCCTGTTTCCTGAGTCTTAGTTTGGATTAATGCTGAAAGCCTAGTTTGCCAGTCCCCATCCTTCTGCAGCTCCATTCTCTGCCTGTCTGTGCTACCTAGTTAAGTATTTCTGATCTTCTACTATGCCTTGTGTCTATATCAAGTTACACCATAAAGTCAAGTACTCTGTGCCTTCCCTGAATACTGCCTGTGCCTTTGGATGATCTCAAGTAACACCATTTAGCTAAGTACATTGTGCATCCGTTTATTACTGTGTACTTTTCCCAGTGTTCTATCGACTTCTCATTCTACTACCACTGCAAGCTTACACTGTGCATTCCCTGAAAATTGCCTGTGCCCAGGGATGATCTCCAGCAACACCATTTAGCTAAGTACATTGTGCATCTGTTAATAACTGGGGACATTTCCATGTGTGTTGTGGACTTTTTATGTAACTACCACTGCAAGCTTTTGTGTTCTGTCAAATGTTTATATTGCACAACTCTATCAAGACTTATTACTTGGACATGAACACTGTAGTTTAATGAAGTCTCTTTGTACTTCATCTTTCCTGTGGATGGTCATTACTCATAGCAGGGGATACTGAGTATAACTTCCGGGCTGCATCCATGCTATAATACAAGTATGGATATTTGTTAGTATATGGTGCGCTCTGTACCTGTCTCCTGTGTACCAGTGTATGGATGCATCCCCTAGTGTCAGACCTCTAGTGCCAGGAGTCACTCGGACTCGGTCTTATGATTTAAGTTCCTGTTCCTCCATCTCAGAGAGAGTAAGGAGAGTGTGACACACAAAGACTGAGAGACAGAGCCCTGGTGTACAAGTGTGCAGAGCTGAGACTGGGAGCAGATCTCAGCTACAGAGACTCAAAGTGTTTCCAGTGCATGCTGCATCATCTTCTCTGCAGTGGGAGTCAGACTGCATGGCTGTGCAGTCCTCCATCCCTTAACACCACAGAAATCTCCTAATAAGTACCATTACCTAATGCTGATACCTTGTGTGATATATGGGCTCCTGATTACCACCATCAGTGTTACATCTGAGTCACATGTGTTCACTAAATAAACCTGCGTTACTGTTTAAGTCACTAAGTGTGTGGACCTACGTCACTGCACCAGATAGCCCAGTACACTCTGCCAACAAAATTCACTCATTAGCTGTAGTCACCTGTGTTTAATGTCATGCTGCATTATAGAACTCCTACTGCTACTTTGGTTTAAACTTCATTCAAAGTCTGCACACCATTACTCTAATTGATTCCAGCTGCTCCCTGCCCAAGAGTTCTGAACACCTCCAGTATTCTGTGATAACCTGGTTAACTACTTCATTGTATAATTCTGTCTTGTAATTCACCTGCCAGACATTATATGCAGGTGAATCCTAGCAGAGCCTATATACCCAATTGAAGTACCAGTGCCGACCCTAGGCATTTTAGCGCTGTGTGCAAGAAACAGCATTAGCGCGCCCCCCCCACCTTATGTAAAATATGGGCAGTGCACAGTAGTCTCCATTATTCAAATTACACTGCACAGTAGCGCCACTACACCAAGTAGAGCCCCTTTTACACATTACGGCAGACAGCGTCCCCTTTTTACACATTACGACAGACAGTCCCCCTTTTTACACATTACGGCAGACAGCGTCCCCCTTTTTACACATTACAGCAGATAGCGTCCCCTTTTTACACATTACGGCAAAGAGCGTCCCCCTTTTTACACATTACGGCAGACAGCATCCCCTTTTTACACATTACAGCAGACAGCGTCCCCCTTTTTACACATTATGGCAGACAGCGTCCCCTTTTTACACATTACGGCAGACAGCGTCCCCTTTTTACACATTACGGCAGACAGCGTCCCCTTTTTACACATTACGGCAGACAGCGTCCCCTTTTTACACATTATGGCAGACGGCGCCCCCTTTTTACACATTACGGCAGACGGCGTCCCCCTTTTTACACATTACAGCGGATGGCATCCCCCTTCTTACACATTACGGCAGACGGCGTCCCCCTTCTTACACATTATGGCAGACGGCGTCCCCCTTTTTACACATTATGGCAGACAGTGTCCCCTTCTTACACATTACGGCAGACGGCGTCCCCCTTCTTACACATTACGGCAGACGGCGTCCCCCTTCTTACACATTACAGCAGACGGCGTCCCCCTTCTTACACATTACGGCAGACAGCGTCTCCTTCTTACACATTACGGCAGACAGCGTCTCCTTCTTACACATTACGACAGACAGCGTCCCCTTCTAACATATTACGGCAGCCAGTCCCCCTTTTTACACATTACGGCAGACAGCGTCGATAGATAGAGACAGACAGAAAGACAGACACTTACCATCTCTCCCCGCTGTCCTCTGTCACACTGGCTGGTGCTGCTGTGCTGTGCTGGGGCGGACTGCGGCTGGGCAATGGAGCTGCATAGTATGGAGCTCCCGTGCTGGGTAGTACGGAGTATGGAAGCGGGGAGGACCCGCCAACATGCCCCAGCCGCAAGCCGCCTCAGCTCCACTGTACGGAGTCTGTACAGTGGAGCTGAGGCGGCTTGCTGTGCCGTGGCGGGCTGCGGCTGGGCAATGGAGCTGTATGGAGCTCTGATGCTCCGTACAGTGTTAAACAGGGCCGTGACTGTGTGCTCCCCAGGGCTCTGCGCTGTGTGCGAGGCCCCTCTTGCACACACCTAGTTACGGCCCTGTGAAGTACTACTACATTATCAGTTTACTGTATATTGAGCCCAGTGAGCTCCTTTCCTTTACTCATTCTCTACTCCATGTGAAAAACGATTGTATTGTATGAGGAAAAAACATATTTTTGCTCACATACTATACCAATTTTTCGCCTATATTTATAGTTTATACTTATGTATGTCTGTTCCTCATCTTTTTAAGTGTGGCTACAATAAAAGTAAAATTGCAATTTTCTCCATTTAAGTCAAGAGTGCCATAGAAAAGATGTATAGTCGCTTCTGTTTTTTTGCCTCTTTAAAATCTAACTTTATAAAAGAGGGATCTACTTGGAGTAATGTGTATAAGTGGTACTACTGTGTGGCGTAATTTAAATAATGGAGACTACTGTGTGGCGTAATATTAATTGGTATTATTTCCTGACCATGTCTCTTCCCCAACAGTGTCACACAATACATGTATGAGATGAGTATGAAAATATATTACTGTGGTAACACCTCCACCCACAGTGTCACACAATATGTGTATGGATCAGGAATAGTAATCAAACACTGCGGTTTAATTTCACAAACAGTGTCACACAATATGTGTATGAGACTATGAGTACAGAATAATAATATACTGCAGTCTGACCGGAAGTGTCACAGTAATTATGAAAATAAAATAAAAATTGTATATTACACTGGGGTACAGCACAAACAATTTTTTTTCTTTAACAATTATATTAACTTGAGCTTTTATTATTTTTATTTTACATTGGGGCGGAGCTCTTGGATGGACGGACAGATCACCCCTAGGTGGACAGAGCACCCCTTCTCGGATACACCACAGACAGGGCAACCCCTAGGCTGATACTGAGGACACACCAGCACCTGGATGTACACACACAGTATACTGGAGGGTTTTTTTTAACACTGGAGCAGAGCCTCTGGATGTATATGGACAGATCACTCCTTGTCATATACACCACCAGACGACAGACAAAGCACCTCTGGACTGATACTGAGGACACACTAGGACACACCAGCCCCTGGATGTACACACAGTATACTAGGCTTTAACACTGGGACAGAGCCCTTGGATGTATATGGACAGATCACCCCTTGTCATATACACCACCAGACAACAGACAAAGCACCTCTGGACTGATAATGAGGACACACTAGGACACACCAGCCCCTGGATGTACGCACAGTATACTGGGCTTTAACACTGGGGCAGAGCCCTTGGATGTATATAATTATGGACAGATCACACCTTGTTAGATGCAGCACTTAACAACAGACAGAGCACTCCTGGACTGATACACCAGCCCTACAGCAGCCAGCAGCCCCACGCCACCCAACACAGTACTAAGACGGACACATCCATTCAGTACACTCTCCACAGCAGTGAAAATGGTGCCGATCACCGGGACCTTTATAGAATCCAAAACTCTGCAAGAATCTGACAGCGGGATGATGACATTTTGCCTCATTTGGTATCCAAGTCTGCCAGTACACCCCGTGCCGGACTCGGATCCGGTCTCCCACCATGAAGTTCGGGTGGGTCCGGTTCTTAGAGAACCGGACCCACTCATCTCTACTGTTTTTACATGGCTGTTATGAAAAATCTGAAAAGTTCTTGGTACAAAGGTATTAAAAGATCACAGAAATGAAATAAATGTGTGGTGTAGTAAGGAAGAACTATACATGAAGTTTTAAACATCAAAAAATAAAAATAAATAATACATATATATATATATATATATATATATATATACATATATATATAATCTAACTATAATTTAAGCCTTGTTTCTCAATGGTATGGGCAAGCTGCACAATTGCCCATACCATTGATTACACCTGTGTCACACCCAAGACTTCTAGCCACCCCAAGTTACCCCCCACCCCAGTTACCACCCCAAAGCACCCAACGAATTTGCATAGATTGCCATGCAATTTTGGTCTTCACCTCTGGGCAGTAACCATCGCGGCACATATACAGTGTGGCCCAGACACAGGTGCAGAGGGAGACCACTGAACATTTGAATCCGATAGCCTCCCTACGCCCCAATCACTCTTTATATTCCTACAGTATATGCACTTGCAGTATTAGTCTAAAACACATATACTTGGAAACAATAATTTAAGTCTCTCAACTGATTTTGAAGTTTTCTGCAAAACCTGAATCACAGCAGCAGGTGGAGGCAAGCAGTCCTGGACAGCAGATACACACAGCTATGTGTGATATACAATCATTCCTGCATATTCCAGGTACAATACAATGGGACAAAACAATCACAGGTCAGGTTCAGTTCCAGGTCTCAATGCCCATACCATTGATTACACCTGTGTCACACCCAAGACTTCTAGCCACCCCAAGTTACCCCCCACCCCAGTTACCACCCCAAAGCACCCAACGAATTTGCATAGATTGCCATGCAATTTTGGTCTTCACCTCTGGGCAGTAACCATCGCGGCACATATACAGTGTGGCCCAGACACAGGTGCAGAGGGAGACCACTGAACATTTGAATCCGATAGCCTCCCTACGCCCCAATCACTCTTTATATTCCTACAGTATATGCACTTGCAGTATTAGTCTAAAACACATATACTTGGAAACAATAATTTAAGTCTCTCAACTGATTTTGAAGTTTTCTGCAAAACCTGAATCACAGCAGCAGGTGGAGGCAAGCAGTCCTGGACAGCAGATACACACAGCTATGTGTGATATACAATCATTCCTGCATATTCCAGGTACAATACAATGGGACAAAACAATCACAGGTCAGGTTCAGTTCCAGGTCTCACAACACAGTATCCAATAAATAGAGGCAAGTCAGGGAGGAAGGTATTCAATATGCGGAGAAAAGGCAGAGGTACAGGCTCAGGGCTATATTTTTACTAAAGTGCGGGTATATAAAAGTGGAGATGTTGCCAATGGCAAACAATCAGAATGTAATTATCATTTATCTAGCACCTTCTAAAAGATAATAGCTATAATCTGCTCCGGACAATATCTCCACTTCTAAAAACCTGTACTTTAGTAAATATACCCAGGGCTGCTGACAGCTCTGCCGGGCCCTGGTAGTGGTGTAACCAGGCCCCCTCCTTAGTAACAGATTAAAAATATACTATGCGTGCATTTGTGCCAAACATGGGGGATCTGGTGGCTGGTCAGAGGGGCAGACACTCAGAAGGGTGTGCTGGATTGGGGAGAGAGACAGCTGCAGTTACAATAGTATCTTCTCTCTCCCTGCCCGATGTGCCGGTGCAGGTTATGGGGCACGGAATGTTTAATAGGGGTTGAGTCCGGGACACCGGCGGTCAGCATGCTGACGCCAGGATCCCAGCTGCCAGAATTCCGGCAGGGGGGGGACGAGCACAACAAAGCCCAGTGGCTCGCTGTACGTTCACCACAGGTTCTGTTCTCACTCTATGTGTGTCGTGGACCCCCACAAGTGGGCATATCGCCCTGCCAGCATGCTGGTGGCTGGGATCGTGACTACATCCCTTTAATAGGAATGTAATAGGAATGTTTAACAGGTATCAACTTACCACCCTCCTGGTGGTCCTGAAAATACCCCTCGCCGAAAACCCCAAATCAAACAGTAAATATACCCCTGAATGTCAACATGGAAAGTTTAGAAGTTTAGTTAGTGCCTGAAAAAAATATCAATGTCTTGTCAAATTTTATGGGCAGATCAATCATCTGAGTATTTATTAAAGTAACAGCAATCTCTAGGCACATCACTTAAAGTGACATCAATCATCTCACATCCCAGAACTCACTGCAGAAAGATAAATTCCAGGCCAGTTTCTTCTGTGAGAAATTAATGTACTATGTATTAACTGTACACAAAAAAATGTAATATATGCCAAATATGTGTCCATTGCTAATTTTTATATATATATACTTTTTTAAATTGGTATAAAAAAAATGCTATTGGTATTGGATGGATGTAGGGAAAATATAAAAAAAAATAAGCAAATGACAAGTAAATTTTCTCAGAGAAAGTTCTGAGCAGGAGAGAGCATCTCATTCTGTGTTAGGGATTTTTTCAATTAATCACGAACCCCACGATGTGACTTATGTGCCGATCTGGCCCCGAACTTGAAAATTTTTTTATGTAGTCCTATAGGTCTGCAAACAAGAATATCCACAAATTCAGGGCTACCTTAAGTGCGGAACTTATTCGTGGGGTGATCAGGCTGGCTACTAATTGAATTGACCCCTTAGTCTTTGCTAGAACCACCAGATTGGAAGCTGTTAACAGGCTGCTCTGTGGCAAACACTAACTTTTATACCCAAGCAAGGAAACGTCACAAAAACTGTTTTTAATGTAAGAAAATTTAATTTCATCCTGCAGAAAATTCAAACTTGAGACTCCACACTCAGATAATTATTTAGGAAAGTGAATGAATACCATAAAACATGTTCCTTATTAATAATGAAATAGCATAAAATTCGACAGGAGATCAACAGAAAATTACAGTCAACCCAAAAAATGGTGATATTTTTCAGTCTGTATATTAGTTAGCACAATACATGCATTGCAAAAATGTGACATGTATACCGCCTCATCTAGGAGCATATTTATTACATTTTTGCGGCAAATTAACTGTTTTCAGGGCATCTCCACAAACTGTAATTATCCCAAGGATGTAACAAGGGGGGACCACAGCAGATATCTCTGATAACTGCTATGATACCTTCATTTATGACCGTAAAATCAGCTCCCAAACACAACTGTTTTCTTGTGCTACCTGCAAATATTTAGCATCCCTGGATGCATGTACAGGGGATTGCAGCAGATAACAGAGATATCTGTTACGATTCCCCATTTTAAGATGATATTAGCCAATGTAGCCTACAGGCAGTAGCAGATCTTGCCACGGGCAAGCAGGACTTTTGCCCAGGGCGCCGCCTTCCGGAGGGCGCCAGCGCCATCCGGAGGGTGCAGCACCATGGCAAGATCCGCTACTGCTGTGCCCCCCGCTGCCTGCTGTGTCCCGCTGCCGCTGCCCGCTGTGTCCCGCTGTGAAGGGAACTAGACGCGCAGCGTCTAGTTTCCCTTCGTGGAGAGGGCCTTTACTGTGCGGTGTGCGATGACATCATCGTGCACCGTAGCGTCTAGTTCCCTTCGTGGAGAGGACCTTTGCTGTGCGGTGCGCGATGACGTCATCGCGCACCGCACAGCATTTCAGCTGCGCTACTCTACTGTACAGGGGGCATAACTGACCACGCCCCCTGTATGAAGCCATGCCCCTATTTCCCACCCGGGGCGCAAAAAGGGCTAGAACCGGCCCTGCCTACAGGCTACACTCCACAAAGTTTTCAGGAGAGAGAGTCAAAGGATGATGACATGCACAGTAGCATGGCAGGGCCCTAAACTTTTAAATAAAGTAATCACAATGGCAATCACTTTATTTCTATCACATTGCAGGTATAGGATCCTGTCAGAGCGCCTGTCCCTGCATATGTTTAGTGATACATTGTGGCGATCCTTAATTTCCTGTTGCTGCGATAAGCAGAGATAAACTTCAATAATATTACGTTGAATCAGTATATATACATTTACATAAATCTATACAGCTCCATAAATGTAAATATTGTACAAAAATATATATAAAACACACAGGGGGAGATGTTCTAAGCCTTGAAAAGTGATAAAGGGGGTAGTGATAAAGTACCAGCCAATCAGCTCCTAACTGCCATGTCAAAGGCTGTGTTTGAAACATGACAGCTAGGAACTGATCGGCTGACAGTTTATCACTCTCCACTTTATCGCTTTTTAAGACTTTGTACATCTGGCCCTTACACAGAAATGCCTGCTGTGAGTAAAAAGGCATTTGCAGTTTTTGCACATATGATATAGTTTATTGGTTTTGCTAGTAAAGTGGGCAGGGTGGGGAGATAAAATCTGGAATCACAGATTTATATGGAAGCGGCATGGTTAAAATGACACAATTTGCATAACTTTAGCACCACCCCTTCCTCACAGATCCTTGGATTGCTGCATTTTGCCACAAGGGGTGGGGTCTAATGATATGGGAGTGTTGCCCCGCCCAGAGCCGGCCCTAGGCATATTCAAACTAGGCAATTGCCTAGGGCATTTGATATGCCTAGGGGCATCAGCAGCTTCTGCTGATTAAAATGATATGCGGCATGCCTATATTCTGTGTGTAGCATTTCATATGCATATACAGCCACAGTCTCAAAACAGTATACAGGCATGCTGCATATCAGTTTAATCAGCAGAAGCTGCTTGTGCATCCTAGCCACATAGCAATGTAAATAAGATGCATTTTCATTAAAAAAAGGTGCCCGACGTTACCATTGAGGCAAGATTTATGAGGACACATCTGTATCCAAGCAGAAGCAGAGGTCACAGTGTTAGCGGCCGTGTGAGTACTGTGTGTAAGTGGGTTGGTTGTGCAGTAGTGTTCAGCATATGTGTAAGGGGCATTATGTGTGTCATGTGTAAAAATGCATTAATAATGTACAGCAAATGTGTAAGGGGCACTATGTGTGTCATTACGTGTATAAAGGCATTAATAATGTGTGGCATGTGTGTAAGGGACATTATGTATGTCATTATGTGTATAAGGGCCTTAATAATGTGCAGCATATGTGTAAGGGACATTATGTATGTCATTATGTGTATAATGGCATTAATAATGTGCGGCATATGTGTAAGGGACATTATGTATGTCATTATGTGTATAAGGGCCTTAATAATGTGCAGCATATGTGTAAGGGACATTATGTATGTCATTATGTGTATAATGGCATTAATAATGTGCGGCATATGTGTAAGGGACATTATGTATGTCATTATGTGTATAAGGGCCTTAATAATGTGCAGCATATGTGTAAGGGACATTATGTATGTCATTATGTGTATAATGGCATTAATAATGTGCGGCATATGTGTAAGGGACATTATGTATGTCATTATGTGTATAAGGGCCTTAATAATGTGCAGCATATGTGTAAGGGACATTATGTGTTTAAGGGCATTAATAATGTGTGTCATATGTGCAAGGGGCATAACTGTTAATTGTGTGGTATTATGTGTATAAATGCATTACTAATGTGTGGCATTATGTGTATAAGGTGCTCTAATGTGTGGCGTAATGTATAGAAACGGCACTACTGTGTGGTCTAATGTGAATAAAGAGCAATATGGTGTAGTATAATGTGAATAAGGAGCAATTCAGTGTGGTGTAATGTGAATAAGGGGCACTACTGTGAGGAGTAACGTATGTAAGGTAAAGTGGTACTACTGTGTGATATAACGTGAATTAGGGACACTATCGAATGATAAAATGGGAATAAAGTTGCACTACTGTGTGGCGTAATTGGAATTGGGGATACTATTGTGTGGCCATGCCCCTTGCCAGCAAAAACACACCCCTTTTTGGGCTGTGCACTGAATGTGTACATTGTTACTATTTAAAACATAGGGGGTAGGAAAACTTAAAATAAGGACTGCTATGGATGAGGGGTTATGGTGCTGGGAAAGGGTTTCACTGTCGGAGGCGGAACTAGTGGTGGTGCTAGGGGGCACCAGCCAAAATCTTGCCTAGGGCATCATATTGGTTAGGGCCGGCTCTGGCCCCGCCCCTCAAAGCAAGCATTTCCTCTCCCAGCGTATCCTGAGTGGAGCAAAAAGTAGCAAAGTATTTATTATTATTTACAGTTTCTTAAAACGCACAGCAAATTCTGTGGCGCTTTACAATTGAAAACAACAATAAAACAAAACTGGGTGATAACAAAAAGTCATAGAGGTAGGAAGGCCATGCTCGCAAGCTTATAATCTATGTGTATCTAGCGTGTTTTTGTACTGCGAATGATCAACAGTGTATGAATCTTGCTGCTATAGCCTAGAAACTTGTTGGTAATGGAAATTTCACACATAGGCAAAGTATATGTCAATGGAATTGCGGGTTATGCAGAGTTGTGAGCATTTCTCCATTTTCAGAGCTATCTCTTACTCCAAGGATAGGGTTGGTACAAGTGTGCATTGATAATGAAGACAAGTATACCCCTTTCAGACCGCCAGATTGTAACCTAGGGTTATTGCACATGAGTGCGCATAACCCGGGTTGCTGTGTGGTCTGAAAGGGACCAGTTGGAATAATCCGGGTCGAGCGACTCTGTATTCCAACTCGGATCGCTGTGCGGTGTGAACGGATAAGCCGGGTCGATGCAACCTGTTACCCATTCACTGTATGGGAACAAGTGGTGCTTGGAGACAGTGGTGTCGAGAGAGGGGGGGAGAGGGTACAAACTACCTGGGCCCAGGTCTGATGGAGGGGCCCAGTGAGGGTCCATTAGGGGCCCAGGCCCCCTCCCCCTTACCTGACAGCAGCAGCTGCAGCTCTTCTCCTCAGCCCAGCACACTCTGCTGTGTACTGGGCTGCAGTGTGGCCATGGAGGTGCTTAAAATACAATTTTGACAGTATATTTTTTCTAAGGGTACATGACCACGGCTCCTGTGAATAGGCCACGCCCCTTGAAAAGTACCTGGGCCCAGCCCGGCTCTCGACTGCCCTGCTTGGAGATCGTCTGATCTCCAAGCGTCGCCTTCAGGACGTGTCACCAGTGACGTCACCAGCTTGGCATATTGCTGGGTTGAGGACGCAGTCTGAAGGGGTCTCTTGCACGGTCGCACCCGTAAAGCACCCGTGTACGGCACCCGGGTGTGACCCTGTAATGCAGTCTGAAAGGGGTAGCATAGAACCAAGGATATGGATAGGGGCGTTGTGGTCCCTTAAATGTGTACAACTCAGCATACAGGTCAGTATTTCTGATTTTTCTAAATTTCTCTAGTATTTTATTCAACTGAAAATAACAGCTCTGCTTTAATGTTCTGTATACAGTGGGCGGTATTCAATTGTTTGAAAAGTCGGTTGGGTGTCTATTAGATAGGTAAAAAACAGACACCCAACCGACTTTCAAACATTTGAATCCCCCCCAGTATCTGCTAAGTATGAGCTAGCTGTTTCACAGTGAATATCTATTTACCTTGAGAAACATTTGTGAACTCCAGCGCAAGGCTAACCTAGCAAAACGGGTATGGGTCATTATGTCGACAAGACTTAGGTTGGCAGTCATTAGGTCCACCACTACTGGTCGACATGCATTAGGTTGACATGGTCATTAGGTCGACATGTGCTAGGTCGACATGAAAAAAAGTCAACATGAGTATTTTTACTCTTTTTTGTGTCGTTTTCTCCATAAAGTGATGGGGAACCCCAATTAATGCACCGTGCCCCCTTGCATGGTGAGCAAAAGGTTACTCTTCCCAATTGTAGTCCACGTGGATCGTAAAGTATGAAAAAGTTCAAAAAATGAAGATTTTTTTTTTAAATCACATGTCGACCTTTTTCCATGTCGACCTAGTGCATGTCAAGCTAGTGACCATGTCGACCTAATGCATGTTGACCAATAGTGGTCGACCTAATGACTGTCGACCTAATGACCGTAAGCCAGCAAAACATATGCTGCAACCCCAAAGTAGACAATCAGATATCTATTTATTTTAAACTGCACTAATAAACTGATAGCATCTGGTCAATTGTTAAATGTAAATGCAGCTGTTTTGCAGATATTTCTGCACCAGATTCCATATATGTTACAAAAAAAATCAACAACAAAAAACCCCAAAACAACAAATAAACACGGAAATAGCAGTGTCTTTTCCGGCTAAGGAAATTAATATATTTGCTCTGGAATTGTTTATGTAAACAATTTTTAATACGCTTGACTGTAATGAGTCCTGAGGTAGCCTGCGGCATATTCAGTATTACCTGAGTTTGCAATTACACATTAAACATCAATCTTCTACAATTCTAGCACATTTACAATCCTTACAACCCAAATGAACACTTTCACAAGCATGAGTTACATATAAGGTGCCAAGACGGCATGACGCATAAACAAATATTATTAGTGTGAAATGAATCAGACGTCTTATAATGAAAAAGCCCAGTAACTGTAAAACATGAAAGACATCCTGCTCTACATTGCTATTCAGTGATATGTTGGCGCAGATGTAGATTATCGGTTAATAGATTCATCAATGGCATTTAGTTCCTCATATTGTATCCATAGCTATACAAATTGGATTATAATCAACATTCCTCAACTGCAATAAGCCTCACATCCCTCAGACTGTGTATTTGTGAAATACCCATGAATCAGAGAAGAGAGCTCAGTAGCGTTCAAATATTTATCTGTGGAGCAGCAGAGCGTGATACTTATAGCTGAAGCAAGGCGCTACTACGCATAGGGTGACCTCAATAAGGAAAATAGACTGATATGAATGAAGAAATCTTTATTCATATCAACCTAGATTTTCTATGGCCTGAGGAGCATGCTTGTACAATGCTAGTCTTAGCACTTCCCTACTCAATTGATGTTATTTATGAATCACAGTACACACATTCATACCAAACGCACGGATTGCCTGAATAATGTGATGTAATGGAGTGCTAACAAAGAGGAAAAGTAGAAGTCTGCAGTGACCTGTATGTAACACCCCTTTGGTACAGTCCACAGGGGTAATGTCCCGGTCTTCCGTCCATCAGAGATCGATTCAGGAAACCTCTGCCCCAAGATCACTGACCTAGCTTTTCTACTCAACCACACAGTGGGTAATTCAGACCAGATCGTATGCTAGCAATTTTTTGCAGTCCTGCGATCAGATAGACGCCGCCTACAGGGAAGTGTATATCTTAGCTGTGCAAGTGTGTAATCGCATGTGCAGCAGAGCAGTACATACAAATTTTGTGCAGTTTCTGTGTTGCCCAGAACTTACTCAGCCGCTGCCATCACTTCAGCCTGTCCGGGCCCGGAATTGACGTCAGACACCCGCCCTGCAAACGCTTGGGAATGCCTGTGTTTCCCCAACCACTCACTGATAACGGTCAGTTGCCACCCACAAACTCCTTCTTCCTGTCAATCTCCTTGCGATTGGCTGTGCGAATGGATTCTTCGTAAAACCCATCGCACAGCAACGACCCACTTTGTACCCGTGCGACGCGCCTGCACATTGCGGTGCATACGCATGTGCAGTTCTGACCTGATCGCAGCGCTGCAAAAAACGCTAGCGAGCGATCAGGTCTGAATGACCCCCACAATGCGCCTGATTCTAAATTGTACGCACTTGCCTACAGGACTGCGATTTTTCAGGTTACAGAATTGCAAGTGAAGCTGTCACCAAGAAAAGAATACAGACGCCCACTGGAGAGTCCAAAGCAACTGCGTACACATGCGCAGCACTGACGCAGAAACCAGGAACATCAACAACTACAGCGTAGAGATGAGCGCCGGAAATTTTTCGGGTTTTGTGTTTTGGTTTTGGGTTCGGTTCCGCGGCCGTGTTTTGGGTTCGACCGCGTTTTGGCAAAACCTCACCGAATTTTTTTTGTCGGATTCGGGTGTGTTTTGGATTCGGGTGTTTTTTTAAAAAAACCCTAAAAAACAGCTTAAATCATAGAATTTGGGGGTAATTTTGATCCCAAAGTATTATTAACCTCAAAAAACATAATTTACACTCATTTTCAGCCTATTCTGAACACATCACACCTCACAATATTATTTTTAGTCCTAAAATTTGCACCGAGGTCGCTGTGTGAGTAAGATAAGCGACCCTAGTGGCCGACACAAACACCGGGCCCATCTAGGAGTGGCACTGCAGTGTCACGCAGGATGGCCCTTCCAAAAAACCCTCCCCAAACAGCACATGACGCAAAGAAAAAAAGAGGCGCAATGAGGTAGCTGACTGTGTGAGTAAGATTAGCGACCCTAGTGGCCGACACAAACACCGGGCACATCTAGGAGTGGCACTGCAGTGTCACGCAGGATGTCCCTTCCAAAAAACCCTCCCCAAACAGCACATGACGCAAAGAAAAAAAGAGGCGCAATGAGGTAGCTGTGTGAGTAAGATTAGCGACCCTAGTGGCCGACACAAACACCGGGCCCATCTAGGAGTGGCACTGCAGTGTCACGCAGGATGTCCCTTCCAAAAAACCCTCCCCAATCAGCACATGATGCAAAGAAAAAGAAAAGAAAAAAGAGGTGCAAGATGGAATTATCCTTGGGCCCTCCCACCCACCCTTATGTTGTATAAACAAAACAGGACATGCACACTTTAACCAACCCATCATTTCAGTGACAGGGTCTGCCACACGACTGTGACTGATATGACGGGTTGGTTTGGACCCCCCCCAAAAAAGAAGCAATTAATCTCTCCTTGCACAAACTGGCTCTACAGAGGCAAGATGTCCACCTCATCTTCACCCTCCGATATATCACCGTGTACATCCCCCTCCTCACAGATTATCAATTCGTCCCCACTGGAATCCACCATCTCAGCTCCCTGTGTACTTTGTGGAGGCAATTGCTGCTGGTCAATGTCTCCGCGGAGGAATTGATTATAATTCATTTTAATGAACATCATCTTCTCCACATTTTCTGGATGTAACCTCGTACGCCGATTGCTGACAAGGTGAGCGGCGGCACTAAACACTCTTTCGGAGTACACACTTGTGGGAGGGCAACTTAGGTAGAATAAAGCCAGTTTGTGCAAGGGCCTCCAAATTGCCTCTTTTTCCTGCCAGTATAAGTACGGACTGTGTGACGTGCCTACTTGGATGCGGTCACTCATATAATCCTCCACCATTCTATCAATGTTGAGAGAATCATATGCAGTGACAGTAGACGACATGTCCGTAATCGTTGTCAGGTCCTTCAGTCCGGACCAGATGTCAGCATCAGCAGTCGCTCCAGACTGCCCTGCATCACCGCCAGCGGGTGGGCTCGGAATTCTGAGCCTTTTCCTCGCACCCCCAGTTGCGGGAGAATGTGAAGGAGGAGATGTTGACAGGTCGCGTTCCGCTTGACTTGACAATTTTGTCACCAGCAGGTCTTTCAACCCCAGCAGACCTGTGTCTGCCGGAAAGAGAGATCCAAGGTAGGCTTTAAATCTAGGATCGAGCACGGTGGCCAAAATGTAGTGCTCTGATTTCAACAGATTGACCACCCGTGAATCCTTGTTAAGCGAATTAAGGGCTGCATCCACAAGTCCCACATGCCTAGCGGAATCGCTCCGTGTTAGCTCCTTCTTCAATGCCTCCAGCTTCTTCTGCAAAAGCCTGATGAGGGGAATGACCTGACTCAGGCTGGCAGTGTCTGAACTGACTTCACGTGTGGCAAGTTCAAAGGGCATCAGAACCTTGCACAACGTTGAAATCATTCTCCACTGCACTTGAGACAGGTGCATTCCATCTCCTATATCGTGCTCAATTGTATAGGCTTGAATGGCCTTTTGCTGCTCCTCCAACCTCTGAAGCATATAGAGGGTTGAATTCCACCTCGTTACCACTTCTTGCTTCAGATGATGGCAGGGCAGGTTCAGTAGTTTTTGGTGGTGCTCCAGTCTTCTGTACGTGGTGCCTGTACGCCGAAAGTGTCCCGCAATTTTTCTGGCCACCGACAGCATCTCTTGCACGCCCCTGTCGTTTTTTAAAAAATTCTGCACCACCAAATTCAAGGTATGTGCAAAACATGGGACGTGCTGGAATTTGCCCATATTTAATGCACACACAATATTGCTGGCGTTGTCCGATGCCACAAATCCACAGGAGAGTCCAATTGGGGTAAGCCATTCCGCGATGATCTTCCTCAGTTGCCGTAAGAGGTTTTCAGCTGTGTGCGTATTCTGGAAAGCGGTGATACAAAGCGTAGCCTGCCTAGGAAAGAGTTGGCGTTTGCGAGATGCTGCTACTGGTGCCGCCGCTGCTGTTCTTGCGGCGGGAGTCCATACATCTACCCAGTGGGCTGTCACAGTCATATAGTCCTGACCCTGCCCTGCTCCACTTGTCCACATGTCCGTGGTTAAGTGGACATTGGGTACAACTGCATTTTTTAGGACACTGGTGAGTCTTTTTCTGACGTCCGTGTACATTCTCGGTATCGCCTGCCTAGAGAAGTGGAACCTAGATGGTATTTGGTAACGGGGGCACACTGCCTCAATAAATTGTCTAGTTCCCTGTGAACTAACGGCGGATACCGGACGCACGTCTAACACCAACATAGTTGTCAAGGACTCAGTTATCTGCTTTGCAGTAGGATGACTGCTGTGATATTTCATCTTCCTCGCAAAGGACTGTTGAACAGTCAATTGCTTACTGGAAGTAGTACAAGTGGGCTTACGACTTCCCCTCTGGGATGACCATCGACTCCCAGCGGCAACAACAGCAGCGCCAGCAGCAGTAGGCGTTACACGCAAGGATGCATCGGAGGAATCCCAGGCAGGAGAGGACTCGTCAGACTTGCCAGTGACATGGCCTGCAGGACTATTGGCATTCCTGGGGAAGGAGGAAATTGACACTGAGGGAGTTGGTGGGGTGGTTTGCGTGAGCTTGGTTACAAGAGGAAGGGATTTACTGGTCAGTGGACTGCTTCCGCTGTCACCCAAAGTTTTTGAACTTGTCACTGACTTATTATGAATGCGCTGCAGGTGACGTATAAGGGAGGATGTTCCGAGGTGGTTAACGTCCTTACCCCTACTTATTACAGCTTGACAAAGGGAACACACGGCTTGACACCTGTTGTCCGCATTTCTGGTGAAATACCTCCACACCGAAGAGCTGATTTTTTTGGTATTTTCACCTGGCATGTCAACGGCCATATTCCTCCCACGGACAACAGGTGTCTCCCCGGGTGCCTGACTTAAACAAACCACCTCACCATCAGAATCCTCCTGGTCAATTTCCTCCCCAGCGCCAGCAACACCCATATCCTCCTCATCCTGGTGTACTTCAACACTGACATCTTCAATCTGACTATCAGGAACTGGACTGCGGGTGCTCCTTCCAGCACTTGCAGGGGGCATGCAAATAGTGGAAGGCGCATGCTCTTCACGTCCAGTGTTGGGAAGGTCAGGCATCGCAAACGACACAATTGGACTCTCCTTGTGGATTTGGGATTTCAAAGAACGCACAGTTCTTTGCGGTGCTTTTGCCAGCTTGAGTCTTTTCAGTTTTCTAGCGAGAGGCTGAGTGCTTCCATCCTCATGTGAAGCTGAACCACTAGCCATGAACATAGGCCAGGGCCTCAGCCGTTCCTTGCCACTCCGTGTGGTAAATGGCATATTGGCAAGTTTACGCTTCTCCTCCGACAATTTTATTTTAGGTTTTGGAGTCCTTTTTTTTCTGATATTTGGTGTTTTGGATTTGACATGCTCTGTACTATGACATTGGGCATCGGCCTTGGCAGACGACGTTGCTGGCATTTCATCGTCTCGGCCATGACTAGTGGCAGCAGCTTCAGCACGAGGTGGAAGTGGATCTTGATCTTTCCCTAATTTTGGAACCTCAACTTTTTTGTTCTCCATATTTTATAGGCAGAACTAAAAGGCACCTCAGGTAAACAATGGAGATGGATGGATTGGATACTAGTATACAATTATGGACGGACTGCCACGGTTAGGTGGTATAAAAAAACCACGGTTAGGTGGTATATATTATAATAATAATACAATTATGGATGGACGGACTGCCTGCCGACTGCCGACACAGAGGTAGCCACAGCCGTGAACTACCGCACTGTACACTGGTTGATAAAGAGATAGTAGTATACTCGTAACAACTAGTATGACACTATGACGACGGTATAAAGAATGAAAAAAAAACCACGGTTAGGTGGTATATATTATAATAATAATACAATTATGGATGGACGGACTGCCTGCCGACTGCCGACACAGAGGTAGCCACAGCCGTGAACTATCGCACTGTACACTGGTTGATAAAGAGATAGTAGTATACTCGTAACAACTAGTATGACACTATGACGACGGTATAAAGAATGAAAAAAAAACCACGGTTAGGTGGTATATATTATAATAATAATAATACAATTATGGATGGACGGACTGCCTGCCGACTGCCGACACAGAGGTAGCCACAGCCGTGAACTACCGCACTGTACACTGGTTGATAAAGAGATAGTAGTATACTCGTAACAACTAGTATGACACTATGACGACGGTATAAAGAATGAAAAAAAAACCACGGTTAGGTGGTATATATTATAATAATAATACAATTATGGATGGACGGACTGCCTGCCGACTGCCGACACAGAGGTAGCCACAGCCGTGAACTACCGCACTGTACACTGGTTGATAAAGAGATAGTAGTATACTCGTAACAACTAGTATGACACTATGACGACGGTATAAAGAATGAAAAAAAAACCACGGTTAGGTGGTATATATTATAATAATAATACAATTATGGATGGACGGACTGCCTGCCGACTGCCGACACAGAGGTAGCCACAGCCGTGAACTACCGCACTGTACACTGGTTGATAAAGAGATAGTAGTATACTCGTAACAACTAGTATGACACTATGACGACGGTATAAAGAATGCAAAAAAAACCACAGTTAGGTGGTATATATTATAATAATAATACAATTATGGATGGACGGACTGCCTGCCGACTGCCGACACAGAGGTAGCCACAGCCGTGAACTACCGCACTGTACACTGGTTGATAAAGAGATAGTAGTATACTCGTAACAACTAGTATGACACTATGACGGTATAAAGAATGAAAAAAAAACCACGGTTAGGTGGTATATATTATAATAATAATACAATTATGGATGGACGGACTGCCTGCCGACTGCCGACACAGAGGTAGCCACAGCCGTGAACTACCGCACTGTACACTGGTTGATAAAGAGATAGTAGTATACTCGTAACAATTAGGATGACACTATGACGGTATAAAGAATGAAAAAAAAACCACGGTTAGGTGGTAGGTATATAATAATAAATAATACAATTCTGGTCGGACGGACTGCCTGCCGTGTGCCGACACAGAGGTAGCCACAGCCGTGAACTACCGCACTGTACACTGGTTGATAAAGAGATAGTAGTATACTCGTAACAATTAGGATGACACTATGACGGTATAAAGAATGAAAAAAAAACCACGGTTAGGTGGTAGGTATATAATAATAAATAATACAATTCTGGTCGGACGGACTGCCTGCCGTGTGCCGACACAGAGGTAGCCACAGCCGTGAACTACCGCACTGTACACTGGTTGATAAAGAGATAGTAGTATACTCGTAACAATTAGGATGACACTATGACGGTATAAAGAATGAAAAAAAAACCACGGTTAGGTGGTAGGTATATAATAATAAATAATACAATTCTGGTCGGACGGACTGCCTGCCGTGTGCCGACACAGAGGTAGCCACAGCCGTGAACTACCGCACTGTACACTGGTTGATAAAGAGATAGTAGTATACTCGTAACAATTAGGATGACACTATGACGGTATAAAGAATGAAAAAAAAACCACGGTTAGGTGGTAGGTATATAATAATAAATAATACAATTCTGGTCGGACGGACTGCCTGCCGTGTGCCGACACAGAGGTAGCCACAGCCGTGAACTACCGCACTGTACTGTGTCTGCTGCTAATATAGACTGGTTGATATTTAAAGAGATATTAGTAGTATACAACAATACTATACTGGTGGTCAGGCACTGGTCACCACTCCTGCAGCAAAAGTGTGCACTGTTAATTAATATAATTGTACTCCTGGCTCCTGCTAACAACCTGCAGTGCTCCCCAGTCTCCCCCACAATTAATTATAAGCTTTTAATTTATACATTGATGACTGTGCAGCACACTGGGCTGAGCTGAGTGCACACAGACTGAGTCACACTGTGTGACTGACTGTGCTGTGTATCGTTTTTTTTTTCAGGCAGAGAACGGATATAGCAGAGAGAAGTGAACGGATATATTATATTAAATAAAAGTTAACTAGCAACTGCACTGGTCACTGACTGTGGTAAACTAACTCTGTCTGCGACTCTGCACAATCTCTCTCTATCTAATCTATCTATCTCTATTCTAATGGAGAGGACGCCAGACACGTCCTCTCCCTATCAATCTCAATGCACGAGTGAAAATGGCGGCGACGCGCGGCTCCTTATATAGAATCCGAGTCTCGCGATAGAATCCGAGCCCCGCGAGAATCCGACAGCGTCATGATGACGTTCGGGCGCGCTCGGGTTAACCGAGCAAGGCGGGAAGATCCGAGTCGCTCGGACCCGTGGAAAAAAAAGTGAAGTTCGTGCGGGTTCGGATTCAAAGAAACCGAACCCGCTCATCTCTACTACAGCGAGTCTATGGTCACGCAGCAATAAAAGAGGAAGGGGCGGAGGGCAAAGGGAGGGATTATCTGGCGCTAATTAAATCAGTGCAAACACCTAATTACTTTGGCAGCTTTCAACAAACGGGACTACCCATCCCTTACATGTTAAGAAATAAATGAGAAAAAGAAAGAGCTTGTAATAGGTATTTTATTAATAACTTTGATTAAAAAAACAATATTATAAAACACCAGCTTGCATGAATGACAATCACATAGCAATAGTAAAAAAAAAAATATATACAGTAAGATAGACTCTAGGGGTAATTCATAGTTGATCGTAGCAGCAAATTTGTTAGCAGATGTGCAAAACCATGTGCCTAATTCAGACCTGATTGCTCGCTAGGTTTTTTTTGCAGCGCTGCGAGCAGATAATTGCCACCCATAGGGGAGTGTATTTTTGCTTTGCAAGTGAGCGAACGCATGTGCAGCCGAGCGGTACAAAAAAGTTTTGTGCAGTTTCTGAGTTGCCCAGGACGTACTCACCCGCTGCAATCACTTCAGCCTGTCCGGGGCTGGAATTGATGTCAGACACCCACCCTGCAAATGCCTGGACACGCCTGCATTTTTCCAAACACTCCCAGAAAACCAAGATTTTTTGCTGCACTGCAACCAGGCCAGAACTGCGCATGCGTATGCACCGCAATGCGCAGGCGCGTTGTACGAGTACAAAGCAGATCATTGCTGTGAGATGGATTGTACGAAGAATTCATTTGCACAGCTGATCGCAAGGAGATTGACACGAAGAAGGCGTTTGTGGGTGTCAACTGACCTTTTTCTGGGAGTGGTTGGAAAAATGCAGGCGTGTCCAAGCGTTTGCAGGGCGGGTGTCTGACGTCCATTCCGGTCCCAGACAGGCTGAAGTGATCGCAGCGGCTGAATAAGTCCTGGGCTACTCAGAGACTGCACAAAATCTTTTTTGTACCGCTCGGCTGCACATGCGATCGCACACTTGAGGAGGATAGGCAGATTTGAGTATAATCCACATAAATATGATGCTGAAATCTGAAAGAGCTGATTAGTTTGACAAGATATGTGCGGTGGGATGTAATGCTTCCCGAGTCTGGCTGCCAAGCGGGACTGCGTTCCGAATGCGGACATTTTTTTAAAGGGGCAATCACTTACAAGGCATGGTTTTGCCTTGTAAGTGATTGGACCTTTAAAAAAAGTATGAGTTTGGCTGCCACCCCGCACGGCCGCCGGACTCGGTCGGCATTACATCCCTTCAGTGGTATAGATTGAGAAAAGCAGAGGACCTAAGACTGAGCCTTGTGGTACTCCAACTGATAGAGGTAGCGATGAGGAGGTGGATTCAAAGAAACGAACACTGAAAGTGATTAGATAGGTAGGTTGGGCTGTGTCCTGAAGACCTAGGGATTGTAGCGTTTGTATGAGAAGAGAGTGGTCAACAGTGTCAAAAGGCAGCAGAGAGATCAAGGAGAATAAGAAGTCAATCATTCTGCGTCCTAATTCAATCTATAACCTCCATGGCAAGTTCATTGCGCACATGCGCAACACAACTCAGGCACGTGCAAGGTTTATAAAACATCGGCCTCCTGCGAAATATCAGAACATCGTCCACCTCTCAATCAGGCCCATAGACCTGGAACAATGCACAATCACTTAAATGATTAAGGCAATATCGGAAACCCTTATTGAATGAGACAAGTTTAAAAAAAAAGCATAATATAAATTTCTGGTATAAATATTCACAAAAAAATAACATCAATGTCAGACATAGAACTTTGAGCAATAACAATAATGTATGATACAGAAGGTAAGATAGATGAGAATATAGAAAAAAAACAAGGCAAAATCGAAGAAACAGCACCAATAATCAAAATAATCTCTGCAGTAATCAATACACAATTCTCTCCAAATTATCTCACCGTAACGCCTGTTATAACTTATGCCGCACACCATAATACCCATTACACATTATGCCACACACTGTAATGCCTATTACAACTTATCCCGCACACCGTAATGCCCATTACACGTTATGCCGCACACCATAATACCCATTACACATTATGCCACACACTGTAATGCCTATTACAACTTATGCCGCACACCGTAATGCCCATTACACGTTATGCCGCACACCATAATACCCATTACGCATTATGCCACACACTGTAATGCCTATTACAACTTATGCCGCACACCGTAATGCCCATTACACGTTATGCCACACACCATAATGCTCATTACATTTTATGCCGCACACCGTAATGCCTATTACAATTTATGCCACACACCGTAACGCCCATTACACGTTATGCCACACACTGTAATGCCCATTACACATTATGTCACACATTTTGCTTTACACTGTAATGCCCATTATGCCACACACACAATAATGTTGACACCATTTTATGCCCCACACACAATAATGTTCCGTACAAATTATGCCCCACAGTAAGGCTTCTAATTACTTTTAATTTACCTGCTCGTTGCCAGGGGTCTCCCGCCCTGCTTGCCCGCACCAAAAATCGCTCCTGCATACAATATAAATCTATATATGTAAATGTGAAAGCCCTCACTCACTCACTGACTCTTCACTAATTCTCTTGCTTCCTGAAATGTTAGGAAGCAGAAATTGAACATACTGTAGGTATTCTTCAGGTGGTAGATAGGAAAACTATGCAATTCGAATTTTAATAAACCTCCCCTAAGGGGATGAACACGGGGTTAACATTATGACGTCATTACCGATGTGTGGCTTGCATTGCGTGAATAATAACGCTCAAAATGTCAATCGGATCAACATTTGGATTGCACCTCCAGTGTGTAGAATTTAATAAACTACAAAAATGGTCCTCTCATGTTTTACCGTATCTGCTATGGATGCTCCTCGGGTAACGCCAAGAACTAGAGATGTGCGCCTGCCCATTTTTTAGGTTTGGTTTTTGTTTTCTTCGTGTTTTGGTTTTGGATTGGTTTTGCCAAAACCGCTCTTCTGTGTTTTGGTTCTAATTTTCAAAAAATCATAAAAACAGCTAAAATCACAGAATTTGGGGGTGTTTTTGTTCCTACAATATTATTAAACTCAATAATATTCATTTCCTCTCAATTCCAGTCTATTTTGAACACCTCACACCTCACAATATTGTTTGCATCCAGTTTAGGCCAAAAGGCTGCATCGAGGTAGCTAAATGACTAAGCTAAGTGACAGAAGTGGGTGGCACAAACACCTGGCACATCTAGGAGTGGCACTGCAGTGGCAGACAGGATGTCAGTTTTATTAACTATGCCCAAAAAAATGTTCCAAAGAGCACATAATGCAAATAAATAAGGTGCAAGATGGAATTGTCCTTGGGCCGTCCCACCCACGACATGCACAGTTTATCAAACCAATAATTTCAGCGACAGGGTCCATCACTTATGGCTGAAATGAATGGTTTGTTTGGGCCCCCACAAAACAATTTTTTGGAAGGACTACCCTGAGAATGTTGATGATGAGATGTTAATTACATTATAATCTTGTACAATAAATTTGATGTCTTCGCTGCAAATGATGTAACATGGAGGAGGTGCCTAGATGGCTAACGTTCCTACCTCTACTAAATTTGGCCTCACAAATGGAGCAGATGCTTTCATAAACATTGTCAGGATTGGGGTTAAAATAATCCCACACCCAAGAGGTGGCTTTTTGGTCTTATGCCCAGGCATTGCAATGACTTTCTTTTTATCATGGTCAACAACTGCAGCTACCGGTGGCTGACTTACACAAGCATCATCATCATCATCACCCTCACTGTCAGATAGTACACACACATCCCCCTTATCCTGTCGCACTTCCACACATGAATCCTCAATTTCTATTATGTCCTTCTCATCAGATTCATCACCCTCCTCATCAGATTCGTCTCCATCTTTATTTGTACTGCTCCCCACATATGCAGATGGTTCAGAAATGGTGGAAGGAGGTGAAAGATGATTCACTATGAGGACAGTGTGAGAAATGTCAGCTGAAGTGGACACCCCTAAACGTTCCTCAAGAATGTCTGAATGCGCTGTTTGCCTTACTGCCTCTGTAGCTAACATTCCTTTTGATTTTTTTTTTCCTTACCACTCTAAAATTAAATGATTTTGCATACCCTGACTTAAGCCCTCTATGCCCCTAGGCATATGCCTTAGCAGATGATGTTGACGGACTTGCATTGTCACTGTCATGACTAGTGGCAGCAGCTTCAGCACTAGTAGTAGCCTATATTTCTATAACACATAGTGGGGTTGACCTTCACCGACAGCATCACACTAATTAGTCATAAATATATATAATAATTACACACTGCAGTTGACTTCACCGACAGTGTCACACAAATGAGTCAGAAATGTATATAATAAATAATTACACACTGCTGTTTACTTCACAGACATCATCACACAAATGAGTCAGAAATGTATATAATAATTACACAGTGCATTTGACTTCACCGACAGCGTTGCAGAAATGAGTCAGAAATGTATATAATAATAATTATACACTGCGGTTGACTTCACCGACAGCATTGCACAATACGCGTGTGAGTAGGAAATAACATACTACGGTCTGACTGACAGTTTCACAGTATTTATGAAAATAAAATAAAAATTGTATAGTACACTGGGGTACAGCACAAAAAAATAAAAAAATATATATTTTTTATAATTATAATTTTAGGATTTTTGTTTTTTATCTTTGGTTATTTTAATTTTACACTGGGGAAGAGCCCCTGGATGTATGGACAGATTACCCCTTTTTCAGATACAGCTGACAGAGAGCACACCCATTTTTCAGATTCCGCTGACAGAGAGAGTACCCCTTTCTCCGGAAGGGTCCACAGGCTATCCTCAGGATAACAATAGGATATGATGGAGCGACAGCGGATTTGCACCAATCAGTCAAAGCTTTCCGGCCTCCCAGCATGCAACGGGCCCGTCCATATATCCCCTCCCCCTGGCTCAGGCAAATCAGTTTTTTTTTTGGTGCGGCAGGAGCCAGGCCATGGTCAGAGGGCTGCTGTTTCTTTAGCAGCCCCAAGCTTTCTTATTTTATTTTTATAGTCTTACTATTTTTAGAGTGATCTTTCTAAACAGCGTCTTATACGCATATTGGAAAGAGTCGCTCCAACAACTCTCCGCCGGGTCGAGTACAGTGCTGTTTTGGTGGGCGTCTGTGTCGGATATACTGGCAGGTCCATCAGACGTTACCAGGCTGCGGCTGGAGCACAGAGAGAAGGTAAGGCATCGGTTCCGCCTAGCATGATGGAATACGAACACACTGTTTTGGTAGGAGACTACCAAACAGTAGCTGACGCGCCGCCACCACGGGTGCTCCAGGGCTAGGCCTTAGGTATCAAAGGCTCCAGGAATAATATGAGGCCGCGATCCCTAGGGTTGATGTCAGCAGTGGGGATTCAGATGATCTCCTGGTCACCCCTCCCCCCGGTTCATGACCAGTTTCCGCCGAGTCTCCCACAATGAACTGTTTCCTGGCTTCCATCTCAGACGCTACTAGCTACACTAGGAGACAAGCGGACCAGGTCGCAGCATAGGCGGCTGTGTGACCGGTGCATCTGTGTTCACTGAGCGCTACCTCAAGGAGACCTGGTCGCAGCATAGGCGGCTGTGTGACCGGTGAGTCTGTGTTCGCTGAGCACTACCACGAGGGAACCCGGTCGTAGCGTAGGTGGCTGCGTGAACGGTTTTCACTGAGCGATACCCTGAGGTGACCCAGTCGCAGCATAGGCAGCGGTCTGAGCAGAGCGTCTGTATTCACTAAGCGCTATCACGAGGGGATCACTGGGTCAGGAAGTGGCAGTGTACACTACTAGCCTCTGGATCCACTCAGCGTTCTTTAACGTATGATCGATCTTGGAAGCAGGGTGAGTCTCCCGGTATTCCACTCTACTGAGAACGGGTAATACAGCACTAAGTCTCTACCTTTTGAGTACGAATAGTTAGATAAAGTGTCTATTGCATATGAGTCTGTACCATTACTGTTGTTTCTTTCTCTTTGCGTCTGAATACGTTAGATCTGTTTTAAACATGATTCAGTAAATGTGTGCTCCTACATAAATAATATGTTATTTGTAGATGATTATATACTCACGTTGCTTATTATACTGATGTGACTGCCTGCTAGTATTTAGGCTGACTTTACTATATGTCTATTTAGTCTGTCTTGCAGATCCTCAGTGCTGATGCATGGAGGGTCGGATGAATAAAAAGATTACAGTCACAAAATTGTGTAGTATACTGTGGAAGTGCTGATTATTTATCATGTACAGTGGGGCAAAAAAGTATTTGGACAGCCACCGATTGTGCAAGTTGACCCACTTTAAAAGATGAGAGAGGTCTGTAATTTCCATCATAGGTACACTTCAACTGTGAGAGACAGAATCTGAAAAAAAACTATGAAATCACATTGTATGATTTTGAAACAA
This sequence comes from Pseudophryne corroboree, assembly GCF_028390025.1. NCBI lineage: Eukaryota > Metazoa > Chordata > Amphibia > Anura > Myobatrachidae > Pseudophryne > Pseudophryne corroboree. Next base: position 992,881,755 of record NC_086444.1, on the reverse strand, counting down.
TTTATTTGTATATTCTTGGGGAAAATAAATATTTGGACAATCAAAAACTTTAACTCAATACTTTGTAATATAACCTCGGTTGGCAATTACAGAGGTCAAACGTTTCCTGTAGTCCTTGACCAGGTTTTTACCCACTGTAGCAGGTATTTTGTCCCACTCTTCCATGCAGATCTTCTCTAGATCTGTCATGTTTTGGGACTGTCGCCGGGCAAATCGGACTTTCAACTCCCTCCACAGATTTTCTATTGGGTTGAGGTCTGGAGACTGGCTAGGCCATTCGAGGACCTTGAAATGCTTCTTATGGAGCCACTCCTTAGTTGGCCGGGTGGTGTGTTTGGGGTCATTGTCATGCTGGAAGACCCAGCCACGTTTCATCTTCAATGCTCTAACTGAGGGAGGCGTTTTTTGCCCAAAATCTCACGATACATGGCCCCATTCATCCTCTCCTTAATACGGATCAGTCGTCCTGTCCCCTTTACAGAAAAGCAGCCCCAAAGCATGATGTTTCCACCCCCATGCTTCACAGTGGGTATGGTGTTCTTGGGATGCCATTCATCATTCTTCTCCCTCCAAACACGGCAAATGGAGTTTATACCAAAAAGTTTGATTTTGCTCTCATCTGACCACATTACATTCTCCCAATCCCCCTCTGGATCATCCAGATGGTCACTGGCAAACTTTAGAGGGGCCTGGACATATGTTGGCTTAAGCAGGGGGACCTTTTGGGTGCTGCAGGATTTCAATCCATGACGACGTAGTGTGTTACTAATGGTAACCTTTGTGACAGTGGTCCCAGCTCTCTTGAGGTCATTGACCAGGTCCCCCTGTGTAGTTCTGGGCTGATTCCTCACCGTTCTCAAGATCATTGATACCCCACGAGGTGAGATCTTGCATGGAGCCCCAGGTCGAGGGAGATTGTCAGTGATCTTGTATTTCTTCCATTTCTTAATAATTGGTCCAACAATTGATCTCTTCTCACCAAGCTGCTTGCCAATTGTCGAGTAGCTCATCCCAGCCTTTGCAGCTCTACAATTTTGTCCCTGGTGTCCTTAGACAGCTCTCTGGTCTTGGCCATGGTGGAGATGTAGCAGTCTGACTGTTTGAGGGTGTGGACTAGTGATGTGCAGCGGACATTTTTCGGGTTTTGTGTTTTGGTTTTGGATTCGGTTCGCGGCCGTGTTTTGGATTCGGACGCGTTTTGGCAAAACCTCCCTGAAATTTTTTTGTCAGATTCGGGTGTGTTTTGGATTCGGGTGTTTTTTTACAAAAACCCCTCAAAAACAGCTTAAATCATAGAATTTGGGAGTCATTTTGATCCCATAGTATTATTAACCTCAATAACCATAATTTCCACTCATTTCCAGTCTATTCTGAACACCTCACAATATTATTTTTAGTCCTAAAATTTGCACCGAGGTCGCTGGATGACTAAGCTAAGCGACCCAAGTGGCCGACACAAACACCTGGCCCATCTAGGAGTGGCACTGCAGTGTCAAACAGGATGGCAGATTAAAAAAATAGTCCCCAAACAGCACATGATGCAAAGAAAAAAAAGAGGTGCACAAAGGTCGCTGGATGGCTAAGCTAAGCGACCCAAGTGGACGACACAAACACCTGGCCCATCTAGGAGTGGCACTGCAGTGTCAGACAGGATGGCACTTCAAAAAAATAGTCCCCAAACAGCACATGATGCAAAGAAAAAAAGAGGCACAATGAGGTAGCTGTGTGACTAAGCTAAGCGACCCAAGTGGCCGACACAAACACCTGGCCCATCTAGGAGTGGCACTGCAGTGTCAGACAGGATGGCACTTCAAAAAAATAGTCCCCAAACAGCACATGATGCAAAGAAAAAAAGAGGTGCAATGAGGTAGCTGTGTGACTAAGCCAAGCAACCCAAGTGGCCGACACAAACACCTGGCCCATCTAGGAGTGGCACTGCAGTGTCAGACAGGATGGCAGATTAAAAAAATAGTCCCCAAACAGCACATGATGCAAAGAAAAAAAGAGGCGCAATGAGGTAGCTGTGTGACTAAGCTAAGCGACCCAAGTGGCCGACACAAACACCTGGCCCATCTAGGAGTGGCACTGCAGTGTCAGACAGGATGGCACTTCAAAAAAATAGTCCCCAAACAGCACATGATGCAAAGAAAAAAAGAGGTGCAATGAGGTAGCTGTGTGACTAAGCCAAGCAACCCAAGTGGCCGACACAAACACCTGGCCCATCTAGGAGTGGCACTGCAGTGTCAGACAGGATGGCAGATTAAAAAAATAGTCCCCAAACAGCACATGATGCAAAGAAAAAAAGAGGCGCAATGAGGTAGCTGTGTGACTAAGCTAAGCGACCCAAGTGGCCGACACAAACACCTGGCCCATCTAGGAGTGACACTGCAGTGTCAGACAGGATGGCACTTCAAAAAAATAGTCCCCAAACAGCACATGATGCAAAGAAAAAAAGAGGTGCATCAAGGTCGCTGGATGACTAAGCTAAGCGACCCAAGTGGCCAACACAAACACCTGGCCCATCTAGGAGTGGCACTGCAGTGTCAGACAGGATGGCAGATTAAAAAAATAGTCCCCAAACAGCACATGATGCAAAGAAAAAAAGAGGTGCAATGAGGTAGCTGTGTGACTAAGCCAAGCAACCCAAGTGGCCGACACAAACACCTGGCCCATCTAGGAGTGGCACTGCAGTGTCAGACAGGATGGCAGATTAAAAAAATAGTCCCCAAACAGCACATGATGCAAAGAAAAAAAGAGGCGCAATGAGGTAGCTGTGTGACTAAGCTAAGCGACCCAAGTGGCCGACACAAACACCTGGCCCATCTAGGAGTGACACTGCAGTGTCAGACAGGATGGCACTTCAAAAAAATAGTCCCCAAACAGCACATGATGCAAAGAAAAAAAGAGGTGCATCAAGGTCGCTGGATGACTAAGCTAAGCGACCCAAGTGGCCAACACAAACACCTGGCCCATCTAGGAGTGGCACTGCAGTGTCAGACAGGATGGCAGATTAAAAAAATAGTACCCAAACAGCACATGATGCAAAGAAAAAAAGAGGCGCAATGAGGTAGCTATGTGACTAAGCTAAGCGACCCAAGTGGCCGACACAAACACCTGGCCCATCTAGGAGTGGCACTGCAGTGTCAGAATGGATGGCACTTCAAAAAAATAGTCCCCTAACAGCATATGATGCAAAGAAAAAAAGAGGTGCACCAAGGTCGCTGGATGGCTAAGCTAAGTGACCCAAGTGGCCGACACAAACACCTGGCCCATCTAGGAGTGGCACTGCAGTGTCAGACAGGATGGCAGATTAAAAAAATAGTCCCCAAACAGCACATGATGCAAAGAAAAAAAGAGGCGCAATGAGGTAGCTGTGTGACTAAGCTAAGCGACCCAAGTGGCCGACACAAACACCTGGCCCATCTAGGAGTGGCACTGCAGTGTCAGACAGGATGGCACTTCAAAAAAATAGTCCCCAAACTGCACATGATGCAAAGAAAAAAGAGGTGCAATGAGGTAGCTTTGTGACTAAGCTAAGCAACCCAAGTGGCCGACACAAACACCTGGCCCATCTAGGAGTGGCACTGCAGTGTCAGACAGGATGGCACTACAAAAAATAGTCCCCAAACAGCACATAATGCAAAGAAAAAAAGAGGTGCACCAAGGTCGCTGGATGGCTAAGCTAAGCGACCCAAGTGGCCGACACAAACACCTGGCCCATCTAGGAGTGGCACTGCAGTGTCAGACATGATGGCAGATTAAAAAAATAGTCCCCAAACAGCACATGATGCAAAGAAAAAAAGAGGCGCAATGAGGTAGCTGTGTGACTAAGCTAAGCGACCCAAGTGACCGACACAAACACCTGGCCCATCTAGGAGTGGCACTGCAGTGTCAGACAGGATGGCACTTCAAAAAAATAGTCCCCAAACAGCACATGATGCAAAGAAAAAAAGAGGTGCAATGAGGTAGCTGTGTGACGAAGCTAAGCCACCCAAGTGGCCGACACAAACACCTGGCCCATCTAGGAGTGGCACTGCAGTGTCAGACAGGATGGCACTTATAAAAAATAGTCCCCAAACAGCACATGATGCAAAGAAAAAAAGAGGTGCAATGAGGTAGCTGTGTGACGAAGCTAAGCAACCCAAGTGGCCGACACAAACACGTGGCCCATCTAGGAGTGGCACTGCAGTGTCAGACAGGATGGCACTTAAAAAAAACAGTCCCCAAACAGCACACGATGCAAAGAAAAAAAGAGGCGCAATGAGGTAGCTGTGTGACTAAGCTAAGCGACCCAAGTGGCCGACACAAACACCTGGCCCATCTAGGAGTGGCACAGCAGTGTCAGACAGGATGGCACTTCAAAAAATAGTCCCCAAACAGCACAAGATGCAAAGAAAAAAAGAGGTGCACCTAGGTCGCTATATACTATATATATACTGCGCACAAAAACTTAAATACACCGCAACTGAAATGCACCACAGGTATGGATGGATAGTATACTTGATGACACAGAGGTAGGTAGAGCAGTGGCCTACTGTACTGTACCGTACTGCTATATATTATATACTGGTGGTCAGCAAAATTATGCACTGTCCTACTACTGTATATATATATATATATATACTGCGCACATAAACTTAAATGCACCACAGGTATGGATGGATAGTATACTTGACGACACAGAGGTTGGTAGAGCAGTGGCCTACTGTACCATACTGCTATATATTATATACTGGTGGTCAGCAAAATTATGCACTGTCCTACTACTGTATATACATACTGCGCACAAAAACTTAAATGCACCACAGGTATGGATGGATAGTATACTTGACGACACAGATGTAGGTAGAGCAGTGGCCTACTGTACCGTACTGCTATATATTATATACGGGTGATCAGCAAAATTATGCACTGTCCTACTATTATGCACTGTCCTACTACTGTATATTATATACTGCGCAAAAAAACTTAAATGCACCACAGGTATGGATGGATAGTATACTTGACGACACAGAGGTAGGTAGAGCAGTGGCCTACTGTACCGTACTGCTATATATTACATACTGGTGGTCAGCAAAATTATGCACTGTCCTACTACTGTATATATATATAGTGATCACAAAAACTTAAATGCACCACAGGTATGGATGGATAGTATACTTGACGACAGAGAGGTAGGTAGAGCAGTGGCCTACTGTACCGTACTGCTATATATTATATACTGGTGGTCAGCTAAATTATGCACTGTCCTACTACTGTATATATACAGTATACTGCGCACAAAAACTTAAATGCACCACAGGTATGGATGGATAGTATACTTGATGACACAGAGGTAGGTAGAGCAGTGGCCTACTGTACCGTACTGCTATATATTATATACTGGTGGTCAGCAAAATTATGCTCTGTCTTACTACTGTATATATATACTGCGCAAAAAAACTTAAATGCACCACAGGTATGGATGGATAGTATACTTGACGACACAGAGGTAGGTAGAGCAGTGGCCTACTGTACCGTACTGATATAATTCTGGTGGTCACTGGTCAGCAAAATTCTGCACTATCCTCCTACTATATACTACAATGCAACACAGATATGGAGCATTTTTCAGGCAGAGAACGTATAATACTGGTGGTCACTGGTCAGCAATACTCTGCACTGTCCTACTATATAATACTGGTGGTCCCCAGTCCCCACAATAAAGCACACTGAGCACAGATATTTGCAGCACACTGAGCACAGATATGGAGCGTTTTTCAGGCAGAGAACGTATAATACTGGTGATCTCTGGCCAGCAAAACTCTGCACTGTCCTCCTACTATATAATACTGGTGGTCCCCAGTCCCCACAATAAAGCACACTGAGCACAGATATTTGCAGCACACTGAGCACAGATTTGGAGCGTTTTTCAGGCAGAGAACGTAGATATTTGCAGCACACTGAGCACAGATATTTGCAGCACACTGAGCACAGATATTTGCAGCACACTGAACACAGAAACTGAGAGAACGCCAGCCACGTCCTCTCACTATCATCTCCAATGCACGAGTGAAAAATGGCGGTGACGCGCGGCTCCTTATATAAAATACGAATCTCGCGAGAATCCGACAGCGGGATGATGACTTTCGGGCGTGCTCGGGTTAACCGAGCAAGGCGGGATGATCCAAGTCTGCTCGGAACCGTGCAAAAATGGGTGAAGTTTGGGGGGGTTCGGATTCCGAGGAACCGAACCCGCTCATCACTAGTGTGGACAGGTGTCTTTTATACAGATAACCAGTTCAAACAGATGCCTTTAATACAGGTAACGAGTGGAGGACAGAAGAGCTTCTTAAAGAAGAAGTAACAGGTCTGTGAGAGCCAGAAATCTTGCTGTTGGTAGGTGTCCAAATATTTATTTTCCACAAGAATATACAAGTAAATTGTTTAAAAATCATACAATGAGATATCCTGTTTTTTTTCCAGATTCTTTCTCTCACAGTTGAAGTGTACCTATGATGGAAATTACAGGCCTCTCTCATCTTTTTAAGTGGGTCAAATTGCACAATCAGTGGCTGTCCAAACACTTTTTTGCCCCACTGTATAAGAGTGGCAAAGGTGAGGACACTCATATTATGTTTGTTTTACAAAAGCTGTATTGTCCTCTCATGATCTGGTTCAGACATGTGCATACTGTTTAGCTTCAACAGAAATACAGGGCAGATTCAGGTATAAATGTTTCTCCCTTGGGCTATCTTTGCACACATTTCATCCAATAAGCTGAATGGATAATCTCTTCAGAATCCTGTACCAGGTAGAGCCTTTACATGAAGATCCACCTATGGTGCATCACTCCCAGCAGCAGCTTCTCAGAGCAATGCAGAGGCAGAACTCTGGGAGGCAACGGAGTCATCTGCCGCCGGGCTCCTGCTCTGAAGGGGACACCTCTCCTCCCATTCTATGACTTCATTGAATTAAGTTAATTGATACAGTAGCTGCCGCTATCTTTCAGTGGCAGACTTCCTCACTGGTCCCTGCACCTTACAAATCACACCCTCTTTATTATACACATTTTCCAAGTGTCACACCCAGGATTAGATACCACAACCTACTACACTGGAAGCAGACACCTTACTGATGAAGCGGTTTGCTCCTGTATAGGAAATATGAGAATTTTAAGATATATGAAGATACTTCTCTGACAATTACACGTAACTTCATATAGTTAGAATTCTCATGCTTCCTCTACAGGAGCAAATAGCTCCATCAGTAAGGTGTCTGATGTTATACTGATGTCAGTATAACAGGTCATGGGTTCTAATCCTGGGTATGACTGCTAAGAAATGTGTGATTTAAAATAAAAGACAATTAAATGTATAAATACAGTAACACACACACACACACACACACACACACACACACACACACACACACACACACACACACTCACATCTTAATATAGGAGATAGGGGGGCACCAACATTTAGCTTGCCTCCGGGCAACTGGGACGAATTTACGCCACTGGAGCAATGGTAAGTAAAATCTTCACATTCACAGGCTACACATTGTTGAATTCATCGGAAGATGAAAGTCCAATTGATTCTTCTTCATTATACAAAGAAGAGGTACTGTAGGTCTCAGCTGGAATATAGCTGAGCTAAATAAAGCATTGAGGGAGCCTTGTTAAAAACCTAGGCACCTGTATTTGAACATCCTAAAAAACCTGAGTTTACTGAGTCAGATCAGCCTGACAGAAATCAGGGAAGAGGTCGGGGTTATGCCCAAATAAAAGTTAGAATACTAAGTAGGGAGGCCAATCCCGGGATCGGGATTGGCCGGATCTCGGGATTTGGGCCCAAAAATGCCGGGATTGGAGCCTCCAGTCCCGGGATTCACGGGATTACAGTGCACATGTGCGGGAGGGTGGGTGTAAGTAATACTACTTACTACTATTAGGCGGACGGCAGCCATGGACACACGCTGAACGCTGCGGCACTTCAAATGTAGCGCTGGCTGCCAGCCAATCAGAACTGGCGAACCGGCAGCCAATCAGGGAAGCTGCCGCAGCAGCGGCAGCCAGTCAGGAGCGACTGCTGCGGCCGCTTCCCTGATTGGGTGCTGGTCCACCAGCTCTGGTTGGCTGGCGGCCAGTGCTTCATTTGAAATGCGGCCGCGTTCAGTGTGTCCATGGCTGCCGCCCACCTAATAGTAAGTAGTTTTACTTACACCCAACCTTCCCATCGTGCAGTGCTCTCTAACAGCCTCCCTTCCGCGCCGCTACCTACACCCTCCCGCACCGCTACCTACACCCTCCCTCCTGCGCCGCTACCTACACCCTCCCTTCAGCGCTGCTCCCTGCACCCTTCACTGATCCCTACTGCAATCCCGGGATTGAGCGTTTTTCAATTCCCGAATCCCGGGATTGAAAAAACGGCCCGGGATTGACCTCCCTAATCCTAAAAGATTGAATTCTAATTACCTTCTTCCAGTTGGGGATGTTTAAAAAGAGGTGGCTCCTAAAGTAGTTATGCAAATTATCTACTTTATCTTTGCTTTCCCTGTCTAGGGCAGTCAAGGGCCAAGCCTTGGTTTTGGCTTAAATGGCAAAGACAGTGGTTGTCTGGGCTAATGCAATTGAAGGAGAATCTTTTCATTAACGGCAAAGTTCTCATATATTGCAATGATCCTGGAGAAACACTAATATATTGGCATTGTTTCCTCCAGGGCATTAAACTCAATCATATCTGCACGCAGAGCAGTTTTTGGCTGGAAGGTGGAAGCCGATTCAGAATTTAGGAAAGGTTCGGAATCGTTGTCCTTCCTGGAAAGTTTTTCTTTGGTAAAGAATTAACAGATATTCTGAAATCAGGAGCAGACTCCAAAAAGGTCAACTTTCTTCCACATACAGTTTTAAACTTAAAGTTCTGCTTTTTGGCCCCTGGGTTTGATTTCTAGGAAGACTAATAAGGCATGGGGTTGCCAAAAGTCTGGTTGGATCTACAGCTACACCACACTGGATAGGCCCAATCTCATCTGAGTTTGGAAGACAAGCAGTGTTGAGCCTGGTTGATACTCGGATGCGAGACCATCTGGTCAGGTGCTGTAGAAAGATAAGCCATCAGTAGCATGGTATAGGCCTCTGCCTGGGGACCCAAGGCTGGGGGTGGGGGCTGTGTCAGGCATACAGTTCTGACACAGTACTAGGTATGTTTTCGCCTTCACAGCCATCTCTGGTAGGGATGAAGGACGAGGCTTGCAAGAAGCAGTCCAGAAATTGCTTCAGCAGGAATAGTCATTCCAATTCCTCTTGTAAACGAGGACAAAGTTTAATTCAGAAGCCCAACGGGTAATTTCGGCCTATGCTCAATCTCAAAATGCTGAACAAATACATTTGGAACCTCGGTTGCACTTGCAATCGTTATGTTCCTTATGCTTGGCATAGAGCCAGGGGATTAAGGCTACCCCTGGATCTATAGGATGCTTACCTTCAGGTGCTATATCACTGTCCATCAGTGTTATTTAAGGGTTTGCTATCTTCCAACAGCATTTTTTCATTTTAGGACTTACCTTTTCGGTTAGCCTGACTATTTAACAAACATATGAAGGTGAGCACACTGCTAGCAGCGGTTAAGAATTTTCTCAGACCTAGACGATCTTTAATCTTGGCACGCAGGGATTACCCTTATGACCTTTGCAACAGACAATAAACTGTATGCAGAGGCACAAGTGAATCAATAATGAACCATTAAGTGTCTCCAGTTCCGTCACATCGGATGATTCACTTGGGGGCTTTACTGGATCAGGTCTGCAAGAAGTAATTTTTACCTTGCAACAAAATATCCAGGTGGTAGTCTATGATTCAAGTTTTTGTTACACAGTCAAACGGATCCATTCACGCAATAAAGCAGGGATGGGTTTGATGGTATCTACTTCAACAGAGCGAAGTATGCAAAATTCCACTCAATGTCTCTGCAGCGTCGGAATTTTACCAAATAGAATCTACATTCACACCACACTAAATGTGCCCAATCTCATTGGATCGTGGAAGATGGGCAGTGTTGTCCGGGTTGGTACTTGGATGAACCACCTGAGAATACAAGGTGCTGTAGGTAATTATGGAAGGCTTCACATAATGAAAACGGAATGGTACTTACAATAAAAGTAAGAAGGTCATCAGCCTGGTGGAAACAGGCATCCCAGCTAGACAAAGGGAAATCCTTGTGGATATCAGATTGGAAAAATTCTGACACTGAGGAACAGTGTCAGGAAGGTTGTGTTCTCAAAGAAGTAGGTTGTATGCCAATTAAAGGTGGAACCTTGGGCCACAGATAGGACACTGGTGTAGGCACAGGAGAGTATTTAAGGAAAACCAGTCCAGTGCCGTGTGGACTATGCGCGTACCTCAACATCAGGAAGGAACTCGCAGCTGAAAAGCGATGAAAAGCGTAAAACACATACTAAGATGGGCAGAACTTCATCGTTCAACTGGGTCCGCTATTTTCATTCCGGGAATCTTAAATGGGCAAGCGGACTTTCTCAAGTTGACATACCATTCAGGAAAATGAATGGGCTCTACACCAGGAGGGTTCCGGATTTCGGTGAACTACAGGTGTTTGCCAGAGATATATCTCATGGAGTTTTTGTTGGAACAAAAAAGTGCTCACATAGGGGTCAAAAACAATGGATCCCAGAGTGATTTTTGTGGATGTCTTATCGGTGAGATGAGACTTTCTTCTGGTTTTTAGGTTTCTCCAATCACCCTGTTACCCAGGGTGGTGAGAAAGCTAAACAGGAAAACCAGCAGAGAATGGCAATGGATACTCCATTTCTGCTCTCCCAAGGTCCAGAACTACTGACGCAGGGTCCTGGTTATCACAGACATCTGGATCTACGGTCCTTGATGGCATGGGCTTGATACATTTATCCTGAAGGTACCAGGATGTTTGCAGCAGGTGATTTAAACAAGAGGTCAGAACAAGGAACCCTTCCTTAGCTCGCCTTTATCACCAAATATGGCAAACCTATGTTCAGGCTTGCAGTGAGGTTTAATCTTAGATCTTTCAGAGTTCTGGGGTCTTAGCATACTTTCGGACACGAATGGATGAAGCTTTGAAGGTGAAAATCAAGGGTCAGCATTGACTGTAGGGTTCCAAAACTAAATAACTTACAGGATGTGTGTACTTTTTTCCAGGTTATGCGGCGCATTCAGCCTCTGGTTGTTCCTACAGTGCCGTGGGACTGGTGTTAGTCCTTAAAGCCCTTCAAGTTGCCCAATTTGAACCATTGGTTAAAATGGATCATAAATGTGTTTTTTTACTGACTAAGGTGTCAGCTAGAGGAATATTAGACTTAGGGGCATGGTCATGTTGTTCCCCATTTCTGATCTTTTATCCACATAAACCAGTTCTCAGAACTAGGTTTGGGTATATTTCCAAGGTGATGACTGAGTTCCACCTTAATGAGGAAAATGTTATCCCTGTTTTAGGTTCCGGGCCTCGCTGCGGGAGATGCATCACTAGACGTGATCCGTGCATAAGGGATCTACGTGTAATATACCAGTGCCATCAGGAAAAAGATTCCCTCTTTATTCGCTATGGATTTCACAAGAGAGGATGGCAGGCTGGTAAGCAGATGCTGGCAAGATAGCTTCAGAGAATGATTTCAGAAGCATACAGTATTCTCTAAGCTGATATCCCTATTCTGGCTAATGTCTCTGTTCATTCTACCCGTAATGTAGATCCTTTTTTGGGCAGCACAATGTGGTGCCGAAACAGAACAGGGTTGTAAGGCAGCCATATGGTCAGCCGTTTACACATTCAATAGACATTATGCCTTGGATACCTTTGCCTCTCACAATGCTGAACTCGGGCGAAGGATTCTCATATGCATCAGGAGCGTCCCCACCACTAAACTGCTTTGGGAAATCCGATTGTTATCCTGTGGATAACCTGTGGACCCTGCCGGAGAAATATACGTTATGGTAAGAACTTACCATTGATAACGGTATTTCTCCTAAGTCCACAGGTTCTACAGGGATCCCACCCTGACGCACCTGATTTGAGGATCCTTTTTACTCACTAACCTCTTCCTTCTTGTATGGAAGGGTGTGCATGTGGGTTCTTCTCGCCTGATTAGGGTTCAACATGATGCTCCTGCCTTCTGCTTTGGAATACAATTGATTTGACTGAGCCAGGGGGCGGGGATATATGGACGGGCCCGTTGCATGCTGGGAGACCGGAAAGCTTTGACTGATTGGTGCAAATCCGCTGTCGCGCCATCATATCCCATTGTTATCCTGTGGAACCTGTGGACTTAGGAGAAATACCGTTATCAACGGTAAGTTCTTACCATAACGTATATTTTTCAGATACTGCAAACAGAGAGAGCACCCCTTTTTTAGAAACCGCAGACAGAGAGAGCACCCCTTTTTCAGATACAACTGACATAGAGAGCACCCCTTTTTCAGATACAGCTGACAGAGAGAACACCCCTTTTTCAGATACAGCTGACAGGGACAGCACACATTTTTCAGATACCGCAGACAGAGAGAGCACCCCTTTTTCAGATGCAACTGACATAGAGAGCACCCCTTTTTCAGATACAGCTGACAGTGAGAGCACCCCTTTTTCAGATACAGCTGACAGAGAGAGCACACATTTTTCAGATACCGCAGACAGAGAGAGCACCCCTTTTTCAGATACTGCAGACAGAGAAAGCACCCCTTTTTCAGATACAGCAGAGAGAGCACCCCTTTTTCAGATACATCTGACAGAGAGCACTTCTTTTTCAGATACAGCTGACAGAGAGCACTCCTTTTTCAGAAACAGCTGACAGAGAGAGCACCCATTTTTCAAATACCGCAGACAGAGAGAGCACCCCTTTTTCAGATACAGCTGACAGAGAGCACTCATTTTTCAGATACAGCTGACAGAGAGAGAACCCATTTTTCAGATACAGCAGACAGGGAGCACCCCTTTTTTAGGTACAGCACATAGGGCACCCCCACCCGCCGCACGCCACGGCACCATAGCCGGCCCTAAGCATTATGATGCCCTAGGCAAGATTTTGGCTGGTGACCCCTAGCACCACTGCTGGTTCCGCCTCTGATCCTGCGCCCCTTTCCCAGCACCATCACCCCTCACCCATAGCAGTCCTTATTTTGGTGTTTGTACCCCCTATATTTTAAATAGGAACAGTTCAAACATTTGACACACAGCCCAAAAAGGGGTGTGTTTTGCTGGCAAGGGGCATAGCCACACAATAGTAACCCCAATTCCAATAACGCCACACAGTACTGCAACTTTATTCACATTTGATCATACGATAGTGTCCATAATTCATATTACATCCCACAGTAGTATCACTTTACCTTATAAACGTTACGCCTCACAGTAGAGCCCCTTATTCACATTATATCACACTGAATTACTCTTTATTCACATTACACCACACCCTATTGCTCTTTATTCACATTAGACAACACAGTGATGCCCTTTCTATGTGCAACGCCACATAGTAGAGCACCTTATACACATAATGCCACACATAGTAATGCATTTATACACATAACAGTAATGCCCCTGACACATATGCGACACATAATTAATGTCCTTATAAACAAAATGCACCTTACACATTATGACAACCTTTATGAATGCCCTTTTACACATAATGTCCCTTACACATATGCCGCACATTATTAATGCCCTTACACACATAATGACACACATAGTGCCCCCTACACATTTGCTGCACATTATTAGTGCCCCTATACACATAATGACACACGTACAGTAGTATCCTGTTACACATATGCCGCACATTATTAATGCCCTTATACACATAATGACACACATAGTGCCCCTTACACATATGTTGCACATTATTAATGCATTTTTACATGAGACACATAATGCTCCTTACACATATTCCGAACACTACTGCACAACCAACCCACTCACATGCACACAGCACTCACACTGCCACTAACACTGTGACCTCTGCCTCTGCTTGGATACAGATGTGTCCTCATAAAGCTTGCCTCAATGCTAACGTCGGGCACCTTTTTTTTCACTCTTTATTCACATTACACCAAACCCTATTGCTCTTTATTCACATTAGACAACACAGTAGTGCCCTTTCTATGTGCAACGCCACATAGTAGAGCACCTTATACACATAATGCCACACATAGTAATGCATTTATACACATAATTCCACACAGTAATGCCCTTACACATATGCAACACATTATTAATGTCCTTATAAACAAAATGCACCTTACACATTATAACAACATTTAATTTATGAATGCCCTTTTACACATAATGTCCCTTACACATATGCCGCACATTATTAATGCCCTTATACACATAATGACACACATAGTGCCCACTACACATTTGCTGCACATTATTAGTGGCCCTATACACATAATGACACACGTGCAGTAGTATCCTGTTACACATATGCCTCACATTATTAATGCCCTTATACACATAATGACACATATAGTGCCCCTTACACATATGATGCACATTATTAATGCATTTTTACATGACACACATAATGCTCCTTACACATATTCCGAAACACTACTGCACAACCAACCCACTCACATGCACACAGCACTCACATTGCCACTAACACTGTGACCTCTGCCTCTGCTTGGATACAGATCTGTCCTCATAAAGCTTGCCTCAATGCTAACGTCGGGCACCTTTTTTTTAAAATAAAAATGCATCTTATTTGCATTGCTATGTGGCTAGCATTCACAAGCAGCTTCTGCTGATTAAAATGATATACAGCATGCCTATATACAGGCCCGGCGACAGGGGGGGTCAAAGGGGACATCCATCCCGGGCCCCGACCTTCTGAGAGGCCCCAAGGTCCACCTGCAGCAGTGCAGCAGCTGCAGCATGAATTCACATTTGTACTTGTAGAGTGCCGTTTCTTGCGGCGGGCGAGCTGTGCAACCGCACGGGGCGCCCGCCGCGGCACTTCTTAAACACTTTAAAACCCATTCCCACCTCCTCCGTCCTCCCGAGTACCCAGCTCGGGGGGCGGAGTTTCGTGGAATGACGCGATTGCGTCGTGACGTCACGACGCAATCGCGTCATTCCACGAAACTCCGCCCCCCGAGCTAGATACTCGGGAGGACGGAGGAGGGGGAGCCAAGCCGGCGGCGCCACGAAGAGGAGGGAGAGGCGGCGAAGAGCGGGAAGAACCGCTTCAACTGTAAGTCAGCCTCTCCCTCTCTCTCTCTACCCCTCCTCTGCCAGCAACTATACAAAGGGGACGCTTCCCTGCCATAATGTGTAAAATGGGGACACCTGCCTGCGTACTGTGTAATATGGGGGCATCTGCCTGCGTACTGTGTAATATGGGGGCACCTGCCTGCGTACTGTGTAAAATGGGGGCACCTGCCTGCGTACTGTGTAAAATGGGGGCACCTGCCTGCGTACTGTGTAATATGGGGGCATCTGCCTGCGTACTGTGTAATATGGGGGCACCTGCCTGCGTACTGTGTAAAATGGGGGCACCTGCCTGCGTACTGTGTAAAATGGGGGCACCTGCCTGCGTACTGTGTAAAATGGGGGCACCTGCCTGCGTACTGTGTAATATGGGGGCACCTGCCTGCGTACTGTGTAAAATGGGGGCACCTGCCTGCGTACTGTGTAAAATGGGGACACCTGCCTGCGTACTGTGTAAAATGGGGGCACCTGCCTGCGTACTGTGTAAAATGGGGGCACCTGCCTGCGTACTGTGTAAAATGGGGGCACCTGCCTGCGTACTGTGTAAAATGGGGATGCATGCCTGCCGTACTGTGTAAAATGGGGACGCGTGCCTGCCGTACTGTGTAAAATGGGGACACGTGGCTGCCGTACTGTGTAAAATGGGGGCACGTGGCTGCCGTACTGTGTAAAATGGGGACACGTGCCTGCGTACTGTGTAAAATGGGGACTCTTGCCTGCCGTACTGTGTAAAATGGGGACACGTGGCTGCCGTACTGTGTAAAATGGGGGCACGTGGCTGCCGTACTGTGTAAAATGGGGACACGTGCCTGCCGTACTGTGTAAAATGGGGACACGTGCCTGTCGTACTGTGTAAAATGGGGACACGTGGCTGCCGTACTGTGTAAAATGGGGACTCTTGCCTGCCGTACTGTGTAAAATGGGGACACGTGCCTGCCGTACTGTGTAAAATGGGGACACGTGCCTGTCGTACTGTGTAAAATGGGGACACGTGCCTGTCGTACTGTGTAAAATGGGGACACGTGGCTGCCGTACTGTGTAAAATGGGGACTCTTGCCTGCCGTACTGTGTAAAATGGGGACACGTGCCTGCCGTGCGGTGTAAAATGGGGACACGTGCCTGCCGTGCGGTGTAAAATGGGGACACTTGCCTGCCGTGCTGTGTAAAATGGGGACACTTGCCTGCCGTGCGGTGTAAAATGGGGACACTTGCCTGCCGTGCGGTGTAAAATGGGGACACTTGCCTGCCATGCTGTGTAAAATGGGGACACTTGCCTGCCGTGCGGTGTAAAATGGGGACACTTGCCTGCCGTGCGGTGTAAAATGGGGACACTTGCCTGCCGTGCTGTGTAAAATGGGGACGCGTGCCTGCTGTAATGTGTAAAATGAGGATTTATTTTTTTTCTCCTGTGGTGGCCGTGATGATGAGATCAGATGAGGCTACGCCCATCTTAACAAAATCACGCCCATTTTAATGAGGCCACGCCCCCTTGTCGGGAGCGCGCGCGCCTTCGCGCGCACATGCTTTTACTCTTTATATCTATGGGGGGGCGCATTTTTTTTATGTGAATGGGGGGGGGCGCATTTTTAAATCTCGCACTGGGAGCCAAATTGGATAGAAACGGCCTGTATAAGTTTTGATATCGCGGCATCTCGCCGGCCGCCCGCTGTGTGTAGCTCCCTTTTCCCCAGGTCAGCTGTCCGGAACTCCTGAAGTCCCCGTGTGCAGTGACGTCGCGCCGGGCTATGCGCGACACCGCTGCGTCCTCCACTTCTCTCCTCCCCGACCGCCTGGTGTCTCTGCTGTAAGGAGCAGCCAAACAGGAGCGGGACTGCAATCGGCTATAGAGACCGCACGGCCGGCGCAGCTCACAGACAGACTTGAGGAATACAACAGCCTCAGGCTGTCTGGAGACTCGGAGCCTTGTCTGGATAGCGGCAGGCAGCTGTGTATATTGGTAAGTGTGCGCTCTTGGCTCTCCAGGAGTTTGGGGATTTGGAACTAGGCTTCTGAAAGTAGCTGATAAATGTTTTCTTGATGCACTGGATAAAACAATATTAATAGAATTACATGTTAAATATGCTTATCCAGGGTGTTTATGTTATGTGAGATTTATTTTATTGATTAATGCCATTGTTGTTATACAATGTATAATTATTTTAATATTGTTCTATCCAGTCAAGAAATCATTTATCAGCGCCACCATCTCTTTCTTTTTATATATTGTTTATTGTGGGTCTGACTACCCCCTTTTTATGGTGGCAGCTTGCAGCAAAGCACACCATTTCAAGCGCCTGGGTTGTATTTATTTACCATTTTAGCTTCTTAAAGGACTGTTTCCCACGGAATGTAGTTGGGATCCCAGCAGTCAGAATGGTGACGCCGGCATCCCGAACGTAAGTATGCCAAGGAGGGTTAGGGTTAGGCTGCGGGGGAAGGGTTAGGTTTGCAGGTAGGGATGTGTGGGTCTGAGGTTAAGGGGGAAGGGGGAGTAGGTTGGGGAGGGGGGGGCCCCGCAGAGATATCAGTGTACCGGGCCCCAAGATTTCTGTTGGCGGCCCTGCCTATATACTGTGTGAGACTGTGGCTGTATCTGCATATGAAATGCTACATACAGAATATAGGCATGCCGCATGTCATTTTAATCAGCAGAAGCTGCTGATGCCCCTAGGCATATCAAATGCCATAGGCAATTGACTAGTTTGCCTATGCCTATGGCCGGCTCTGCACGCCACCCAGTACTGAGATGGACACGTCCTTCTAGTACACTCTCCAATGCCGGAGTGAAGATGGCGTTGATGCACGGGGACTTATATAGAATCCAAAACCCGTGAGAATCTGACAGCGGGATGATGATGTTTTGCCTCGATGACGTAATCGAGGCGGGTGGGAAAACCCGAGCCGGGGTGGGGGGGGGGGTGTTCAGTTCCCGGGGAACCAAAACCGCTCATCTCTACCAAGAACCATGGATTAATGTTTACTTACATTAAGACATCTCAAATTTACATCTCTATAGATTTACCAAATTATTTAACACTCATTTATGTTTACAACTGTGAAAATCAGAAACTCCTGTGCGAAGAACGAATAGGACAGCTAGTACAACTTAAATGTACAATTCTACATTTTGGCAAGCAATGTCTCTGAAAGATGAAAACGCACCTTACGCTATACTTTATCTAGTAATCTAACAATCACTTCTGTGTTTTTTACCACTTAACTTGCTAATATTTTTTTCAAACAATGCTCAAAAATTTTCAGTTTTTATTATGATTGAATTAGGTCAAAAACATTTTCAAAACTTAGCCAAAATGATTTTTCTTTGCAAAAAAATGTTTTTTAACATTTGTAAAATATCAGTTTTTTTAAAGTTCAATTTATCGATTTATCCCGATCTGCATATGAGTACTCAGGTGGAATGTGCTAACATCAACCCAAACTGCAATGCAATGATTGGTTACATCACATGGATCAATTACCACATGCAGGGACAGAGCTTGCGAGAAAGCTCTGTCTCTGTGATGCCACTTTGCAGTCAAATTGGGGTATTTTTCATAAAAAAGACCCCAAGTATGTGCTGCGCATTCGCCATCAGCAATGCAGTTACCACCATCACCGGGCTCCTCCCCTTCCCCGATTGTGATGACCCCCTCCCTTGCGGGCAGAGAAAACTGTGCAGGGGTACAGGATTCGCAGTGAGCCCTGTGATTATGCTATCTGAAGATGGCATAATTACCACAGGGCTCAATGTGGTATTTTTTTTCTTTTCTTTTATTTCTTTTAGTAAATTCAGCCATATTGCATTTCCCATTATAAGTATGGGAAAATGCAATCTGGTTACTTAAAAAATGAGAATGAAAGGGTCTGGAGCAGTTTTTCACGTAAACTGCTTTAAAAGCCCTTTAATACATTCAGATGATACTAAAATAATGTGATAAGGGTGTGAAAACACCCTTTTCACATTATTTTAATAAAAATTATGTTAATAAATATGCCCCCTAAACAATTAACTGCCTCCTGAATTTTCAAAACACGCTCAGAATTTGTATTTTTTTTTATGATTGTATTAGCTTAAGAACACTTATTTAGGATACAGTATATAGATGTGTCCATTCATACTGTTGCTGCAGGAGCAGCATCCAGCTCTCCCATTGTATGCTACGGCAGCGGGAAACGTGCATATGCATGCCCCCTGCTACCACCGCTGGGCTGCAGTTACAAATCTATGGGTAGCGGGAGCATAGCTTCCCGCTACCCATGCTGACCGGCTCCCCTTGCAATTATGGGTTGCAGGAGCACAGCTCTCTGTTACCCTTGCTGGCTTACAAGTGATATTCTGCATGGCTACCATATGATGTGCCACAAATTCCTGCCCACAATGGAAAAGCAATGCAGGCAAGTATGTAAAAGGACACATCTGTATCCAATACGATTTTAGGGAAAAGAAACTATTTAAAATAAAAATAAAACATTGACAGCCGTAACATCGTGGCCATCATTGTTTATAACATCGCGACCATCATCACTTAATTTTTTGTGTGCCTGCTCCTCTTTGTAGCCCTGGGGGTCCACAGGGAAGGTAAGGGGCTATTTTTTTCACATTTCCCCATTTTTAGATGTAACAACACCAGGCTGGGTTTTCCCTGACTGTGCAGCCGCAGGAAGACACTCTTCCTGCAGTTGCGCAGTGAGGGAAAGCCCGGCCTGGTGTGGTCGCATTTGATGCGACCATGTCAGGCAAGTGGTTAAGGATACTTAGGTGTATATATTCTAAGCCTTAGATGGAGATAAAGTGTACGGAGATAAAGTACTAGCCAATTAGCTCCAAACTGTTATTTTTCAAACACAGCCTCTAACTTAGCAGTTAGGAGCTGATTGGCTGTAACTTTGGGCCTAATTCAGACCTAGATGCTGCTACATCAGAAATAGCAGGCTGAAGGCCGATTAAAGGTGCACTTGGGCAGAAGCCGCATTGCGCATGCACAGACATTGAGATGCAACTGCATTTCACTTGTGCAAATGCTTCTTACTGACAGGCAATGGCGTTCGCGGGGAGGGAGGGGGCGTCATGGTGGCACTAAAGGGGCATCAACTCGGAATTTGGGGGGCAACGCAGGTGGGCCGTGGTGGCTGCGTGAAACATGAAACATGATGGATAGCCATCTTGGTAGGCAGAGGGCTACTTGAAACATGCGAAAGCATCGCCACAGTGCGATGCTTTCGCATCCCACCAGGGGTGCTAGATGTGGCATGTGGGGTGGACTTGCCCTGTGCTGGACGAACCCCTGCATGTCTAAGAATTTGATCGTAGATGTCCGTTTTTTCGCACATCTACGATCAGGTCTGAATTACCACCTTTATCTTCGTCCACTTTATTTCCATCCAAGGCTTAGTAAATAGGTCCTTAGCTTCTATTAGTCACTCCAGCGATGCTGTTCACAATATTAGAAATAGTTCTCAGAGGAGATATGCAAATGTACAAAAGTCACTTTGTAAAGAATATAAAACAGGCAGTAGTGAACCCTTTCCTGATTGTATATGACATTCACCCATTCTTGGTCCAATGGCTAGTTTGCAAATTCCCAGTTACATATAGTTACATAGTGAGTGAGGTCGAAAAGAGGCAAAATGCCCACTGTATTCTGTGTTAATCTGTTCATATTATAATGCGCCTGCTGAAGTAATGGTTTAGTACCAATTGACAGCTATGGTTCTTACCACTCCCAGATAATTTTATGTCAATATGTTAAATGCTATAGCCCTGGATACATTTTCCAGTTAGGAATTTGTCCAATCAGTTTTTAAATACATTTACAGAGTCTGCCATTATTACCTTCTCCGGCAGGGAGTTCCAAATCTTTATTGCCCTTACCGTGAAGAACCCTTTCCTACGTTGTGTATGGAATTTTCTCTCCTCTAGCCTAAGCGAGTGCCCACGCGTCTTATACAGAATTCTTTTAATAAACAAATCCGCTGCTAGCTCCTTGTAATGACCCTTTACATATTTGAAGATATTAAGAATGTCTCCTCTCAGTCGCCTCTTTTCTAGTGTATACATATTTAACCTAGTAAGCCTTTCCTCATACTCCAGTGTCCCTAACCCTTTAATCAATTTAGTAGCTCTTCTTTGAACTCTTTCTAGTTCCCCAATATCTTTTTTATAATATGGTGCCCAGAACTGGACACAATATTCCTGGTGCGGTCGTACCAATGATTTATACAGTGGCAGGATTACATCCTCGTCCCTTGTCTCAATGCCCCGTTTAATGCATGCGAGCACTTTACTTGCCTTCTTTGCTGCAATTTGACATTGTGTACTGTTATTAAGCCTATTTTCTATGAGCACCCCCAAATCTTTTTCCACCATAGTTACCACTATATTTTCCCCATCTAGAGTGTAGGATGTAAGTGTGCTTTTTGTCCCAAAATGCATAACTTTGCATTTTTCTATTTTGAACCTCAATCTCCATTTAGACGCCCAGGTTCCCAGTTTAACTAAGTCATTATGTAGAGACTCCACATCTCCTTCTGAATTAATTACCTTACACAGTTTAGTATCATCTGCAAAGATTGACACTGTGCTTTCCAGGCCTATTCCTAGATCACTGATAAACATAGTGAACAGCAGTGGGCCCTTGTGGTATTCCGCTGACTACTGGTGCCCAGCTGGAGAGCGTCCCATTTACCACTACTCGTTGCACTCTGTTATCCAGCCAATTACTTATCCATGTACAAATAGTATATCCTAGGCCTAGTCCCTTAATTTGTTGATCAGTCTCCTATGAGGCACTGTATCAAAGGCTTTTGCAAAATCTAAATACACCACGGCCACTGCTTTTCCCTGGTCAAGATTTTCGCCCACTTCCTCGTAGAAGCTAATTAAGTTGGTTTGGCATGATCTGTCCCTTACAAACCCATGCTGACTTTTGATAATAAACTTAGTAGCCTGTAAGTGATCCCCTATGCTATCCCTCAAAATGCCTTCCAATATTTTACCCACTATAGAGGTTAAACTAACTGGTCTATAGTTTCCACGATTACTTTTATTTCCCTTTTTAAATAAAGGCACTACCTCAGCTATGAACCAATCCCTTGGCACCATGCCTGATCTAATTGAACTATGGAAAATCAAGTATGAGGGTTTTGCTAGCTGTAACCTAAGCTCCATAATAACCCTCGGGTGAAAACCATCTGGGCCTGGTGATTTATTAATCTTCACGTTACTTAGTTGCTCCAGGACTACTTCCTCACTTAAACAAGTATCAAGCCAAGAGTCATTACCTTCACTGTCGTTATGCACTTATGTCACCGGCTCATCCTCCCTGGTGAATACTGAGGGGAAAAAATTGTTCAATATTTCTGCTTTTAATTTGTCACTGTTTATCAAAGCTCCCAATTCATCTTTTAATGGGCCTATGGTCTCCATCTTTAACCTTTTACTGTTTATATATTTATAAAACTTTTTAGGATTGGTTTTACTCTCTATAGCGATTTGCTTTTCGTTTACTATTTTAGCTGCCCTTATTACTTTTTTGCATGTTTTATTGCATTCCTTCTAATACCGGAATGACTCCTCCCCTCCATTAGATTTAAATGTTTTGAAAGCACACCTCTTATTAGCCATTGCCTTCTTGACCTCCTTATTAAGCCACATTGGTTTGTGTTTAGTACTCCTGCGTTTACTGCTTATGGGAATAAATTTGTGAATATTGCTTTCAAGCAACTCTTTTAAAGCATCCCACATTTCCGATGTGTCCTTGCTTTGAAACAAAACTTTCCAGTCAATGTCGTTTAGTGCCTGTCTCAGCATACTGAAGTTAGCTCTTCTAAAGTTAAATGTTTTGGTTACTTCCTTATAGCTATGTTTCTTGAAACTGATGATGAATGTGCCGCGATGTTCCGTACCCGAGCACACGGAAGACAACAGACTGTGCGGTGATTGCGGCCCCGGTAACAGATTGCCCTGTCTGTCCTCCTGATAATAGAATCCCCTACCACCACACTCTGACTATGTACCTCACTATCTTTTTCCCCCATCAGTACTGGGGGGACCACTCCTCTCCAAAAGGGTCAACATCATCTCCACTCTACTCTTTGCATCTCAGAATGGGCGTGCTGATCCTTACTACAGCCCACACTCCAGTCCTATGTAGAGATTTGCGATGGACCATTTTTACTGGTTTTGTTTCTTAATGCATTGTACAGTTTTATTTCTGCTTAAATGCCGTGACTGGCTTTGGTTTTGTATTTTTTTTTCTACATGACAAAAAAAAAACACTAAAATCTTATAATTTGGGCCTTTGCTTGTTCCTACAGTATTATTAACCTCAATAACATTAATTTTCACTAATTTTCAGTCAGTTTTGACCACCTCATGGCTCAATATTGTTTTCATCCAGTTTCGGCCAAAGCTGGTTACTAAGCGACAGAGCAGTGGCACAAACACATGGCAGTTTATAACGAGTCTATGAAACATTGCCACACAGCAATGGCAGAAATGAAAAGTGGTGCAAGATGGAATTGTCCTTGGGCCCTCCCACACACCCTTATGTTGGATATTAAAAAGGACATGCACAGTTTAACAAACCAAGCACCTCAGCAACAAGGATTTGCCTCTTTTATGGCTGAAGTGCTTGGTTTGTTTGGGCCCCATAAAACAGTTTTTTTGAAGGACTTCCTCTGATCACTAATGAGGAGGTTAATGATGAGGGTGTTACTTACATTATAATCTTGTAAAATAAATTTAATGAACGTGCTGCAAATTATGTAGCATGGAGGAGGTGCCTAGATGGCCAACGTCCCTACTTCTACTAATTTTGGCCTAAAAAATGGAGCAGATGCCTTCACAAACATTGTCAGGATTCACAAACATTGTCAGAATTAAAAATAATTCCACACCCAAAAGTTGGCTTTTTTGGTCTTATGCCCAATCATCACAATGACTTTCTTTTTTATCATGGGCAAGAAATGCAGCCACTGGTGGCATCATCAACATCCACATCCTTAGTGTCAGATAGTAGTAGTAGTAGTAGTAGTAGTAGTAGTAGTAGTAGTAAACACATATCCCACTCATCCTGTTCCACTTCCACACAAGCATCCTCAATTTCTATTATGTCCTCATCACCATCTTTACTTGTACTGCTCCCCACATGTGCTTATTGTGCAGAAATGGTGGATTGAGGCAAAAGAGGCTTCTCTATGAAGACAGTGTGAGAAATGTTGGACTCACACATAGCTAATGTGGACACCACTAGCAGGGGCAAATGCAGGATCTAGTGAGGGGGGTTTCCATGGGTGGATGTGTATGTATATGCGCAGGTATGTGTAATAAATATATATATATATATATACAGTATATATATATATATATATATATATATACAAACATACATACATATATATGTATGGAGGCAGGACGGCACTCATAGAGACAGGTAAACCATAGAAAATCAGCACAGGACGCTGAACCTGCTTGTCAAAGTTTCAGAGTTAGACTCCTTTAAAAGAGTCTAACTCTGAAACATTGACATACAGCTACAGCGTCCTGTGCTGATTTTCTATGGTTTACCAGTCTCTATGAGTGCCGTCCTGCTTCCGTACATATTATCTGATTCTGACGGGCACCGGAGCATGTTGTGCGGTACTAGTAAGGAGTGCCATTCATCATTTGCAGATATATATATATATATATATATATATATAGAGAGAGAGAGAGAGAGCGAGACGGGCGGCACTCCACGGGTTCCAAAAGAATTGAGACAGCTACACAGGCTTAATATCAACGTTTCAGGTGCTGCTTTAATGCCACCTTTCGTCAGGATACAAACACAACATACAGAACATACCTTATATAGATCCCAGTGCCCAGAACCAAATCACATTCACCGCTCACTTCCGGTCGCGGGCACAGCCGTATCACACGGCGGTCCGCAACAGGTGGAAGAATCTGTTCCCCTAGCAACCACCGACGCTGCTAGACACCCTCGTGCGCCGGGCCTCACACCACCAGTCCGCCCACCGGAAGCGCGTCTAACCGCGTCCTCCAATAGGCGGGCGGGAGAGGAGGAGCCCGTTACCAAGGCAACAACAATAACAAAAACAAAAAACAGTGCACGGACTTCACTGCTGCACGGCTTCAAAGTCTATCAAGCCACGGGAGCAATGCTTGCTTAGAAGAACTAAAGCACCACGGAAGAAATAGTTGCAATATGGGGGTTTTTCTATTGGACTATATTATTGTGGATTAGATCGACATTTAGTTCCCTTGTGCAGTATATTATTGGTTTATTCTATATGCATGTTGATTGGCTTATGTCTATGAGCAGTGTGTTTATCACATTATTCTGTTTATTATTAATCAACCTACTGAGTAATAACTTCATGCCTCACATAGATTTAGATCTGTGTTATTGAGTAAGTTCAGATCTACTCAGAAACTGCACAAAATGTTTTTGTAGAGATTGGCTGCACAGGCGTTCGCACACTTGCAAGGTGAAAATACACTCCCCCGTGGGCGGCGACTATGTGTTTGCACGGCTGCTAAAAACAGCTAGCGAGCGATCAACTCGGAATGACCCCCTGTGGGCGCTGCTGCTGACTCTGGCGTTGCTGAAGAATTTTTAGAAGGGACAGAGGATATTGCCCATACTTTATAACCTCTCTATTAACAACAAATAGACAAAAGAACACTTTAGTGTTGTATGTTATGTGAAAAATGAGAGCGATACAATGCTGCACCTTTTGTTCAAAATTCACTTTCAAGCTTTTAACTCCACAATAGCCACCAATGCAATAATTGATTGTTAAGAAATTTCTGTCAAGCTTGAAAAGTACTTTTAACTCCACATTAATCATAGATGTAATAACTTTTTTTTTTCAGAAATTGGAATAAAACCATGTCCAGCTCACAAAACAGTCATGTAAACAAAACATCTTCCTGCAGAGCTAAGAATACTCACATTAGGTTGGCTTCCAGTGGTCAGATGAGCTCCCCTTTAAAAACTACTGGCCTGTAATCACTTGCTTGTAAAGGGAACAGAGGTGTTCCGTATACAATATGCATTCCTTCTGACATTTTACGCGTGAATAAAATTGGATGTTTTTAAGAGTACTGGCAACTTTAAACTTTTGTGTCATTAACTATTGCATTTGGGATGGTACTTTATTGAGGAGGAGAAAGAACAAATATTACACACACAGTATAAACTTTGTCTTTGTTGGATACTTTTTGAAACAGTATTTGATAAAGTGTGTCTGCATGGGACAATGAATTTTGTTTATTTATAGGATGGTACTTTTGAACAGGGCATAGTATTTTGCATATTTAATAAGTGCATTTCCCATTAGTTTTGAACTGGATTCAATAAGATGGCAGGTAGCACTTCCTAATGCCACTGAAGTACACAGTGGCATATCCAGAGCAAAATGACTGGGGGGGGGGGGGGGCACCATGACAGGGGAAGGGTGTTATTTGTGTGCGCCAAAGGTATACACGCCCCTGAAAAAGTGGGTGTGGTCTTGCCCCAAAGTGCATGGCCTCAAAGGGAATGTCATATCCAAATGACTGGGTAAGAGTGATGCCTTGAAGAGGCAGAGAGTGACAGGAGAGAGGGCAATGGGAAGCTTGTGATGAGGTAGATGATGAGACATTTAGTGGCGAGGAGATAGTGAGAGACTGAGGAGCAGTGGGTGACAGAAGAGGGTGACAGTGAGAGGCAGTAGATGACACCAGAGAATGGGTAACAGAGGGATGCAGTGGTTGCTGCCAGGGAATGGGTGACACAAGAGAGAGGTGACGTGGAGAGATAGTGGGAGAGTGGCCGTGGGTGACAGGAAAGGGTGACGGGGAAAGGCAGTGGATGACAGGGAGAAGGTGATAGGGAGAGGCAGTGACAGGGTGAAGCAGTGGGGGATGGAGAGAAGCACAGAATGATGGTGAGAGGTGCTAACATTACATGGAACAAACAGGTAATTCATGTATAACTCGTGGAGGTATAGTTGGCATGGGGTTCCAATACTAACTGGGTAAAAATATGAGGAGAGTGGTTATAAGAGTTAGTAATCATGAATACCAGTAACCACAATCTAAAAGGTACATACGTATTTTTTATACGGTAAGAAAATTATTACAAATATTCTAATACCATTCATAAGGGTTCTCTACTGCAGGTTAATTTTAGGAGAGAAATGTATTGTACAGTATGTGTGTCCCAGAATCTTCATTGGTTTCTTTATTATTTTTAATTTGATAAAGTTCTGTTGTTACAGTAATGGGCCCTACAAACTGGCAGATAAAACAGAACGATATGAACGTTCTCGTTCATAAATGAATGAGAACTCATTCATATCGTTCTGTGTGTAGGCACCAATGATTAACGATGCGCGGCCCCACGCTCGTTAATCGTTGGTGCCCAGTCGCTTATGCATGCAGGCGAATATGGACGATCTCGTCCATATTCGCCTGCACTGCTATGGAGCCGGGTGACGGGGGGGAGTAAAGAAACTTCACTCCCCCCATCACTGCCCCCCCCGCCGCCGGGTCGCACGTCGCCGCCGTTGGGCAGCTCGTCGGCGGATCGGTATGTGTGTAGGGCCCATAAGTATCTGCCAGTGATGGTAATTATATCGTTTTGGGCAAATTTAGCTGAAGGAATATAAAATGCAGGACAACAAAACCTTATCACATTAAAAATAATAAATAAACCAATTAAGTCACACACACCTCTCACCTAAAATCAACCTGTGGTAGAGAACCCTTATAAATTACATATATATCTTGTAAACACAGCCCGGCACTCCTCTTTGCATGAGAGAAAATTGCCCTGGTGCCTTCAGTGTGAGATCAAAATAGAGGAAAAAACCAGCGGCACTCAGGGTCTTGTGGAGAAGTAGATTGTATTTAGGACATCAATGTAATAACCATGATGGTTATTACATTGATGTCCTAAATACAATCTACTTCTCCACAAGACCCTGAGTGCCGCTGGTTTTTCCCTCTATATATATATATATATATATATATGTGTGTGTGTGTGTGTGTGTGTGTGTGGGGGGGGGAGTATGTGTGGTGTGTGTGTGGAGAGAGAGAGAGACAGGGATGGTCCGGCTCTCCTAATAGTAATGCTGTGTGCGCTGGGTGCCTGCATATATATGTGAAGATATAGGGAGCTGGTGGTATGGCACCTGCAGAATTTGAGGAGTAGGTGAAGGAGCAGCAGATCTCATGCTCCCATAACCAGATTAAGGGGGGGTCGCAGGGCATACTGTACCCCAGGCCCCCCTTTGTTAGGGGGCCCCCCAGCCAGAGTACACCGACATCGCTAGCTTGCCCTCTCATGTAGTAGCAGAACAAGACAGCCAGAATATGTGTAGGACAGTATACATTGCACGCAAAGTATTAGGTTCTATGAGCTACCGATTGAGCCTTATGACCAGAGGTAGGATACGAGGGTGGAGAAAGCTGTAAGGGACACAGGGATCCCTGCATCTCTTCCTGCCTGACTGGGTTGTCTGAGTCCTGTATAATTTGTTATCTAATGAGGATCTAGAGAGAGAAAGACACACACATACAGAGTCTTCCTGAGTCCTGTACCAGTGTGTAAGTAGTAGAGAGGCTGCTGCTGCTATTCTTGCATGTGATAATATAAATTATAGATTTTTTTTCTATGTGTATTCTAAGGTTGTTTAAGTTGTCTTTGTTCCACTACATGAAAATTTTATAAAATAGTTGTCAATCAATTAGGTGGAGCTATAAACAGTACCCAGGCATTATTAAACTATTAGTTTTAATCTAATATATCCCATTGGGTTAAATTTAATATACAAAATCCATACATCCTAACATGACCCAGTCCTGGAGGGATAACATGCTGTCTTAAGTTATGACTGCAATCACCAGTGTTGAAACACCTTTCTTATCTACTAAATAGTTCAACACAGGTGACACAATTCATATATTAAGAGGGAAGTCAAGATAGAGAGCATTTTGTCCCTCCTGGAATGGGTCATGTTGGGAGGTATGCACAATTTAAAATACACTTCCCCACCTTCCATCGGGGAGGTGGGGGGGGGGGGGGGGGGGCTTGTCTTAAGTGCCCCGGGCATCCCCAAGGCTTAATCCGGCCCTGCATGCTCCTCTATGCAGAGAGTGCGACTGAGCTCTGCTGATGAGAGGTCCCTGCAGCACCACGGTCGCGGTCGCGATCGCGATCGCGGTTTGTATTGAGACAGAGACACAGCTGTCTCTGTCTCTGCAAAAAAGTAATTTGGCTGATCAGGGGTGGTTTCTGGATATTTAGAAACCCCCCCTGCTTGCGCCACTGTGGCAGTGTCTGGAAAACCAAGAGCAGCACTTACTTTACAGAGTGCGGGGGAGCCAGCAGCAGCCTGAGTGCACTAAAAACATTCTTTCTGTCTATGGATGAGCATACTCACTCAGAAAGGGGGCTTGTGAGGTGCTCTGGTGGCAGGGAGCAGGTTGTCCTGCTCTTTCTTCTCTTGTGTGCTCCTTTCTCCGCTCCCCACTCCTGCCTGCCCCTGCAGCACCTTCTCTTTCCGGAAGGTGGAAAAGGATCTGTCCCCTACTAGAGGCAACTCGGAGGTTACGAATACCTCAGTGTCCGGAACAGATCTACGCTGGACACATGAAGGCTGCTGAGGTAACTTGCTGGCTGCTGCACTGTCAAGATGTGCTGCCCGCGGACCTGCAATAGAGTGACAGAGGCGGCATTTTGAATGCAGCACTAGCTGCGATTGGCTCACAGCTAATGCTGCATTAAAAATGCCGCCTCTGTCACTCTATTGCAGGTCCGCAGGCAGCACAGCTTGACACGAAGACAAATCCTCACCGCTGCCACTGCTTCTCCTCAGCGCGATGCCGTGACGCGCCACTACAGCACCGCCCTCACTGTAGCGCTGTATTCAGGGCATAACCGGCGTAACGATCGAGCCGGCTCTGCCTTCACTCTGCAGCATAAATTTTCCAGGGCATTCTCAGCGGACCGCCCCTTCAGATCACCCGCCCATAGGCAGCTGCCTAAAGCTGCCTAATGGAAGTGCCGGCCCTGGCCGTAGAGCCTTGAAACGTTGTTTTTTGCACAATGAAAAATGTTTTTTGAATACAGTTTGACTTTATTTAAGTCCATGGAGTGCCGCCTATTTTTCTTCAATAGAGTTCCTGTCACAGGACCCAAGGAGAATTACCAGTTTTATATATATTATATATATATACATATACATATTGTAACAGGAGACTTGCTAGAATGTGCTCTGCTACAAAAATCCACCAACGACCGACTCCAGGCTTGTGCAAAAACAACAAATACATTTTATTCAAGTAGCTCAAAAACAAAGATATAGATAAAACAAAAATCACTGTCTTTAGTATAAACTACCAGGGAGGATAGGCCCTGCCTCACTCCCACTTACTTAATAAGGAACCCTCCAAGTCCCAGCATCCTGACACTAGTGCCCAGCCCTCTGGATCCCACTGTCCCTAGCAGGCCTATCACCTGGACAACTAACTGCCTTCAAGAGCCCTGACTCATGGGAGAGACTCTGCTTTAAACCCAGCACCCAGGTGCTGGCTGATGAAGCAGCTTCTTGGGCTAAGAAGCCTATAAGACCTGGTCTGGGCCAAATGGTTAGGGACCCGGTCCATCCACACTTCCCATCCACCCCCAGGACCCTGTGTATTGCTTACAGGTGGCAAAGTACCTCTCCTGCCACAATATGTGTATATACCTGGAAACCCCCCTGATGACCCCAAAAAATGTTTTGAGATGGAGAAACAGCTGTCTCCATTTCAGCAGAAGCTGCGACAGGGAGCTGTAGCAACAGCAGAGAGCTATGCAGCTCTCTGCTTACAGAATGTCCCGGGGGAGCTGCTGGCTGCGTATTAAAACCACTGTTTAGGGTAATTAGTATCAAATATTTGTATTGATTAGGCATTGTATACGGCTAGCGGTTCTGCTGATGTAATTGATTTTAACAATTTTTATTACACACAGTTCTCTCATCATGTAGCGTTTGGGCACATGCTCTCTCACAGTATCACTTGAGACACCACACAGCCACACTGTGCGTTTATCACTACGCTGCTCGATGAAGGAAATGTGTATTCATTCTGTATGATCACTCTCACTTTGTTTTTTTGTCTACGATTGCACTCTCGCTCTCTTCCGCCAGGACTAGCGTGATGACAGCGCCAGCCGTGACGCCCTGCGGTTGCCTGGTTACCAGTGATGTAATTTCATGGTGACGCAATGGCCACACCCACCGGAAACCCCGCTGGACGCCAGCTCCCGCAGCTACACGGCGTGATATGAGGCCTTCACACATATAAGGTATGTTTCCACTGACATGTTTTTTGGTTTTGTTTCACAGCATATTGCCTTGAAAAAAGCGCCCTGCGTGGCGCTGAAACGTTGGCTACAATATGCCATTTATTTGATTTATCATTTTGAATACAAGTTTGTTTACATAAGACCCTTGGAGTGCCGCCTGTTCCTTTACCATTGGGAGTGGATGGATGCATACCCCTCTCTATAAGGACATTTCTTTCTCTGCATTTCTACAAAGGAAGGCACCAGGGCAGTTGCATTGTTATCCAGGGAGTGCCGACCATGCCAACTCCTGTATATATATATATATATATATATATATATATATATATACACAGTAAAAACAGAGTGCGCTATGACAGTATGGCTGGTTGAATAGTAATCACTTCCAGAATCAAGGTAGGAACTTCACTTGGGTTCTTTCCTCTTACGGCACTCCTAATTGGAGCCTATAGAGAAACCCTCACACCAAAAAATCACCCGACAAAAATTTACAGTTTAGTAAAAGAATTTTATATATAAAAATAATTTTTAATCCATAGTCATATATCTAACACAACATAAAACATAATGAGAAAATTTTCTTTCCAATTGATTGGACATACACCGTAATGCTAGAGATGTTGCAATATCAATCCTCCTCACCTGAATGCTGCAAACACATATCCAAGCTGGTGTGCTGTATCCACATTGCATTTAAGGTGCTAGTCATTGGATTACTGTATGTTTTTGTTTCTAAGATCCTCCCAACAGGGGACCTTTCAGTAGTGCTGCTCAATCTCAGCGCAGGAAAGGTATTTTTGTTTTTATTCTGTTATATATATATATATATATATATACATATACATACACAAACACACATGTAAACACACATATATACATACATACTGTACATACACAAGCACACACACAAACCCACATACATACATACATACTTATAATACAAAAACACACATAAACAAAGATTTAAAACTTACATACAGTATGCAGCGTTCTACACCAAGGCTGGGAGCAGAGGGGCGGCCATGGCAGTGTGAGGACGGAGGGAGCTGCTGTGGCTGAGCATGCGCAGCCAGCAGCTCCCCTGGGACATTCTGTAAGCAGAGAGCTGCATAGCTCTCTGCTGTTGCTACAGCTCCCTGTCGCGGCTTTTGCTGAAATGGAGACAGCTGTTTCCTCATCTCAAAACATTTTTTGGGGTCATCAGGGGGGGCTTCCAGGTACTCGGAACCCTCCCCCCCCCCCGGCGTGCGCCACTGCCTAGACTCTCCTCAGGGATCTGTGAAGGTTCTGAACATCCAGTTTGTTCTAACTGCCTTAGTGGTTTTAATTTTTTAGAAATCTTTTCTAGACTCTTTTGGGTGCAAATGTCTTGCATCATCATGGGGGGCACAAAAAGATGCCTCACTGACAGTTTCAGAACTACCACTCAAAGAGTGGTGTCTTTATCCCTGTAAAAAAAATATTTGTTTGTACTGTTCTGCACACTGCACCCCAGTATGCTGTACTCCAGTGCACTTTGTTCAGTTCACATACATATAAAAGCGGTCTGACTCCATGCAGTGTGAATCGAGCTGACAGTTAAAAAAAGAAAAGGAATTAAAAAATATATTGTTGTATAATTTGTTTGTACTGTTCTGTGCACTCTACTGCCCAAGTACACTATGTACCCCAGTGTGCTTTGTTCACTTCATGTAAGCCCTGTGACTCCACACAGTATGAGCTGACAATGCTAGTACTTCAATGTCATCTAAAGCTGATGCGCAAGGGCACAGAAGGTTTAAGTCAGGGTATCTGAAAGAAAAAATATATATTTTTAACTTTTTTATAACTTTTATTTTCTTTTTAACTTTTTTCATTTTTATGTTTAATTTTTTTTGCAACTGCCAATATATAGTCACACTGCTTATGTGAATGCAGTGGGTTGGGCCTGCGGAGTCAGTGCAGCACCACTGTGTGATGGAATTAGACTAAGGGGACTGGACACAGCATGTGGATGGACACAGCACAGCTACATATATACGAACACAATACAGTCACTTGTAGTAGATGGACATAGTACAGCCACTTAGATGGACACAGCACAGCTACTTAGATGAACACAGCACAGCCACCTGTGGATGGACACCACACAGCCACTTGTAGAAGATAAACATAGCATAGCTACTTAGATGGACACAGCTCAGCCATTTATATGGACACCGCACAGTCACTTGTGGATGGACACAGCAGAGCAGAGTGCCTGTAGTAACTGTAGTGAAATGGCGCTGAAATCACAGCCGCCATGACCTTATATAGAATTCAAAACCCATGAGAATTCAAAGCTGGGAGTACGACATTTTGCCTCGTTTTGGAATCCGTGGCTGGTGGGAAAACCCAAGCTAGTACTCGGATTTACTTGGATCCTGGAAGTTCCGGCGCATTCAGATTTTTTAAATCTGAACCGCTTATCTCTAGTTCTATGACAGCCACATGCTCAGGCAGCTCTGATCTTGTCTGAACTGTCAGCCTTCAGACTTCTCTTCTACTCCGCTGCTGCAGGAACTGCTTTTGGCACCAAATCAGCACTCTTCATAGCCTATGTGGCAGTTTCCTGCCAAACACTTTCTGCCCTGATTATATTTCTGGCTGCTCAATTACTCCCAGTCAGAGCTGTGGGTCTACTAGTGATCAAGGCTGATGCAGAATGGATTAAAAGGCATTGATGGGTAGGTAGGTAATTGCATGACCTATACCTTTATCACATTGATAAATTGCAGCTGTAACACATTCTATATTGCTGCTGCAACTGGCAATAGAGAATGCAGCTACCACTGTAAAAAGTAGGTACATGGTAAATAGACCCTTTGTAATTTCCAGATCTCTACTAAGGTGAAGAAACAGTGCAGTTTATAAAAGAAAAATAACAAATGAGATGCAGAAAGAATGGGGCTTTTTGAACCAATGGGATCCCCAAAAACTGTCCCTGTTGACTAGTTGCTATAGCTTGCTGTATCTCCTTATTAAGTAATAGTGTCATTCAGAAAAGTGTAAAAATGGGTAAGTGCAGTTCAACAAGCAGACATGGACGAAACGCATCGGAAGCCATATCCCTGTCTGTCACCAAGTCTATCTGGATAATTACAATCTCTTACCTCTATTTACACAAGAAATAAGTAGCAGATTAGAGTCTGAGAACTTCAAGCATAGGAACCTTTCTGCATGTCTCCCGTGTAGAATGTACATAAGAGTGATGTGCATCCCTCCCTGCATTCGGCCGGACACGCCTGCGTGTTCTTTGGCACTCCCAGGAAACGGTGAGTGCCACCACCGGCCAGCCTCTTCCTGTCAATCTTCTTGCGTTCGCTTCTGCGAACGCTTTCTTCGTTACCCTTGTTGCTGCCTGGCAACAACCGTTGCCAGGCAGCAACGCGCCTGCGCATTGCTGTCCACGTGCATATGCAGTCCTGACCCGTTCACATGGCTGCAAAAGACTGCAGCATGCGAATGGGTTGGAATGACCCCCTATATGTGAATTGATGCGTACAAGTAGTTGGTGCACATGCACTGTAACAGCCCACAATTTGCACTAAAAAATGCTGTTGCCCAACTCTAAATCAGTCCCTTTTTGAATCTCCCACCCAAAATACTTGAGGATACCTATTCTGGGGACTAGAGTAGTTTATCCATCAAACCAAGATGACTCCAGAGGATGGGTAGCCGGATACAGGAGCAACAGCTCTAGCTTAGCTCAATGATAGGTAACTGGTGCCACACAAAGAGGTTATATACAGCATATTGTCCATTTACATTTTCCTTAATTTTGTCTTGAATGGTTCTGATGTCACTGAGTTAGCACTTTGCATAATAATGTATATAAAACAGCCTAATCAATGACTATTGTCAACAAAAGAGATATGAAAAAATATATAGATAGTGGTTCATAAAATGGTTTAGCATGACTGATGTGAAGTGATCCATACACCGTTGTATGAAGTTAGAAAGTGAAATGAAATGAAGGCGGCCAAAATGAATAAAAGAAACTGTCAATGGAAATAATCAGAATCATCCGGAATGCACATATTGTGTGGGATGACTTCCTTTGAATCCTAAAATTATACCTATGACTAAGAAAATTGGCTAATCTTTGCAGTGTGTCTGTGCCATAAATGAGGCTGAAATTACGTGGTTGTGGAAGCTTTAAATAACATTTTATGAAAGTAACCAGCAAATGACTGGAAAAGAAAAGGCTCTTCAACTTGATTGCAATGATTTTGGAAAACAGAAATTTTCTTCAGTAAATCATAAGAAAGTATGCCCTTACCACAAACAATAACAATTATAAAACAAGAAAAGAACGATATATACTGTAGTTTGCTCAAGTTTACTTTTCAACAGGCAAAAAATGGTGCAAATAGAGAACAGAGGGTACATAAAGTCTAACAATATACATTATGTACATTAACGTTGAGGGAAAGTGCAGCTTAGGTGAAATATCATTTTTAATGGATGCTGTTTGTTTGGTCCAGTAGTAAATATGCAGGGTATCCTTGTTGCTCTACATTTTATTTATATATATGATTCAGGCGGCTCTCCAAGTACACGGCTGGTGCATGCGCACACTTATAGTGATGGCGGTTACTTACACAAGAGGATGGATAAGGGACGCATGATGATGGATTAGGGAAGATGTGAACGCAAAGGTGTGTCTGTATCAGTGTCGGACTGGGGCATGAAGGGCCCACCAGGGAAATGCAGTGGTAGGAGCCCATGTTTAGATGCTTGGCAAACCATTAGTGTATGGTCTGGGCCCCTTGATAAATATAAATAGTAAATACTGCTAGTGCATGCATGATAATGTACCAGATTAATAACAGCAATGTACTGTAGTGAATACACCACAGTCCTGTGCAGTATAAGGTAACATATGTATAGTGTATAACTCAAGTGCTCAGTTTGGAACCTGATCCCTAGAGGAGGGGGTGGGCCCCCAGGCAGTGGGACCCACCAGTGGGCCAGTCCGGCCCTGGTCTGTATTCATGTGCACATAATGCTGCTGACTTGAATCAACTCTGAATCAGATCACTGTGTCTGTCACCAAACTCATTTATGCAGTGAGCTGGCAGTGATTGGAGCAATATGGCGAGTTATGCTTAATGGCAGCAGTGTGCGCATGAGGCAGAAGGTTGCAAAATGCATTTACTAGTTGGTTCTTTAGAGTTTGTTTGTTTGCCTGTTTATTGACTTCAGCTTCATTTCTCACTCTTCTACCTTCTCCAAACTATCAACTGCAACTTTACCCCATGCTTCTCCTTCTACCTTCTCCAACCCATCTACTATACTTTAGCTTTGCTCCTCATGCTTCTACCTTCTCCAGCCCATCTTTTTTTATCTTTGCTCTTCATGCTTTTACCTTCTCCAGCCCCTCTACTTTAGCTTTGCTCCTCATGCTTCTACATTCTGCAGCTCATCTACTTCAGCTTTGCTCCTCATGCTTCTACCTTGTCCAGCCCATTTACTTTAGCTTTCATCCTCTTGCTTCTACCTTATCCAGCCCATTTACTTTAGCTTTGTTCCTCATGATTCTGCTTTCTCCAACCCATCTACTTTAGCTTTGCCTCTTTCAATTCTACTTTGTTCTATGAGAATGGCTTAATTCTATTTTGATAACTCCCATATTGTTAAGCTTACTCAGTTCCAGTTTATTATGTTGTTTAATATGTTGCTATTTTTATGATTGCACGCTTAGCAGTTATTATTAAGGGGACTGGCAAAAATAGATAATAGTATAGCGTTAAGGCACCTGTGCATGTGAAAACATCAGGGCATGTACTGTACATGCAAACTTATTAGACCTAAATAAAGTTTTCAAACTTTATACAGGTAGATAGGTTTATAGGTCAAAATGATAAGAAAAAGGTGCAATTAAAACTCCTTATCAGTGGGCTTCGTGTGGATTAGAAATGGAATACAAATTATGCAATTCACAAATCACATTTATTATTGCACAATTTTTTTTCTAAAATGGGGGCGTGGCCTAGCACTGAAAGAGAACGGACGCAGCATCTCTGAGCTCCTGCTAATACTGTCATAAATCTACCCTTTTGGCCCGCTTCCCTTCAGTTTTCTTTCCCTCACCCCTCTTTTTACCTCCCTCCCCGACCCGCTGCAGTAAGTAGCACGCCCGGAGAGTACCGCGAACGCTGCCGCCGCCCGCGGCCTACTCACAAACCCCCAGCCGGGGTCTCGATTTTGAAGTTGGCCCGGCCGGAGCTCCGGTATACCACATCACAAGCGGACTTCCTCTGCCTCCCCCCTGCCAGCTCGGAGCGGCTGTCGTGGGAGTGGAGTCCTGCTTACCTGGTGGCCGGCTGCCCTGTGTGTGAACTCCGTGGCGGCTCTCTCATCGCCGCTGCTGGGGCCGGCGGGACCTGTGCGTACGGCCGCAGGGGCATCACGGACTGCATCTAGCTGCCTCCGGCGGCTCTCTACGCTGCCCTGCGGACTGCCCGTGTTTGCAGCCAACCCCTCTGCTCTCCTGGACCTACCCTCCATCCGGAAGCTGGGACCTGACACTAACAGATGAGCTCCTGCACTGTGGTGCGGCCGCGACAGTGCCTCCCGGCGACCTGCACACCCATACACCCCTCTCACTGAACTGCCTCCACTATCCCTCCTGCACGCTCCTACCTGGTCTGGTGGTCATAGGAGGCCTCCTCTGCTGCTGTGGTCTGTACTCCGGCGGCCATCACTCCTTCTCCCCTGATACCTGGCCCTGGAGCTGCCCTGGTCACCGGCTGGTCCGTGGCCGGGCCTCACCTTGCGGGTGTGCTCCCTATATTGGCCCTGGAGAGGGGTGTACAAACCAGGAATCACACTGCATCCTCAGCGCCCATCATCCCTGATTGTCTAGCTCCCTCTGGTGGTGGATAGGCCCCACTGCATGAAGTGGTGTGCACTCCATTAAAATTTCCACCTGCTCCTGCCTGCCTCTTCATACCATACAGGACCCTTGCAGTGTCGTGGTTCTCTAACTCTGTCTCACCCACGGCTCTCTGCTGACGTTCTCATGACTCTCCCCTAAACCTGCTACTCCACCCCCCCCCCCCTCCCCCTGGTCCTGAGCCGAATGGCTGGAGCGCCCTTTCTACCTTCTACCTTCTATCTTGCCGACCACCCCTATTTCCACCCTCTCAAGATGCCTAGAGGTGGCAAAAAAATCCCAGGGGTCTGACCTCACGCCCTTCCTTACTAAAAAAAAGCACCCCAGCCAAGAGTAGAGCCGATACTACTGAACACTCTCACAGTCCCTCCGACACTGATCCCGAAGACGACGATCTCACACCCCTCACCCGGCGGGACTTTCTCTCCCTCCCCAAGGAGGTCAGAGATGTTAAGACCTCGGTCCAAGCCCTCCACTCACTGAAGTCCGATATTGCGGAAATTGGCTCCACAACTGATCAACTCGAATGGCGGGTGGAGGAGGTGGTGACGTTCCAATAGTCAGTCGAGACCGACTTTCATTAGATTCGTCAAGATATTGCCCAGCTGAGGGAGGACCATGAAGACCAGGATAATAGGGCAATGAGAAATAATTTGAGGATCCGGGTATCCCCGAAGAGATAGAAACGACCCACCTTGACCTTTACCTCATGCGTCTCTTTGCCCAGTTGTCCCCTGGTACTCCTGAAGATCATCTCCTTCTAGACCGTGCCCAGCGAGCCCTTCGACCTCGCTCGCAAGATTCTTCCCAACCCAGAGACGTCATTCTTAGAATGCATTACTTTACCGCAAAGGATGCCATTATGAAAGAAGTTTGTCGACTGGGCTCTGTTTCCTTTCAGAACGTTTCCCTACAGATCTTCCAAGATCTATCCCCGCTCACTCTGGCCAAACGTAGAGACTTTAAACCCATCACTTCCTTGCTCTCGCAACACAACGTCAAGTACCGCTGGGGTTTCCCCTTCCGCATCTTGGTCTGGTATCAAGGAAAACTACTTACAGCTAGAAACCCATCTGAAGCCCAATCGTTATTGTCCAAACTAGGCATTCACACCAACGTGCAAGACTCTACTACTGTGCACCTGCCCCCACGAGAGCAGCGGAGGGCACCTCCGCCCCCCCGCTCAGAGTGGTTTACGGTTCCGGCTGCTGTGGCGTCTCCAGCTCCGCCTCCAGCAACCTGATTTGGCCCCAAGTTTTCTATCTTGTTGCCTTGTATCCTCCTTCGTGACGACCTGCCACGGTCGTACTGCTCGGATGGGGAGCTGTTTGACTTTCGATTTACCGTGTTCTGGTTTTGCAATTTCATAGTCGGTTCTCACATATTATGTTACTAACTTACTGCAATGTGTTACACTGTTTTTTTCTTTCCATGTTTCTTTTTTCCCTCCTTTCGCACCCCTTTCATGCTCGCGCTCCATCTACTCTTCAATCTTGTCTTCTTTTCTAGCCTTTTCCCTCAGGTCCTCCAGGGGAGGTCTGTCTCCCATCTTTTGCTATGCACGCTGCAATGCATTGTCTCGATGCCTTGCCGCACCCCCTGGGGGCTTATAGCCCTCTAGCTGACCTAGGTGCCCCTCGGCCACCTAGTATCCCTCCCCTTTGTCAGCGCCACCGGTCCTGGCCTCCACCACCGGATGACCAACTGCCCTTCCTTTCTTCCCGGTTTCCCTCCCCTCCTCTCTTCCCTCTGACCACGTTGTCTTTCGCAACATTTTTTCTATTTTTGCCCGCTCCTCAGTTGCTCGCCCATGGGTCTTCGGGTCCTTTCTTTTAATGTGAAGGGGCTTAATAGCCCCCAAAAATGGGGAAAACTTTTTGCTTCTCTTAAACTTCATAAAGGTGACCTGGTCTTTCTCCAGGAGACACATTTCCTACATAATTCCCACCCTGCACTACGTTGTATGCCATACCCTGACTCCTATTATGCTTGCAATCATACAGCCAAAAAATGGGGGGTCGCGATCCTGATTGCCCGTCACCTCACTTTTGAACTTATTGACTCCCATGTGGACAGAGAGGGTCATTTTCTTGTACTAGTGGGGAAACTTAATAATAAATTATGCACATTAGCTAATGTACATGCCCCTAATCAACATCAAGAGCTGTTTTTTGCCAAACTAGATACCCTCCTTACTCAATATCGGCAGGGGGAACTCATACTCGCAGGGGATTTCAACTCTGTTCTAAACTCCAAACTGGACCGCTCTCCTTCTCTGCCCTCTCCCTCCTCATCAGACTCTCTTCGTTCTGGGTCC
The DNA here is from genome assembly GCF_028390025.1 of Pseudophryne corroboree. Lineage (NCBI taxonomy): Eukaryota > Metazoa > Chordata > Amphibia > Anura > Myobatrachidae > Pseudophryne > Pseudophryne corroboree. Next base: position 992,840,943 of record NC_086444.1, on the reverse strand, counting down.
CTCCTCCGTCTCATGAAGTCCCAGCTCCTCTATGACTCCTGGAGGGTGAAAGACCCATCTGCTTGCGACTGCACATTTTATTCTTCACCTCACAACTCCTACTCCCGCATCAATATGATCCTGCTCAGCCACGACTTCGCTCTGAATCTCCAATCTGCCCATATCTATCCGCTTATCTGGTCCGACCATGCCCCTATCTCTTGTGATATCTCAGGCTTACTCTCTCGCCCTCATCCTATGACATGGCGTCTAAACTATTCTCTACTGCACAGTCCCGAGATTCTGTCCCATCTATGAGACCAGCTTTCTGACTACTTTGCTTTGAATGACTCCCCAGATATTTCCAGATCCACTCTCTGGCTGGCTCACAAAGTGGTCCTTCGAGGTCACCTGATCAGCTTGGCCTCTACAACCAAAAAGCAGTCCCTTACCCAGATTAACATGCTTTCTATTAAACTCCATACCCTGGAGGCTCAACATAAGGCATCTTCTGACCAAACTGTTTTGTCTGAACTCTGTAGGCGGAACTTGATCTCCTTCTGTCCAGGCAAGTGGCTAAACGTCTTAAATGGCTTTGCCAATCTTTTTATGAGAAGGGAGACAAGGAGGACAAAATCCTGGCAGCACAACTCCGTTCCTCTAGGGACAAGACGAATATCATTTCAATTAGAGATCCCCACAACCACTTAGTTAATGATCCCATTGCAATAAGGGCCACCTTTCAAACCTACTATAATGATTTATACAATCTTCCGTCCCCCTCAACTCCCTCGTCCTCTCCACCCCATTCTGACCTGATCTCCCACTTTCTCTCTGCTTCTAACCTGCCCAAGCTACCTCAGAATGCTATGGATCATCTTAATAGTGAGATCTCGGTGGAAGAAGTTGTTCAGACTATAAACATGCAAAAAACTGGCAAGTCCCCTGGCCCGGATGGGTTTACGGCTTTGTACTATAAAAAATTCTCTGACCTGCTCACCCCCTACCTTCACTCACTGTTTAATAGGATAATCCATGGCGACTCTTTCCCTCCCGAGATGCTGGAAGCTAGAATTGTAGTGATCCCTAAAGACGGCAAAGATGCGCTTAATTGTGCTAATTATTGACCTATTTCCCTCTTGAACCTGGACCTAAAAATATTTGCTAAAATCCTAGCTAACCGCCTGAACCCATATCTCCCATATCTGGTTCACTATGACCAAGTGGGGTTTGTTCCGGGCCACCAGGCGAGGGACAACACCAGACGTGCAGCTGATCTCATTCATATTTCGAACTCCAGGGGGTCCCCTACGATCCTGCTCTCCCTAGATGCCGAAAAGGCTTTTGATCGGATCTCCTGGAGTTTTCTGAAAGCCGCTTTTGTGGCCTTTGGCTTGTCTGGTGCCTTTCTCGCTGGTGTCCTAGCACTATACTCCACTCCATCTGCTACGGTGTTGATTAACGGCGTCTCATCTGCTCCAGTCCACATCTCTAATGGTACACGTCAGGGGTGCCCTCTATCCCCACTGATATTTGCCCTTATAATTGAACCGCTCGCCTCTCAGATTAGATCCCATCGGGATATTCATGGAGTCCGAGTGGGCCTTACCGACCCCAAAATCTCTCTCTTCGCGGATGACGTTCTCCTCTCCCTGACTCAACCGGTCATATCGCTCCCGAACTTATTCTCAGTTCTCCATTCTTATAGTCTTATATCGGGCTATAAGATTAACTATTCCAAGTCGGAGGCTATGCTGCTCCATGTCCCCCCCCAAGAGGCAGAAATTCTTCGAACTAACTTCAATTGTAAATGGCAACGTAAAAAGATCAAATACTTGGGGATTTATTTGACCTCCCACTACGACTCTCTCTTTCATGAAAATTTTCCACCTCTTCTCTCCAGGACACAATCTGATTTGTCGTCTTGGAATAGTCTTATCGTCTCGTGGCTGGGTAGGATTATTGCGGTCAAAATGAATATAATCCCCAAATGGATTTATCTCTTCCAGACCCTCCCTGTAGCTGTCCCTGCTTCCTTCCTTCGCAACATCCAGAAAGCCCTTGTCCGTTTCATATGGAATCACAGGCCCCCTCGCATTGCTGCCGCCACTCTGAAAAGACCGGTCTCCGCCGGCGGTAGGGGTTCCCCGATATTAAACTTTATTATCTGGCCTCTCATTTCTCCCACATTGTCACCTCCTATGCTCCTTCTGGTTCGGTTTCCTGGCTGGATATTGAATCAGCTTATATCAACCTCCCAGACCTGACCCCCTTGTGGGGTCTATCTCCCACCTCCCGGCCCCCAGCATCCAAACTACTCCCCACTATCAAATTTAATCTTAAACTCTGGGACTACTACTCTGTGAAGATGAACCTTACCTCCTTTCCCTCGCCCTTAACCCCTATTTGGCAGAACCCCGTTTCCTCCGGGATCCTCGATCACGAGATTCCGTACGTGGACACTGCTTGGTCTCAAATTCCCAGCTGATTTTGACAAACGGGGCCAATGGCTACCCCTATCTGATCTTCAAAAGATGGCCCCTTCACAGACACTCAACCCTTTCCAATTCCTACAAATTTGTCACTTCTTGTCTTCCTTGCCCTCCTCTGCTCTACTTCGAGACCTTACCCCCTTTGAAAATATATGTAAAAACCATCACCTCTCCAAAGGCTTAATTTCCCAGCTCTATTCCCTTCTCCTAGACTCCACTCTTCCCTCTTCCAGGTCCCACGAAATTGCCTGGGAATGAGATCTCGGGTCCCCCCCGGACGATGAGGACTGGGAAGACATGAGACTGGGGATAGCCAGGAGCTCTATTGCAACCACTTTCAAAGAGACTGCATATAAGATTTACTATCGCTGGTAGACTCAATAAACTATTCCCGTCTTCCTCTCCGAACTGTTGGAGAGATTGCGGTTGCAGAGGTACTATGCTATATATATGGTGGGCCTGCCCTATTATCGTTCCCTTCTGGAACTTAGTCCATTCCCTTCTGAATTCCCTTCCGGAATCGCCAATGCCAAAAGATCCCTGGATCTTTTTGCTGTGTTACCCTCCCCCGATCCCTGATAAATTCTCCAAAAAATTGGCTACACACATTTTGACTGCGGCAAATTCCCTGATAGCTCTTAATTGGAAAAACACTTCCCCCCCCCTTCTCTCTCAGCTCTCAGAGCCAAAGTATGGCACATTGCAACCATGGAGAAGATCACATATTATCTCCATGATCGAGGGCACACTTTTGATCAGGTTTGGACACCCTGGCTACTTGCAGAGCGTAGATTATCGCCTCCACCCTCCGGTTGTTAGCTCCCTCCGTGGACCAATTGGTGACAAGTGTTACTTTTTCTCTTTCTTTCTCCCTTTTTTCTCTTTCTCTATTCTTCTTGAAAGTTCTTGAAATACCTATTAATATATGACTATATTGTGGTCCACCCTTCCCTCCTTACCCTCCTTCCCTCCTCCCCCTCCCCACTACGTTTGATGACTTCCTGACGATGTTTTTTTTTCTTTCCGATTGTTGTTCTTTCTTCCAAAAATAATATGGTTTATGTTGGACGGTGGTTTTATAACCGTTTGTCCTCTTCTTTTTTTGTATTGCCTTTCCAGTTTGGTTTTACCATGCAAAATAAAGAATTAAAAAATAAATAAATTCTAAAATATAATTTGCAATGATATAAAGAATAATAAAATTATCAAACATAAAAGGCCAGAAGGTTTTAAATGTCCTTGTTGGTAACTGGATAGGTGTTTATTTTGAGCACTCAAATCAGTAAGAAGATCTTAAGAATTGTGGTTGTGACACGCTGTGGAGGAGGTTTTATCTTACATTTATGTTTTACAAACTATATTAAAATAATGACAATACATTAAAAATTAACATTGCTTAGACACCTGGGGGTATATGCAATTGCGGTCGAATTCCCGAAAATGTCAAAAAACGGGACATTTGTCAAATTCGACATTTCTGCAATGGTACAAATGCGGCAATTCGACAAAAGTATATTCAATTGAAGATTGTAAATTTGACAACAGTGCTTTTAGACAGTAAATTCGTCATTTTCAATCCGCCACACTTTGCTGGCGGAATCTAATAAAAATTTTAAAAACATGTTTTTTTGTGTGTTTTTTTTATTGGTAATAGCATATCTATTTATATTAGAAGGGATTAGGTACTTGGTTTGTCTATTTTGGAGGCACAAGTATTATTTATATATTTTGAAAAATATTTTTTATTTTTTTATTTTTTAATGGAATGGTAAAAATCTGAAAAAAAAATGCGTGGGGTCCACCCTCCTAAGCATAACCAGCCTCGGGCTCTTCGAGCCGGTCCTGGTTCTAAAAATCAGGGGGAAAAACTGACAGGGGATCCCCCGTATTTTTAAAACCAGCACCGGGCTCTGCGCCTGGTGCTGGTGCAAAAAATACGGTGGACAAAAAGCGTAGGGGTCCCCCGTATTTTTTACGCCAGCATCGGGCTCCACTAGCTGGGTAGATAATGCCACAGCTGGGGGACACTTTTATACTGGTCCCTGCGGCCATGGCATTAAATACGCAACTAGTCACCCCTGGCTGATAGCCTTTTGAAAAATGAAAGAATATTGTTTATTCCAGTAGTACTACAAGTCCCAGCTAGCCTCCCCCGCAAGCTGGTACTTGGAGAACCACAAGTACCAGCATGCGGGAGAAAAACGGGCCCGCTTGTACCTGTAGTTCTACTGAAAAAAAAACCCACCCAAATAAAAACAGGACATGCACACCGTGAGAGTAAAACTTTATTTCACACATGTCGACACACACATACTTTCCTATGTTCACACGCCGACCTCTGTCCACTTGTCCAAGTAGAATCCACGGTGTACCTGAAAATAAAATTATACTCACCTCAATCCAGTGTCCTGTGATTTGTAATCCACGTACTTAAACAAAACAAAAAAACGAATACCCGGACCACATGGACTGAAAGGGGTCCCATGTTTACACATGGGACCCCTTTCCCTGAATGCAGAGACCCCCCGTGACTCCTGTCACAGAAAGGTCCCTTCAGCCAATCAGGAAGCGCCACTTCGTGGCACTCACCTGATTGGCTGTATGCGCGTCTGAGCTCAGACACGCATTGCACAGCCCCCTCCATTACTTTCAATGGTGGGAACTTTGCGGTCAGCGGTGAGGTCACCCGTGGTCAGCGGCTGACCGCGGGTAACCCCACCGCTGACCGCAAAGTTCCCACCATTGAAACTAATGGAGGGAGCTGTGCGATGCGCTGTCTGCAAATGGGAAAATAGAGCATTAATGTGATTTTGCCCTTGGCTTACTAACGAAAGTGGCCATAATTACAGGTATCATTACCAGGAAAAAAGATTAAATTATATGCAGTGTATGTCAGTCACCTTGATAATATTCAACATAAGGTTTTACTCATCATCATTAATATTCTAAACCTAATGACATGGAAACCTTCACAATATTTAATGGCACTGATTAAGCCTACTGCATTGTGGGTTTTCACTTTTGGATGATTGTGTTAAACATATATGCTCCTAGGGGGTATATGCAATTGCCGGCGAATCACGGCAATTTTTGATACCTGTAATTATGGCCACTTTCGTTAGTAAGCCAAGGGCAAAATCACATTAATGCTCTATTTTCCCATTTGCAGACAGCGCATCGCACAGCTCCCTCCATTAGTTTCAATGGTGGGAACTTTGCGGTCAGCGGTGGGGTTACCCGCGGTCAGCCGCTGACCGCGGGTGACCTCACCGCTGACCGCAAAGTTCCCACCATTGAAAGTAATGGAGGGGGCTGTGCAATGCGTGTCTGAGCTCCAGGATGTCTCTGTACATTGCTGCATTCATCTTTCCCTCTATCCTGACTAGTCTCACAGTTCCTGCCGCTGAAAAACATCCCCACAGCATGCTGCTGCCACCACCATGCTTCACTGTAGGGATGGTATTGGCTTGGTGATGAGCGGTGCCTGGTTTACTTCAAACATAACGTCTGGCATTCACGCCAAAGAGTTCAATCTTTGTCTCATCATTCCAGAGAATTTTGTTTCTCATGGTCTGAGAGTCCTTCGGGTGCATTTTGGCAAACCCCAGGCAGGCTGCCATGTGCTTTTACTAAAGAGTGGCTTCTATCTGGCCACTCTACTCTATAGGCATGATTGGTGGATTGCTGCAGGGATGGTTGTCCATCTGGAAGGTTCTCCTCTCTTTACAGAGGAATGCTGTAGCTCTGACAGACTGACCATCGGGTTCTTGGTCACCTCTCTGGCAAGGGCCCTTCTTCCCTGATCGCTCAGTTTATATGGCTGGACAGCTCTAGGAAGAGCCCTGGTGGTTCTGAACTTCTTCCATTTACGGATGATGGAGGCCACTGTGCCCACTGGGACCTTCAAAGCAGCAGATATTTTCGTGTACCCTTCCCCAGATTTGTGTCTCAAGACAATCCTGTCTCGGAGGTTTACAGACAATTCTTTTGACTTCATGCTTGGTTTGTGCTCAAACATGCACTGTCAAGTGTGGGACCTTATATAGACAGGTGTGTGCCTTTCCAAATCATGCCCAATCAACTGAATTTACCAAGGATGATCAGTGGAAACAGGATGCACCTGAGTTCAATTTTGAGCTTCATGGCAAAGGCTGTGAATATTTATGTACATGTGAGTTCTTACTTTTTTATTTTTAATAAATTTGCAAAAATCACAAAATCACTGTAACATAACAAAATGTGGAAAAAGTGAAGCGTTGTGAATACTTTCCGGATGCACTGTACAATCATCTTGGTCATGCAATAACTTTCTTAATAAAAGTCACTCCACTCAAACTCACTTTGTTAAATCTATGGGGGTAATTCCAAGTTGATCGCAGCAGGAATTTTGTTAGCAGTTGGGCAAAACCATGTGCACTGCAGGGGAGGCAGATATAACATGCGCAGAGTGAGTTAGATTTGGGTGGAGTGTGTTCAATCTGCAATCTAAATCACTCTTTGAGGAAGCACCTGTGTGCGAAACGCGTTAGAGAATTGCCTTTCACCCTGCCAAGTGATCAGCGACATTGTTTGGGATCAACCCTGCCGGATTGGGAGCTAAGGACAACCAACGAGACCTCCTACACACCTGCCGCTCCAGCTGAACTGCAATCAAAGGAGACGCGGCTAGCAAGGTGGAGAGTCTATTCTGAAAATTGTCCACATACAAGCGGCCCCACTCACGTTGAGGGTTAGAAACCATCCAGCACCGCTACCACCACGGAGGACGGACGGGGAGAAGGAAAGCAAACCAGCATCGCTGTGCACGGCGAGGATCTCCCCATCACGTCTGCATCCACGGACACGGTGGTAAGCGGCTCTATTTAGAAACTGTCAGTCTATGGACTTTGCAATTATATGAATGAGAACTGTGGTCCTATGCTAAAGACTGAGTTCTAATACAACGAAGATAAGCAATATTCAATGTTGTGGAAACTGTGTCTTTAAACAGAGAACTGAGTTTTCACCTTGGAAAATCACCGTTTAAACGTTGTGGATACATAAATTATGTTGCATTTTAATCCAGGAGTGTAACTATTAATTGTCTCTGATAGATTTGAGCACTGGATGTCTAAAACAGAGAAATATCATCATTTTTATTATTATAAAATAATTTTTTAGAATGTGCCCCTAATGAGTATGCATACTTAATTTTTTATTATATTGTTGTATGAGATATAACGTTTGTACTAAAATAAACACCAGAGAAGTGAAAAACACGTGTTTTTATTCATATACGCACCTGGAGAAATAGCGCAATCAGTCACTTTTCTTTTTTCTTAATAAAAGTCACTCCACTCAAACTCACTTTGTTAAATCTATGGGGGTAATTCCAAGTTGATCGCAGCAGGAATTTTGTTAGCAGTTGGGCAAAACCATGTGCACTGCAGGGGAGGCAGATATAACATGTGCAGAGTGAGTTAGATTTGGGTGGAGTGTGTTCAATCTGCAATCTAAATTGCAGTGTAAAAATAAAGCAGCCAGTATTTACCCTGCACAGAAACAAAATAACCCACCCAAATCTTACTCTCTCTACACATGTTATATCTGCCTCCCCTGCAGTGCACATTGTTTTGCCCAACTGCTAACAAAATTTCTGCTGCGATCAACTTGGAATTACCCCCAGTAGCCGTACTGGTTATGTCAATGTCTGTAGAGAGAGTACCATTGTTTTGGTGCTCAGCAGCAAATTGTCCCTCTACAATGTATTCATGTGTACCTGGCACCAATATATATCCTGGAGGGAGCTGTACTGTAGTCATAAATCTTCTCAGGAATTCAGCCAATCCGTTTACTAGAAACTGGTGACATCACCATGGCATGATGCATGGGGGAATCCACTGTGTAGTAAACTTTTGAAAATTCACAATGGCAGTCAGAGAGAAAATAATTCTGCTGTGAAATATCACCAGCGTTGCACTACCTAAGTTTTAGTAACAAGCCCAAAATAAGACATTTTGGAAGGCCTGTCTATAGTGTCCTTCCAAAGTTCACAGACACTACATAAAATACTAGACGTGTTATCTCTGAAATATAAACCAACATGTTTTATTCTTCCCATGATGCCTAAGATAAGTACCGTAGTCCATGGATTTATTTAATGTTCCCTTAAGATGTTTCAAACTGCAAAAAATAACCACTGACCAGAGGATTTATTGCCAGTTAATGTCCAGCTCATTCCCTGGGCACTTTTAAGAGGTTGGTTTACTATTAAGGTGAGGACATTGTGTAGCTTTTTATTTTGGCTCCAAAATCGATCAGTGTATAATGTCTGATCCTCAGTGTCCTGTCTCTGTAATACAAGCTTAGTAGGCTAATAGCGTTAAGGTGACCAGACTCCCCCTTCATTGGGGAACTCTTGTTTTTCTCTCCAGGACCAAACATACTAGTACATGTCTTGTAAATAATAGGTGTCAGGTCTCTGGTTTTGTCTGTCCCTGGCGGGGGCGCTAGTGGGTCAGTGTTGGTGCGATGTACAAAGCGGGGAGGCAGTATGAAAGTCCAGCGCATAAGCACTGATATTTATTAATGCAAAGCAGATGGTATAATACTGAATACAATGGTAACTGGTAATTTGGAAAACTATGACAGGTAACTGAATCCAAACAACATAAAAGTCTCTTGCAGCAGAACGTAAAATAACTTGATAATGAATGCAGGTGAAATAACAGAACTCCAGTAGTATTTGGAAATACACAGTCTCTGAATCACACAGGGCAAACTGATAATGGTTAGGAAAGCAGAACTCCGGAATATATAAGTAACTCACAGTCTCTGTAAAGCACAAGTTCATATAGCCACACTTAGGCTAAAGCAGGAGACAGTCTCTAAGCAAGTAGATGTTATACTGCTGAGTTGCACAGATGGTATGCTGACAATTAGTGCACAGGTAAGTAATGAGAAAGAACACCTGGGGAGAGTCTCTTACTGCTGATGGGTTTGAAGCTGGATGTAGCTGAATTCCGGAGTAACAGGAGAGCTGTAGAAATGGAAGCTGGAACAAATGAGGTAACCACAGGGGAACGCTGGAAACAGGAACGCAGGACCTGGGAGAACTAGACACAGGGTATGTGATTCGTTGTCCGAGGCGATGAGAGTGAGCCCCGGACAGGAACTTATACCCCTTGCTCTGCAGTGATTGGTCGCAGTGTTCTGGCTGGAAACACAGGGCTGGATTAGATGCCGGGATTAGCTGAGTGCAATTGTCATAGCAGCATCCATACAGACCGGATGCCGGCACACAGCGGAACACAAACGCAGGACCAGACTCAGGGGTATTCAGCGACACGGGAGATGACGCTCGCGGTCAGCGCATCCATGCAGTCGCGACTGGGGCCTTGACCTCCAGAGGCCTGCACACCAGCGCGCTGGTAGGTGAGACGCAGCTAACCGCCGATTCCTGACAATAGGGATGTATATTTTACTGAGGAGAGCAGGGTTGCAGTTATAGTTACCTTTGGACTATTGGAAACCACATATTTTGTTGCCATTGAAATGTAAACCCAAAGTAACTAATCACAATGTCATAGTAAAGAAATATTTGCCCAAGCTATCACAAAGCTTTAGTTCTGTGCAGTTAATTTAGAAATGAAGTTGAAATAGTTTAAACTCAATACAGAAATACAACACAGATGGACAAAAGGAAAAGCTAGTGTGGTGAGGGGCATGTCAGTGTATATCAGCTGTGTGATAACTATGTGACCAGTGTATAATGATTAGTGTGTGACCTGCATATAGCTAGATGGAAGTTGCAGAATCTCGCTAACCTGTATGGAGTGCAAATATATTGGGGATGTGCAATGCAAATTCACGCAAGATGTGCTACTCACACTGTATCAGTCCCATAGGGAGGTATCCAATTAGTCCCGATAAGCCGGCGCGAGCTGCAGTTTATCAGGAATTTTGTTTCGTCTGCCTCAGGCAGACAAAACCAATAACCAGAAACAGCCCTGTTTTCACCTGAAAACGGGGCTGTTTCTACCGAAAACACACAGGTTTCAGTGAGTGTTTTCAGGAAACAATGTATTTTTTTATTTTTTTTTACAGGTAACCAAACTGGATAGCCTGTAAAAAAAATACGAGAGAAACATCGGGAGAAATCGCTAAAGAATTTCAGTTTTTCGTGCCCAATCTTTTTTCACCTGCAAATGGATACGCCCCTTAATTTTTAAATATGTAAACATTTCAATTTCTAATCCAAAATGAATCACGTTGTAGTGTATTGATATATTTGTGTTACTGCATTAAAAGAAGTAAGCAAAAAATAGTACAAAGTTAAATAATTGCTACAGAGATGCTTCTACTGTTATACAGTCTATCAGAGTCATGTTTTTTTTAAATGGTATTTGCCAAAAGACGATGAAAGACGCAATTTTTTTTAGCATGAATGTAATGTTACTATATTTCTACATATGTACAGAAGTTCTGATTTAGGCTTTACTAACATACACTTAAAGAAGCTTGTTACTACAGATTGGCAGACCTGAACATATTATCTTGTAAAGTATAAGTTAAAACTAGGCATTAGTTGGCTTAAAGCTGGAGATTTTTTATAAAAATTTGGCTTAAAATCTGAGTGCTTGAAAGACACCATGGGGTATATTTACTAATCAGCATGTTATCAAAGCCGCCATTCATCGGTGGCTTTGACCAATAGATTTAAAACACTAAAATATGCTAAATCAGGCTTGTTTAGCATTTACATTTAAGTCTACTGTACAAAACTTTGACAACACTCTGGTTAGTAAATATACCCCCAAGTTACCACTTTCAGCAGCAAATATTACAAAATTGCTAATGCTAATGTGAATGATGATGTTCCTTGATTTTCTTAATCTATCATTACAAACTGCTGATATTAACAAATGGCTAGCAAATTAAAAACGTCTTCTCCAGAATTGGTCTACTTTAAGTTTTCTTTACAGATCAGGGTATAGACTCTTGTAAGTCTGATGCGGACAGCCTATTCAAGAGATTTAATCAAATTTGGAGGAATAAGATTTATCTAAAGAAGAAGATTTAAGATGCAGTTGTTCCTCTTTCTGTTTGCCGTTTGTGAGCTTTCTTCCTATATCATAGTAAGTATTACTACATTCTTGAACTACTGCTGGAATTATGGCAGGAACAACCTGCCAGAGAGAGAAATGTTTTACATTATCTGTTGTTGAACATGTTTAACAATCTAGATTTTACTGGTCAGTTGATACAAGAGGATTTCAGGAATGTATCCAAGAGATATTGTATAATCGGAATGCCTGGTACAATATATTTGCTCCAGCCAAAAAGGTATTGCTATTACTACCTATTCAGGAATGAAAATTCATGACTTAATGGCAGGGTCCCATCAAGGTCTTATGCAAGATAATACAATTAGGAAATTACTCAGCATGAAAATAGAAAATCAGAGCACTGTGATACATTGATTAGTAATTATACCCTCCTAGGACCAAAAGGTATATTTTAGTCAAGGAATTTGCAAACCTTTTCTTTGACATTCCAGTGCAAACCATCCAGGTAAAGCATAAAAATGTAATGCTACTAAGCATCACGGTTCAGCAAAGACCTTGTAGGTTCCATGAAAGGGAAATAGTAAATAGTGGCGCACGCAGGGGGGTTTCTGAGCACCCAGTATAGGTATACATACATATAAGCACGCACACACACACACACACACACACACACACACACACACACACGATATATATACATGCGTATACATAAGTGTACTGTATATATATATATATATATATATATATATATGTATGTATGCATGTTTAATATGCTATGTGTATATGTATATGTGTATATGCATGTGTATATATATATATATATATATATATATATATGTGTGTATATATGGTATATATATGTGTAGATATGTATATATATATATATATATATATACACAGACACACTAGTTTTACGGACCCAGCATATACTGGGTCACCTCAGTCCCCACCCCCGTGCTTGGCTCCACCCAGTTCTGGAAACCCCCCCATGCAAATCCTGCGTTTGCCACTGGTCATTGAAGACACTTGAACTCCATGATGTTCCCACATCCTTCAAGTTCCTCATGAATAAAGTACTCTTTTAATTTGTGGCAGCATATATAGATGATATAGGAATATACAATAAAGGCTTGAAGGCTCACGTGAGTAGTTGGTGTGTGATCCTTAGGGGTATATGCAATTCACGGCGAATCGCGGCAAATTATCGCCGTTTTTTAATTCAATACAATTCGACAGGTGAATTCCGGCAGGTGGCTGCCGGAATTCACCATATTCAATGAAAAACGGATTCGACAGTCCCGCGGGCAAAAAACGGACGATTTGCCGGATTTTGCAGCAAATTAAAAAAACGGGAAAAAACGGGAAAAACCCGGAAAAAAATGGCGTGGGGTCCCCCCTCCAAAGCATATCCAGCCTCGGGCTCTTCGAGCTGGTCCTGGTTCTAAAAATGCGGGGTAAAAATTGACAGGGGATCCCCCGTATTTTTAAAACCAGCACCGGGCTCTGCACCTGATGCTGGTGCAAAAAATACGGGGGACAAAAAGAGTAGGGGTCCCCCGTATTTTATACACCAGCACCGGGCTCCACTAGCTGGACAGATAATGCCACAGCCGGGGGTCACTTTTATACAGCGCCCTGCGGCCGTGGCATTAAATATCCAACTAGTCACCCCTGGCCGGGGTACCCTGGTGGAGTGGGGACCCCTTCAATCAAGGGGTCCCCCCCAGCCACCCAAGGGCCAGGGGTGAAGCCCGAGGCTGTCCCCCCCATCCAAGGGCTGCGGATGGGAGGCTGATAGCCTTGAGTAAAATGACAGAATATTGTTTTTTCCAGTAGTACTACAAGTCCCAGCAAGCCTCCCCCGCAAGCTGGTACTTGGAGAACCACAAGTACCAGCATGCGGGAGAAAAACGGGCCCGCTGGAACCTGTAGTACTACTGAAAAAAAAATACCCAAATAAAAACAGGAGACACACACCTTGACAAGTACAACTTTATTACACACTGCCGACACACACATACTTACCTATGTTGACATGCCGAATGTCACAGTCTCCGACGATCCGAGGTACCTGTGAAAAAAATTAGACTCACCTCAATCCAGTGTCCGGGAGATAATCCACGTACTTTTTAAAAAAAAAAAACACGAACACCCGTACCATGCCGGACTGAAAGCGGTCCCATGTTTACACATCAGACCCCTTTCCCCGAATGCCGGGACACCACGTGACTCCTGTCACTGAGGTCCCTTCAGCCAATCAGGAAGCGCTACTTCCGTGGCGCTCACCTGATTGGCTGTGCGCGTGTGACCTCAGACAGCGCATCGCAAAGCCTCTCCCATTACTTTCAATGGTGGGAAATTTGCCGTCAGTGGTGGGGTTACCCGCGGTCAGCCGCTGACCGGCGGGTGACCCCATCGCTAGCCGCAAAGTTCCCACCATTGAATATAATGGAGAGGCTTTGCAATGCGCTGTCAGCTCAGAAGCGCACAGAGCCAATCAGCAGAGTGCAAGGACGTTGCGCTCGCTGATTGGCTTACGAGACCTTTCAGTGACAGCTGTCACGGGGGGGTTTCTCTGCATTCGTGGAAAGGGGTCCCATGTGTCAACATGGGACCCCTTTCAGTCCGTGTGGTACGGGTGTCCGGTTTGTTTTTTTGACAAGTTCGTGGATTTACCTCTGGACCATGGATGAGGTGAGTGTATTTATCTTTTCTTTTCAGGTACCCCTGGATTCTACTTGGAGAAGAGGACCGATGTCGGCGTGTGAACATAGGTAAGTATGTGTGTGTCGACGTATGAAATAAAGTTTTACTTTCACGGTGTCGGTCTCCTGTTTTTATTTGGGTATTTTTTTTCCAGTAGAACTACAGGTACCAGTGGGCCCATTTTTCTCCCGCATGCTGGTACTTGTGGTTCTCCAAGTACCAGTTTGCGGGGGAGGCTTGCTGGGACTTGTAGTACTACTGGAAAAAACAATATTCTGACATTTTTCTCAAGGCTATCAGCCTCCCATCCGCAGCCCTTGGATGGGGGGGACAGCCTCGGGCTTCACCCCTGGCCCTTGGGTGAGTGGAGCCCGATGCTGGTTTATAAAATACGGGGGACCCCTACTCTTTTTGTCCCCCGTATTTTTTGCACCAGCATCAGGCGCAGAGCCCGGTGCTGGTTTTAAAAATACGGGGGATCCCCTGTCAATTTTTTCCCCGCATTTTTAGAACCAGGACAGCTCGAAGAGCCCGAGGCTGGTTATGCTTTGGAGGGGGGACCCCACGCCATTTTTTTCAGGGATTTTACCATTCCATCCAAAAAAAATATATATTATTTTTAAAAATATATAAATAATACTTGTGCCTCCAAAAAAGACAAACCAAGTACCTAATCCCTTCTAATATAAATAGATATGATATTACCAAGAAAAAAAAAACACACAAAAAACATGTTTTAAATTTTTTTTATTAGTTTCACCCTCCAAAGTGTGGCGGATTGAAAATGACGAATTTACTGTCTAAAAGCACTGTTGTCGAATTTCCAAACTTCCATTGAATAGACTTTGGTCGAATTGCAGCATGTGTATCATTGCAAAAAAGTCGAATTTGTCAAAAGTCGAATTTCAAAAAGTCGAATTTTGAAAGTCCGTTTTTTTGTCGGAAAGTACTGAATTGCATTGTCGAATTTTTTTTTTGGGTGAAAAATTCCCGAAATTCGACAATTTCGGGAATTCGACCGCAATTGCATATACCCCTTAAGCCCTTAAGGACATCAGTCTTACATCCAATTTGAAGATTTATACCATATGCAAATTAATTGTGTTTGTTGGACAGTAAGGAGTCATTTGACCAAATAAAAAAGTTATCTGTGTATAACATGTGCTTAGATTTCCTGAATTTGTCCTACAAACCATTGCTATGGACATGTGTTTTGATTAATTTGAGTCTGGATTTCATGAGGATAGAGCACCTTGTCTAATATACTCTATAAACTTGAAAGTAGAGTATTCCACAGTGATAAAGAAGTGTCCTGCGGTAAAATGAGCAGTCAAGGCTTTCTGGTTGGGTTGCCAGTCAGGGATCCTGTTCCTTTGAGGTAGTTACACATATATGGGATGCAACTGACCATGTGATTTATTGATCTAAAGCTGGGATGGATCTGTCAGAGCAGGGCTTGAGTGTCAGTCTTCTACCTTGGTTAGTTAGGAACCAAGCATGGTGGAGAGGTGGAAGGGACGGTATTCTCACAGTTTCATCCACTCCCCACATGTCTGGACCAGGTTATGTAATTTATAAGGCCACATAATCCAGTGTTAGAAGGTATGAGTACGCTATTTTGAAGATGCGTGAAACCTCTGAGAAGACGTACTGTTATCTAAGCCTGAACATCCTGATTCACATTATCACACTATGCATCTTCTTGTTGTGTTCTCCATTATTTTGTTACTGTGAACTTGATTCTTGTCCACCTGTTGTTGTTGCTGACGATAAAAGTAATTTCCTTGAAATAAGAAACATAGAAAATACAATCACTAGACCCCATTAGATTGGGGCTAAGCAAATCTATTGGAAAGGCCATTTGGAGCCCCAAGGTTCTTGCATTAGACAGAAAAAGCTGTGCAAAGACCTCCAGAGCAAGTGGACACATATCGGTGACCCTCCCTGCTGTGTCCCATAACAACTGCATGGACTGCCGCAGCTGTAGCAATGCACCTATGCGGAACTTTCTCCTCACCTAACCTTTCTATTCACTACTGACTCAAATGTACCCACAACAAGCACCTATATAGATAGATACCCTACTCTCCGGTTTTCATGTGTCCTAATCAATTATACTTATTGTTCAATCAAATAGACTCAATCTACTGCACGCTTAACAATAATTCCATAATACAGATGTATACATATTCATAATCAACTCTTAGGGGTCTATTCATGTACAAAACGAAATCATAATTGCTACTTATCACTATACATCGCATCGCTTCGATGCGATGTATAGCCGTGATAAGTAGCAATTCATGTATACTTACCCTTCCGACGATGCGCTGCGGTGTCTGGGGCTCCCACGGTGACGTCTTCTCCGGCGGTCCCTCTCTGCGATGCGCGGGGTCCAGCGACGGGTCCCTTTGCGCATGCGCAGCTTGATGATCTCCCGGCAGGCCGCAGTGGTTGCTGGGAGGTCGGGGGGCGGAGCCAGCGCGAGGTGCAGAGCAGCGATCAGGGAAGCATTGAGCTTCCCTGACGTCTCCGCACCGCAGTTCAGGTTCGCCATCTGAGGACGGCGTAACCTGAACTCCATGGAGAAGCGGAAAGCAGAGCTTTCCGCACCTTCATGAATCGCACTCACCATACAAAGGTATGGTGATGCGATTCAGGCACAGAGCGGGGGTACCGCTGGAGAAGTCAGAGACTTCTCCACGGTAACCGGCTCTGTGAATTGCGGTAAGCAGAGAAAAGCCCTGTTTACCGCAAAACAGGGCTTTTCTCTGCTTCATGAATAGACCCCTTAGTCCCTGAACAAATAAAATCACAGCAGTCTTCTACTAAAATAAATCAGGCTGTTGCTGTACAACTTCTGTGTGCTTAATGTTCATTTTAAGCACATTTTACTGAATACAGACCTACACGGCACAATGAAATTCATTGCTTTTCTGATTTTTCAATTTAGCAACTTTATTCATTTTTTTAGAGATGCCCTAAATTTAACCTCCAATGTTTTAGCCAAGATGCTATTCTCCATTGATTTTTCCCTTTTTAAATGTCTGCCCTTGCAATCTAACCACATATATATGTGCTATATATTATTTGTGGTTTATCTGTTATCTCACCAGGCTGTCTGATATGCATAAAGCAATAAATAATGCAGAGAGAGGTATCCTGCTGGGTGAGAATATATAGAATAGTAAGAGATAATTTCTCTATTTTCACCCAGTCCAGTATATATCTTTTTTCTAAATCCGGCTTACTCCTGGAAATGAACCATTTGGCTGGTGTCTCAGTTATGTATTGACTTTGGGTCTGTTTAAGCAGCAGACCTTTGTCCAAGCATCACACAATCTGGAGGTGATCCAATATCTATTGTACAATTAAATGTGTCTTGTTTCAGGCAAGGCAGAACATACATAATGCAGCAAAAAGCACTAAAGACTAAAAACACATGGTCCTTTAGGAAAAGACATGGTGGGTTGTGTGTACACCTGATTGCTTAATGTAAAATACACAAATGTGTTCTGCATATGCTAATAAAGAAATAGGCACCTATGTTTGTATGCAGATTGCCACCTGCACCTCCCTACACTTGGAGAGGCAGAATGGCTGAGGGTAGGGGCATGCAAACGCTAGCCATCTTCGGTTTGCACTACAATTCCCCTCTGAAGTTTTTTACCATTGCTTGTGCCTGCAGAAAATGGTTTTAGGAATGTATATTTTTAAATTAATATTTTGCTTCTATCATTCATACTTGAGAAGGAAGAATAAAAAGACTGCTGTATTACAGTTTTTATTTAAATAAAACCTAGTAGCAAAAGTGGTTTCCACTATCAAAAAACATATGCTAAAAACATTACATGTGCTTATGACCTGGCTAGGTGTATTTGTACCATGGTGTAAGTACGCCTATTTTTTCTGTGCAGGGTAAATACTGGCTGCTTTTGCATGCAGCCCACAAATGTTAGACAGCTTTATTTTTACACTGCAATTAAGAATTTAGTTTGAACACACCCCACCCAATTCTAACTCTCTCTGCACATATTACATCTACCACACCTGCAGTGCAGTATGGTTTTGCCCAGTTGCTTTCTTTTTTGCTTTACTTACAAACATAAATCAGGCCCACAGACTGCACACCCTGTTGCATTGTCATGGATTGGCTCTTTGAGCTGTCTTGCAGAGTCCAGCAGCTTAGCCTGTTGGGCCTCTCTCTTGCTCAGCACCTTGCCGGTACTTGTGGGTGAACTCCAGCTCACTGATTCTGGCAGCGGCAAATCACATAGGGAAGCATGTGCAATCTCTCCCAGCCTTAGAGCGATAGATGAAAATTTAGTGATGCAGTCCTATTTAAGACTGACTGTGAGAACTACACAGTGCCTAAGTATTAGACCACCTTACCAGTTCCAACATTTATTTTTATTCTGCTATTGTGTACTGGACCCAGCTTACTCCTTACAATGAGCCTATGCTTCACCGTTCTGCTACTTTGCTGTACCCCAGATCTTGGCTTGTCTCAGCGTTCTGGTACCTGCTTATGACCCCGACCTTGGATTCCCTGACTACGCTGCTGATACTGTACCTAGCTATCGTTACACTCATCTCCAGTGGGTAGCTGGAGGTCTGCGACATGCAGATGACCGACAGTGAGGGCCATTCCACCCTGCAGCAGTTCTTGGTGAAGACTAGGGAGTCCTTTTGACTCCGTGCTTGGAACCTGCAGTGCAAATCCTGGTCTGACAGCATCCAGTCCACTCAAAACATGATAAAATACTCTGGCCAAAAAGTTGGATGCCACTGGGATTTCGTCTCCAAATGATCTGATTCAACACTTAATTTCAAGAGTTGAAAAACAAGAGGTGTATCAGCAGCGAGTTATGCTGTATTTACAAAGTATGGCCACTTGTCTGGATGCCTTGCATCCTGATGTTAATGTTAGGTTGAATGAACAATTCAGCCCTTACGTGGTGTCACTGCCAGCAGCAATGGATGATTCTAATATTCATATTTCTATTCCTCCAAAATATGATGAAGACCTTGAGAAGTGTTGAGGGTTCCTTAATCAATGTTCAATACATTTGGAATTGCTTCCAAGGAATTTTGTTTCTGAAAAATCCAATGAGGCCTTCATTATTTATCTATTATCTGATGAGGCTCTAGCCTCCACTTGTTTAAGGCAGAATTAAGTTTCACCCCTATTTAGGGCTAGAAAGCAAGTAGTAGCCTGGGGGAAGCATGGCTGCATAAGGATTTCTTGATCCATCCAGGTTGGCTAGAGCATTTTGTGATGCCCACCATAGAGTTATGGATTTGAATATGAACGGCTGGAAGGGGCAGTTCCACCAGGCAGATCTAAACGCAGAAGTAAAGTGTGACCTTGGGCCTAATTCAGGCCTGATGGCAGCAGCAATTTTTTTCTCTAGTGTGCAAAACCATGTGGGGTACGGGGGGGGGGGGGGGGGAGGCAGATATAACATGTGCAGAGAGAGTTAGATTTGGGTGTGGTGTGTTCAAACTGAAATCTAAATTGCAGTGTAAAAATAAGGCAGCCAGTATTTACCCTGCACAGAAACAAAATAACCCACCCAAATCTATCTCTCTCTGCACATGTTATATTTGCCCATTAGGGGAAAATGCTATTTTGCAAACAACCTTGAATTAGGCCCATTGTACTAAGGGGGTCATTCAGAACTGCTGTGTGCTGCTCCTTATTATCACAGTTATCCGAAGGAGGTCTGTACGTGTGCATGAGCACATTCCTGGGATTTGGGAGAGAACATGTAGAACGGCATTACAGGAAGACAGGACAATCTGTTTACATGCACCTAAAACGCCACATAAGACAGAAACCAACTGGAGCATCTGGCGGAGCCCTTCCAAGACGTATAAATGGCAAGATGTTTTTAGGACATTAATTGCACAAGACATTCTTTGATGTGAGGATCATTTGGAGAAAGGTGGACCTGTGGAAGAACAAAGAAATCTTGCTGGGACAATACCATAGACTTTTATCATTAATTAACATAGTTTATATTTGTTTAAGGTGGTAGCGCCCAAGCTATATTCAAAATTTGTATACTTAGGTCATTCAGAACCGATCGCACGCTAGCTTTTTTTTGCAGCGGTGCGATCGGGTCTGAACTGCGCATGCGTATACTCCGCAATGCGCAGGCGCGCCGTCCGACGAAATTGGGGATCGCCAGACAGCGATGGATATAACGAAGAAAGCGATCGCACCAGCGATCACAAATAGATTGACAGAAAGAGGCCGTTTTGGGTGTCAACTGACCGTTTCTAGGGAGTGTCCGGAAAAACGCAGGTGTGCCCGGCCATTTGGGGGGAGGATTCCTGACATCAGCTCCTGGCCAGATCATCGCAGCGGCTGAGTAAGTCCTGAGCTGTGCAGAGACTGCACAAACTTTTGTTTGTGCAGCTCTCTGCACAAGCGATCGCACCCCTGCACAGCGATTACCCCCTCCCCCTGTAGGCGGCAACTACCTGATCGCAGCACTGCAAAAAAACGCCTGTGTACGATCAGGTCTGAATCACCCCCTATATTGTCCCCCTGGAAAGAACAGGTAGATTTTGGATTTCAGCATATTTTCATGGTGTGTTGGCAAGTGGCAGTCACCTCAGTCTGTGGGAGAATATTTTTTATACCAGCAGTTAATCACACAATCTGGGTATAGTAAAATCTGTTTTCTTTAGCAATCCTTCAAATGCATAGTATTTTACAGAAAGGCATGCACACCTCACTGTTTGTGTTTCTCACCAATTTGCTACTCGTAAAAAATTCTGACAGTACCCTGGCTATTCAGGATGTTTTCTGCCAAATGTGCAAAATTTTACCATATGTGACTGGATCATTTAAAAATCTGCCATTTCTAATTTTGACATCTAAACTGCTTATACTGGAAGCTGAATTCAGACTTAGAGGGAAAAATATGTACTCTAGGATAGAATACTAAATTTTGTCAAAATGTTAAAATTTTTGCTAATTGACATTTCCCTAAACAGAAACCAGATAACTGCATTTTTTTCTTTAGCAGATTGGAAGATATATTGAATTATTCAACAAACCCGTTGCTTATACTATCGTGGACCTGCAAGAAAAAAGTTACTCCGGGACAGGGATACTAGAGATTGTAGTCTTTGATGTGAACCATCTGCTTAGAAGCCAGTAGTCTTATATGAATTGTTTTAATTTTTGATGATGTTTTGTAATAAGAAATACACTATTGGATTTGTGGTGTAAATAGAGGAGCAATTACCCACTAACATTCTATCCAGTAAATTGGATCACTTTTGTCTGATATTACAATGCAGACATATGACTTTTATAGAGTAGGATGTGTCCTTAATGTAGTCACCACCAAATATGTAATTGTTAGTAATAACCTTCTGCATACGTATGCAAAATTGTTCAAGTGATTAAAAATAGCTTTTTATTTCTGTGCAGAATATCCATGAATGATTTACAGCATGGAGGCAGTAAGACAGTCCTAATTAGGTCATGAAAATAGTTGACTGTAGTGCAAGTTCCAGAGCAGATTGGATTATATGTTAAAATTCATTAGATAGATGAAAAATACTCATAATTTATATAGTATTAATATAGGGTTTTAAGTGTTCAATTTTAAATGTGTGACTCACATTTATTTGGGGCATAAACCAAACATATTAAAGTAAAGCAAGAGGAAGATGTTGTGAAACATTTTGTGACATGAAAAGTGCATGAGCCTTGGCAGGTCCACTAATAATTTAACTTGGCTGGCCTCAGAAAAAAGAAGGATGATATCTGAATGTTGACTTAAAGTAATGAAGAGTTATTCCCTCTTGATAGAGATATTTAGAATGCACTACAGTCCTCACGAAGCAATGTTCCTTTCCATATTTCACTTTTTGAAGTGCTTCCAAAACCTGACTGCTCAATGTAATCACTGGAAATAATATATCACCATAATGCAAATGATACATCAAAATCTTCTTTACAAGAGCACAGTTTGAAAATGGGTCTTCTCTTTGGCTTGATATTCATACTTAGAGATGTTGCTGGAGAAGAAAGCTTTCCCAAATGGTGCTACATTACATAATTATTATAGCATTTATTATAATGTGAAGCATACAGGTAATTTTTCAGTGACCACATGGGGTAAATGTACTAACCAATGATTTTTTGGAGCACTTTTCAAACCACAACACATTGCCAGCAATTTTCACCTCAAAAAATCTGGACAGCAGCTTCTAATTCGGTATTGGTTATGCAGTTTATAGACCACTCCTGATTGGCTGTCCAGCTTGTGTGCTTTCTGTTTTATTGCTCTAATAGAGTTCTTTTTATTATATTTCAGATATGGATCACACTGGCTCAAGAACACTGGTTTAAAGATTTTTCTCTTCATGGTAGTAATTATTAGTGAAAATCTTTAACAAATTCAGTACTAAGGACTTGTCTTCAACATATATATGACAACTTCTGAAGACGAAATTAAAACAAATACCTAGCTGGAGTGGAGCAGGGGAAAAGGCCAGTCTGTAATGGCGTCATTGTGGTCACCCACAATGATCTCCTAAGGGGGCAGGGCTCATTCTGATAGTGGAAAGAAAAAACCTGTTATGAACTGTAGTTGGGGATGGGACTGAATGTCTCCTATCTTTTGCATCCTGGAACCTGTTGAGCTACGGGGCACCCTCCTTTGAAAGAGGGGTGTCTACTCTTTCAGACTATCTGTTCCCTAACAGGTTGTTGTCTGGTAATCAGTGTGACAACCATAGAATAATCCCTTCACTGCCGAATACATTCTGGAATCCATAGATGGGGTAAGTTCTTCCCCATCCTGGCTTCATTACACTCAAGGGCGCCCACACTTAAAAGAAGGGAGTCACCTAAGTTTTTTAAATGTGGCCCCTTAGAAGTTATTGTTTGGTGATCACCTGCAATAACAACCCGCACTGCGGTGTGGCCAGAGTCATCTAGGCGTGTACACTCCTAACACTGTCAGCAGCAATTTTAATACTTAGGGTTTATTGCAGTTGGGTGGCTGCTCACATCATGCTGCCATGATCATATGCTTATTTTTTATGTGATAGCCTGGAGCTGTAGTCCCATCCAGCCCATTGTTAATCTGGTCTTGACTAAAACATATTTTTAACTATATTAATATTTTACTGCCATCCTGAGTTGACAATTTAAGAACAAGTATTGTGGAGGTACTTGTTAAATAGGACTTCCCATGCATGCATTTGGAAGACCCCCACTTAAAATCTTGCATTTGCCTTTGGTTATATTTATATAGTGCTTGTGGCAAAAGGAGAGGTGGGTTGCAAGCACAATATTTATAAGTGTGTAATGTCATATGGAAATGTATTCATGTGTTTTTGAACAGGTGAAAAATATAGACAAATTAAACTGGGAGACCAAAGTGGCACTGCCTGAAGATTTATAATGAACTCAATATCTTCCAATGGTAACCCTGACCATTTGAATCTACTGCAGACTGTAGGCAAGGGTACTGAGAAGGAGGGTGGGTGGATACAATGTACCCAGACCCACATTTTCAGGGGACCTATGCTTGCTGGGGTGGTGAACATAGAAACAAAGCATGTGATGGCAGATAAGAACCACTTGGTCCATCAAGTCTACCCTTTTTTTTATTTTACCATATTTTGACCTCAAACCTTATTTGATCCTTATATCTTTGTTACAAAATGTACTAGAAGAAAGACAAGACAACCCCGATAGGGAGCAATCTTATCTGAAGCAAAATTTGATTAGCAATGTATGATTGTCTTAAAAATAATAATTTTTATTCGATATGCCTTAAAATTTGTGTTTACATAACACATGTATGTTTTAAAAGAAAAATTGTGATCATATGTGAAAATATGTAACAACAATTAGTGTGGTATTACCTGACTTAACTATTGAGGAATATATTTTGGGGTCCGTCTGCGCAGTGGCCGCCCTGTAATGTGTGACTTGTTTAATTGCTTGCCCTACAGTACCTGGTATTCCTGGGTGGTCACCCACCGAGTACTGACCAGGGCCTTACTATTTTGCTTCCAAGATCGGACGAGATTGGTCTTATAGAGTATAGCATGATTGTAGGGACTTAATAAACAATTTTGTAAAGCATTAATAAGTTTCTTAAAAAATATATAGAGTGACCATCATCTTATTGATATTGTAGCCCATGTGCAATGCACCAATGCCTTAGATACAAAATTCTCCTAAAAAGACAATAAGCACAATATCAAATGATCATGTAGCAATAATGCTTGTATAGAAAGAGTTGGTTTAAACCACGTATTTCAGAGGTATGAGGCACATGTGCCTCAAATCGCTGAAGGTACAAATATCAATTATTCACTGTAGATACAAATATCGAATGTTTGATGGTGCAATTTAAGTACCAGATTTATAAGTTCCCAAACCTCTTGGTTGCCAATATGTAATTATATATGGTGTTACTACTTATTCCTAGCTAAAAGGGTGCAGCAGAAAATAACTGTAGCTAAGATACAGGTGTAGCCTCCCTTCTGCTGCTCTCTCGTCTTGCCTGACTGGTATAGGGCGAGGAATGAGAGAGGGTAGGTTCCCCCAACTTAGCCAGAAGGAAGAAAGAGGAGATATCAAGCAATGAGACTGAAGCAATTACTCTTTGATGCCTATTGACAGGCAGTGCAAAGGGTTAAAATTGCATTCCTGTCCCTTATGCGGTACACTCCTGAAAGAGAGAGAGGTATACTGTTGTCTGCACAAATGACACTCTAAAAATTTAGGTATGTCTTGCCCCTGTGAATACTTATTATAATAGCACAATTAGTATAAAGGCTGGGGAAGACAGACTTGGTATATGATACAGGTTGAGTATCCCTTATCCAAAATGCTTGGGACCAGAGGTATTTTGGATATCGGATTTTTCCGTATTTTGGAATAATTGCATACCATAAAGAGATATCATGGAGATGGGACCTAAATATAAGCACAGAATGCATTTATGTAACATATACACCTTATACACACAGCCTGAAGGTCATTTTAGACAATATTTTTTATAACTTTGTGCATTAAACAAAGTGTGTCTACATTAACACAATTCATTTATGTTTCATATACACCTTATACACACAGCCTAAAGGTCATTTAATACAATATTTTTAATAACTTTGTGTATTAAACAAAGTTTGTGTACATTGAGCCATCAAAAAACAAAGGTTTCACTATCTCACTCTCACTCAAAAAAGTCTGTATTTCGGAATATTCCGTATTGTTGCCTTATAGGTAATTGTCTGCACTTAGTATAATATTAGGGCAATGGATATTGTCTGAATCAAAATATAATTCATTATAAATAGGCGATGTTACCATAGTGGACAGTATACTGGATATATATAGTAAGGAATAGATATGAAATAAGTTTGAATGTATGAGGTAATGTTTAGCTGATTTAAGAGATTAGGTTTGTGTATGTGTTTATATAGATATACTGTATATTTGTGTTTTACAGCAAGATGGTAAAAAATAGTGTAGGGAACAGGTTTATTCTGCTCTAGTCATAAATAAGGCCAGAGAGGTTACAGTAAGATCAAGAGTCATTGTAGAGAAAAGGTATTAGGCCATAAATGATAATAGGTATGTGACAGAGCTCTGTTGGTCATTGGAATTCACAGGTGTGCTTACAGTAGATCAGAATCTACTGGTTTGTCTATTGTCCAGTGAAGGTTAAAAGCTAGGGAGTATAAATTAACTACTATGAAAAGAGATCACATCCATTGATAAAACATTGTGTAACCGACCCCAGGAAAACTTGTCAATACAACAGAACTTTGGATGAAAAGACATTCCAGATTTTACAATACTATACTTGCTTAAGGCAGTGTGGACACCACACTTTTATGACACCATGCCTCCGTGAACAGGACACGACAGCCCAGTTCAATGTTTGTTTTATTACACCTTGGAATCTGACAAACCTATAATTACCTATTCCATTGGAAACTATGAGAATATGATAGTTTGAATTGGTAAAATATGAGATAAAAGGACCAGACTTGTAGTTAGGAGTTAGAAGGAAGAGGGAGAGGGAGAAGAAGAAGGAGAAGGAAGGAAGTCAGTCAGGAGGAGAAGTCATGGAGAACATGCAGAAGGAATGATTCTTGGGATGGCAATCTTTAACTTGCAAGTATACATTTTATGTTAGCAATTGAAACTGTTTGTGAAACTTATGTCATGTTGTTTTATGTTATGTAACGAAGGAAGCATATATAATTATAATTAGTATATATATCACTACTGTGTATATCTTATTCTGTACGATTTGATCTGCCTGTAAATAAAGAATCATATAAAAAGAGCGGTAATATTCAAGCTTGAACTCTCTTTAAGGAATCTTAACTTAATAACTTCATAAGTCATATGTATAAGGACTGCATATATGTATCAGCCAATTAGTTTGTAAGCCTGACATAATATATTTGCAGATATATATGATAAATGCATATTAATTGAAATATATCCATATATTAAATACCATATATGATATATTAAATATTAATATTCATAAATATGATTCCATAAATCAATATTGGCGACCACGAATTGGACTTGTTATTACTGAATCTGATTATCTGATCTATAATATTTATGAGGAGTAGCAGATGCTATAAGCTGGCTACCAAATCTGCAGAATCACGGTGGGGATGTATCTATGAAAATTTATTACCATTGTGTAATGTCAATTTTGTATTCTGTATAACCTAGGATAAATGTGTTAGTGCAATATACGTTATTTTAACTAACATAATATCTATTAGGAAGCAGCACCAAAGGCTATAAGCCTGCTGGCAAAATACAAGATCACAGTGGAATAGGTTACAAATGAGAATAAAGAATTTAAAGGCCTAGAATAGAAAATGTGCACAGTGGAAAAGAGTATTTCCAAATAAATGTATAAATGTACCAGGTATTAGAGTTTAACCTTAAGACACCGGTCAATCTTAAGGAGAGGATACCTTCAGTACTAAAAACAAAGAATATATAAATTTAGCATTGAAATGTTAAAAATGCAAAAGTTTTCTGTAGCATTTAGAAAAATGCGCAGAACTGCGGCTCTAGAAGCCAAACAGAAATATAAAGAAGAATCAGGTTCACGTCTTCGTAAGGCGTGCCTGACCATTAATGCAAAAATGCATTCGTTATTTAAGTCCCTTAAACAGAAAAATAAACAGAAAAAGTTTGGGGCAGAAGCGAAAAGCCTGACAGTTTGTAATCAAATTGTCAAGATCTCTGATGAAGAGATAACATCCAGCAAGCAAGCTGAGATAGAAACACCAAACAGGAATAGTGTTGAGGTATGTGAAACTCTGTACACAGAGTCTACAGGAGTCAGAAATGACTTAATCAGTCAAGATCCTAAAATTAAGGAAAGTTACATGTTGCAGGACTGCATCAATGTGCAGCGCATGGAGTCTGCTATGGTCACACAGACCACCAGCAGAACAGCCTCTGTGGTAAAGGAAGAAAGTAGCAATGTGCCGGATGTGTCTATCATCAGACAGCACATTAATGTAAAGGAGGTAGCAGCAATAGGAGATGTCCCCTATACTGTGTCTAGTAAGGGGGAAGATCATTGTAACTCAGATTATGAGTATTCTGCTGAATACACTCTCAGAGTTCCCAATGTAAATGAAGAATTTGTTATGCCCTTAGGCAAAGGTGAATTGTCAGCAGATTTAAACACTGATAGCAGCAGTACAGTGCACACAGGGGTGGGGAAGTTCCCCATGGTGAAAACTCCCATGGCAACCAGAGTTGCAAACCTTGAAATGTATTCACCTGGAAACATGTTTAAAGGGAAAATCCATGAAATTAATTCAGGAATGCATGTTTACAAACAAAGTTCCCAAACTTATGTAACCCCCACAGAGCACTCAGAGACTTCTAGTGATGGTGCAAATGTTTGCATGCTCTCAGAGAGACCACATGCAGAGTGTCATTCTGCAAACCACACACCAATTAACAATGACAAAAAGGATCACCAGGATGAAAATGTTTTTATGCCCTGGTGCCATAACCATTTTATTACAGGTGTGGAAAGACAGAAAGCCCTGGGACCTGCAATACATATTTGGCAAAGTTTAACAAGTTTCTCTCCCCACAAAAGTAGGTTTTTTCAGAAGCTCCAAGATTCTTCCAAACTAAGGAGCCACACCAAGCAGCAAACGCTATGGTTAAAGACAGTCTGGGACCAGGCTGCATCACAAGGGAGTATGGTCACAAGTGAATACGGTAGTATCATTCCTTTACTTGTTAGATCCAATGAAGCCATTGTTTGCTTTGATGTTCAAACAGCCACAGTTTCCAAATTAAACCTGCATCATATCTGCAGCGACAATTGTGCTGTCATTGACACACAATGTGACAGGAAAGATTGGCACAGGCCAGAAACAATTGTTTGTTTGTTATTCAATCGTTAAAAGACACATTTGTAAATTCTGTACCTGATAACATGCAGCAGATAGGACAGAATGCATAGCAAGCTATGTTAAATCACTGTATAAATATCTGTGATAGTCATTGTATGTATTTTTGTTTGATTCATAGTAATCCTGGCAACCTGTATACAGAATGGTGCAAGACTCCAAAAAGACTCCAATTTACAAGGGAAAAGGTCTTCATTAACCCTTTCATCGCTGCTATCCAGCAAAATCTACATAGCATCCCTAAAGACTGATATATGGACAAATCCTCAAGGAGTTTTCCAGTTTCACAAGAAAGGGGAAGGTTTTCATTAACCCTTTCATCACAAGTAATCATTACTTGTCTTTCAAACTACATGTACACTCCCACAACAGTGTACAGCACATCTCATCACTGTGATTATACAGAACTGTCTCATCCCTTCATATACCTTAATCACATATATGTAAACATTTGTCTGAGATATATTTTATATCATTGCATATATACCTTGTAAATATTTTATGTTTTTTTTATATATTACACAATAGATACTACCTATGCTTCCTTCGTAAAAGCTTCAAAAGTAATTAAATATCTAATACAGGATGGTATACCACGTTATAACAAATTGGGCCGAGATTATTAAGTGGGATGAATAATTCTCTTAATAAAGACTGTCACAAGTCTAAGATAATTATTTGTAGCATAACAGGGTCACTGTATATGCACATGGCTGCATATAAAATAATATTGGATGGAATTAGATATATTTAAAGCCATTCCTAAATGATATTTAATATCTGTTTGAAGCAAAATTATATTCATTTATTGTATTGATAGGATGTTACTATATACACATCAAAAGCATTTTAAATAATTATTAGTCAAAATATAGGTAGGATAGAAAACGCCTTTATATGGGTTAAACTGGTATAAGTTTATGTAAGATTGAGATGTATAAATAGGTACAAGGTAGAATAAGGAGATTTAAGACTGCATGGTAATTTATTCAGTGAGGAAATACAGAACAGAGTAGGTGTACTACTCACAGCCATTTGTGGTACTATTGCCCGAAGACAATTAAGACCTACTATTAACAAGCAAGGAAAGAAAGAAAGAAAGAAAAAAAAAAAAAAGACTGTTTCATATATGCCTGTTCTATTCAAAATCACAACCTGTTTGTGCAAAAGCAATATGGACACTGGTCACAACTGCGGCATTGGATAAACGCAAAGGAAACAGAACTGCTAAAGACTGTATAAAGACTATTACTATTACTGAGGGTCGTCACAAGTACTGAATGTTCAAGACACAGCACTCGACGTACACAGCCCTCTGCCTCAAACAGCGAAATGGCAAGCAAAGGAGCAGCTGCTACGAAGAATTCTACTTCTAGTAATGGTGCAAATGTTGCAAACGCAAGGCCATAATGCAAACGCAAGGCATCTCCAATTGCAAGCAAACCACGCAGATGACAGTCTTATCCCAGTAAATTGCTACATACAAGAACAGCAAAAATGTCCAAACGTACTGATCCAGATACAGAAAAAAGGTCTACAATTGGGCTATGGTATTCCAAATGTCTGTAGAAATTAGTTTTCCTCATGAATACTGAATAAAAACCTCAGTTTTGTCTGCTTTAGTTAAAAGTAGAATAAGGTTAGGTAAGCTAAGAATTTTTAGAGATTTTTAAAATCATAATGGTTATTATTATTACACTTATGGTATATATTATGGTTACAACGAAAGTTATGTTTGAAGGAATATTTTGAAATGTATTTGGAAGCAATTACGCTAGTTTAATGTGTGGCCAATCAAAAGAATTTCTCATGGCCACAAGGGGGCGACTGTTGCCTTATAGGTAATTGTCTGCACTTAGTATAATATTAGGGCAATGGATATTGTCTGAATCAAAATATAATTCATTATAAATAGGCGATGTTACCATAGTGGACAGTATACTGGATATATATAGTAAGGAATAGATATGAAATAAGTTTGAATGTATGAGGTAATGTTTAGCTGATTTAAGAGATTAGGTTTGTGTATGTGTTTATATAGATATACTGTATATTTGTGTTTTACAGCAAGATGGTAAAAAATAGTGTAGGGAACAGGTTTATTCTGCTCTAGTCATAAATAAGGCCAGAGAGGTTACAGTAAGATCAAGAGTCATTGTAGAGAAAAGGTATTAGGCCATAAATGATAATAGGTATGTGACAGAGCTCTGTTGGTCATTGGAATTCACAGGTGTGCTTACAGTAGATCAGAATCTACTGGTTTGTCTATTGTCCAGTGAAGGTTAAAAGCTAGGGAGTATAAATTAACTACTATGAAAAGAGATCACATCCATTGATAAAACATTGTGTAACCGACCCCAGGAAAACTTGTCAATACAACAGAACTTTGGATGAAAAGACATTCCAGATTTTACAATACTATACTTGCTTAAGGCAGTGTGGACACCACACTTTTATGACACCATGCCTCCGTGAACAGGACACGACAGCCCAGTTCAATGTTTGTTTTATTACACCTTGGAATCTGACAAACCTATAATTACCTATTCCATTGGAAACTATGAGAATATGATAGTTTGAATTGGTAAAATATGAGATAAAAGGACCAGACTTGTAGTTAGGAGTTAGAAGGAAGAGGGAGAGGGAGAAGAAGAAGGAGAAGGAAGGAAGTCAGTCAGGAGGAGAAGTCATGGAGAACATGCAGAAGGAATGATTCTTGGGATGGCAATCTTTAACTTGCAAGTATACATTTTATGTTAGCAATTGAAACTGTTTGTGAAACTTATGTCATGTTGTTTTATGTTATGTAACGAAGGAAGCATATATAATTATAATTAGTATATATATCACTACTGTGTATATCTTATTCTGTACGATTTGATCTGCCTGTAAATAAAGAATCATATAAAAAGAGCGGTAATATTCAAGCTTGAACTCTCTTTAAGGAATCTTAACTTAATAACTTCATAAGTCATATGTATAAGGACTGCATATATGTATCAGCCAATTAGTTTGTAAGCCTGACATAATATATTTGCAGATATATATGATAAATGCATATTAATTGAAATATATCCATATATTAAATACCATATATGATATATTAAATATTAATATTCATAAATATGATTCCATAAATCAATAGTATTTCGGAATATATGGATATGGGATACTCAACCTGTAGTATATTTTGTAAGAATATCCTTATTTCTGTCCCATGCATGTCTAAATTGCTCTACTGTCATAGCCTCTATCACATCTGATGGGAGGCAATTCCACTTGTTCACTACTCTTTTTTGTGAATTAATTTTTCCTCAAATTTTCCCTGAACCTACCTCCCTCCAGTTTCAGTGCATGTCCTTGTGTTCTAATACTTTTCTTCATTTAAAGAATGTTTCCCTTCTGGACTTTGTTAAAACCCTTAATATATTTGAAAGTTTCTATCATGTCTCCCCTTTCCCTTCTCTGCTCCACCATTTTAGTTGCCCTTCTTTGTACAGTTATGAGAATGTATGATAGAGTGACCTGGGCGCCCCCTTTCAGTGGCTGGGTGCAGATAAAACAAACATGCATAAAATATTTCTAAGGACAAATGTCTTAGAAATATTTTATGCATGTTTGTTTTATCTCATTGTATTAAATGTATTGTCATTTTTTTATATAATTGGATGACATTCATTTTGAGATATTTACTGATTATACGGGTTAAAAAAGTGAATCATCAGTAATTACTTCTGCACCCAGCCACTGAAAGGGGGCGCCCAGGTCACTCTATCATACATTCTCATATCTGTTTAATTTGGGGGTAAGGGAAACCCCTCAGTGTGTCCAAGGCAGCACCAAAAAACTTTCAGCGCCCAACGAGTTACTCCAAATTCCATATTTGCATAGATTTCTTCTTTGTACAGTCTCTAATGTATTAATATCCTTCTGAAAATATGGCGTCCAGAATTGAACACAGTATTCTAGATGAGGCCGCACCAATGACCTATACAGTGGCATTATTACTAGAGATGAGCGGGTTCGGTTTCTCTGAATCCGAACCCGCACGAACTGCATGTTTTTTTTCACGGGTCCGAGCGACTCGGATCTTCCCGCCTTGCTCGGTTAACCCGAGCGCGCCCGAACGTCATCATGACGCTGTCGGATTCTCGCGAGACTCGGATTCTATATAAGGAGCCGCGCGTCGCCGCCATTTTCACACGTGCATTGAGATTGATAGGGAGAGGACGTGGCTGGCGTCCTCTCCGTTATAGTAGAAAAGAGTAAAGACTGAGTGACTTAGTTATAATTGTGGGGAGGATTGGGGACGGGGAGCAGCTGTTAGGGAGTACAGTGATTTAGATTAGGAGAGAGAGAGAGAGATTGACCTGATTTACTGGAGCTTAGGAGTACTGTAGAAGAGAGTGCAGAGTTTACTAGTGACTGACCACAGTGACCACCAGACAGTGCAGTTTTATTTAATATATCCGTTCTCTGCCTGAAAAAAACGATACACACAGTGACTCAGTCACATACCATATCTGTGTGCACTGCTCAGCCCAGTGTGCTGCATCATCTATGTATATATTATATATCTGACTGTGCTCAGCTCACACAGCTTATAATTGTGGGGGAGACTGGGGAGCACTGCAGTGCCAGTTATAGGTTATAGCAGGAGCCAGGAGTACAAGACAGTCACATACCATATCTGTGTGCACTGCTCAGCCCAGTGTGCTGCATCATCTATGTATATATTATATATCTGACTGTGCTCAGCTCACACAGCTTATAATTGTGGGGAGACTGGGGAGCACTGCAGTGCCAGTTATAGGTTATAGCAGGAGCCAGGAGTACATATTATATTAAAATTAATTAAACAGTGCACACTTTTGCTGCAGGAGTGCCACTGCCAGTGTGACTGACCAGTGACCTGACCACACTGACCACCAGTATAGTTAGTAGTATACTAATATTGTGATTGCCTGAAAAAGTTAAACACTCGTCGTGTGACTTCACTTGTGTGGTGTTTTTTTTTTTATTCTATAAAAAACTCATTCTGCTGACAGACAGTGTCCAGCAGGTCCGTCATTATATAATATATATACCTGTCCGGCTGCAGTAGTGATATATATATATTTTTTATATCATTATTTATCATCCAGTCGCAGCAGACACAGTACGGTAGTTCACGGCTGTAGCTACCTCTGTGTCGGCACTCGGCAGTCCATCCATAATTGTATACCACCTAACCGTGGGTTTTTTTTCTTTCTTCTTTATACATACATACTACGACATCTCTTTATCAACCAGTCTATATTAGCAGCAGACACAGTACAGTACGGTAGTTCACGGCTGTGGCTACCTCTGTGTCGGCACTCGGCAGTCCGTCCATAATTGTATACCACCTAACCGTGGTTTTTTTTTCTTTCTTCTTTATACATACATACTACGACATCTCTTTATCAACCAGTCTATATTAGCAGCAGACACAGTACAGTACGGTAGTTCACGGCTGTGGCTACCTCTGTGTCGGCACTCGACAGTCCGTCCATAATTGTATACCACCTAACCGTGGTTTTTTTTTCTTTCTTCTTTATACATACATACTACGACATCTCTTTATCAACCAGTCTATATTAGCAGCAGACACAGTACAGTACGGTAGTTCACGGCTGTGGCTACCTCTGTGTCGGCACTCGGCAGTCCGTCCATAATTGTATACCACCTAACCGTGGTTTTTTTTTCTTTCTTCTTTATACGTACATACTACGACATCTCTTTGTCAACCAGTCTATATTAGCAGCAGACACAGTACAGTACGGTAGTTCACGGCTGTGGCTACCTCTGTGTCGGCACTCGGCAGTCCGTCCATAATTGTATACCACCTAACCGTGGTTTTTTTTTCTTTCTTCTTTATACATACATACTACGACATCTCTTTATCAACCAGTCTATATTAGCAGCAGACACAGTACAGTACGGTAGTTCACGGCTGTGGCTACCTCTGTGTCGGCACTCGGCAGTCCGTCCATAATTGTATACCACCTAACCGTGGTTTTTTTTTCTTTCTTCTTTATACGTACATACTACGACATCTCTTTATCAACCAGTCTATATTAGCAGCAGACACAGTACAGTACGGTAGTTCACGGCTGTGGCTACCTCTGTGTCGGCACTCGGCAGTCCGTCCATAATTGTATACCACCTACCCGTGGTTTTTTTTTCTTTCTTCTTTATACATACATACTACGACATCTCTTTATCAACCAGTCTATATTAGCAGCAGACACAGTACAGTACGGTAGTTCACGGCTGTGGCTACCTCTGTGTCGGCACTCGGCAGTCCGTCCATAATTGTATACCACCTAACCGTGGTTTTTTTTTCTTTCTTCTTTATACATACATACTACGACATCTCTTTATCAACCAGTCTATATTAGCTATATGTCTATATGTGCTGATTGGGGAGGGTTTTTTGGAAGGGACATCCTGCGTGACACTGCAGTGCCACTCCTAAATGGGCCCGGTGTTTGTGTCGGCCACTAGGGTCGCTAATCTTACTCACACAGCTACCTCATTGCGCCTCTTTTTTTCTTTGCGTCATGTGCTGATTGGGGAGGGTTTTTTGGAAGGGACATCCTGCGTGACACTGCAGTGCCACTCCTAAATGGGCCCGGTGTTTGTGTCGGCCACTAGGGTCGCTAATCTTACTCACACAGCTACCTCATTGCGCCTCTTTTTTTCTTTGCGTCATGTGCTGATTGGGGAGGGTTTTTTGGAAGGGACATCCTGCGTGACACTGCAGTGCCACTCCTAGATGGGCCAGGTGTTTGTGTCGGCCACTAGGGTCGCTTAGCTTAGTCATCCAGCGACCTCGGTGCAAATTTTAGGACTAAAAATAATATTGTGAGGTGTGAGGTATTCAGAATAGACTGAAAATGAGTGGAAATTATGGTTTTTGAGGTTAATAATAGTATGGGATCAAAATGACCCCCAAATTCTATGATTTAAGCTGTTTTTTAGGGTTTTTTGAAAAAAACACCCGAATCCAAAACACACCCGAATCCGACAAAAAAAATTCGGTGAGGTTTTGCCAAAACGCGGTCGAACCCAAAACACGGCCGCGGAACCGAACCCAAAACCAAAACACAAAACCCGAAAAATTTCAGGCGCTCATCTCTAATTATTACTTCTTTCTTTTTGCTGTCCCAATGCTACCATGCATCTGACTTGCTTTCCTCATTGCTGTGTTACAGATGGAGCCTCACTCATCTTGGCTTCTCTGCTGCGTGCATCAAGGCTTATTAGCATAAGTCTTTCATCTATTGTTCTCAGCTGCAATACAATAAGAGAGAACAATACCATACCTCCCAACATTTAAGAAGATCAAAGAGGGACATCTCGGCGTGCAAAGCGCGCCCGAGAAGGGTGTGTGGCCTATGGGAAAGGGGGCGTGGCTTCACGGAGGGTCCGTGGTCGCAAGCTACGCCCCGTTTCCGTCAGTGAGGGGGCATGGCCAGCGCTCTATGAGCTGCTGGCATGCCCCCTCTCCCTCTGTCAATCGTGAATAGACACTGTGGCCTAGACACCGTTGCTCTGCTAAGCAGGGCAGTGAGAGACAGAGCCTCCCAACTTCCCCCCCCCCCCACCGCAGGACACTGCGGCCCGCGGGTGGGACAGCGGGACAGTCCCCAAAAAAGGGACTGTCCCGCGAAAATCGGACATTTGGGAGGTATACAATACAGCAGGGGATTAAGTCATTACAGCAGGGGATTAAGTCCGACTGCCCTGGCTTAATTAATCCTATTAAAGGGATAGATGAGGAGGGCTCTATCTGTACATTGCTTACCTGCCTTTAAGTCACCTGAAATAGTGACTTCTAGATCCCTTTCCTCCTCAGTAGTTTCCAGTATAGTGCCATGAATACCATATTTAGCTTTTGGATTTTTGAAACCCAAGTGCATGATTTTGCCTTTTTTGGCATTAAACTGTAACCTCCACGCTCTTGTCCATTCCTCTAGTCTACCTAGATCCCCAATCATTTGTTTAACCTCTCCTGGTGTGTCTACCCTGTTGCATACCTTTGTGTTATCTGCAAAAAGGCATACTTTCCCTTTAATGCCTTTTGCAATGTCACCAATAAGATATTTAAAAAGCACTGGACCAAGTACAGATCCCTGGGGTTCTCCACTGGTAACATTTCCTTCCTGTGAATGCACTCTATTTACTACAACTCTCTGTTTTCTATCCTGCAACCAAGATCTTATCCATTAAACCATCTTAGTATCGAGTTTATTTAGCAGTCTGCGATGTGGAACAGTATCAAAAGCCTTACTACAGTCTAGATAAGCTATATCTACGTCTTCACCTATATCTATTACTTTAGTCACACAGTCAAAAAAGTAAATAAAGTTTGTTTGACATGATCTCCCCACAGTGATCCAGCTGTTTGGAATCCTGTAAATTGCTAGATTTTAGATAATCTACAACTCTTTCTTTTAAGAGTGTTTCCATCAATTTCCCTACTGATGTAAAGGTCACTTGTTGGTAGTTGTTTGCTTCCACTTTTGTGTAGTGGGACTACGTTCTCTCTTTTCCAGTCCACTGGAATTATACCTGTAGCTAGTGACTATTAGAATAATGTTAATGGTGCTACCAGCACCCCTTTAAGCTCTTAGTATCATTCAATGTATCCCATCTGGCTCCATTGATTTATCCACTTTCAGTTTTGAGAGTTCTGTTAGGACCTTCTCCTCTATAAATGTACTTGTTTTATTTTTTGAATATCCCTGCAACTTAACTGTGGCCCCTTCCCTTTTCTTTCAGTAGTGAATACTGAGAAAAAATAATTATTAAGATGATCTGCTATTACATTGTCTCCCTCAACAAGACTCCCATTCTCTGGGGTAAATTTACTAAGATTCGTATTTTCCCGTTTCAGGTCAAAGTTCAATCACGAATGACATCGAAAGTGTAAAACTGCAACTTTTTGAATTTATTACGACTAATTTACTAAGCTGCCGTATTTTGCCTTTTCGGGTTTTCCGATGTCGATGTCATTCGTTTTTTTTTTTTCAGTTTTTTACGGCAGTGATTAGCAAAACACTGCCGACTTTTTAAAAATGAATCTCGGCCGGATCTGTGTGATCCGTGCTGGGGTTCATTTTTTTTGTTTTTTTTTAAATTAAACAGTGTAAAATCATAAAAAAAATTGTGTGGGGTCCCCCCTCCTAAGCATAACCAGCCTCGGGCTCTTTGAGCCGATCCTGGTTGCAGAAATATGGGGGAAAAAATGACAGGGGTTCCCCCATATTTAAGCAACCAGCATCGGGCTCTGCGCCTGGTCCTGGTTCCAAAAATATGGGGGACAAAAAGAGTAGGGGTCCCCCGTATTTTTAAAACCAGCACCGGGCTCCACTAGCTGGACAGATAATGCCACAGCCGGGGGTCACTTTTATATAGTGCCCTGCGGCCGTGGCATCAAAAATCCAACTAGTCACCCCTGGCCGGGGTACCCTGGGGGAGTGGGGACCCCTTCAATCAAGGGGTCCCCCCACCCCAGCCACCCAAGGGCCAGGGATGAAGCCCGAGGCTGTCCCCCCATCCAATGGGCTGCGGATGGGGGGGCTGATAGCCTTTTGTGATAATGAAAAGATATTGTTTTTAGTAGCAGTACTACAAGGCCCAGCAAGCCTCCCCCGCATGCTGGTACTTGGAGAACCACAAGTACCAGCATGCGGCGGAAAAACGGGCCCACTGGTACCTGTAGTACTACTACTAAAAAAATACCCAAAAAAAGACAAGACACACACACCGTGAAAGTAAAGATTTATTACATACATGCACACAAACATACATACATACTTACCTTATGTTCACACGCAGGTCGGTCCTCTTCTCCAGTAGAATCCAAGGGGTACCTGTTGAATAAATTCTACTCACCAGATCCAGGGTCCCAGGGTCCCCGGGGCAACCATTTGTAATCCAGGTACTTGAATAAAATAACAAAACGGATACCCGAGCCACGAACTGAAAGGGGCCCCATGTTTTCACATGGGACTCCTTTCCCCGAATGCCAGAAACCCACTCTGACTTCTGTCTAAGTGGGTTTCTTCAGCCAATCAGGGAGCGCCACGTTGTAGCACTCTCCTGATCGGCTGTGTGCTCCTGTACTGTCTGAAAGGCGGCACACGGCAGTGTTACAATGTAGGGCCTATGCGCTCCATTGTAACCAATGGTGGGAACTTTCTGCCCTGCGGTTGACCTAAAGTGACGTCACCGCTGAGCAGAAAGTTCCCACCATTGGTTACAATGGAGCGCATAGGCGCTACATTGTAACACTGCCGTGTGCCGCCTGTCACTCAGTACAGGAGCACACAGCCGATCAGGAGAGTGCTACAACGTGGCGCTCCCTGATTGGCTGAAGAAACCCACTTAGACAGAAGTCAGAGTGGGTTTCTGGCATTCGGGGAAAGGAGTCCCATGTGAAAACATGGGGCCCCTTTCAGTTCGTGGCTCGGGTATCCGTTTTGTTATTTTATTCAAGTACCTGGATTACAAATGGTTGCCCCGAGGACCCTGGGACCCTGGATCTGGTGAGTAGAATTTATTCAACAGGTACCCCTTGGATTCTACTGGAGAAGAGGACCGACCTGCGTGTGAACATAAGGTAAGTATGTATGTATGTTTGTGTGCATGTATGTAATACATCTTTACTTTCACGGTGTGTGTGTCTTGTCTTTTTTTGGGTATTTTTTTAGTAGTAGTACTACAGGTACCAGCGGGCCCGTTTTTCCGCCGCATGCTGGTACTTGTGGTTCTCCAAGTACCAGCATGCGGGGGAGGCTTGCTGGGCCTTGTAGTACTGCTACTAAAAACAATATCTTTTCATTATCACAAAAGGCTATCAGCCCCCCCATCCGCAGCCCATTGGATGGGGGGGGACAGCCTCGGGCTTCACCCCTGGCCCTTGGGTGGCTGGGGTGGGGGGACCCCTTGATTGAAGGGGTCCCCACTCCCCCAGGGTACCCCGGCCAGGGGTGACTAGTTAGATTTTTGATGCCACGGCCGCAGGGCACTATATAAAAGTGACCCCCGGCTGTGGCATTATCTGTCCAGCTAGTGGAGCCCGGTGCTGGTTTTAAAAATACGGGGGACCCCTACTCTTTTTGTCCCCCGTATTTTTGGAACCAGGACCAGGCGCAGAGCCCGATGCTGGTTGCTTAAATATGGGGGAACCCCTTCAATTTTTTCCCCATATTTCTGCAACCAGGATCGGCTCAAAGAGCCCGAGGCTGGTTATGCTTAGGAGGGGGGACCCCACGCAATTTTTTTAAATAAAATAACCACTTTCCCACCCCTTCCCACTGATATACATGCACGGATCTCATGGATCCCTGCATGCCTATACAATCACGGATTAAAAAAGCAGGTCTGTTTTTTTTTAGCACTTTTTTACGAGTTGTAATTTTTCACGGCAGTGTTTGTTTTTTGCTTTGCACTTCTTAGTAAATGACCGAGATTCATACTTAAACAGCCGCGTTTTGACCGATGGTGTATTCATTTGTCTTTTTTTTGTTGGACTTCCAAAAAATTACGAATGCCCTCATCACTGCCGTGATTATTGCTTAGTAAATTACCGAGATGACACT
The DNA here is from genome assembly GCF_028390025.1 of Pseudophryne corroboree. Taxonomy (NCBI): domain Eukaryota; kingdom Metazoa; phylum Chordata; class Amphibia; order Anura; family Myobatrachidae; genus Pseudophryne; species Pseudophryne corroboree. The sequence continues at coordinate 992,800,611 of NC_086444.1, read as the reverse complement.
TTGATGAAAAAACGGCATCTCGGTCAAAATCGGGACCTTAGTAAATATACCCCTCTGTCTTTAGTTTTATTATTCCGCCTTTTGTTTTTCTCCTTTCACTTGTATACCTAAAAAAAGTTTTGCCTCCTTTACCCACTGTCTGGGCCATTTTCTCCTCAGCTTGTGCCTTTGCACATCTGATTACAGTGCCTTCTTATTCTCCTTCTGTCTAACAAGATATATCTCTTTGTCTTCATTATTTTGCGTCTGCTTATATTTCATAAAAGTCATCTTTTTTGCTTTCTCAATACTTGCTACTTATTTTGCAAACCACACTGGCTTCCTTTTCCTTGTGTTTTTCCTAACACTTTTGATACAAAGGTCTGTTGCCTTTAATATTGCACTTTCTAATGTTTCCCATCTCTCCTGCACTCCTTCCAAGTTCCTCCACTAACCATAGAATTGCTTACACATTTTCCCATCCCTACAAAATCAGCCTTCCTAAAATCTAACGGAATGCAGTCAATTTACCTATAAACAAAATCCCGATGGTCAAAACACAGACAACCATTAACTGAAGGTCAAAATACCAACAAGGTCAAAATACCGACATGGTCAAAATAACGACATTACAAATGTTGACTCAGTTAAAATACTAACATTTTTTTAAAAATCGACATGAATATTTCATGTTTTTTTTCACTGAAACTGATTTGTTCATACTTTACCATCCCAGTGGACATGGAGGGGGAATATAATAGTGTGCCGAGCGCAGCATGGCAAGCGCAGCGAGACATGCGAGGGGACGCAGTACACTTGTACGGTGCCCGTGTCAACCTATGTTGACATACGCACCCAAAAAATGCGGAAAAACGTGTGTCGACTTTTTGCCCCGTCAATATTTAAAATGTCGGTATTTTGACCGTGTTGACATTTTAATTGTCTGTATTTTGGTCATGTCGGTATTTGACCTTGTCTGTATTTTGACCATCGGTCAATTGTTGTCGGTATTTTGACCCGACATCCCGATTCAACACCTTTGTTTTTGTATGGGATGAGTCAGTCTCTGACTTTATGCTGAACCATAATGAACCACGCTCCCAAGATGGCACGGCCAAACCCACTAAGTGCACATAGCTTCTTTAAAGTTCTTCTTTGAAAGGTAGCTATAAAAATTGATCTTCTAGGATCTGACTGTTGGGCAAGTGCTGATACTACCACTCAACTAGAATGGTTGTATAGTGCAATATGATCATTTTTCAATTCATTTTTAGCTTTTCTGCAGATGAAAGATATCTATGCACACTGGCTGATTGCAGTCATCTACCAACCAGCTTTTCCTCTATGCCTGATAATAATCCTGCTCAATCAATTTCAATAGGATAATTACTGTTTGCGGTCATTTCAGAACTCATTCATAGTTACTGTAGTTCAGTATCAGCTGTGATAGTGCAGAGTGTCCAATACTCTTCACCAAGTTGGATAACTTTATTTCATGAGTTCTAAATTTACACATATAGATCAGTGGAGCTAATTCAGACCTGATCGCTAGGGTTCGTTTTTTGCATCCCTGCGATCAGGTAGTCGCCGCCTACAGGGTGAGGGGGAAATCGCTGTACAGGGGTGCGATCGCATGTGCAGGAGAGCTGCACAAACAGAAGTTTGTGCAGTCTCTGTATAGCCCAGGACTTATGGGCCCTCATTCCGAGTTGATCGCTCGCTAGCTGCTTTTAGCAGCAGTGCACACGCTAAGCCGCCGCCCTCTGGGAGTGTATCTTAGCTTAGCAGAAGTGCGAACGAAAGGTTAGCAGAACTGCTCGAAAAATTTTTCATGCAGTTTCAGAATAGCTCCAAACCTACTCCTACCTTGTGATCACTGCAGACAGTTTAGTTCCTGTTTTGACTTCACAAACACGCCCTGTGTTCGGCCAGCCACTCCCCCGTTTCCCCAGGCACGCCTGCGTTATCTTCTGACACGCCTGCGTTTTTTAGCACACTCCCGGAAAACGGTCAGTTACCTCCCAGAAATGCCCCTTTCCTGTCAATCACTCACCGATCAGCCAAGCGACTGAAAAGAGTCGCTTGACCTTGTGTAAAACTGCATAGTTTTGTGTGAAAGTACTTTGCGCGTGCGTACTGCGGCCCGTACGCATGCGCAGAACAGCTGATTTTTAGCCTGATCGCTGCGCTGCGAACAGCGGCAGCTAGCGATCAACTCGGAATGACCCCCATGGTGTGTACACATGGTGAGATATTTTCTTACGATTTTGACTATATAGTCAAAATCGTAAGAAACGTTAGTGCAGATCGCAAGGTGAAAGTCACCTTGCGATCCCGATTCGATGCCGATGCTCGGTCCTGCGTGGCCGGCATCGCAAGACTAGATAGACTGTGCAGGCAAGTCTATAGAAGAGATAGTCAAAATTGACACTTAGCCAAAATCGCACATAGTCAGTATCGCAAGCACATAATGAGTGTGCTTGCGATACTGACTATGTGCCGACCTAGCCCCTGTCGCATAGTGAGAATCTGGCATAGCCCGAATCTCACCGTGTGTATGGGCCTTTACTCTCACAGTGCGATGATCGGGGCCCGAGCTGACATCAGGAATCATCCCTCCAAACTCCTGGTCCCTCCTGCATTTTTCCGGACACTCCTCAAAAACGGTCAGTTGCCACGCACAAACGGCCTCTTCCTGTCAATCTTCTTGCAATCGCCGGTGTGATCAGATTTGTCGCACCATCCTGTTGCTGCCCATCGCTCCCCGTCGCTGCAGACCATCGCGCTTGCGCATTGCGGTGCATACGCATGTGCAGTTCAGACCTGCAGACCTGATCACCCACTGTGCGAAAACGCACAGCAGCGATCAGGTCTGTATTGGCCCCAATGAACACATCTGAAACTAACAAATTAAGGAGAGGACAACACGTGATTTCATTTGCAGAAAGCCAGTGCGCAATATACATTTTTAACAATTCTTGTTACAGAGATCAGTCTGAGCTTATTCTAGGCCTGGTGTAGAGGTGGTCGCAAACTAAACATAATGCCTATGTTTGCACAATTGAGCGATTATTTGCTACTGTGCTTGCATTTGCTACTGTGCGTGCGCAAATTATTAAGAAAATCCATACAGCACATATGTTACCCAGACTGTACACACAATGGTGCTGTTGTGTATGGAGGAGCTGGCATCAGATATGGTGAGGCTAAGCAATGGGAATTTCTGGCCGATGTCTGATGGCCTGAAGGAGCACAAAAAGGTGATCTCCTGGGCATGTAATAAGAGTGTTGCAGATGTGTCGCATGTGTCAATACAAGCAATGCAGTCCACTACGTTCTCAGATACTTAGTCACTTCCAGGGGGCATGTTCAGATGGAGACACTGTGCCTGTCATAGGTAAGTGCAACTGTTGATGCTGAACGAGATGGCGCTACACAGGGGCACAGAAAGTTGGTGTCTCTGGGCTTGCATATTCCTGCACAGGTACGAGGGATGTGCAATAAGTTTCTGGATGTGCAGTGCATCAGTAGAGTAGATACAATCTGTCTGTTGGGTTGTGAACCGTAATTCTGACTAAAGTTCTTGTCAAGACACAGAACCATACATAAGCAGCACTGCACACAGAAGAAGTAAGCACGTTCACTTCCTTCATAAACTTGTTATGGAGCTCAACAGAGGTCACTGTAGAGTCATGATCTTCTTTGAGAGAGGTGCGACAACAGTAGAGTTTTGACCAACTGAGGGTTGCTTTTAGGGAGGAAGCACCATCCTGAACGGGATCCCGAGTGATCACACGTCCGACAGTCGGCATGCCGACTAACAGGGACTATTCCCACTCGTGGGTGTCCACAACACCCATAGAGTGGGAATAGAACCTCTGGCAAGTGCAGCGAGCTCCCGAGCCCGCTGCATGGTGAGCGCAGCGGGTCCACAAAGGGCTCTGTTGCGGTTACCCCCATCCTGCCGGCAGTCTATGGTTTGGATCTCGGAGTCGGTATGCTGACCTCCGGGGATCCCCACCGCCAATCTCACAGGCCCAACCGATCCTGAACCTCTGTGTTTGAGTGATTTGCAGAATTTTGGTGCTGGAGATGGTCCTTGGATGACAAGGCCAACCTGTGTCCACCATTACGGAGGAAAATATTGTTGCTGTGTGGGTGATAGTTGAGGTGGACACCAGGATGACCATGGCCCAATTAGAGAAGGAAATAGCCATCTCATTGGGATCCATCTGCTTGATTCTCCATGAAAAGCTTAGCCTGAGCAAGGTTTCTGCTCGCTGGGTATCCCATCAGCTGGTATGCGTTTAAAATAACGACTGTCAGGATTCCGGTGGTTGCAATACCAATGCCAAAATCTCAACAGGGGTACAATGCCACCGCCGGAATACCGGTGAGGTAGGTGATTAGAACCAGTGGCGAGCAAAACGAGCCACCATGGCCGCAGCATAGCGAGTGAGGTGAAACCGCAAGCCCGGCATTGCTTCGGACGGGATGCCGCTGTTGGTATAGTGACAACCAGCATCCTATACACCGGGATCCCATACTGATCCCCAACAGCTGACTTGAGAGCAGAAGGAAGCTTGGGTGACTTAGTCCACACATAGTGGTCAGGTTTGATGGCAGTCACTCAAACTCTGGGAGATCAACAGTGGCAATGAGTCCTGTATCTATAGTTTTGACCCAAAGAGCAAACAACAGTCAGCCCAGGGGACATCAGTTGGAGGTGTGCTGTTACAGAAGTTTCGACATGAGGACAGTGTGGCCTAAAGTACTACTCATGCAGCAGCACACCTTCACTGGTTACTGGTATGTCAGACGATGCCTGCTGCAAGTGCTGGAAGCCATTTCCAGCCACCGTCCAAGGACTCACGCTCGTGGTGCCCTATTCCATCATGACAACGCAGCTGCCTACATGTCCAGGAAAGTGGTAGATGTTCTATTCTATGAACTTATCCTGGAGCTTGGTTATCTGCTGTACGGCCCAGACCTGGCCCGCATGTTCTCACAAATCAAGCACAAGATGCGTGGGATTTGTTTTGAGTCACCAAAAACTGCAGTGGAGACCTTCATCCAGCATGTAAAAGACATTACTGCTTCAGAATGGAACACCTGCTTCACAAGTGGTCTGAGCACCTGTAACTTTGCATAGACTCCTCTATTTACTTTATTTGCAATTAAAATACTTTTTATGCATCTGTAAAATTATTGCATACAACTCGTATCTGCATAGTGGGAAGGCTAAAACTAGCAAATGCAAATGTGAACACAGCAGCATCCACCTCTGAATCATGCCTTGTATCTCTAACCATTTGTCAATATACAAGTGGTTAGAGACTATCTCTAACCACAATTCAGTAGACAATAAGGAGTAATTTGGCCACACCCATCTTGTATCCAAACCCACGGATATCACGGGACAAGTTACACACACACACACACACACACACACACACACACACACACACACACGAAGACAGACAGACAGACACACAGAACATTTTTTTTGTATAAATTTGAGACAACTGCAATGGTCTTTTTTCCAGAAAGAAAGAAATTACAACAAAACAGAAATGTATTGTGAATTTGTGATAGTATATCGGCCTCTCAATATTTTATTGTCTTAGACATTGATTACAATGCTGCCATCTTATGCCTTTTTTTTAATTCAACTTCTCTCTATTTTTTTTTTTGTTAATTTCTCCTCCACCTGTTATGCTTCTGCTAATTGCATTCCCTGCCAGCTACGCAGTGCACCCCAGAAACAGCACGTGGATCTTTTTATACAGTGCATATCATATTACACATGTTTCAGTCACCTGTATACAGTATGTCTTATTTCCTTATATGGTTTATCTCACACATTGTAACATTTGTAATGCCTCCAACAAGGCTGCCTCCCGTGATACGCCGCCCGTGGGTGGGATGAAAAATACGGATACTGATTGTTATGTAATGGCTCTGCCTATATCTTTAGTACATTGCAACTTTCCCATTTTGTGTAATATCTTCTAGACATTGCCTGTTCCAATCAGGGTAGCCTACGTAGCTTGCCCATAATGGCTGCCTCGCCTGGTACCCTTTGTGGGTGGGTTATGTAACCTGTGGAACTTATTTATCAAGATGGCTGCATTAAGCTGATTGTGCTCATTATGGGGCAAATTCAGTATGAATCGCAAGTAGCGATTCGTATGAAATTTTTGCTGAGGGGCCGTGGGCGCATGCGCCAGCGATTTCTGCGGGGGGCGGCAGAAATTACGTTAGCCTCTGCCTGTCAATCAGGCAGAGGCGGTCGCGGGGCAGGAAGGGGGGCGACAACGCACCGTTTTCTGGGTGGAAACGGAACATTGCGGGGCGTGCCAGCCCAAATGGTGGGCTGGTACGCGCGAACGGGGGCGTGTCAGGGGTGCAGCCACAGCGGCTGCGTGACATCACACACAGCCGCTGCAACAACAAAAATGGTGCCGGGACTTCTGCGGCCGCAGGAGTCATCCTTAATTTCTGCTAACAAGCAGAAATTGCATGCTGGCCGCAATTTCTGCTTGAAGCGGGTGGGGGGGGGGGGGGGGGGGGTCGCCGGTCAGCATGCGTGCTAATGGTTAGCATTAGCAATTGGCAGAATTTGCTAACCTTACTGAATTGGCCCCTATATTCACTATTTTTACTGTTTTTGATTTGTTTTAATTCTTCATATTGTAATACTGAACCTCTGTACTATGAGTTTGATGCTTGTAAAGTGACTGTGAGCCCTGCTGGAGAAAAGCACTATATACATTTGTATTATTATTATTATTATTATTATTATTAGTACACGCCATATACTGTATATCAATGACTGCAAAAAATTAGGATACATTTAGAAAATACTACATGCATCACACAATACACTCACAGCATAATTAAATCGTTTTATTTATTTTTATGGTTTCAAATGTAAAGGGGGCATTTATCAAAAATCGCTTTTCCAATGTGTTCTAGGTGCAATGTTAGAACCCTAGATTGTATTACAGGATGTGAGTTTACAAGCACTATGTATGATATTACACCGGCAGGATGTGCTGTGAGTGCTGCCGGGGGTTACTGCGCATGCGCAGTACCGCTGACCACACATGCAAGGTGGCCATCTGCGATGTGTAGTCCGTAGGCTACAGTGGGCTACTGCCATATTTAGATGGCGTTAGCTGTGGGGGCCAATCTTCATTCCAGAAGTTGGTAAATACAGTAGCATCACATTCTCCATAGAAAACTATGGGGATGTGGCTGCTGGCGAGAATGGAGGGATTTGCAGCATGTATCACAGATATCTGGTGTGGTCCCTGAGTTTGTGTGATTCAAAATATATGCGATTATGCGCCGAAACGGGTATTTTCGGGGATATAGCTGCAAATATTTATGGGCCTCTAGCGGAGAAGTGGACGTGTGAATGTGCCTTTAAAGTCACACAATTCATCCTCAACACTTTTTGTTGTCATGGAGTTCTCAGAATTAAAGAGTTTATTACTACTTTTATTATGCTGAGTGTAGTAAAAGATTTTATGTAATTTTTACTAAAACATCTCCATTATGAGGCTCATGTATAGACGTAAATGCAGCTTGTGCCGTTTTCACAATAATTTGCACTTTTTTCATCTGCAGATGCGTAGCAAACATTCTTGTACACTCATAGCTATACTTGCAGGTCGGGGTTGGAGGAGGAGTGTATAGTAAGTGCCATCAAAGTGTAGTATAGGCAAAATCTATGCCTCACTTCATCTCATTTACTGTTGCACAATATTTTGGAAATGTTACGTATTCTGTGACAGGACCAGATTAACAATGAGGCGGATGGAGCTCCAGCTCCAGGCCCTAGATAAAAATAGACCCATCACCATGACAGCATGATGATGACTAACTGCCCAGCTGGTCACATGGTTGCCATAAATGATAAGAATTAAAATTATATTTTTAATTTCCTCACAAAGTGATGATGTTATTCTACTTTCACATATTTTGGGAGATATTGGGGCTTATAGTGTAGCAAGTGTACATGCCCATATATAACTGGCCACACCCACACAACTTTAGCGACACCTCCCCAACTTCTCGCAATAGGCCCTTGATCATTTTCAGCCCCAGGCCCTTGTGGACCTTAATCCGGCTCTGTTCTTTGAACACCATGAACATTGCTCATGGTATTTTTGGGAAAACAATGAAATGGTAGGGTTACCACCTGTCCGGAATTCTTCTGGACAGTCCAGAAACAAAAATACAGTATATGTCCGGAGTCTGGAAGCTTGGCAATCCCAGACGGGCAGTGACTGGTCCCACCTGCTGCTCTCTCTCCACAGACCTCTTCTGACTTCTCCCACTTTCTGGCGAACCCACAGCCCATAGGGTAGGGGGGTCAGACAGTCATGGTAGGGAGTAGCTGGGAGGGCAGACAGGCATGTGTGGGAGAAGCTAGAGGGTCAGAGAGGGATGTATTATTGTACTTTTTATGTGTTGATTGATTGCAGTGTTTCGTAATGTAATTTGACCATACTGATTACTGTGTATTTATATTATAATAATGAACTTGGGATGTGCACCACGCTGTGTATTATAATGTAACTGAACCATAATGACTGCTGTTCAGTTACATTATAATACACAGAGGTGTTGTTTGCCATTTATTATATTGATTATAGTCTGAGGCATGACCTGAGGGGGTTTTGGGCTGGCAAAAGAGCACATAAGGCATATGATCAGGAATGGCATAAAAATGGGCATGGCATGAGGGGTGCTCTGGCACTAGTTGCATATCATAAAGGGACATGAGGGGTTGCATAGCATAAGTGGCTCTGGTACCACATTAATGGGCATTAATGTGTTCATTAGAGTAGTAAGAAAATGGCCTGAAATCTGCCAAATAATATGGTTGTAACCCTCACTAGTAATCTGAAAATACAGCAGTGGTAATCCTACGAAATAGTCAGCTGCATGACCAGTTTGTAGCCTTCCTCAGCAATAACAGCAACAACAACTTTACACATTGGGGGTAATTCAGTCCTGATCGCTGCTGTGCGTTTTCGCACAGCAGTCGATCAGGTCCAAACTGCGCATGCGTTTGCACTGCAGTGTACAGGCGCATCGCACGGGTACAAAGCGGATCACTGCTCAGCGATGGGTTTGTGCGACGGATCTGTTTGCACGGGCGATCGCAAGGAGATTGACAGGAAAAGGCATTTGTGGGTGTTAACTGACCGTTTTCAGGGAGTGTCTGGAAAAACGCAGGCGTGTCCAAGCGTTTGCAGGGCGGGTGTCTGACGTCAATTCCAGTACCCGACAGGCTGATGTGATCACATCAGCTGAGTAAGTCCTGGGCTGCGCAGAGACTGCACAAAATCTGTTTGTACAGCTCTGCTACACATGCGGTCGCACACTTGCACAGCTAAAATACACTCCCACTGTAGGCGGCGACTATCTGATCACAGCTGTGCAGAAATCGCTTGCTAGCTATCAGGTCTGAATTAGGCCCATGTCAGCTTACAGATGGAAAGACGGAAGCATTGTTAAGACAACGCTGTCAAGACAAGTATGGCAGATACCAATGATTTTAAACAAAAAAAAAATCTGTTTAACACACAAAAGATAAATGACTAATTGTTTAAAATGACCATAATTAAATGTTGAAACAACCTGACAAACGGCAAGTTTGCTGTATTTGGCATTTTCCTATACTGACTATTAGTAAGGCAAACTGTCTTTCATAAACAGAATAAGTAATACTACCCACCTGTCTGACATGATTATCTGTAATTTATCTGTAATGCTCATGTTAATCCCTAGTGACACTCATTAAGAGAACCAGTCCTGGCCTCTCCGTGGACTTTTGTAACTGTATAGTATTAGGAATTCAGTTTTAGATGATCTTTTGTGTAAATATTACTGTGAGCCAATAAGGTCCCTTTAATTGCTGAACTGTGCACTACAGGTTCATCTAGCCAAAATGTCATATTGTTCTGCATTTTGTTTATGTGCGTTCTTCAGAGTGATAGGCAAATATGTGTATGTTTGATAATGTGAGAGGTTGCCCTTATTCTTCAGTGTCATAATGGGGCATGAAGGGTATTCCAGGGGAAAGCAATGGATGCAAGCATAGATTAATTAGCGGCATGGTGGTAGGCTAAAGGGACATGGAAAAACTGTACTGCACATATACACCTGGCGCCGTCATTAATCAAAGTTAGAGTAGCTAATCTCGAGGAATTAATCCCAATATCCTCAAACAGCAAAAACAATATAAAAACAATGAGACTGCACTTCTGACTTTGATGGAAATGTTATCAATAATTAAAACATATACAATACATAGATACCGGCCAGTATCATAAAATTACACATGTAAAATCTGATCACAATATTAATACAAATGAGCCCCTGAGCCTTGGTAATATGATAACCCAAAATTTCTACACAAACAATTCCTATTTGATCATAAGCCTCTAAACAAGGTGTTTTATTAAGTCTCAGTCCGAATGAGGTCTCCACTTAAGATAATTCAAACTTTGAATCCATGCTTGAAAATGGGTTAATATAGCACAGTTAGTAAGGCATGCAGCTGTAACACACCCAACATTTACGGTGCCGGAAATTTTTTGGGGTTTTTGGTTTTGGATTTGGTTCCGCGGCTGTGTTTTGGATTCGGACGCGTTTTGGCAAAACCTCACCGAAATTTTTTTGTCGGATTCGGGTGTGTTTTGGATTCGGGTGTTTTTTTTTACAAAAAACCCTCAAAAACAGCTTAAATCATAGAATTTGGGGGTCATTTTGATCCCATAGTATTATTAACCTCAATAACCATATTTTCCACTCATTTCCAGTCTATTCTGAACACCTCACACCTCACAATATTATTTTTAGTCCTAAAATTTGCACAGAGGTCGCTGGATGACTAAGCTAAGCGACCCAAGTGGCCGACACAAACACCTGGCCCATCTAGGAGTGGCACTGCAGTGTCAGACAGGATGGCCGATTTAAAAAATAGTCCCCAAACAGCACATGATGCAAAGAAAAAAAGAGGTGCACCAAGGTCGCTGGATGGCTAAGCTAAGCGACCCAAGTGGCCGACACAAACACCTGGCCCATCTAGGAGTGGCACTGCAGTGTCAGACAGGATGGCACTTCAAAAAATAGTCCCCAAACAGCACATGATGCAAAGAAAAAAAGAGGTGCAATGAGGTAGCTGTGTGACTAAGCTAAGCGACCCAAGTGGCCGACACAAACACCTGGCCCATCTAGGAGTGGCACTGCAGTTTTCTAGCGAGAGGATGAGTGCTTCCATCCTCATATGAATCTGAACCACTAGCCATGAACATAGGCCAGTGCCACAGCCGTTCCTTGCCACTCCGTGTCATAAATGGCATATTGGCAAGTTTACGCTTCTCATCAGACACTTTTAATTTTGATTTTTGGGTCATTTTACTGAACTTTTGTTTTTTGGATTTTACATGCTCTCTACTATGACATTGGGCATCGGCCTTGGCAGACGACGTTGATGGCATTTCATCGTCTCGGCCATGACTAGTGGCAGCAGCTTCAGCACAAGGTGCAAGTGGATCTTAATCTTTCCCTATTTTACCCTCCACATTTTTGTTTTCCATTTTTTAATGTGTGGAATTATATGCCAGTAATATATCAATAGCAATGGCCTACTGTACCGTACTGCTATATATTATATACTGGTGGTCAGCAAAATTCTGCACTGTCCTCCTACTATATATACTGCGCACAACTAAAATGCACCACAGGTATGGATGGATAGTATACTTGACGAAACAGAGGTATGTAGAGCAGTGGACTACTGTACCGTACTGCTATATATTATATACTGGTGGTCAGCAAAATTCTGCACTGTCCTCCTACTATATATACTGAGCACAACTAAAATGCACCACCGGTATGGATGGATAGTATACTTGACGACACAGAGGTAGTTAGAGCAGTGGACTACTGTACCATACTGCTATATATTATATACTGGTGATCAGCAAAATTCTGCACTGTCCTCCTACTATATATACTGCGAACAACTAAAATGCACCACAGGTATGGATGGATAGTATACTTGACGACACAGAGGTAGGTAGAGCAGTGGACTACTGTACTGTACTGCTATATATTATATACTGGTGGTCAGCAAAATTCTGCACTGTCCTCCTACTATATATACTGTGCACAACTAAAATGCACCACAGGTATGGATGGATAGTATACTTGACGACACAGAGGTAGGTAAAGCAGTGGACTACTGTACCGTACTGCTATATATTATATACTGGTGGTCAGCAAAATTCTGCACTGTCCTCCTACTATATATACTGCGCACAACTAAAATGCACCACAGGTATGGATGGATAGTATACTTGATGACACAGAGGTAGGTAGAGCAGTGGACTACTGTATCGAATTGCTATATATTATATACTGGTGGTCAGCAAAATTCTGCACTGTCCTCCTACTATATATACTGTGCACAACTAAAATGCACCACAGGTATGGATGGATAGTATACTTGACGACACAGAGGTAGGTAGAGCAGTGGACTACTGTACCGTACTGCTATATATTGTATACTGGTGGTCAGCAAAATTCTGCACTGTCCTCCTACTATATTTACTGCGCACAACTAAAATGCACCACAGGTATGGATGGATAGTATACTTGACGACACAGAGGTAGGTAGAGCAGTGGACTACTGTACCGTACTGCTATATGATACTGGTGGTCACTGGTCAGCAAAATTCTGCACTGTCCTCCTACTATATACTACAGTGCAGCACAGATATGGAGCGTTTTTCAGGCAGAGAACGTAGATATTTTCAGCACACTGAGCACAGATATTTGCAAGCACACTGAGCACAGATATTTGCAGCACACTGAGCACAGATATTTGCAGCACACTGAACACAGAAACTGAGAGAACGCTGCACGTCCTCTCCCTATCATCTCCAATGCACGAGTGAAAATGGCGGCGACGCACGGCTCCTTATATAGAATACGGATCTCATGAGAATCCGACAGCGGGATGATGACGTTCATGCGCGCTCGGGTTAACCGAGCAAGGCGGGAAGATTCGAGTCTGCCTCGGAACCGTGTAAAATGGGTGAAGTTCGGGGGGGTTCGGATTCCGAGGAACCGAACCCGCTCATCACTAGTGCTACTGCTAATATGAATCAGGTTCGGGTGATCAGAGCGGCAGACCTGCTTTAACCCTCAGACACAATGACAAATACATATAATACAGGATCCAACTCCATTTTATTATTTTAACAAAATTAACAAGTGGCAGGTAAGCAGGAAACAGGTGCACGGTTAAATCAGGCTGGCTATGGCTTCTTTACTATTGTCTCAGGTAACCAGCGTTAGCATTAACAAGTGGCAGGTAAGCAGAAAACAGGTGCACAGTTAAGTTAACACAGGCTGGCATGGCTTCTCTACTATAGTCTCAGGTAACCAGCGTTAGCATTAACAAGTGGCAGGTAAGCAGGAAACAGGTGCACAATTAACACAGGCTGGCTATGGCTTCTTAACTATAGTCTCAGGTATCCAGCGTTAGCATTAACAAGTGGCAGGTAAGCAGACAACATGCATTAACATTGGCTTCCTCAATGCTGGGCGGAGCTTGCATAAAAAGAACTATCAGTACCAGCATTCCTTAATAATAGATAAATGCATCAACATTGGCTTTCGGACTGCTGGGCGGAGCTTGCATAAAAAGAACTATCAGTACCAGCATTCCTTAATAATAGATAAATGCATCAACATTGGCTTTCACACTGCTGGGCGGAGCTTGCATAAAAAGAACTATCAGTACCAGCATTCCTTAATAACAGATAAATGCATCAACATTGGCTTTCGCACTGCTGGGCGGAGCTTGCATAAAAAGAACTATCAGTACCAGCATTCCGTAATAATAGATAAATGCATCAACATTGTCTTTCACACTGCTGGGCGGAGCTTGCAATAAAAGAACTATCAGTACCAGCATTCCTTAATAGCAGATAAATACATGAACATCAGCTTTTACACTGCTGGACGGAGCTTGCAATAAAAGAACTATCAGTACCAGCATTCCTTAATAGCGGAGCTTGCATAAAAAAAACTATAAGTGCTAGCATTCCTCAATATCAGACAAATACATTAACATCAGCACATTACCTCTAACGGAGTCTACCCCTGTCACTAACAGAAGAGGTGCCCACCCCCTTATTAAATAACATTACAAAACAAATATGCGGGGCACAGCACTAGTGGGGAGCCTCTCCCCCTGGGATACAGTATATTACCCCCCACAGTGCAAGTCTTGGCAGCGGAAGGGGTTAAATAATGGGACACAGGGGTACTTAGGGGAGCCTACCCCCTTTTTTAACAATGTGTCCCCCAATAGCAGAGTTTTTGCAGCAGAGGGCTTTAACAGGGCAGAGTCTTGGCAGCGGAAGGGTAATCAGGGTCTCACCACCTGCTGCGGCGCTTGTGCCACCTACGAACTGCTCCTCGTCTTCGGCGCCACCCGGGATGCAAGGCACCGCACCGGGGATGCGCCCTTGAAGCAGCCGCTGACGCAGGATTCCTCTACTGCTCCGGTCCCGGTCTTCTCCCCACCACTGGTCCGCTCTGGGGTCTTCTCCTTGCCACAGCCACCGGTCTGCGCTGTCCTCTCCATCCAACCGGGGGTCCTTGCAGGGGTCCTCACATCCGGGGTCGTCCTCCGTGATGCCTGCGCACCCGGTGTCCACCAGGCGGGTCCCGCGACCTGGCGAAGGTGCTGCCAGGGAGTCCTCCGGGAGGCCGTCACTACGCCCGCTCCTCTTCAACTGGATCCACGCCGGACATCTTCAGCCGTTCCCGCGATCCTTTCTTCACCGGCAGGCAGCGGCGTGGACGGCTCATCCTCTCCAGGGTCTCTGGTCCATCAGCGTTGTCAGCTCCGGTGCTTCTTCTCCCCTTCAGCTGGGCAGCGCGGCTTCCTGGACTCGGCGCAGACAGACTCCAGCAGGTGCTCCTGATCCTCCGGCCCCGGTACTTGGCTCCACACCGATCTGCTCTGGTGACTACATGCTGGGCAGCACAGGTATTTTTTCTCCCATCCCTGCAGTGCTCTCAGTTCCGCGCTGAAGTGCCTCTTTTGTAGGGGTCTCTCTCCCTGGACCTCCCCCGTCCTCCTTAATAACTGGCTCCCGGGGCCCCAGCAACAGACCGCCCCAGGTGCCTTCTGCCCTGCAACCTGGGGGGTCCAATCACTGAGGGGGCCAATTCCCGGGCTTGGTAGTTGCTGAGCAGGGGGGAAAATCTTCCCACTACAGTGGTGCCAAACTATTCCTGCCAGAGCTGACAGGGACAGATGAGTTCAGCCCATGTTCTACTGTGGGACTTGTAGTTCCACAATGTAAACATAATTAAAAAAAAACAAGGGGGTCCCCATTTTTTAAATAACTTCAGGGTATTACACAACTTTCTCCACAATATTAACACTTCCAAAGCGATTAGTAATTCAATCATTCATGCAATGCAGCACATGGGTTAAGATAAAATCCAGCAACATGAATATTATATGCGATCCAGCAGACATTTAGGGTACACCATGTGATGCACCCAATTTGATACCTCTCCCTGTGGGTGTAACAGCAAACAGCTTTCCTCCTGGGATGACACGCTGGTGGATGGGCTGCTGCTTCTCTCCTCTTAGCACTGGGGTCTAGCAATGAAACAATTAGCTGGCCGTCTCAAAGATGTTTAGAACGAGCAGGTGAATGCTGCAACAGTTAGAATAGTGTCCTCTCCTACAAAAGCGTTTCTCCGCCTCCGGGCTGGTGTCAGCGACTTCCTCAGTGTTAGAATTTTTTTAATAAAGGGGCATGACCAGTCTCCAGAGGGGTGTGGCAAGTCAGCAAGAATATAAAGTATTCGCTCAATACATAATATACAAATTATTATTATATATTATTATACTGGAATAAGTACATAGTATAATTTATTTCAGCCACTCATTTTTGTGCATTTATATATTGAATTCAATGAATGTTTTAATGAGCCACAAATACATCTATGCATGAGACACAAATACGCCTGTGTATGAAACACAAATACGCCTGTGTATGAGACACAAATATGCCTGTGCAAGAGACACACCACATATGCCTGTGCATAAGACACACCAAATCCGCCTGTGCAAGAGACACACCACATACGCCTGTGCATAAGACACACCACATATTCCTGTGTGTGATACACACCAAATACGCCTGTGCAAGAGACACACCGAATACATCTGTGCAAGAGACACAAATATACCTGTGCATGAGACACATCAAATGCGCCTGTGCATGAGACACACCAAATACGCCTGTGCATGAGACACACCAAATATGTCTGTGCATGAGACACACCGCATACGTCTGTGCTTGAGGCACACCGAATATGCCTGTGCATGAGACACACTGAATACGCCTGTGCAAGAGACACACTGAATACGCCCTGTGCAAGAGACATAATTACGCCTGTGCATGAAACACAAATACACCTGTGCATGAGGCACACCACATATGCCTCTGCATGAGACACACCAAATACGCCTGTGCGTGAGACACACCGAATATGCCTGTGCGTGAGATACACCGAATACGCCTGTGCGTGAGACTCACCGAATACGCCTGTGCATGAGTCACACTGAATACGCCTGTGTATGAGACACAAATACGCCAGTGTATGAGGCACGCCATGTAATTACAGCTGACTGCTGATGAAGCAGGGCTGGGCGCTTTTTGTCATTATGCCCCACACCCTTGTGACATAATGCCCTAAATTGTGGATCTATAAAGACCCGCCATTTGCGGCATTGTTATCCCCGTCAGAGGCGTCACTCGCCTCTTTTGTACCCATGTGGCTTCACGGAGGGGCGTGGCTTCACGGATCGACCTGGTGGAGGGGCGTGGTTTCATGGGAGGGGGTGTGGCTAAGCACCCCGACCAGCATTTTCGTCATTCCGGGGGTCCGGGGCGGCCTGCCCCCGGAGACTGGCGTGTCTGCAGTGCCAGCTCCTACATGGTGACAGGAGCCGGGTTGCTGCACGTATTGTTACAGTACAGCACCCGGCTCCTGTCACTGAGCAGGAGCCGGCACTTTGGTGTCACCCCTCGGCGGATGACACCCGGGTGCGGGTCGCACCCACCTTGTGACGTCACTGATCCCCGTCCTGCTCATTTCAATAGAAAGTGGGTGGGATGCGAGAAGGTCAATAACTCTTCTGGGAGTCTGTGGGACTTCCTGAAAATTCTGAGTTCGCCTGAATATTCTGAGAAGTATGAAGTACACATAAAGTAGAAATACTGCTGAGTTTCTAATATACTGAGATATGTCTACTGTTTACTTGCCTATTGTCCAGCAACAGCCGGGAGGCTCCTGAAAATTGGGTGATGCTCCAGGCCCCCAGGGAAAATAGTAAGTTCCCAGGATCCTGCCTGCACCGCCCCTCCCACCCCTCCGCAGCTGCCATCAGCAACACCCCTGCACCTGGCCGCATCATCGTAACCCCACCCTCCACTTTTCAATGGTGGTAATCTGGACACTGTAGAGTGAGGTGCACGGCTGCAATTACGTGATCGTGCATCGACATCCCCTCACTGCCTACCTTGGATGATGCCACGCCGCCTCTTGCACCAACCTGGATGCCTCCAGAAAGCCAGTAAGTGTAGTCTACTGTGAACACACAAGACTGCAATTTGTATGTATTTTGATATCCCCTGGAAGGCTGCCATGTTACAGGCTGTGTTTGAAAAAATAAGATTTTACTCACCGGTAAATCTATTTCTCGTAGTCCGTAGTGGATGCTGGGGACTCCGTAAGGACCATGGGGAATAGCAGCTCCGCAGGAGACTGGGAACAGCTAAGAAAGATTTAGGACTACCTGGTGTGCACTGGCTCCTCCCACTATGACCCTCCTCCAGACCTCAGTTAGGATACTGTGCCCGGAAGAGCTGACACAATAAGGAAGGATTTTGAATCCCGGGTAAGACTCATACCAGCCACACCAATCACACCGTATAACTCGTGATATGATACCCAGTTAACAGTATGAACATAACAGAGCCTCTCAACAGATGGCTCAACAATAACCCTTTTAGTTAACGATAACTATATACAAGTAATGCAGACAGTCCGCACTTGGGACGGGCGCCCAGCATCCGTAGTGGACTACGAGAAATAGATTTACCGGTGAGTAAAATCTTATTTTCTCTGACGTCCTAGTGGATGCTGGGGACTCCGTAAGGACCATGGGGATTATACCAAAGCTCCCAAACGGGCGGGAGAGTGCGGATGACTCTGCAGCACCGAATGAGAGAACTCAAGGTCCTCCTCAGCCAGGATATCAAATTTGTAGAATTTTGCAAACGTGTTTGCCCCTGACCAAGTAGCAGCTCGGCAAAGTTGTAGAGCCGAGACCCCTCGGGCAGCCGCCCAAGAAGAGCCCACTTTCCTCGTGGAATGGGCTTTTACAGATTTAGGGTGCGGCAGTCCAGCCGCAGAATGTGCAAGTTGAATCGTGCTACAGATCCAGCAAGCAATCGTCTGCTTAGAAGCAGGAGCACCCAGCTTGTTGGGTGCATACAGGATAAATAGCGAGTCAGTCTTCCTGACTCCAGCTGTCCTGGAAACATATACTTTTCAGGGCCCTGACTACGTCCAGTAACTTGGAATCCTCCAAGTCCCAAGTAGCCGCAGGCACCACAATAGGTTGGTTCACATGAAAAACTGATACCACCTTAGAAAGGAATTGGGAACGAGTCCTCAATTTCGCCTTTCCCATATAAAATACAGATAAGGGCTTTTGTCAATTCTGATACACGCCTGGCCAACGCCAAGGCCCACAGAATGACCACTTTCCACGTGAGGTATTATAGCTCCACGGATTTAAGTGGCTTAACCCAATGCGACTTCAGGAAATCCAACACCACGTTGAGATCCCACGGTGCCACTGGAGGCACAAACGGGGCTGACTATGCAGCCCTCCCTTAACAAAAGTCTGAACTTCAGGCAGTGAAGCCAGTTCCATTTTGGAAGAAAATCGATAGAGCCGAAATCTGGACCTTAATGGAACCCAATTGTAGGCCCATAGTCACCTCTGACTGTAGGAAGTGCAGAAATCGACCTAGCTGAAATTTCTCCTTTGGGGCCTTCCTGGCCTCACAGTACGCAACATATTTCCGCCATATGCGGTGATAATGGTTAGCGTTCACTTCTTTCCTAGCTTTAAATAGCGTAGGGATAACTTCCTCCGGAATTCCCTTTTCCTTCAGGATCCGGCGTTCAACCGCCATGCCGTCAACGAAGCCGCGGTACGTCTTGAAACAGACAGGCCCCCTGCTGCAGCAGGTCCTGTCTGAGCGGCAGAGGCCATAGGTCCTCTGAGATCATTTCTTGGAGTTCTGGTTACCAAGCTCTTCTTGGCCAACCCGGAACAATGAGTATAGTTCTTACTCCTCTCCTTCTTATTATTCTCATTACCCTGGGTAAGAGAGGCAGAGAAGGGAACACATACACCGACTGGTACACCCACGGTGTTACCAGAGCGTCCACAGCTATCGCCTGAGGGTCCTTGACCTGGCGCAATATCTTTGTAACTTTTAGTTGAGGCGGGACGCCATCATGTCCACCTGTGGCCTTTCCCAACGGTGTACAATCATTTGGAAGACTTCTGGATGAAGTCCCCACTCTCCCGGGTGGAGGTCGTGTCTTCTGAGAAAGTCTGCTTCTCAGTTGTCCACTCCGGGAATGAACACTGCTGACAGTGCTAACACATGATTTTCCGCCCATCTGAGAATCCTTGTGGCTTCTGCCATCGCCATCCTGCTTCTTGTGCCGCCCTGTCGTGTACATGAGCGACCGCCGTGATGTTGTCTGACTGGATCAGCACCGGCCGGTGTTGAAGCAGGGGTCTAGCCTGACTTAGGGCATTGTAAATGGCCCTTAGTTCCAGAATATTTATGTGTAGGGAAGTCTCCTGACTTTTCCATAGCCTTGGAAGTTTCTTCCCTGTGTGACTGCCCCCCAGCCTCGAAGGCTGGCATCCGTGGTCACCAGGACCCAGTCCTGTATGCCGAATCTGCGGCCCCCTAGAAGATGAGCACTCTGCAGCCACCACAACAACGACACCCTGGCCCTTGGAGACAGGGTTATCCGCCGATGCATCTGAAGATGCGACCCGGACCACATGTCCAACAGATCCCACTGGAAAATCCTTGTATGGGACCTGGCGAATGGAATTTCTTCGTAAGAAGCTACCATCCTTCCCAGGGCTCGCGTGCATTGATGCACCGACACCTGTATACGTATTAGGAGGTCTCTGTCTAGAGACGACAACTCCTTGGACTTCTCCTCCGGGAGAAACCCTTTTTATCCTGTTCTGTGTCCAGAACCATACTCAGGAACAGTAGACGCGTCGTAGGAACCAGCTGCGACTTTGGAATATTCAGAATTCAGCCGTGCTGTTGTAGCACTTCCCGAGATAGTGCTACTCCGCCGAACAACTGCTCCCTGGACCTCGCCCTTATAAGGAGATCGTCCAAGTACGGGATAATTATTTCGGCCATTACCTTGGTAAATACCTCGGTGCCGGGGACAGACCAACGGCAACGGCTGGAATTGGTAATGACAATCCTGTACCACAATTTTGAGGTACTCCTGGTGAAGAGGGTAAATAGGGACATGCAGGTAAGCATCCTTGATGTCCAGTGATACCATGAAATTCTCCAGGCTTGCAATAATCGCCCTGAGCGATTCCATTTCGAACTTGAACCTTCGTATATAAGTGTTCAAGGCTTTCAATTTTAGAATGGGTCTCACCGAACCGTCTGGTTTCGGTACCACAACATTTTGGAATAGTAACCCCGGCCTTGTTGAAGGAGGGGTACTTTGATTTCACCTGCTGGAAGTGCAGCTTGTGAATTGCCGCCAGTACTACCTTTCTCCGAGGGCAGCAGGCAAGGCTGAGGTGAGGTAACGGCGAGGGGGAGTCGCCTCGAACTCCAGCCTGTATCCCTGTGATACTATTTGCAGAACCTAGGGATCCACCTGTGGGCAAACCCACTGGTCCCTGAAGTTCCCGAGACGCGCCCCTACCGCACCTGTCTCCACCTGTGGAGCCCCAACGTCAAGCGGTGGACTCAGAGGAAGCGGGGGAAGATTTTTGATCCTGGGAACTGGCTGCTGGTGCAGCTTTTTCCTTCTTCCCTTGTCTCTGTGCAGAAAGGAAGCGCCTTTTGACCCGCTTGCTTTTCTGAAGCCGAAAGGACTGTACCTGAAAATATGGTGCTTTCTTAGGCTGTGAGGAAACCTGAGGTAAAAAAAATTTCTTCCCAGCTGTTGCTGTGGATACGAGGTCCCAGAGACCATCCCCAAACAATTCCTCACCCTTATAAGGCAGAATCTCCATGTGCCTTTTATAGGCAGCATCACCTGTCCACTGCCGGGTTTCTAATACCCTCCTGGCAGAATGGACATTGCATTAATTCTGGATGCCTGCCGGCAAATATCCCTCTGTGCATCCTTTATATATAAGACGACGTCTTTAATATGCTCTATGTTAGCAAACTATTTTCCCTGTCTTAGAGTATTAATATTATCTGA
Organism: Pseudophryne corroboree; assembly: GCF_028390025.1. Taxonomy (NCBI): domain Eukaryota; kingdom Metazoa; phylum Chordata; class Amphibia; order Anura; family Myobatrachidae; genus Pseudophryne; species Pseudophryne corroboree. The sequence goes on along the minus strand of NC_086444.1, from coordinate 992,778,990 downwards.
CAGGGTATCAGACCACGCTGCAGCAGCACTATTTATGCTGAGGCGATTGCAGGTCTCAGTATATAACCTGAGCGTGTATATACAGACTTCAGGATAGTCTCCTGCTTTTTATCAGCAGGCTCCTTCAAGGTGGCCGTATCCTAAGACGGCAGTGCCACCTTTTTTGACAAACGTGTGAGCGCCTTATCCACCCTAAGGGATATCTCCCAACGTGACCTATCCTCTGGCGGGAAAGGGTACGCCATCAGTAACTTTTTAGAAATTACCAGTTTCTTATTGGGGGAACCCACGCTACTTTACACACTTCATTCATTCATCTGATGGGGGAACAAAACACTGGCTGCTTTTTCTCCCCAAAAATAAAACCCCTTTTATGTGGTACTTGGGTTCATGTCAGAAATGCGTAACACATTTTTTATTGCCGAGATCATGTAACGGATGTTCATAGTGGATTGTGTATATGTCTCAATCTCGTCGACACTGGAGTCAGACTCCGTGTCGACATCTGTGTCTGCCATCTGAGGTAACGGGCACTTTTTTGAGCCCTTGATGGCCTTTGAGACGCCTGGGCAGGCGCGGGCTGAGAAGCCGGCTGTCCCACAGCTGTTTTACGTCATCCAGCCTTGTAAGGAGTTGACATTGTCGGTTAATACCTTCCACCTATCCATCCACTCTGGTGTCGGCCCCACAGGGGACGACATCCCATTTATCGGCCTCTTCTCCACCTCCACGTAACCTTCCTCATCCCAGATGTCGACACAGCCGTACCGACACACAGCACACACACAGGGAATGCTCTGACTGAGGACAGGACCCCACAAAGTCCTTTGAGGAGACAGAGAGAGATGTATAAACAATATTGCGCCTAAATTTAGTGCCCCCCCTCTCTTTTTAACTCTTTGAGCCTGAAAACTACAGGGGAGAGCCTGGGGAGCTGTCTTCCAGCTGCACTGTGAAGAGAAAATGGAGCCAGTGTGCTGAGGGAGATAGCTCCGCCCCTTTTTTGCGGACTTTTCTCCCGCTTTTTTATGGATTCTGGCAGGGGTATTTATCACATATATAGCCTCTGGGGCTATATATTGTGATATATTTGCCAGCCAAGGTGTTTTTATTGCTGCTCAGGGCGCCCCCCCCCCCCCCCCCCCCAGCGCCCTGCACCCTCAGTGACCGGAGTGTGAAGTGTGTATGAGGAGCAATGGCGCACAGCTGCAGTGCTGTGCGCTACCTTGGTGAAGACTGATGTCTTCTGCCGCCGATTTTCTGGACTCTTCTTGCTTCTGGCTCTGTAAGGGGGCCGGCGGCGCGGCTCTGGGACCGAACATCAATGGCCAGTTCCATGCGGTCGATCCCTCTGGAGCTAATGGTGTCCAGTAGCCTAAGAAGCCCAAGCTACCACCAGTTAGGTAGGTTCGCTTCTTCTCCCCTTAGTCCCTCGCTGCAGTGAGTCTGTTGCCAGCAGATCTCACTGTAAAATAAAAAACCTAAAATATACTTTCTCTCTAGGAGCTCAGGAGAGCCCCTAGTGTGCATCCAGCTCAGCCGGGCACAGGATTCTAACTGAGGTCTGGAGGAGGGTCATAGTGGGAGGAGCCAGTGCACACCAGGTAGTCCTAAATCTTTCTTAGCTGTGCCCAGTCTCCTGCGGAGCCGCTATTCCCCATGGTCCTTACGGAGTCCCCAGCATCCACTAGGACGTCAGAGAAATGACAGTTAGGAGCTGATTGGTTGGTACTTTATCACCGTGCTATTTTTCACTGTCCAAGGCTTGATAAATCTTGGCAACAGTACTCAGTTGCGAGAGGGACTGAGGGCAGCCCAGCAGCTCCTGGAGTCTGAGCATGCCCACAGCGTGATGAAAATTTGGTGGGGCCTCAGAGTCATTTTATTGTCTGTTACTTAATTCTTGATGTTAATCTGTGCTCCCAGAACAAGGCCTCACTGACAACTAGGTACCCAGAGCAATGTCTCACTGACTCTAGAAAGGAATTTATATAACGCAACATTAGGTCAGCAACCTATTCTGTCACAGAAAGGGGTCTGTAACAACATCTTGTTAGGTGATTTGAAACCAAGCAGCTAACATGTACAGTACACGGGGGTACATAGTGTTAGACAGTGGCTCACTCTGTGGTCTGTCTCAATTCCCAGCACTAGAGGCAGCTTCCCTGCTCTAGTATTTTCCCTCCTAGTGTTAGCTCAGTGCTCAGTGCAGGAGAAGGTGCTTAGCTTCCTCGCAGTCTGAGAGAGTTCTTCCTGGAGAGACAACTGCACTGACGTGCAGTTACTGCTCACTGTGTGTGTGAACTTGTCTACCCCGCAGCCGCACCCTGTGTGTATACAGCCAGTGGCGCAGAGAGAGGGGGGTGGGTACAAATTACCTGGGCCCAGGTCTAATGGAGGGGCCCAGTGAGTGTGTCGTCCCCCCCCCTCCCCCCCTTAACTGGCAGCAGCAGCTGCAGCTGTTCTCCTCAGCCCAGCACAGGCTGCTGTGTGATGGGCTGCAGTGTGGCCAGGGAAGTGCTTAAAATAAATGTTTTCTTTATTTTTTTCTAAGGGTGCATGACCATGCCTCATATAATTACACCACGCCTCCTGAAAAGAATACGGGCCCAGAAAGGGGCATGCTCCTGATAGATGGTGCTTCTCATGTGCTATACACTCCCCCAAAGAGACAAGGCCATGACCCCAGTATTCTGTGGGCACACTCCCTCCAGGGGGTGGTGGAGGGGCACAGGAAGTTGTTGTACCAGGGGCCCTTGATTTCTCTTGCAGCCCTGTATACAGCCCCATCCTGTGAATGTTAAGTCGCTGTGTCACCGCTGTACTGCATCACATGTATACTGTGAGTTCCTGCTGCTGCAGAACATCTTCTATATACTACAACTGTTATCTGAATAAACCAATCATCCTGGTTAAGTGCCGTTGTGTGGACTAACATCCCTATACGACACCGCAACACTCTGTCAACACATAGAGGCAGGATCTGTAGGAAACAATATTTGTGCATCTGTGAGTAGTGACATTAACCCGTATTTATGGGAGTTTATACATTTATTGAGCCACATATATAATATATTGTCATAATAATACAGAACTCATTCTAACAACCATTAGTATTTCCAGTTATATCATTTTTATGGCCGATTTTGAAAATCAAATCTCAATCATCTTTTCTCCTGTATGGCACATACTCCTCACCCAATGAATAATACTGTAATACTGTGATGGAAATATTGCAAGCAATATCACTTCACTTCTAGATATTATTCACATTGGGAGGAAAAGTATTGGAAAATTATGGCCAACATGCAATCTGGCTTTTAGCTTCACTCTCCCAGGAGACATTTCATTATCTTTTCTGTTTCAAGTCTTGCCTTTTAAGCTTCCAAGGTCAGCGCTGTCTAGACTCTTCAGCAGCTTCAACTTCCTGCAGCTAACACACATTCACACAATAGGTGCGTGACCTCAAAATACGCCAGGCCCCCTGACTAAGCGGGGAGCCTTTCTTTCATTATTTCTGGCGATTCACTGAGATACAAAACGAACTGATGCTGCAGACAGCCTTGCCTTGCTGTGATGATTACCCTGCTATAATCTACAC